>NC_045700.1:60115929-60737972 GCF_009834535.1 Camelus ferus | reverse complement strand
AGTTTATTTACAACTAAAATTTGAGAGAAATACTTATTTTTAAAGGTTTGTTGGCTCATCCAATAGAGCAATACTTTGAATGTAGGTGAAATTCTTAGACTTGTTCCCTAAGTCAAAAGACGTTGACAAATTAATCCAATAGGTTTACTTACTGGATCTGAGTAAAATGGATGGCAATACATGTTATCCTCATTCAAACCTATTGGTGAACAAAGAAGACGGTGATTTGATCAATGAGAAAATACTATGAAGTCTTGATAAATAAAAATAAGTATTAAGATTTTTTTAGGAATATATGAATGAAGAGATAGTCATAACCACTCATTGTTGCTGTTCACTAACTTATATAAAAGAATACCAATTATATAATCATGTCAATCTCCCCAGACTGCCTATTTTCTTCTCATTCTGTGAAAAGTTTGGGCATCCCAATAAATATAGTTATATTTTTAAATATAAATCAATTTAGCTATTTTTATTTTAAAATCAATGTTGACAAACTATCCTACTGTTTTTTAATCTTATAGTTTTAACCCATATTATATTTGTGGAATGTGTACATTGATAATTTAGTATAATTATTCTTAAAATAGCATGCTAAATGGTATTTTATATAATCTACTCAGGGATTGTATGTTAGAAGACAATATTTTATTAAAAGGTTATAATGGTTAAATATTTTATTAAATGTTATAAAATTTAAAGTAGAAATAAATATAATCATTTATTTTTATTTCACATTTTTAAAGAGGCATATTTACTTTAACATGACCATTATTAGTACTGTGAGGATTTATGAAAACTTGTACTATTTAAAATTTTATATCTACCATATTTTAATTCCACTGACCAAGTTGGATGCAGGCAAATCATCTATTCTTCATAAATTCATCATTAAGACCCTAAGATTGAGGTGACAAGTGATTCATCGCATAGTTTGTTATTTACTGCCAATAACCAGGATATTTAGAAAGACAGCCATGCACATGTTTGTAAACACTCTACTTTCCAGGGATGCCACCAATAATCATACTTCAAATTTTTTTTTTTTTTTTTTTTTTTTTGAGAGTGCCACCTCTCTCTCACACCAACGAGATACTAAAAGTAGTAACCGACACATCCTGGTAAGTAGTTTTGAAAATCTTGTAACTTAGAAAGAGTTCAATCTCCATTTCCAGTAAAACCAGTTTTAGGTCAGACACTATATGTCATGTAATAATCTAATATACTTCAGAGTTGAACATGATTATAAATTTATACCCCTTTTAGGAAGTGTATATATATAAATATATACACACAATCTTGCAGTCTTTTGAAAATGAGTTCAAGTAAACCTGAGAAAGCTCACTCTAAACTTGCTGACTCAAATCTGTTCTAACAAAGACATATTTTTGAAGTATCTGAGGCTCAGTGCTACTGAATTATATAATCCTGTCATTAAGTTCCAATATTATCATTTTCTCTATTTTATTGAACAAACTTCCAGAAATTACCAAGAACCGTCATAAATAATTTCCAGTTACAATTTTTACAGATTTGACTTCAACAAAAGATAATGGTTTAAAAGCTAAATCCTTTCCTTTTACTTTGACTACACTTAAATAAAAATAGAAGAAAAAAAAGTTTACAGTGTCAATTTGTGGTGTACAGCCCAATGCTTTAGTCACACACAAATACACATATATTCATTTTCATGTTGTTTTTCACCATAAGCCACTACAATATATTGAATATAGTTCCCTGTGCTATACAGTAGAACTTGTTTATTTTATATATACCAATCAGTATCTGCAAATCTTGAACTCCCTTTTACTTGGTGAGCTTTGATTCTGTTTGGTTTTGTTTGGTTTCAAAATCAGAAAATAATACTTACCACTTTCCTAGCTGTTGTACAAAGACTACAAGAAAAAAGTTGATCCTTAGGAAAGTCACAAACAATTGCCTATAGAGTGAAACTGGAAGTGAAATCCATATGTAATGCCTCTGTCAGCAAAGACTTAGTAGAAGAGGGTTTATAATAAATATTCACATCGGCTGCTTTGGACACTAATCCATCCTAAGGATCTTTGCTGTGTCAGGCTTTGTTGTAGATGAAGAAGCCCAGCAGATACAAAGGTTTGCAAATAGGCCATATTTATCATGGTTAGCTTTAGTTATATAACTTAACTTTTCTCTGTTTTAGAGATGTTCATGGCAACTTGGGTTATAATTTGTGATTAACTATTTCTCTATGAGTTTTTTGGTGATGCCAGAGAATTTTTATTACGGACTGGACAGATTCTACTTTTACAGTCTATCACCTACTTGACATCTGTCAAGAAGGCATCACTGATAGCAATGCTATGCTGGGTGTGGAAAACACAATGAAGGCCCAGGCTCTGGATTCAAAGTGCTTGTGATGAAATACTAGTTTCCTCCGTTCCTAGGGTGTCATCTTAAGCAAGTTATCCAGCCTTTCCAAGCCTCTCTTTAACTATTGTAAAGATTATATGGTATTACCTATGTTAGGTACTAAATCTAGTATCTGCCATGTTGAAAGAGTGTAATGAATTTTATTTTTTAGTTAATAAATTGTAAAGGTTATTAGTGGAAAGATAATATATGTCTTCTAAGTATGATTAGATAATCCCCTGGCTAATACTAATGTCATTTATTTACTCCATGTACTGAGCTTATGTAGACATATTCTATTGCCTTTACTTACCTCCAAATTCCCTGATAGTTTGCTTCTGGAATTCTTTAATAAAAATATTCGTCAGAATTGGATTGCCGATAAATTTTCCACTTTAAGGAAATTATTCACTAACAAATATGTAGTATAAAAATGATGAGAATACTCTGTGCTATATTTAGTTCTTATGTAACAAAATTTTAGTTTAACAGAATTTTAAATTAGAGTGAAAAAACCTAAGATGTCTTTGAAATGGAGGTATTTATTTTCACTTCAGCTTCAAAAATAAATGCGCTGAGTGTCACAATTTTAAAGCATAAATGTATACTATAGTTCTAAGTAATGATTTGATATAAGTTTAAGTAAAATGCAAATTTTAAATATAAATTATCTCTTGTGGGTATGTATATATGTACATATATAGCTTTGCCATAGATACATTATGAATCCTATGCTTTTTAACAGTTTTGCAGAAATAATTCACTTGAAAAAGAAAGCTTCATTCTTCGTTGTTTTCAATCTCATCTTTTCAAAATTATTTATTAATCTCAAATATAAAGAGACTAGCAGGGCATTTGATGACTCTGCATATAAAGTAGGTAGAGCATTTTAAAATTTTATAATCTAATCACTGCCATGTCTTAATTTTGACTGGAATTATTTCCTGTACAGCCAGGAGTTAGTTCATATTTAATGGCTGACATCTAAAATAAAATGAGTCTGAATTATAACTGAAACAAAATTGTATATTCCGTTGCTTATAAACTGTGACTGCTTGAAATAAAACTTTGATACTCATTCTGCCTGCCTGCCTTTCTCTCTCTCTCTCTCTCTCTCGTCAGGTCGAGTTTTAGCTCAGGCAAGTGGCAATGGGGTTATCCATTTGCTGGATCTTAAATCGGGGCAGATCCACAAATTGATGGGCCATGAGAGTGAGGCTCACACGGTCGTGTTTTCTCACGATGGAGAGACTCTGTTTTCCGGAGGTTCTGACGGCACCGTTCGAATGTGGTCCTGACAGTCAGCATATCCCACTGTGGAGGACATTCACTTTAGAGCTTGAAAATATCTCATACAGTCCCAAACCAGTAAATATCTGGTTAAATATGCCAGCAGGTAACATTTGCAATTTGATTTAAAACACACTTTGGATATACATTTTAGCACTCACATTGTTACCAATAATAATAATAAAAAAAAAACCTTTCTGCTAATTTATTTGTATCTGGGTCTTTTTTCTTTCTCATTTTGATAAGAATTTCGAGACAGAGCATCCTTGCTAGCTGTTTGGAAGAAACAGCTTTACAATGACGCCTAATGACAGAGTAGATGAATTACAGGAGATTGATTTTGAATGTTAGAAAACAAACTGCAGGAGAACCAAGGTACTTGTTTTAAATCAAATTTAAACTGCAGGAAGACCTGAAGTTTAATCATGTAGCACAGGAGAAGCCTTTCTGCAGCCAAAGGGTCAAGTAGAATCGGGGAGCATACATTTTCACAGATTCTTTGACAATGATTATGCTTTATCTGTTAATAATTGGAGACTGCAGATGGCTTAAATCTAAATGCAAGGCTCTTCCGGAACTTTCATCTCTGCAGCCAATGCAAGAATGCATTAGGTATAATTACAATTTTTTTCACTTTTACTGTAATTTCAATGCAAATAAGTGTCTCAAATACAAAATGCCTTTCCCCCTCCTAATGCACGCATCCTCTGTATAAAGTGCGACTGCTTAGAGAACACTCTAGCCCGGTCTGAAGGAGCAGCTCGGGATTTCGACTGAGCTGGGCTTTGAAGCCAGTTGTTGGCGCTGTCCGTGGTGCTGAGGAATTCCCGGCTGCCGGCATAGAATGAGCTCCAAATCAGCAGTCTGCAGACTGCTCCCAGTGATGCAGAAACCCAGCTAAAGTTGCTCCTTTCCTTCACGTCCACAGTTAGTATTTTCTGATGTGTAAAAGGGGATTCAAGCAACGTATTGTGGATGATGATGATGATACTGCCGGCGGAGCAGGCTTTAAGCTACAGCATGCTGTTGCTGATTTTGATCCTCAGAGCCTAGCCAAATCACCTCTACTGCCGTAGCAAACACTGTGTAAGTGAACTCATGTGTGGAGGAGGCGTAATCAGCCAGGAAATTTCATAGAAGGACCTGGGAAAAGCCTAAAAATAAGTTCAACATGATTCTGCTACTGGGGTCTGGATTGCTACAGGACCAGCATTGCTTCTTGCTTTGAATTCTGAAGACAGGTCTAAAGCATATTTCTTATGTGTGTCTGCTGTGTTTCTCTCTGGAAGGGCGGGAGACTGCTCCTTGACTGTGGTTTGAAATGGGAGGTAGAATGGATTGCCTTTAATTCAAGCCTGAAAATGTATTCTTTGGATAATTAAAGAGAAACTGCTTTCCTAAAACATACCTGCTCTTTTAGTTCATATTGGTCTATGACCCCCACCACCACCATTAACCTCCAGAGTGATTAGGTAAGTGTATCTTATGACATGAGTTATGTTTGTTTTCTCAAAGAAATAGATGCAGTCATTTTAAATCATATGTAGCAATATGGGGAGGGGGGAAAGTTTAGCTGGGAAGTGATCTTCAGTTTAGCAATGTTTACTTACTTATGAAAAATCTTCAGATAAACATTTTGATTTCTCTAATGTTTCTTCTCTTAAATAGTATCTTAAAATGCACTAGAGTAGTGCATTGATAAAGAATGCTTTTTTAAAAAGATGACTAATAACTTTCTTATATTGAAAACACCTTGTTTTCTCTATACAGATTTTATAATGTATTTCATATAATAAAAGTATGTTTAATGTTTATATAAAGTGGGTGTTACGCCTTTACTTTTACCTTTAAGTTTATATCTACCCTAACCTGACACATTAATGCCTACCTGTAGCTTGCAGAGATGATTTTCTGTCTGTCCTTTTGAAACAGAATGATAGTGTATTTTGTGACTTATCTTGCATGTATTGACAGATACTACTAAAAACTATAAGAAAACACAATAGCCCCTTTTTCTTCTAAGATAAACATTCTAAATATGTAACAGATGTATAAATGCATGCCTTAATTAGTAAATTATGCTTTTTCAGAAGCTTCTGTTATATTTGTGGCCTCTGTAGTAATTTAAGAGAAAAAATGCTTTGTCAAAGGGAGCTTCCAGCTTCTCAAGTAGAATTATAGGTTTGCATTTTTTTGTTCTGTCATGACTCATTATTTTTGACATTTGTTAAAAGAAATCTATCTCCGTTAGCATTACCTACCCCACAGGAATTTTAACATTAGAGAGCAGTTTTCTCTTTAAGGAAGATGTGATTATACTACCTTCCATTTTACTATTATGAAAATTTGCATATCTAACTTGAAATGCAAATATAATAGTTCAGGAAGTTTCCTAATGCCATCTTTAGCTCATTTAAAATAATCACCTATATATGTTAGACTAAGAGTTTACCATTTGCTATTATAACCTGAACATAAATCAATGAATAATATTTATAGATGATCTGAAAATGTCCTATGTATAATTTTAACAATATTGGCATAAAGCCAGTAGCATTTAAATAGGCAAATGAACTATCTGGCACTTCTCTTACCTATTACTCCCTAAAGTCACAGTTTCCCCAAGGCTTTCTATGAGTTAGTCACTCTAAAACATTTAAATAAGAAACCACTACCAAAACTACCCACCAAGCACTAATACTAAGTGAAGTTTACAAGAGTAAATGACACCAAATTAATAAGGTATATTTCCTATGAGTGGCAACATCTTATTAAGAAACTTCAATAACCAGTTTTATTTACACAGGCATTTTTGTGCAAATTGCCTAAATGCAAATATCTTTGGCATGTCAAAAAAAAGTATGTTTTTCAAGACTACGTGACTTATTTTTTTAAATTGAAGTAATTAATTCGAATAGTATTTATTACATGGATACTAGAATCAAGCTGCTATAAGAATAATTTACAGATACATCTTTCCTGCCCACTAGAAGCTTACTTCCTGAGTAAAGATTTGGACAATAATAAAAATAAATTTTTAACAAATCCTTTTAATACATGGCATTTGCTTATTTATTAAAATTTTCTTTCTCTTATTCATTGTGGAATAGTTGTTCTATTTTCCTTCTTAACTATGTTTCAAAATCCAGATTCATGCTCACTAATACAAGTAACCCATATTGAGACCACTGTTCTCCAACTATGGGCTTTACACTAGCTTCAACCCAATTATAATTTACACTCAACTGTTGGTTTCTTCCCTTTGTTTTAGAAGTAGGATGTTTCCTCACTAATCTCTTGAGTTTTCATACAGATGATTGTAACCTACATACATTCTACCACTGATTAGTCTAAAGAATAACAGAGAAGGTGAATTCAAATACTCTTGAGTCATTTGTAAGGAACTACTAGTAAAATCCCCCTTGGAGTCTCAGTGAAACCACTTCTTACAATTTAGACAAGGCAAGACCTTTGAAATTCATAAGGTAAATTTAAGCTGAAGATTCCTAGGTGAAATAACTCCATAAAGGACACATTTATCAACCCTCCAAACTTTATAATAAAGTACAGATGGTTGCATGAACTTAGTATTTAAGTATAAGATCTTGGTATCCTCCAGATCTAGCTCAAGTAAGCAGGTTAAGAGCATGAGTTTAAATATATCTATATTCTCTTTATATATGTCAAATTGTTCTTTTTAAATATTTAATTTTCAGCCTACCCCTCTTGTGTTCCCATGGAAGGCGCTGAGTGTATCTAATATCAGGAGCACATCCAGAAGCCTTTAAGGAGGGGGATGGCTCTTCATATTCATGAAGCTTGCATACTTCTGTTGGTCATCCCTGGATTGGTCACCTCTGCTGCTATCAGTCATGAAGACTATCCTGCTGATGAAGGTGACCAGACCTCCAGTAATGACAATCTGATTTTTGATGACTATCGAGGGAAAGGGTGTGTGGATGACAGCGGCTTTGTATACAAGTTGGGAGAACGATTCTTCCCAGGGCATTCCAACTGTCCATGCGTCTGTGCTCTGGATGGACCTGTTTGCGACCAGCCAGAATGCCCTAAAATTCACCCAAAGTGTACTAAAGTGGAACACAATGGATGCTGTCCTGAGTGCAAAGAAGTGAAAAACTTTTGTGAATATCATGGGAAAAATTACAAAATCTTGGAGGAATTTAAGGTATGAGTTACCCTCCATATTTACTGAATACTAACTTTTTACACCACATACTTAGATTACTACTTTAAAACTAAAGTTGGAAAACACATTTTTAAATTTCTCTTTGATTTACAAAAATATGATTCCAGTTAGCATAATTACCACTGTGGTCAGAAAATAGGCAATTGGTTTGTACATTACTATTTGTAGGATTTCACGATAAACTTTTCCTTCAGAAATATTTGGGGTATGCCTACCAACCTTTCCTTTTTGTCCTTAAACATTTCTTCTGTATTATTACAAAATATGTTTTCTGAGGGAAACAATTTTTTAAAGGCTATATGTCCATTAAGTTAATGTTTAAATTTTGTGTGGTATGTGTGTGTGTGGCTTATTAGCCTGTATTTGGAGTCATTTAACTATAGTCTAGAATTACCCGTTTGGTGTATGAAAATGCAAGTGGTAAAGAGACACACTTTTACCTATGGTCTTTATACTGATAATATGCATTGGACTTACTTGTTGTAGAGCATGGTCCTCATTCTGTTCTCTGCTTGTTAGAATTTTTTACTTATAGGAACCCAGAAAGAACTGAATTTTTATCATAGTCCATTGTGAAGGGTAGTAAAAAGAAACCTAATTTTTCAGTCTTTCAGCCTTCATGATATTTCTTATTTTTATGCTTGTGTTATATTTTCAAGTAACTTGGATTCATTTTTATCTTTTCTTGGAGTCTCCTTTCTCTAACGGCTAGTTTTAATTAGGGTTTCCTACAAGCCAGATCTGAACCCTGAGCGTATAAATATATCAAAATGTCCTCAAATGTAATGGCAGTTTATGCCTTGGAGTTTCTGTCATACTGATGGCTTGATGAAGAAGATTTTCATTTCACTTAATGAAGTTATGTGACAAGATGCTCAGAACCTTGTAGGCAAAAGAAGATATAGCTAGTTTTCAGTGTGACTATGTTTGAGAGAAGAACGTTCAGTATTAGCACTGACCTAACTTCCTTCTTTGCAAGAGTCAAATGGTAGAAGTCAATATGGGGGGAAACGGTTTTAACTGATCATGATCAGAGTCCTTCTGTGTATTGGCATTTCATTGCATTCCGTCCATTACAAGTTCTGGGTTCAAGCCAGTTCTAATTTACTCAAGATACTTAATAATTTTAACTAGATTCTTCAGGACAAGAGAGAAATTTTAGTGATAATTATCACATTCAACTTTCTTATACATAAGTGTTACTCTAGACTTTTCTTTTTCATGTATTATACTTTGTTGCACAATACTGAGGTTAGAGTCTTGAGAGTCTAGTAAAATTACGATTACTGATTTTTTCCTTTAGGGTAATGAAAGTAAAGACAAGCACTCAACGCATGATTGAATCTAGAATCATGTCACTCTCCTCTAACATGCATATTTAACTAGAGTAGAATGCAGAAAGACATTATAAGATAGCCTAGCCCAAGTGAAAAGTACATCAGGTAAAATTTGAGATTATTCAATCTCGATTAACAAGTTATATAAAAGAAAAGATACTGACTGATTTTTCTAACTTAGTTCACCACTGAAAATGCTATAGTTTTCCCTGTACTTGTTAGATTTTTATTTTATTACAAAGATAATTATTTTACCATGCCAAACAAAGCTGTATCAAGTGATAAACCCCTTCACTCTAGTTATATATCCCTGCTATAGTTAACATTTAATCCACTGATATGCACAACTTTTCCCTGACTTTCAAAATCATTGATTTTAAATCAATATGACTTTAAAAACAGATGCCACTTCTTCACAAGTATTTAGTTATAAGAGCTTTAGAGATTATCTAGGGTAAATTAATAAGAAATGAGGAACTGAGGTGAAGAAAGTTTGTTACTTGTCCAAAATTGTCAAGTTATTTAACCTATATCTAAATACTGCCATTCTAACCATGAAGTCGACACCACCTCTCAAAGCACTTTTGCTCTAGAGTCAGACAGACCTGGATTCATATCCCAAATTCATCACTTGGATGTAAGATTTTGGAAGGAGAGCTTAAAGTTTTTGAGCCACATTAGCAATGGCTATAAAATGGCCATCATGATAATTACTTCTATTGGAAGGAGATGTTGGAAAGTTTTTTTTGAGATAACTTACATGAAGTTATCAGTCTTGTGAGGACTGGTACACAACAGACATTGAATGAATGGTGGTTCTACTCCTTCTAAACCCTAATGTCCAGGGATTTACTCTAAGTTCTAAATTCCTCTATGTCTTTACTTACATTTTATAATAGAAGTTCAACTTTAAAATTCTTCTAAAGCTCCACTTTAAAAGGAATTGAAAGAATTCCAATTTTTTTTAATGTTATGCTTATCTATGTGAACTGTGTACCCCTAAGTAAATATCAGCCATCTTGATTGTCTTCCAACTTAGTTGTCTTCTGTAAGCTGATCTTTGAAGATGAATGCAACTTTCACATAATAATCTTGGCATGTTATTAAGGAGGTTGTATTACGAGCTATGTTTATATCTTACATGTTCATCCAACAAGCATTTGTTGGGCTTTTCAGTGTACAAGATACTGTAGATGTACTCTGTGTATATTGGGAAGATATGTAGAAGGCAAACTCTCCACTCATAAGGAAGGCATGAACGAGATGGAGAGAGAAGTGGGGAAAAGTCAGCCTAAGCTTTGTGATTGTGAAGATCAAAACCAAGGGACTGTGGTGCCAGAAATTTATCAACATGGTGTGAGGTTTGGTCAAACTTTTTCTTCAGGATGGTCAAAGATGAGCCTGTTCTTAAAAAACTAAAATTTATATAGGGAGATTTAAATTCCAAAGAGGAAACTGCTTGAGTAAATTTAGACTGGGATGAATAAAATCTGCAAAGAGAGGAAGGAGATGGGAATAAGAGAGGTAAATTTGTGTACGTGTTTTTGGAAAGCAGAAGAATTCAGATACTGGCCATGTTATTTAGATTCAGTCTACAGAATAATAAGGGATAAAATTTAGGTTGTTAAACAGAGATGACCTAGTTAAATATGTTTTTAAATAAGGTCACCTTGTAGCGAAGTATGTAACTGAATAGAGGTGAATCAAAATTAATGGCTGGGGAGGTGGGGCTGTTATTGAAAACAAAGAATGAGATGACCAGCAGGCATAAGGACAAAAACACTGAGTAAAGTCTTTAGGATAAAAATCTAAATTCCCTAGAATTCTTCAACCTCTCCAGGTATCTCAGACTCTCAGTGACTTCTCTTCCCATGCACTTGCACAAGCTGTCCCACACTTTCTCACCATTTCCCCCACTTTTACACACCTATGTTTAAGTCCTACTAGACTTCAGAACTCCATTCAAATCTCAGCTCATCTGGAAAGCCCTCTGACTGTTATTCTGCTGTATCTGGGCTGCATCTCGCTCCTTCCTCTCTTGCATATTCCCACAGCATGTGTTGCACACCATTACAACAAGAACAGTAATCATAGCCAGACACCATTAAGACCTTTCTGTGTATTATAGCACATTTCATTTCATAATAACACTGAGAATTACTTCTATTAGCACTGCTTTACAGATAAGGACACTGAAGCACCAAAGTGTAAGAAGCTTGCTCAATATTGTATAGCTCTAAAGTAGAAGGACCAGCATTCAAACCCAGGAATCCTGGCTTCAGAATCAAAGCTCTTCACCATCTCTACCTCCTCTGTCACATGGCAGTACTACAATGTGAAACCATCTGTCTCTCTCACTGGACAGTGAACCCTTTAAGTCTAGGGACAGTGTTTTCTTTTATCTCCTTTTTTCCCAGCCCCAGCACCATGTGAACCACATAACAGGCATTTAATATATTTTGGAGAATGAAATGAGTCAAGTGATAGTTGAACACATAGAATAAAGAAATTAGAATTCCTATAAAATACCTTAGGTTCTTTACATTTATGTGTTGATCTCTACATTTTAATTAAAGCAGCACTCAAAACTTCAGGTAAAGCATGCTCTTTGGCTCCCTAAAGATGACACACATGGTTTGGGAAGCACCTACTTCCCTCCTGCTTCTACTTTTTCTACTCCTCTCTCTACCCCTTCCTAATCACAACTCATCTCGGATTTGTCTCCATCCCAGTTTCATAATGCCCACCCAGTTTTAGTTGTGTGATCTCACTCCATACAGTTGCAAAACATATGTCCCTACCTCAGTCTTTTCTGATCATTGAATTTAAATGTAAACTGATCCACATGTCACCTGATGGAAAGAATAATATTATTTATAAAAGTTGGTTTGTTTTTTTTTTTAACATGTACTGATGCAAGCTTTGGAAATGGATTTCTCTCTACTCTTTGAAAACTAAATTTTCCAGTGTTCTGGTAATAGTGTATTAAGATAAAGGTCATTGTAAAGTAGGTTTTCTCATCTTCCTTTTTGTGTACCCAGGCAAAATGGCACTGGAACCTACTTTTTTTAAGATATAAGGAATATAAATACTAAATTACAATAGCATTTCCTACAAAAAAAAAAAACTGGATTGGAAATGTAGGTTCTCTATCTCATGCTGAGTTTTTGAAAGGGAGAAATAATTTCTTATTTTGCTCAGTATTTTTATAACTCTCTCTCAACTAGAATTAGCCTTTTTTAAAACGTGTACTGATTTAGTTTTAGGTCAGATGCTGAAGGTTATACTTCATGCAGCTGAAAGAGATCTTTTTATTTCAGCTTTTGCCTACCCTGTCTTATTTTAAAGTGATTTTCTGCAGTCAACACCCGGTATCCCTAATTCAGGATTTGGATTTGCCCAAAATCTGCCTTTCTCTGCAGGCCCTTACCATTATGCTTTCCCAGTATGGCACAAAGACAGTTGATCAGGTTTCTGATTTTTATTTTTAAAAAGCTCAGTGTGATCATTTTCTTATGTTGCACATTTTGTAAATATGCTGTTGCTTTAAAAAAAAAAGTTTTTGTGCTGTAATAAGCTGTCTAGTTTTCGCCCTAAATTTTGCATTTAACATTTAAATCTTGAGGAAAGAAGCAAAGAAGACATCAAAGTAACCAGAGTATTTTGCCAAATCATCACACTCATAAAAAAGGTCAGTGCCAGTTAAGGTTTAGAACTGACTTGATCTTCAATGGGTACATTCATAGGAAAACAGGTTTTCCAAGTTTCTCATTAATATATGCCTCCATCATTAATTGTAACATTAAATCTGTAAAAGTGTTTGAGTAGAAAGGATTTTTGAACTTAGAACTGGGAGATTTTTGATATCTTTATTTGTTTTAATATGGAGAAAGAATGAAAAGGAACATTCTAGGAATTGATATGTGAAAATACAGGAAAAAATGAGGGCTGTAAAGAAATTTCAATTGAGGAGACCAACAGTTAACACCTTGTAGAAACACAACTTTTAGTACTTCATCCACTCACCTGCTATTGCACCGGTTTCTATGAAAGGCATAGAAACTAAGATTTTGTACTAGACAAAGGCGGACATAATGCATCTTTCTAGGGGTATGAAGATTGTATGTATTAAATATGTATTTTAACTTCACCAAATGGAATCAAAATTTGTTAAGTCCTGCTGAAATATGGGAGACAAGGCAGTGAAAGTTTTGTCTTAACAGCTGGGATGGTTTTGTCTAGGTTTTTGTTTTTTTTTTTTTTTTGCCCCCCTGCATTTGTTACTAAAATAAAGAAATGGGTGAATTTTAAGAATATGGGCAGGATTCTTAAAGTTTTTTTTCTTTAAGAGGAGATTTACAAGTTCTCAACAAATGGTTAATGGAATAACAGGGCATTTGTAAGATTCCATCCAAAGAAAAGTCCTAGAAAACATCATCATTTTATAAAACAAAGATAATTGAGGTCTTTGTTGAGAGATTGAGAAGCCTAATTCCACAATTGTTGACTGCAAAATGCAGTTTTTGTTTTGCAGAACATGTTGTAGTTTTTAACATTAAAATTGCCTTTGAATGAATTCAAGAATGGCTTCTGCTTTCAAGTAGCTACAAAATAACAGAGATCTTAATCAGTAATGACTGTTGCTCCTCAGAAGCTCAGCCCCAGCACACACAACAAACAGGCTCAAAGTGGGTAATTCTCACTGGGGAAACCCCATCTTTATAAATAACTAGGAAACCTCTGCTTAATTTGTATAATGTCTGACCAATTTCAAAGATTAGACATCAATTTTGTTAAAACTTAAATTTATGAAGTTCCTCAAATTCTTTCTCATTTTTACATTGTGCTCACTTAACATGTTTTAATTCTACAAAACTATATTACATCTAGGAAATAGATCAAATTTTTGAATTTATGTTTTCAAAAATTCCAGTGATATAACTAGAAATGATCCTCTTTATTTAACACTTTTTAAAATGAGGTAGTAGAATTGTAGGAATAAATGGCTTCCACGTTAACCCCTGAAGGTCTGAAAAAGTCTCTTGCTTTAAATTCTTTTTCTTAATTTTTTTTTAATTGAAGTATAGTCAGTTTACAATGTTGTGTCAATTTCTGGTGTACTGCAATAATAGTTCAGTCATACATATATTTGTTTTAATATTTTCATTATAGGTTACTACAAGATACTGAATATAGTTCCCTGTGCTATACAGTATAAACTTATTGTTTATCTATCTTATATATAGTAGTTAGTATCTGCAAATCTTGCTTTAAATTTTAAAAGACTTGATGGTCAGTGGGCCCTTTGATTAGTTGTATATAGGGATAATTTATCATGCTCACCAACTGATATTTATTGCTGTCCTTTCTATGGCAAGATGCTGCTGTTAATGGTGCTAACGGTGTGATAAGCATGACTACAGAGATTTGTGTCCAGGCTTCCATTCCCTTTGCACATGGGGAGATTGGTGTTTGATTTGCAGCCACATCTGAGATTTGCAGAGTCTGTCACTGTGAGTGATCACTTCAGACTTGAGGTCAGTCATCAGCTGTTTATAGACTTTGGTGTCCATTCCTTCCTGACTCTCCAATACTGTGAGAAGATGAAACTGAAAAGAGAGTGACCTAACAGTCTCCCCTGCAAACTTTAACTTTGTCCAAGATTTTGGATATACTAAAAATTTTTTTTATTTTTAATTATAATTTTACTCACCAAAATATCTGTAATTAGTCAATGGTGTGATACTAACAAGTGTTTTTTCCTATATCTTATTTTATAAATCAAGTCTACACATTTTATGCAAATTTTGTAGTAATCTATAATCTATACAATCTAAATTGAAATTGCTTCATCTTTGCGTTGTGTGTTTGAAAGTTGAGGGAGCTGGGGAGTGTTCTTTAAGAAAATCTTTTAAGATTAGGTGAATCCTTTATTTCTACTCCTCCTTATTCACCCTGACCATATTTTTTTGTTTTGTTTTCCTAAAGCTTGATTTATTTATCAGGCAGTGTGTTTTATGAAGGACAGCACAAGAAAAAAAACTGTTGGTTTATTTTTCAGTTGTACTTGGCTAAGCTTTCGAGGAAGAGCTTGAAAAAAATAACTAGAGGCAACTTGAAGAGATCAGTGAGCTTGCTTATTCAGGTGATCTTTCTCAAGCCATAGTCATTATTAATTGGGGACTGGCTTATTTCAGAGTCTGGACTTTGGACTTTTATCATCACCGCTGATTAGCATCAGTAATTTCAGTCTCATGTTACCTCCATTGTTGATTTCCTTGCCTCCAGCCTGCCATACAGCACGTCACAATAAAGCCATTCTTGCAAGGATTTAATGACACCATAAAAAGAGTGAATAAAGTACTAAAGTGACAAAATTCATTTGTCTCCTGAAAAAGTTTTTAGATGGTATTATTTTATGGCTGTATAAAGTTGTTTAAAGTGGATATACATCTACTGAACACAATTTTTTCCCTATTATGTCATGAGATCATGAACAGAACTCAAAAATTTTTAATCTATCTATAGGATGGATACAATAATGTCATCCTGTGTCTTAATAGTATTGGGAATAATGTCATCGTATATGTCTTAATAGGTCATACTTTAATTTTTAAATCCCCAATACTATTAATTTATAGCTAACAATTCTAACTGCTCAAAAGTTTGTTTTTAATTAAACATAATTTGAAATCATTTTATTTTAATATTGACCCTTGACTACCACTGTTATTTCTTGGCATGGGATTGGATTTCTAGTATCTGAGTTTATATAAATTCTTCTATTTATAAAAGGCAAACATTATATATATATTTTTTAATAATCTAAGTCCTTCCTATTTTTAAGAGCTGACAACAGAATTTTAGATCTGGAAAAGAACCCTGTACTTATTTTACAGATGATAAAACGAAGACCAACAGAAACTTAGTGAAAACACCACAGTGGCATAGCTCATTATTTGCAAAAGCAATGTTAATGTATTTCCTTCCTGTGGTCTTTTATCTACATTTTATGCCTTCAGGTTTAACATGAAAATGCCACTCATTTGCATCTTCCTTTCCAATAAATAAGTTGGATGCAAAATTTTATTTCAGCCAATTGTCTACAGAATCGTGATAACAGGACCCATCTCCATGACAACCCAGAGTTACAAGTTGACAAGAACAATAAAATATTGGCATATCTAAAATCAGTCTTTGACACAGATAGAGGACAATTTGCAAAAGGAGTCTAAGTTTGCAAAGGCTCAAATAAAAAGGAGATCCTTTACTAAAAGTGAAAAACTGTGATTAAATCAAACAATACAGGCCAAAATAAAATTCGAATAGATTATACACTATTTATTTTCAGAGCCTACTTTAGTTCCTTTATACTAGGAAGTAACAAAGTAGCTGCTTTTGCCATATATTTGGTGGTTTTAGGAACTGAAGGACCCATGTTATTTTTTTTCACTCTGCAAAATCCCACCTCCCATTACATGGCAGGAATGGAGTGTGAAAAATGGGTGGAGTGTACAGAAATACCTAGTTGTATGGCTTTAGAACAAAGGAATATCCCTAAACTGGCATATGATCTAAGTATCATCTAAGGCAGGAATGTTGCAGCAATTCACATTCCTTGTTCTTGGAATGATTTAGATTTATATTTTCCTAAAGTTTCCCGACTATTCTAGTAATCAGCTGGGTTTTTAGTAAAGATTTTTTCTTTTTCATCAAGTAAAATTGAGAAATGATGCATCCTTTAACATCTCTTGGAAATGTGCAGGGCACATTACTCTACTGACAGTGCTTGAGCAAAGAGCTCAACAGTGTGGTAAAACTACATTTTAGAGTAGGCTCTACCCCTTCCCAGCCAAGAGACCTGGCACACATTTACTTTACCTCTGTATGTGTCTTAGTGAACACATCTCTAAAATAGAGATAACAGTAAAAACTACTTGGCACACAATAAGAGATTCATAAAAGCTGACATTTTTACTACTATTACCACTAACCTGTATTTAGTTCAGTATTTCACAAATTTATGTGACAGCAGAACACCTTTTTTCTCTGAACATCTATTAACATCTTGAAGTTCATAAGAGTTCAATGGAACAGTTTAAGTATTTTGTTAATGACTCAAGATCATCCTTTATTTGACTCTTATGGCTAGTTAATGATAAAAATCTATATATCTCAGCTTAGCTTTTATTATCTGGTCCTCTGTAAAAGTTCCCCAAATTGCAGCTTATGTGATTATTTATGATACTTCAGTAGTTTGTGTTACATAAAACAATTTAAATGGACAATGACTTATTCAAAATAATGATGATGATGCCAGTCACCTATAACCAAAAGTCTAAGGCAGGGATCAGCGCACAGTGAGCCAGATCCAGCCCACCACCTGTTTTTGTAAGTAGAGTTTTACTGGAAAGCAGCAGTGCTTACTCATTTCTGTGTTGTGTGTGGTGGCTTTCAGGCTGCAATGCAGAGTTAAGTAGTTGCTCCAGCGACCATGTGACCCACATGGGTCAAAAATACTATCTGGCTCTCTGCAGACAAAGTGTGCCAACACTTTGATCTAGGATTAATTCTTCCTCCTTTTCTACTTCCCTCAAATTGTATGGTCATCAGATCTTTCTAACCTGCATTCTTCAAGGCTACAAATTCTCTGAGTACTGATAGATACCGGTCCTACTTCATTTCTAGGTGGTCTCAGGGATCTCTTTTTACATGCATACATTTTTAAAAGCATCTAAATTTGCCTATTTTACGCGTATTATACATACTTAACAGCAGACACGTTAAGTCATATGTTTCCCCAAAGGAGTCATGGCTTTGCTCTTTGCGTTGATGTATAATAATTTAGTAACCTTCCACTTACTAAGAATTTTCAGATGAAATAGATAAGCACAGATGATAAAAATGCCCTTTATTTTGATATCTCATGTGCTCTCCTCTGATAGCGTGACAAGTCAGGTAGGTATTTTTAATTTAATATATTTCCTATTATATTAATAAATGAAAATATGTATGTGGTCTGCTTACTTAGGTATTAAGTTCATTCACATTTTTCAAGTCAACTTATGTGACCCATGGTTTGATTCCATTAAATGTCAAATGTCTCTTACATGTGGAGAGATAGTACCAAAATGTATGAGACGTAAGTAAATCTGACCCTCAGGGTGCTCCAAGTCTATCAAAATGAATTAAACAAGTAACACTGCTAGCAGATGGCCTGTGATGATTGCTCTAGGAACTTGTACGAAGGAATAATTCAGTCTGTAAAGCTTAGGAAGACCCTAAGAGTGAGGATTTCAGTGCCCTGAAAACATTTTAGACAAAATTGGAAAATTGGCAAAAGTCAATGGAAAGCACGGTGAGAGAAAAGTGAGTTAACCCAAGTGGCCGGAGCCTAGGGTATAGAGGAGACACAAAGTGAGAGATGAGAGTGGGAAGGGAGTGAGGCGCCCGCTCACAGTGTGAACGCCAGGCTGAGGAGCCTGGGCCAGAGCCTGGACTGAGTGGAAAATCACCAAAGGGCTTGAGCCAGGGAACTGACACAACCAGACTGGGCCTGAGGGAAATACAAATAATAGTTGACAATTTTATGAAATATTTTGCACCTGTGTTCACTCATTGAATTATTTAGTTCTAAGATATTTTTATTCACATTTTGTAAATAAAGGAGGCTCTGACTCTAACTCCAGGGCTCTCTCCACACCCCCACCCAGATTCTGTACGTTCACTGCGGACGTGATACAAGAAGTGCGAGGGAGGTGGCTTCTCTCTCATCTGAGTGTGCACCTGTTCTGTATTCTTAAAATGCCTGTTCAGTTACAGCTCTGAAATACTCTATGTCAGTGTCTTATGTCCTTCTGACAGAAATGTAGCACACTGCTGCCGTGAGGGAAAGCCTTCCCGGTCCCTGCTCTACAAGGCTCAGTTGGCTTCATTTAAAAGACTCCTATGGCCCTAAAGAAGAGTGCATCAAGGTGCATTCCTAGCATAAACACACAAACAAACAAAAAAAACAAAAAACAAACCTTACATTCTGAATGCAGTGAGGATTGACCAGGAGTATTTTTACAAATTTAGTTATTGTTTTTGTTTTAAAAGCCTACATCAGGAAAATACAAATTAAAAACAACAAATAGATAAATAACAAAGACCTACTGTATACCACAGGGAACTATACTCAGTACCTTGTAATCACCTGTAATGGAGAACAATCTGAAAATTATATATATATATATAAACTGAATCACTTTGCTGTATATCTGAAACTAACACAATATTGTAAATCAACTATACTTTAATTAAAAAAATGAAAACAAAGAAAATGTGGGCCTTACAGCTTTTCGCCATCTTAGAAATATCATAGTCATTGTAGAAACTCCCAGTGGTTACCAAATTAAGTCATACTTCTGTCACAGGAGAGAAGAGCCACTGGTCCCTGAAACTCCACTTATTTTCACTGTATGCTAGTTTAATTTCACTTTTCTAAATATGGAAAAAAATAAAATTGTTCTTTCTAACTTTAATTTTCCCCCCCAACGTTAAAAATAAAATCCTGCTAAAATAGCAAACTTTTGACTGCTGAGATTTTGAAAGCTTCATTAGGGAGAAAAAGGACAATCATAGAGAATTTTCCTTTTGTTAATGAGACTCGAGGACATTCACATTGAAACTAGAAGACACTTAATCCAGGACTCCGAAAGATGTGAGATCAAGTTAGCCTGTTGCAAATCTGTTTTTGGCAAGACTCTGATTAGAGACTAAAGTTTCATCTCTGTAAATAAGAATCTAATTAACTACCTAAAAAATGTTGTCCAATGTCATTCTCAGTCTAACCACAATCTGAGTGCCAATATTGCTACGTTTCAGAGATGCCACACAGATTGCTTTCAAAACTCTAAAACATATATTCTTTACAAATTTAATATTTCAAGTAATTTATAATGGAAATGATTATTCCATAACTTAATAAAAATTATTTGTGATCAATGTATTTCCTTGAGAAATACACAGCCATTGAAAACAAAGGGAAATTTAAAAAAAAAACTGTTTAAGTGGAAAGCTATGATGACAATGATAGGCATTTAACCAAAGCTACGTAATTTACAAGCTCTTTCAAATATTACATTATTTCCTTTTTATCTTGTACGAATCCAGTGAAGAAAATTAAAGCTGTCTTAATATGCTATTATTAACTCTATCTTACAAATGAGAAAACAGAGTTTCAAGTAGTTTAAGAAACTTGTCCAAGGTAATACATCATTTGATGGCAGGACTTAAAACTACAAGCGTTCCTATTCCGTATTATCCTACAGCTGAATTCCACTGGGCGATAGCACTAACAATTTTTATACATGGTCACAAAGTGGTGACTGCTCTGATGTATTTGCACACAAAAAAATACACATTAAGTCAGAAATACACACTAAAGTCAAAAGCTGAAGAAAAGATTTCAATTTTAGATTTCTTACATGATAATCTGATTGGCACTCCCAATGCAAATGAATTTTTGTATAGGAGTGTCTGTAACTCCCACCCTGCAGACCTGAAAATCCCTGAATTCAGTGTCATCCAGGCAAAGCTGAGCTCTGGCCCTCTCTGTTATCACCTCCATTCAGTATTTCCCATAGGCTAGTGTTTGTCTCTTACATGATTCTTTCGCTGTAGAATTCTAACAGTGATGTACTCTACCCCATCCACACATGGTTTTAATGCTATTGTAGATAAGCTTTTAACTGATATCAACAATCTGTCCTTTTCAGTGTCAACAGGAAAGTTTTGAAGTTACTCAGTTGCTCACTTTACCCCTGTTGCATTAATGGGTGATAAATGGAGCATCATACAGTCCCTTGTCAAAGACCTTTCTTGTACCAAAACCAACTGTCAATCCAGCTTATCAGTAAAGGACTAGAGGCTGCTGCTTTTCTAGGCTATTTCTCAAGTACAGGTGTGACCCTGTAACAAAATTTTTATCCTGAATCCACTAGCCTTGGTCTGTACCTTTACGTTCTCCTTCAGAGACCTTAGAGGCAAATAAAACATCCTTTTTTCCCCTCTTAAATACACACTGATATTTCCTTGTCAAATATACATTTGCCTACTTTTAAAAAATGCATCTGTGAGTATGACTAAGGAGAGATTTTTGCTTATATTCTGCTTATCTATATTTTATTTTTATCTATGCTATTGATTTTTCAGGAAAAAAAAACCCTGCATTTTATTGTCATACAACTCCTTGAAAACCTTCAGATTTTAAAAATGGTTCTATATATCATCAGTTTATCAGGATAGGCAATGTATAATTGTAGAGTTGCCTGACCCTAAAACAATGGCCAAAATATATTTAAATACTTTTTAGAAAGAAGTATTTTAGAGAAAAAAAATAAAAGATTAATATGTCTTTATGTTGAACTATAATGATGAATTTTCAAGAAGGACTAAACTTTTTGTACTTGATCATTGATTTTAGTTGAGTATTTCATCAATTGTTTTTGCAATATTCTTGTGTTTTACATTAGCTCAGAGTAAATGCAAATAAAAATAGAAAGATTAACTTCAATAATTCTGTCTTCCATTATAATAGTACCATCAGTTATTTTTATAAAAAAGCATTTGTTTCAAAAACTCAAAACTTATTTTTATAGATGTCTAGGTTATCACTGTTGTCATTCACTGAGGGCAGGCTAGCTTTGTAGTTCATCTCTGTATACCTTATGTACATTATCTTGTATATAATACACATTTAATAAATATGCTGAATAAATAACTTTTAAAATTTATATCTTATTTCTGAATCTTAGTTTATTATATCCATGGGCAAAGCTATGTGCACTCTTTACAACCACTTGGCTAAAATGTTTGTTTCCAACAAGCATGAAGTAGTTTTTGAGAGACCCCAGAAGTATTCCAGAATATATTATCAAAATACCAACTTCTCAGAAAAAGCCAGAGCAGCTACTATTTAACTTGTTATTCAGATGATACTATCATATACATTTGCTGACCAACTGAGTTATTTTTAAAAATCTATGTACTTGTTTTTTTTTAATTTGCTTCAACAATATTAAAATTCTTAAAGAAGTTCCAGCTCTATGTCCATAATTTGATAAGACTAAACAACCTCAGTGTTTCAAGTATGCTCCAATCAATATGACAGATCACTGAAGAGGTCACCACAATCCCGTTAGATACAGGACAGGAGCATTTTAATCAGTGACACAATCGGTCTTATTTCAGATAATTGTGAATTTTGTTTAAAATCCATTGGATCCATTGATTATTAGGTGACATCTGCCACATGCAAATTATCGGCTACAGGAGTGGCAGTGGATGTTAAATACTCTTGTACTCCATAATTTAATGTATATTTTAATGAAGTGAACAGTGAGATTTCTGACAGGCATCAGCAACTTTGAAATAGAGACTTCCAAATTTCTCATACAGTTTGAAAGTAATGAGATCTGTTCTGTAAAGTGATGAAATTTATGCCATAAATTATCTCTAAGAGAAGAGTGCTTCTTAAAGCAGAATCTTTTCCTTGGTAGAGATCAGATTTTAAATAGTTGTTTAATAGGAAGTTTTTGGAAAAGCAGTCCAAGCTATGTTCTGATAACTTTTGCCCATTACCAAAGAAATGGAGTACCACATGGTGTCTGAAGCCTAATATCACTTGGTCAGAAGGAAAGCCATTGAAAATCATTAGCGTGCTAAAACCTGGTGCTTAGAATATTTCCCATCCACTTATGTATCTGTCCCTTTAGCCTTCAACAAAATTCCCAGAGGGCTTTCTAGGGACCAAGTTTTGTTTCTCAGAACATTCAGAATGTGTTTTTTGGACTTCATACTTTTAACTCATCCTTTAGGAAAATGGACGTGCTTAAAATCAAGGCTTTTTCCTAAAAAAATATTTTATAATATACTAAAATCGTTTTGTTTAGTAGTAACCGTTAAACTTGACACACACAATAAAATGAGACTAGCTTTTCCGCAGACTTTAGCAATTCCTCTGCATGTTTTCTTGTCTTAAATATAGCTATCATGGTATTATCTAGTGCAATAGAAGTTTGCAATCATCAAGTGCTAGCTAGTCCAGTCAATGGGGTACTTGAAGATTAACTTAATTTGTGATCCATACGATGGATATTATGAATTTCAAATTATCTTTAGAGAGTGAGTTTACATTTATTGCCATAATACTGAAACTCAAATAGTTATTTCATGATTCGTAGTCAAAAAGCTTCCCCCCGCCACAAAGTGCCCTTTACAGTATTTAAATAAAATGCAAACATCTTATTGAATCAGAATTCTATCCATGCAAGATGGACATAGAGGAAATTGCCCAGAGGTATGGTTTAACAAATAAGGAAACATATTTTGCCTAAATAATTGTGTATATGTTATCAAATATTTATTGAGTATCTAGTATGCACTAAGATGTCTTCTTGGTGCCAAGAATACAGCAATGAACAATATACTATACAAAGCTCATAAACTATGGGGAGAGCAGATAAGAATAAATAAATAAGCCAATATAAACAAATCAATAAGGTAGTTTCATAAACTGATGAGAGTACTGAATAGGCAATGTGTTGGAGAGAGATGATGGATAGTCAGGTAAGACCTCCCTGGAGAGAGAGGGCATTTGAATTGACATCTAAATAACGAGACTTCAAGAAAAGAAAGTAGGTTTGTTGCTTTTCTTTTTTTTTTTTTTTTTCCTGAGTGATTTATAATGCTCATTTTAATCATTCACGGTTACTATCTAGAGGCTTCTAATAGGAATTTTTCTTCAATGTATTTCTGACCTGATTAATTCTATTCATTCACAAATCCCCCCACCAAACCAAGTCCTAGAAAACTTTATTACAACTACCTCTGCAATCATCTACTTTGAAAAGGAGAAATAACCTAAATATTCTTTTAAATATAATCTAGTGCTTCCAGTTTTACACTTTTTGAATTTTTTTTCAGGAAGCCATCACTAGCTAAGTGTGAAAGTGAATAATAGTAATAATAATGTTACCGTATTTCTTACGTATTTTATGTGCCTCACGGCAACTCTGTGAAGTTGGTAGTATTGTTATTCTTTTCCTTTACAAATTAAGAAACTAAAGCATGGAAAGGTTATGTAATTTTCCTAAGATTCACAGCTAGTTGATAAAGCATCTGAGACTAGAACTCAAATACTAAAATTATAGAGAATTTGCTTTTAACCATGATACCACAGCCACCCAAATAAAGCCAACAAAATGAAATCTTTTTTCAGTTTTTCCTAATGTAGTGTTCCTCAACTTGTAAGAATACTGTTTTCTTAAAACTTACCAAATTAACATAATAAACCAAACACTGCCATGTCCCTTGTCACTTTGAGGTTTGAATTTGTACAACAAACTTTACAGGCTGTGATCATTTCTTCCTGAGCATTCCACATGCAATGCCAGTAAAAAGCCACCACATCAAGAATGATACCATGAGGTACTGCTGTATGGACCAAATGTCCAGCCTTTCCTCCGGTATGGATAAGTTATCTCAGTGTGCGCAGAATACAAAATAAGCGTGCGTTTTCTATAAACATTTGGAAACTTCTATGCAACCAGTCTCTAATAACATGTTCTAATAATCCTGTGTTGACTTTTAGTGATGACCACATTAGCTTCCAAATTCCCATAAAGAACATATTTGACAGTTTTTCTGGAGTTATTCAGTCACTCCAGTAATCTAAATTACTAGTTCTCGGGCTACTTTTTGCATTTTAAAAAATTATGGAGCATTCTGTTGTTTCCAGAGTTCTGGAATTCTTTACAAATTAAGAAACTAAGGCATGGAAAGATTATGTAATTTTCCTAAGATTCACAACTAGTAGATAAAGCATCTGAGACTAGAACTCAGGAACTCTGGAATTCTGGAATTCCTGTTCTCCAAAGATTCTCAAAAATCACAGAGAGTGACATTGGGATTTCAGCTTCAGGGTCTTCAGAAGTTAACCATTGTTTAAATGGTATGTATTCCCATGCTTTTATTCTAACACGAAGGAGGAAGATTTGAATTCTAGTCACCTCAACCAATCTTTAACAAAGAGCTTTTCACTCTTTTATTTTATATATATATATCAGGAAACCCCTTTGAACTTGAGAGACAGCTAGGACAGCATTTGGATTTGCCATGCCAATATATTCAGTGACAGCAGGAACTACAGATAAAATACATGGTTTCTGCTTAAACAGAGCCCCATGTTAGATATTCAAAACCCACTAAGCTGGAGGTGTACAGATTCACAACAGATATATAATATTCAGATCATCTAATACATACATTAACAAATAAATTTGATCTCTAATCCTAATTTCAATGAAAATTTATGTAATGGTATATATAGTGAACATTATTTTTCAAAGCTTTCATTGAAATAAAATGCTCTGTGAGATTTCTTAGGAAAAGATTTTCCCTGTATAAGATTTTAGGATGGTGTCACTTAATCATCTTACTGACCAAATCTCTAACTGACAAAAGCCATGTACTGGTCCTAATTTCATGTGTTCTTCTTTAAAAAACAAAACAAAAAAACTAGTAAGAATAATTTTTTTCCCAAGCACTTGTTCCAGTGTTCTTTCTCTGTTTCTCTAAGGGTAGCTTTATTGTTTAATCTTTGATTTTACGGGGATGTTTTCAGATTTAATCTATAGTTTCACATTGAAGAGCCTGATAAAAGGAAATTTGTAACCGTCTCAGTGCTTAAGATGTAAGGATTTATTCAAAGCACCAAACCTTTCAGAGTTTTACACTGTTAAGTTGGGAAGGATTTTTAAAGTCTGAACTTAATGTCAAAGTAGCACACTGCTCACTCCTAGGAATTTTACCCTGTGTAAGCAATGCATTTTTAGAAGCACAGTGGAAAGCTGGGGTAGTGGAGGAAGCTAAGTGAAGCAAGAAAGCAACGGTGGTGCCCACACTGGTGAGCTTGTGAAAGGAAAGAGTCTTGGTGAGGCCAGAGAGGATGGAAGGGACTTTAGTGTAAGGTCAGTAGGTTAAATTTGATAGTGTGTTTAGACGGGGTGGGGATGAGCATGTGGAGGCTTGGGGTGAAGAGAAATGAACTGTAACAGAGGCTTTATTTGAAAAAAACAATTGAATGAAAACAAAATAAAAAATAACATGTTTCTGGCAAGAGAGTCTGGGCCAGGACAGGAGGCCAGAACAGACTGGTATATGAATAAAGCCAGGTTCAGGGAAGGATTGACTAGGAGCTGCCGATGGCTAGGGTGACACTTTCATTTTTCTAATTTATGTTTCCCATTATTCAGAATCCCTTTTAAAAAAAAAAAAAGACAGGCATACTTTTATCACTAAGCCTTGTAGTCTTAACTCTTCCTCCGAGTATTTCTCAGAATTCCAGTGTGCACACATCCAGCCTCCACTGACCTCAGGCACACACCCCAGGGGCTCTAATGGACCATTATCTGTTACTGCTTCTCCCAGATGGCAACCATGAGTGTAGCTACCAGGTTCCAAGGCTTGAAGATGCCAGCATCCCCAAGAACAAGCCTTGTGGCCACCTGACTTCAGACTACCACAATTTTCTATGAATTCTGCATTTTCAGAAGGTTGAAAAGCTCTACAACTTCATAAGAATCTATGCACTAACTACCCTAGTTAGTGAAATTCTCTCTCCTAGCAGGAAGGATCTAGCCTCTATGAATGAATTTTTCAGTTGCTAGTGGTTATTCCTGTGGATCTAGTCTGCCTAGAGTACAAAGCACTGGATGATGGGGGTGCGCAGAATAGCCATTCTTGCTACCTTGTGGCAGTACAATCAAAAGTCAGGCTGCCTAGATTAAAATCCTGCCCCTTCCCCTACTGCCTACAGGACCTGGGAAAGCTACTGAACCCGAAAGCTCTCTCATCCTATCTCCTTATCTGTGAGATGGAGATAACGAATTATGCTTCAAATGGTTATTATGAAAAATCAGTAAGTTGATACAGGTAAATTGCTTAGTCGATACCCAGTAGTTAATAATATTCCAGAACATTGTTTGAATCAGAATGGTGTTCTTCCTCAGTCTATTCGGAATCTAATAATCCAACAAATCTTTCTCAAAGACCATGGTTACTTTGAGGGAAATATTTTGCATTGGCAAATTTAGGAGCTCTTTGAGATTTTTAATGCCAGAATCAGTCCACTAGAGTTGCCCTTCCTTCAGCAAGAAGGGAACCAACAAGAACAATTCCAGCTGTGGAAGGGCAGGGCGCAGAAACCACGGTATTAGTGGCTCCCTCTGTCTCTTACATCAGCAATAAATGCAGGCCAAGTCCTTGCTTTCAATTCAGAAGGCTGTGCCCAAATACTTCATTGCAACTAATTAAGAAAAGGGAGACACCTGACAATTCTGCTAGGGAATTTAAGATATCACAACAGGACTTGCAAAATAAGCAGCAGGATAGCCACACAAATTTTCATCTCTCACATTGCTTCCTCACTTACAATTTCCTTCCTTAAATAATGTGCTCTGGTAACACATCTTTTCCTTAATTTACTGAAATTGTTGAGTAGAAGAACTTCAGGAAAATTCCAGCCCTTGGGATAATCCAATCGATTTTTCTGGAATACTTGACACAACTCACCATGTGGTAAAGAGCTTAACTGCACTCTTCAAAAAACTCACCAACCATGCTGAGAAATAGCAATACTTTTCCCACAGTTTCTAGGGCTAATTCTTACTAAATGTGAAAGTAAAATAGTTAATTGAAAGCTAGACCATCATTCTTCAAGCAGAAAGCAAAGATAACATTAATTTAAAAATAATTAGTTGAAAGGTTTCCATTCTCACAGACTACCTGAATCAAGGAGCACTGATATTACCCAAACTGTCAAGTTCATGAAGAAACAAGAACTGACAGGGATTATGGACAGTAGCCACTGAGACAAAGGCAGGGGTCTTTAATTAACACAGTTTGGCACAGGATTAGAGGCAGAATTTTCTAGCAACAAATGGCTTGTTTTGAGAAGTACAGACCTGTATAACTTATGAGACCTCCAAGTTTTCATTCCAGAATTCTAAACCTCTGTTTCATGAGAAAGGAGAGCTAGAACTTGTAAGAGATGAGAAAGTCACAGAGTGGCCATTGCTTTAGATTATTTGTGGTCTAGGAAGTTTCTAGAAAGGAAACACAAAACCCCAAACTCGGTCGGTAAGTACTGTAAAGACAAAAATTGTTTCTTGCTTTCCTAATTCTTTTCTCTAAATTAGTCACCTTTGAATTCCACTTTCAGACTCTCTGACTCTTAAATAGTGGCTTTTTAGGTCAATTTTATCTCATTCATAAAAGCAAGCAGGCAAGATGAAAGGTATTTACTAAATCTTTCAAGAGGCAGAACCTGGATGTTTGGATCCCAAATGCAATCTCCTCTACAGTTTACATTGGGGAAAAAATGCCCTTTAGTGTCTAGGTTAGCCTGAAAAAGTTCCTACCAAGGGTAAAGATGTCCATTTACCATTTTCTTATTTCTCAGTAATCCTTTTCTTTCTTAGGGAGAAAAATGACAAATGGCACAAACTTATTTCACATGTTCCAGTATCATTCCTGTTTATCAGAGGAAGGCAGAGCAATCACTGCATCTGGAAACCAAACCAGGAGGTGACATATTAGTTGTCCAAACATTTCTTTGAAAAGTAGTAACGTAAGACATAAGAAGAGTCGTGCGTGAGCTCTCTGGTTGCTCATGGCAACCTCAGCTGCATATGGCAACCCACTCCAGCTTGGATATCCAGGTTGCCTTCCATGGGGGAAGAATGATCATACACATGGTAAATGAAGTTAAACAGTAAAGCCAATATAAACACTGATGTTTTGTCTTCTGACAGCATATGAATGTGCAAGCATTAAGTTATAGGAGAAAAGGGGCTAATTTTAGATTTGTTCCTAGCCCTCTCCATGTGAATGGTGTCGCTGTGAGCCCAGCAATGAAGTTCACTGTGTTGTAGCAGACTGCGCAGTTCCTGAGTGTGTCAACCCAGTCTATGAACCAGAGCAATGTTGTCCTGTCTGCAAAAATGGTAAGACCGTGCTGCGTTAGCTTTCAGAGGGGTTAGTTCATAATCCAGATACTCCACCACTGCACACCATGCAATGCAAGAGCCCTCCAAGGTCTGCCTGTGGTGTTTCAGTATGAGCATGGCCAGTTTATATTTTTATCCCACTGTAAAGTGAAAATAAGCCAGCAACGGGTGAATCGTGAAGCTTTCCATGTGGGGAATTAAAGCTCTTATAAGCTGACTTTGTGGTGATCCCTGTTACTTACTGTTGATTTATAAGGAGAATTTTGGAAAGAATACAGTAGCATCTTTTTGTAGTGATTGAATTACTCTCCTGTGGAGGCTATGAAGCCATTCACAGTGCATAACCCAGGAGAGAGCGGACAATAAATACCAGGTATTTTGCTTTGGGCGTAGATAAGACTTTAGGTTTAAAGTTAAGATATCAAAGAATTACAAAATTCAATTACTCACGTACTTCAGTTGAAGTAAAGAGGATTAGAAAGTTTAGGACTTTTACTCTAGGTTTTTATTACAATGGAAACTTGCTCGTAGTAACTGCAATGGAGAAAAACTTGGTTTATAAGTTTATGGGTTCCTTTTGGCCCTCATAAAAGGGAGACGTTGAAATGACTACAGAATGTGAATCACTCAAAATTGAGGTGATGCTGCAAAGAGGACAATGCGATGCCATCCGTCAAACCCAGGACAGCGTATCAGCAAAATCAGTATCATACTCCTGCCACTGGTCATATACCACCGCGAAATAGAGCTTCACTACCTTTATAATGCCACCCCTCTTGGCATTATTATCTGCTTGAAAAAGTAGTTCTAGCTCTTAAGTAAGCTGAGGTCACTCTAATGCTGAATCCCTATGCCTTTCCTTGAATTAGCGGTCCTCATCTTCCTCTCTTACCATTTTTGTCCTGAATTTGGCATTATGTTAGCTCACCTACTAATCTTTTCCATCACAGATTTATATTTAGTAAAAAGAGGTATTGGGTGATTTAGCCAAAGGAAAAACAAAAACAGCTGTGATTATTTATCTAATACTTGTAGTGTTTTGGTATCTTCTCGAATGACTTACTAAGAACCCTTAAGAACATCTTTCCAGGCACAGTTTTTATCATTTTTGATCATATAAATCTATTGAATTGAACATTAAACTGTACACCTGGCTTCTCTTTTTCTTCTTACCCCTTTCATGCAAGTAGCCTTTGTCTTAGCGACCATCTCTCTGGCTTAGAAGGTAGAAATAAATTATCCTCCTGAAGTTCAGATCTACCTAATGTATGCCAAGATATCAAATTTAAGACTTTACATTTTTAAAAGGATATTGAAGAAACTGGAAAGATACAGGGAAGAACAATGGGATGATTTCATGGTTGAAAAATAGGACCTATGAGGACAGACTGAAGGAGTTTGCATAATTTGTCCTGAAGAAGAGAAGGCTCAAGGGAGACCTAACTGTCATAAAGTGTATGAGTGGTTAGTCTAAAGTGGAAGAGCACCTGTTATTTTTCCTTTTCTCCAAGGACAGGAGGAAGAAAAAAATCAGCTACCTAATCAATCTTTAAAACTAGGATTGACAAGTCTTTGACTGAAGGCTGTTTTTTTTTCTAGAAGCAACTATCTAAACAGGTCCTTGAGGATCCTCTCTTCCCTGGATGGTCCTGGTTAGCTATATTTCACATTTAGGGTAAACAAAACTATACTTAACGTTAAAAATTCTCATCTGGACATACTAAGAATACCGCGAGAATTAAAGCACACTAGACCATGGGTGTAGAATACAGGGTTTACATGTGCACCTGCGGCATCACCCCCGGACTCCCTACGAGGGCCTGTAGCAGGTCCAAAGTCAATGTCCCTGTCAAGTGTTCAATCAGCCACTGCAAACTAGTCACACTTAATTTTAGGTCACCCAAGATTATCCTGTTTCTGTCACATGCCAGACTAGAAATTTGTCCTCAGATGAAACTCTCTTTGTACAAAAACGCAGAATGAATGGACTTTAATTGTTTGATTAATTAGTTAATTAATCAGTAACCCACCAGCATTCCTGAAAAACATATGTTGAGAGAACAAAATATATTAGTTAAGTTTTCCAACTTTTTGTTCCAGAAGCACTACAAAATGACGACTTCTGTTCCCTTTGGCCATTTCCAAGGAAACCTTTTTTCTTTTTTAAATAAGGGAAATAAATTAACCTGAATTAGAATTAGTCAGAAGACTAACACTGATTGCAATATAACATTGTGACATGTTATCTTTTTTATTATTAAATGCCACTAATTAGTCACTTATGTCCCCAAAGTAAAGTACAATCACTGTCAAAGAAGAGCATATTAAGGGCTGCTGGAGAATCCTTATGACAGCAGTGGTACCAGTATTTTTATTGAGAGAACAGACAGAACCTCAAGTCTTGCTTGCTCTCGTTTTTAGTCCAGAAAAGAGGCACAACTGACCCACATATAGAAGAGCTGAAGGCAATAGATGCTTATCATGACAGAATATAACAGAACAACTTCTTCAATTTCCAGCACATGATAAGCCTATCTCATTCTATACGACAAGATTCATTTGCCTAGTATAGTGTAAACTATTTTTAAAGTATGGTACTATTTTCTTAGATTAGAAAAACAACAAGATAAAAATCTGCCCTATGGAGTCAAAGTAGAGGCAACAGACCTTAATCTGTAAACAGCCCTATAACATTTTCTACATATTCTTAAATCATCATAAATGTTGAAAATTTTTAGTTTGCTAAATACTATCTTAAGCTGCCAAATACCTTCTTTTTGCATACTAAAATTGATTTTTCTGCATTCCAGAAATATAATTTGCCAAGAGCAAGAGACATTAAAGATATAAAATGAAAGTTTAAAGCAATAGAATCTACCACAAACTCAATATGCACCTAATATCAAAATCTTTCAGAATAAGAGCAAGAAAAAAGAAGTATATTGATATATATGTAGATATATATGTAGTTTTTCCAGAAAACAGTGGTTTACCAATGAAAATATAACATTTGCCTTTAGAAATAAGTATTTTTAATATTATAAAGTACAAGGTAATCTTCTCTCTAGATAAATGATAGCCTCTATTCTCTGTAATATAATTTATAGAAATGAATATAAAGAAATATACTTCTAAAATTGTTCTCTAATGATGTTAAAAAACAGACAGAGAATTTTTAATTTCTTGGTCTCGACGGTTACCTCAAGCAAGATTTTCCAGTGGTTATCGATAAAGACAGCCAAGCCAAAAAATATACTCCATCCTTATTAAAGTTAGTTTAGCACCAAGAAAAGACCGTCAACTAAGTCTGAATAAAATAAAAACGTTAAGGAAAGATGTGAGTGGCTGAGCATACAAAAAACAAGAGGAGAAAGAGGAAAGTAATTTTTCATTTGAAGAGGATTAGGGTGATTGACATAGGAATTTATTGTTTTAAAAAATATTATTAAGCATTCGCTTATCCCTCCCCTATACACCTTCAAGAGCTAAGAATAGAAATGCCTCTGAAAGATAAAACATTTCTAGACCATTTTTCTTCCCCCAAGACTGTGTTACTTTGACCTATTTTTCAGCCCCATTCTTTTCCATGGGAATTAATTAATACTCTTTATCAGCTTTGTTTCTATAATATGAAAAATAAATCAGCACAGCAACTGCTTAAAGGAAATATTTCTATTTTGGAGTATCATATAAATATTTCAAATATTTGGTAAATGACTATTCATTCGACTAATGAAGTATTTGATCACTAGATCATTAGTCAATGCACATGACTAACTGCATTTTTTATATTTCATCAGCCAGTATGTCAGTGAGTTCTATGTTTTCATTGGGATATACAGTCAGTCATTATTCATCGTTCAGAAGAAAAAGTCACTTCGTGAAAAATTAGAATAGACAGGAAACACCCACAAAATCCTCCATACACATTAAGTGAGAAGTTTTCCTATCCTTTCCAACTATTAAACTGAAGTTATCATAAGCCCTGTTCAAATATTTCATTCCATATCCCTTACTCTATTCTGGTTTAGTAGTGATACAAATAAGGAAGGAAACAGTCTGGCCAAAAGGCAAATGGAAAGGAAGAAGACAAAGGGGATGGGCAATGCACAAATAGGAGAGAGGACTTTAGAGGCATCCAACACCTTCTAAAGGTGCTTGGGGGAAAAGGTGCTATGTGTCAACACATACAACTGTTACTGTCCCTATTATACAAAGAGCTCCTTGAAATAAATAAGAGTGAAAAACAATTCTACAGGGAAGTAAATGGGCAAAGGATATATAAAGAAAACTCACAGAAGAAGAAAACCAAATGTCTAATAAATATATGAAAATATTCTTAACCTCACAAGGGATCAGGGGGATAAAAATTAAAACAATAAGATACCAATAATGCATTGATAATAATTTGAGATTGATATAAATTGGCAAAGATACTGAGTTGAGAAAATGTTGAAATAACTTTTAAAAAGGTACTCTCTATCAAAATTTGCATGTAACTTGAAATCAGCAGTTCTATTTCTTGTACTTTGGCCTACATTCATGCACTAAATTTTCACTGCACTTCAAGAGCAGAAAGCTGGGAGAAAATGTAAAACTCCCTCAATGGAGAAGTGAAATATACTACAGCCTTTAAAAAGATTCTATTGACATTTTCACTGCTGTGTAAAAATAAGCAAGGAGTGTATTGTGGACTATACATATTTTATATATAATATAGTAATGTATTCTATAGAGAATACATACATTTTAAGCGATATATATTTAAAACATTTTTAGTTTTAACTTACATACAATTTTAAATAGATATTAAATGTGTATGTACACAGGAAAAGAGCCCAGTGTGGATACACAATAGAATATTAACAATGATTCAACAATTACTTTTAGGGAGTAGAAGTGAGAAGGTAAAGGGAGGGGTGACAAGAGCTAATCTCTTTAGAATATTAAATCTTTACAGATTGATAATAAAAGCAACAGAAAAATACACAAACAGGCAGTTCATAAACAAAATGCAAATGTTAAACACAAAAATTATTTAGCTTCACTAACAAATTCAATTATTTTTATTTTTTTAAGCCTTCTTTTGTTATTTTGTATGTAGCATAGGAAAAATTCTGGAAGAATACACACCAAATTTTTTTAACAGAAGTAGAGAACTTTGACTATTTCATGGATCTCTTTACTGAATGAGTTTTCAAAAAACTAGCCTAGTTTTGTAAGTTAATAGGTTTTATCAAGCCTTTAAGGAAAAGATAATTCTAATGTTATTTAAACTCTTCTGGAGGAGAGATGATACAAACCAAAGATTGCAAACTAAGAAAAAGTAATGGGGAACTATTAAAATATAAAATCCCCATTCTAAGACCCTTGGGTTGTAGACTTTAGAGAGGGAACTGAGTTCATATCCTATAATATATTCCATCACCAAGTGGGTCCAGAGCAGCATTCTTCAATCAGTCACATGAACATTTCTGCCACAAATATATGATAATTACATTAGGGAGATGGAATAAATATAGTCTCTCACATCATCTTGGGTCAGGTTTTAATCCCAACTGAGTTTTGGTATCAAAATTGTGAAAAAAAATGGGTTTTCAGAGACTCTGGGAAAACGATTGTATATCTGTGTTAACAAACAGAATCTAGCACCAGCTTAAAATAATTATTCATTGTGACAAAATGGAGTTTAAAAGATAGTTCAATATTAGAAACTCTATATTAATGCAATTTATCTTATTACTAAATTGAAGAGAAAGATCGTTTATCGTTTATATATATGAGACATAACCAACAAAAACTACTGACAAAAACTCTTAAAAACATGAGACTAAATAATAAGATTTACATGATAAAACCTCAGCCCCAAAAGACAGAATCATGCTTAATAAGTAAATATTAAAGCATATTTGATAAAGCCAGGACTAAGATAAGGATGCCCACTGTTATCCAAAATTTCAGATAGACAGTAGATATGAACTAGTTAATATAGTTAGAAAAGAAGGAATTCAAAGGAGAAAAATTGGGAGATAAAACTACAGCCATTACCATAGATATGAGATATACCTGAAGAACCCAAGAAAATAGACTAAAAACTGCTACAAAGAAAATTTAGTAAGACAGCAGGGTACAAAATAAGAGTACAGATCTCTCTCTCTCTCTCTCTCTATATATATATATATGTATATGTACATAGATTATTAAAATAAAATTGTGGCACTAGTACACAATGCAGAGATATCGATGGAATATAACAGAGTTCATAAACACACTTAAGACAACATATGAAAATTGATATTTGATGGACAAAGTAGTTTTGCAGTTCAGTGGGGGAAAGATAATTTGTAGAAGAAACAGTGTTGGGAAAACTTGACTGAACAAAATAATTTTAAATTATTACATAAATTTTAAATTCTACCTTATTTCATAATTCAGAAAAACTTTCAATTCAATCAAGATTTAAATATAAACTGTTTTCCCAGTCAAAGAAGAAAACCTGGACATTTGATTTATGATCTTGAAGTGGCTAGATTTTAAAAGCAAAAAATCTCCACATAGCAAACAAAAGAAAACACTACTACAAACAAGTAAAAAACTAAGGGAAAATAATCTTATATCCCTAAGAGTTAATCTCTCATATATATGAAAATCTCTTTGAAATTGATAAGGAAAAAGATCAATAAATCAATCTTAAAAATGGGCAAAGAACTTCAAAAGTCATTCCACAAAAAAAAAAAAAATTGAAACAAAAAGTTCCTGAAACTTACAAAAAATTTCTCAAAAGAAAAATGCAAATAAAATTTTGATACCATTGTTTTCACTTACAGATTGCCATATATCCTATAATTTAATAACCTACTATGTTGCTGATAACTGGTAAAACAGCAGTCTTTCATATTGCTGGTGGCTATATGAATTGGTACAATACCCATGGAAGGAAATTTAACAATATGCCAAAATTAAAATGCACATACCTTCTACCTGAGCAATTCCACTTCTATTTACAGACATGTGAAATGACAAACAATCAATGTTGCTCATTTTCTATGCTGTACTTCAGGTTTTCTGATTAATGAAGAATAATCAGAAAATTTGTAAAAGTAACTATAGCTTTACATTTTTTTAACATGCCATTAGTTGATAACCAAAAGAGTTAATTTTTTTAAATACTCAATATTTTTAGTCATTTATAATTTAATTAGCTTTCACTTAACTTTCTTTTTTAATCTCATGTGATACAGTTTTAAACTTTAATTTCAAGTGACTCAAAATTGTGAAAGTAATAAAAATCTACTTAGCATCAACTGATAATAGGCTACTTAAAAATATTAAATACATATTAATATGTAGATGATAAATATGTATGTATATATAGAGAGAGTTTTTAAAAAATCACAAAACCTTACAAAGAACTATTTTATAAATAATTAACAAGGAGCTGTACCTGATTTCTAAATGTGAAAACTGAAATTAGTTAGGTTGCTATTTCTCTAATGATAAATAGAAATCTATCAAATTTTCCATGTGATGTAATTTTCTTTTATAAGTTAGAAAAGGCTGGAAAATTTAAGTACAGAAAAGAAATGCACTTGGTAAGTTTGGGGAATTCAGTCTAACAGATGCATTAAAATAATATGTAAAGATATAATTTTGAACAATGTGATAGTGGCACAAAAATAAATAGAATACAAATCAGAAAGTAATCTATATTTGTATCACAATTTAGCATACGATTAAGGTGACATCCAGTATCTGATGAAAGAATATATTATTCTAGAATTATATTGTGAAGGTTAATCCTTTTTTTTTTTTTTACCAAAGTGAAATTACATTCCTGTCTCACCCACTATATAAAATTAACTTTCAGTTGGATTAAAGATATAAATCTAAAAAAATGAAACCGTAAGGGAGTTTTTTAAATAATGTAAACATTAATTTACTCTTTGGGTAGGGATGGTCTTCCTAAACATACGTGCAAATAAAAAATGTATAAAAGGGAAAATTAAAATACAATTTAGATAATATATAATTTTATCTTTAAATTTCTTCATAAATTATTTTTGGAAAGGTAAAATGTAACAGGCATTCTCATGTTTCACTGGTGAGAGTGTAAACCAATATATCCTCTCTGAAGGGCAGTGAAAGTGTGCAGATCTTTTATCCAGCAATGTGGCTTCTAGAAATTGATCAAAAATAAATAATCAGATAAGAATATAAAGATATAGGTAGAAAGATATTTATTATAGAGTTGTTAATAATAGCAAAACCTTGGAAAGCCTGAAACCTAAAAATTTGGTGGTTTAAAAAGCCATAGTGTATCTACATGGACCGACTACTAAAAAATTATTACAAATAATGTCATAGAAGAAAAATTAAGAACAGTAAGCCAATAAATGATTTTCTACTTTCTTCCCTTAACTAGCTCATATTTTCTAAATTTCCTACAACTTGTATTATCTCTGATATTTAAAATTACTATTCAAAAGATTAAAACAGAAAAATTCTTTAAAAAGATCATGTAAAGTGTTTTCTATTTTTGTGATTTAATAATCAATGATGTGCCATTTATTAGAAATTGCACTATGATTTCTTGTTAGAATTTGTACTCCGTAAGTAATTAACTAACTAATAATTCTACCACTTGACTTTCAACTCCTTTAACTAAGAGACTCTTTGTAAAGCATTTAGAAAACCTCATTGCCCATTTTATGTAACCATTAGGGCGACTGTTAAAATATTCACCTAAGTATATCCATTTACATTTCATGAAGCTATTTTGCAAGATCAGCCTTTTAAGTTTGAAAACCGGATGCAAGTCTCATCTTAATTCAGTACTTTCTCACATCCTCTAAGGTAGACAATTAGTAACAAGTGAAACACAGACGTTAAACAAACACACTGAAGACGAAAAATTTTCTGACAATTGCACATATCCATTGACCACAGAGCCCCTGAAACAGTTCATGATGGAAGCACATCCTATGAAGGACAGTTTCAAAGTCTGTATTTCACTGACTCCATAACTGAAGGTCAGAATTATCTTCATATAAAGCAGGTGTCAAAACAGAATAATTACAAATAGCTATCTAATCAGCCACAAACAATAATTTCCTAGTGCTTTCATAAAGCTTCCTGCAAAATATGAAAGGAAATATTTACATTTATGTTGTCTTAAACCAACAGGAATCCCTCTTAATTCATCAGCAAATTAGATTTCAAAAACATTATTTTATACATTTGACACAATGAAAATTAATGCCACATTCATTTCCTGCTAATGACATCTCTTTCATTATCAGGGCCACCCAGACCTTCAGAAGATGAAGGGAGGAAAACTAACACGTGCAAAAATGAGAACTTTTCTCTGTGTTTTCTCCTCAACATACAGGAAACGCTTAGGGGCTTTTTTCCCTATAGAAGCATCTGGAATGTTGGATCCGGTTCTCCTACAAAGTGCACACTGACTCCTTTGAGAACAGACACATTAGGAAGAAGCACTCAGTCCTTCAAATGCCGTGTAGTTACTGCAGTGTTCAGCCCACCACCCCACAGGGCGCCTGAGAGCCAGAGGAAGGGTGATGTACGCTCATGCACTCAATGTCTTGTTCTTACCCATTCATATCACCTCAAAGACAGCCTGGCTCAAAAACAGTAGCTTGGCAGAGTGTTGGACACATCTCCCAGAACGGACCATGCATTTCTCTCAGCCCCGCCTTCTCTCTTGAGCCTCTCTTCAACTATGTTTTTATAGAATAGTGCTGACTTCTTGGTCTGTAAGCAGTAATCTCTGATAAAACACCTCTGTGCACTGTAGGTGACCATAAACAGACAACTGGGATCATTAACAGGTTCCTTGGGGAGTTGGAGCTGATTTTAGGAGTAACTAAGTGGGGTAGGGTCCGACCTGAAAGCCAGTCTTGCCAAGTTTTGGAATCACCTAGAAATAATCTCTCTCTAAAGGAGGCTTGAGTCACTGACCATGGGAGAGCCTCACTGAGGGAACAACACAACTGATCGTCCCAGGGGTGTGGAGCCGCCGGTCCACACTGACCCCCAGGCTCTTCCTCACACAGCCTGGGTGTCAGTGCAGCTCTCACAGGCACCCAGAGCCCAGTGGGTCACTGCTAACGATGAAGGCACAAACTAAAACAGAGCTGCCCTTCATCCAAACCTCCTTTCTGAGGGAGACATGGTAGGACGCTGCATTCATGAGGCTCCACCTCATGTCAGCCTCACCATATAGAAGCTCAGGCTTTGCAGAGAGGAGACAGACCAGAGCAAGCCGTGTCCAGCCACCCCCACCACTTTTCCCCCTCGCTAATTAGTGTAAGCCTTGTGCTGGTAGACAGAAACAAAACAAAGTTGCCACGGAAATAGTGTTCTTGACCTGCTTTGGATTTGACTGTCCTCAAAAGCAGTGGGCAAGTTGGGCCCGGGGAGCCTGGAGGAAGCTATTACTCTACCTTCCTCAGAAGTTGCAGAGGTCTGGAGCAACAGTCCCAAACAGGCTCCTCTCCAAGCACAGGTTCCAAGATTCCCTTCCTTACAGATAAGACCAAACCTCTTGGGCCTCTAGGTCCCATGTCTCTAGTAAAGAAGGGACCCAGAACTCTTCTGCGTGCTCCTGGAAAGATCCTAACATCCCCTCAGCCAGCAGTCACAGCCTCACCCCCATCCTCACCATCAGGCTGGAGATACTCAGGACTAATTTCTTCCTGCCTGGCTCCCAGACCCCACCAGGAGCCCAGGACCACCAGGGCACCCCTCATCCCTGGACTCTGCTCTTCACATGGTGCTGTGAGCTATGAGGTGACACCCCAAACCACCACTTTCCAGTTTCGCCCCCTGCTCATCTGTTCTCCATCACACCTGCTGCCACATGAACAGTATATATTTGCCTTATTTAGCTGCTTGTCTCCCCTGCTCACAGAAATATAAAGTCCAGGCAGGCAAGGATTTTTGTCTGTTTTGTTCACTGTTGTATTCCCACTACCTACAACGCGTTGTGGGTGCAAATATATGTTTTTGAAAAAGTGAATGAATGAACACCCATATGGTGCCTTTGGCAGAGCTAAAATTAAATAAGAAAATTGATTCTTTTGAGTTCTTTTAAATTCTCTTTTGAAAAGTATCAGTCTTCTATTTCATGGAGAAGAGCTTTCATATGCAGAGTTTGAGAGGCATTGTGTGATGGGAAAGAAGGTGCTTATTAGAAGATTTTTTCCCCTAATTAATGTTGTTTTATTTTACCCCTAAGACAGTGGTACATATATCGATGGGAGGCGTATCAAGGTGATCTCATGGGCTGATTGCCAAGGGAAACCAAGTCCAGCTTGTTGTTTTTTTCACCACTTTAGAACCTTGCTAGGGACACCTAAAGCTTCTGTTTCTTAAGAAATGACCGCATGTAACACATGGATCACTTCAGTACAAAATTAATGTAACACTTCAGCCAGTATTGTCTATAATGAGATATTGTATCTAATAATAGGGATTGGACTTTTTATTAGTTAGGGGAGCCACGAGCATTTATTGAATGTGTGATTTGTCAGTATTTGGTAAAATCAACTCAACAGAATGCGAAGACATGAAATAGACAGAAAAATGTGACTTGCTATCAGGGCAAGGGGAAAACAACTGATTGCAGGGGATATTATTTAATTCTAGAAATCAAACTGTGTGCCTGAAAAAGAAACCAAAAATATGGCATCAAACAGGGACCAAGGAAACCTGCTAGCCACTGTCTTTTCTGGGATATGGTGATTGGGAAACTCTCGCAGGGCTGCTGCGGCTCAGGCAGTGAGACCTTTGATGTTTAAATGTAGCTCTGAGCTGCTTCAAATCAGTCTATCAGAAACGTTAAACCTCCTTTGAAACATATTTACGGTTGGATGCCCCTCAATTGAGAAAAGGGAAATGTGAAGTCCCTGCGTGCACACTTATTTTGCTTACACGAGCTTCGTTTGTACAAGGTGATGGCACAAAATAGCCATAAATGCTGCTGCTTGTCAGGGTAGATAACCAGCCAACCCTGAGTCCTCTCTTCCTCTCACACGTCACTTTGATGTGCTCTGCAGAAAGGTCCATAAAGCAACCCACCTGCCTCTGGAAGGCTAAGCTCGGTTAGTTTCCAACGTCATTAAATAACAAAATAGTTGGCAGTGTTGTATCCAAATCTTAAAAGCCTGCCTCGCTCCAACTTTCTGTGTTGGGATTTAAAATCGGGGTTAAGAGGTAGGGCACCAAGGACCGAGGGCATGTGTTTAAGATGGGGGGTTCTCAGTGTCTGTTTAGACTACAGGCTTTGATTTGATTTGATGATTTCTTTAAGAATGGAGACAGATGACATTGAGAAGCAGCAGAGGAGGAAAGCTGCAGTGTAGAGGAGGGCATGCCAGCTTGTCAAGCCTGAATTTCTGCAGGTAGATGGCAAAGAAACTTACTTGGATTCTGTTTTAACTCCCAGTAAGTGCAATAGTCAGGTCCCTGAGCTGAGTGAAGTAATCAACACACATGCAATGTCATTTGAGATGTTCAGCCCATCAAAAATAGCACCCCTTCTAGCCTGCCAACATACATGTCCACACACACACATTCATACATACTCTCATGCTCACAATTTCTTTTATTTCTAAAATTTTTATAATTACCCTTGAGGAAAAGAGCTGGTACATCAGGTATTAATGACACTCATTAAGTTACATATGTTTTCTTGGGTTTATGAGATGACTAGATCATCAAACATCGGGCCAATTAGCTTAAGTGTGGGGAAGAGCATTGGGGAGTCCTCAAAATAGTCCCAAGCCAGCAACATCCCCACGATCTGGAAACTCATTAGAAATACAGATTTCTGAACCCAAACCTACTGAGTCAGAAATTCTGGGAGCGAGACCAGCATCTGTGTCTTAGCAAGCCTTCCAGGTGATTCTGAGGGTCAAAGTTTGAGAACCATGGACTCTTCTCAGGTGTCCGTTAGGGGGTCTGTTTACTTTCAAATAAAGGGTAAATGTGTGTTGGGGGAAGTTAGGGGAGAAAAAACTAAAATAATGATCAGCCGAGATAATGATTTAGGAGGACAAGAAGTAAGACAACACTGGAAAGGAAGAGTCAGATACACAACGCCCTGGAGTCAAAGCAAGGCCACTAGGATTGGAGAAGATCCAGGAATGGAAAACCCCAATGGGGGCAAAGGCGGACCCCCATTGGGGCCTAGAACTGATACAGGTGGGAGACATCAGGGAGATGACTTTCAAGCTAAGCTATTAAGAATAGTCAGACCTAAAGATATTTCTTAATAAACAAAGCCATGATCACTGAGAACTAAATTCAACTGACTTTTAAAGGCAGCAAAAGTCACCAGAGAAGGCACAGTCGTGAAGGGAAAGGCAGTGTGAGATGAACATAACTATTGTTAATTTATTCATCATTCACCATGTGCCTCTTTACTGATCTACTATGAAGAAATGATTGCTTCAGGTGAATTATGTTCTGGATTAAAATTATGATAACTATTAATATTTTCCAAACCATCATTATATTTAAGAATATTTTCATCCCTTTAAAGAGCTGTGCCAAGATCTAATTGACATAAAGTCAGTTCTATATTTTTGTCTGTAATTTGATGCTTTGACATATGTATACCTGTGAAACTATTGCTATAGTTAGGACAGTGCCCCTACCTATCACTCCCAAAAGTTTCCTCATGTTGCTTTGTAATTCTTCCCTTTAGCCCTTCTCTGCCCCATTCCTTCCCTGGAAACCTCTGCTCTGCATTCTGTCATTACACATGAATATGCATTTCTCAGAACTCGGTATGAATGTAATTGTTCAGTATGTACTCTCCTTTGTCTGGATTCTCTCATTCAGCAGTGATTATCTTGAAATTCACTCATGTAGTGCGTGTCCCAGTTCATTCCTTCTTTATTGCTGAATGGTACTCCATTCTATAGATATACCACAGTACAATTTAGCCAGTCACTTGTCGATGGATATTCTCGTTTCCAGTTTTTGATTATTACAAATAAAGCTGTTTTAAACATCTCTGCACAAGTCTTTGTAAGGATATATGCTGTATTTTCTATTGTGAAAATACTTAGAAGTGGAAAATTAGATCATATGGTAGATGTATTTTTTCACTATTTTTTCTTTAGTGCTTAACTGTTTCAAAGTAGCTGTATTATTTGAAATTTCCATAAAAAATGTAGCAGAGTGCCAGTTCCTCTACATCCTCACCAATGCTTGGGATCATCAGTCCTGTTTAATTTTAGCTACTCTAATAGAAGTGTATTACCATTTTATTATGGTTTCAAATTGCATTTTCCTAATAACTATTGATGTTGAGCATCTTTTCTTATGCTAATTTTCCATCTGTATTTCTTTCTTAGAGAAATGTCCGTTCAAATCATTTGTCATTTAAAAAAAAATTATTGGGTTGTTTGCTTTTGTAATTTTGAGTTTCCAGAATTTTTTATATGTTCTAGAGACAAGTCCTTTATTAGACATATGATTTGCAAATATTTTCTTCCAGTCTATTTTATATTCTTTCATCCCTTAACAGTGTCATTTGAAGAACAAAAGTTTTTAATTATGATGAAGTCCTATTTATCAGTTCTTTTTTATGAATTATGCTTTTAGTGTTGTAACAAGAAATTTTGGCCTAACTCATTATCAAAAGTATTTTTCTATTTAGAAATTTTTAGTTTTAGATTTTACATTTAGAACCATGATTTGAGTTATATTGTGAATATGATTCAAGGAATTAAGATTTTTTAAAATACGGATGTCCAGTTGTTTTAGCATCATTTGTTAAGGAGACTATATATAGTTGCCTATTGAAGCGCATAAACATTTTCATCAATTTCTGAACTTTCCATTCTGTTCTACTAAATTTGTTTTGGCTATTCTAGATGCTTTGCATTTTATCTGAATTTTAGTGTCAGTTTATCGATTTCTATTAAGAAAAGTCTATTTTGATTGACATTACATTGAACATACATACCAATTTGAGAATTGGCATCTTAACAATATTGAGTCTTCCAATTCATGAACATGTTATGTCCATTTAGTTCTTTCATATCTCTCAGCACTATTTTGTAGTTTTCAGTGTATAGAACTTTCACATCTTTGGTCAGTTTTATTCCAAAGTACTTTATTTTTTTTTTTAATGTTACTGTATTACTGTGCATTTTGTAAAATTCTGATTATTTGCTGCTAACAAATAAAACTGATATTTGCATATTGATTTTGGATCCTGAAACATTGCCAAACTCAATTATTAAATATAGTTGGGGTTTTTATTTTTGTAGATTCCATTGGAATTTCTACATAGGCAATGTTACCTGCAAAGACAGACAGTTCCATTTCTTTCATACTAATCTAAATCCGTTTTAGTTCTCTTTATCTTACTGCAATTGCTAGAACATCTTATACAGTATTGAATAGAAGTGCTTAAATCACACATTCTTGTGCTGTTTGGATATGGAATAAAAATCATTCAACCTTTCCAATTTAGAAATGATCATGTGATTTTCTTTTACAATTATAAATACAGTGAATTACATTGATTGATTTTTAAATATTAAGCCAACTTTGCATTCCTAAGTTAAACTACATTTAGTCATGAAATACTACCCTCTTCATATGTTGTTGGATTTTATTTGCTAATTCTGTGTTTAAATTTTTTCATCTATGTTTATGAGGCATATTAACCTGTACTTTTTTTTGTAATGTCTTTGTTAGGTTTGGGTATCAAGGTCTTGCTGACCTCATAGAATGAATTAAAAAAATATTCCCCCTTTCTCAATTTTCTGGAGGAGTTTGTATAGAATTAGTATTAATTTTCCCTTATATGTTTGGCAGAATTCATCAATTACTTACAAAGTTATCTGAGTTGCAGTTTTCTCTGTGGAAAAATTTTAAAACATATATTTAATAGGTATCGAGTGATTGGGGTTATTTCATCTTAAGTTAGCATTGGAAATTTGTCTCTTCAAGGAATTATATCATTTTATCTAGGTTTCTGAATTTATAATTGTAAGGTTGTTAACATTCCCTTATTATCTTTTGAGTATCTTCAAAATCTGTATTTTATCTTTCTCATTCCTGGTACTGGTAATTTATCCTTTCTACATTTTTTCTGATTAGTTTGGCTAGGTGTTTATCAATTTTATTTATAAATAACCAACTTTTGGGTTCACTGATTTTCTCTAACATTTTGTTTTCTGTTTCACTGATGTCTGTTCTACTCCTTGTTTCCTTTCTTCTACTTTGGGCTTAATTTACTCTTCTTTTTCTAATTACTCAAGGTGAGATTTGACATAATCAACTGATATCTTTTTCCTTTCCTAAAATAGGTGTTTCTGTAAACACTCTAAGTTCTACTTTAGCATCATCTGCCAATTTTCATATGTTGTGTTCACATATTTATTAAATTTAAAATGCTAATGTTCTTTCTGATTTCTTCTTTGAACCATAGGTTATTTAGAGTGTTAGTTTCCATTATTGGATATTTCCCAGTTATCTATTTGTTACTGACTTCAGATTTAATTTCATGAAGATGAAAGAACATGTGTTTATTACATAAACATTTTTCATATCTATTGAGACTTGTTTAATGGCCAAGAATGTATTCTATCTTGGAAATACTCCATATGTATAAAGAAAGTATATTATGTTGTTTTTGAGTATGATATTCTATGTGTTAATTAAGCCAAATTGATAGTGTTGTTCAGGTCTTTCATATTCTTATTGCTATTCTCTCTAGTTTGTTCTGTTCATTATTGAGAGAGGGGCACTGAAACCTTTGGCTATATTCGGATTTGTCTGTTTCCTCTAGCAGTTTTATCAGCTTTGTTGCATATACTTTGAAACCCTTTTATTATGTATATCGTATTTAGGATTTATCATGACCTCTTCATAAATAGACTCTTTTATATTTATTAAATGATGTTCTCCATGCCTTTCTATTCTTTGCTCAGTGATCTGCTTTGTGCTGACATTAATAGAGTCAATCCAGTTCCTATTGACTAGTGTTAAATGCTGTATCCTGTTCTATCATTTTACTTTTATCTGTTTGCTTGTATATTTGAAGTCCTTTTCTTGTAGGCAGCATAAGAGTAGGTGTTCCTTTTTTTTTTTAACATTTTTTTATTGAGTTATAGTCATTTTATAGTGTTGTGTCAAATTCCAGTGTAGAGCACAATTTTTCAGTTATACATGAACATACACATATTCATTGTCCCTTTTTTTGTTCGGGGTGAACTACCACAAGATCTTGTGTATATTTCCCTGTGCTATACAGTATTAGGTGTTCCTTTTAATCCAATCTGATCATTATTATTGGCTGGCAGTTTTTTTTTTTTTTCCTTTAGTACTGAAGATGTTGCTCCACTGTATTTACCTTTGCATGTTATCTTTATTCCTGTGAATGTAAAAATTTTCCCCTCAACCCCACCCCCAGCTGTTTTTAAGATTTTCTCTTTATCACTGTCTTGGTGCGATGTGATTATTTTGTATCTTGATGTAGTTTTCTTAGTGTTTCTTATGCTTGTGCTTCATTAACTTTCTTGGTCCTGTGGATACATAATTTCTTTCAAATTTGAAAAAAGATTTCAGCCCGTATTTCTTCAAATATTTTTATCTTTTGCCCACCTTTGAGAATCCCAATTATACATGTATTAGATTGCCAAAAATTACCCCATACCCCATGCTCTAGTCATCTTTTCTGATTCTCCATTCTATTTGATTTCCATTTTGTATAGTTTCTACTGTTCTTAAAACTTAATCTTTTCTTCTGCATTATCTAATCTGCCAACAGTATCTTGTATATTCACATTTTGTAGTTTTCATCTCTAGAGGGTAGTTTTTTTTTTTTTTCTTCTTGTTTTTGGTTTTGTGTTTCTGGCTTCCACTTAACGTTTTTTTGAATATATGGAATAAAGTTATAACTGTTTTAGTATTTTTTTCTGCTTATTCTGATATATGTTAGCTGTAGATCTTTTCTTTTAATTTATTAATTGAGTGTCGGATATTGTAATTTTACCTTGTTGGGTGCTGGACATTTTGTATTTCTATAATTATTATTGAGATTTGCTGTAGTACAGAGTTAAGTTACTTGGAAATATTTTAATCCCTTTATATCTAGCTTTTAAGAATTGTTCAGCAGGACTGGAATAGTGCTTCATCTAGGACCAATTATTTCCCTACTAAGGTAAGAATTATTGAGTCATGTACCCAATGCCCTGTTAATCATACAATTCTTGCATCTGGCTGGTGGGGATGGTACTTTTCCCAGCCCTATTCCCTAGTAGTTCTTTCCCTGAGATGGGTAGTTTCTTCACATGTATATGCTGATCAATAATCAGCTGAATATTTGAGGGAGACCATCTGTAGGTCTCTGGAGTTCTGTCTCTAGACAGCTCTCCCCTCACCAGTAATTTGTTCTGCAAACACAAAGTGACTTGACTCCACAGAACCTTAGCTCTGTTTCCTCAACACTTGAAGTCATTTGGGTTTCACTATCTAACACTATGACCTAGAAACGTTCCAGGCAGAAACATAGGGCAATTTTACAGCTTCCCTTATTCATTTCCCTTCTCTCAGGGATAACTGTCCTTCCTTGTCCAATATCCAGTGTCTTGAAAATGATTGTTTCATATATTGTATTTGTTTTTTCATGATTTCTAGTAAGGGTATAAATCTTGTCACTTACTCTACGTTGGACATAACTAGAAGAGCATAGTTTAATTTCATAAACTTGTATTTTTCAACAGAGACCCAGCCTCATACAATCTCTACCTGTTACAATGCTGAGCAATTCATAGCTAAACAAATTAAAACAGTAATATCCTAATATCCATTGCCCTCTCAGTAACTGCCAAATGGTTGTCACTCAATAAATAATGAGTACCTACTATGTCTTAGCCATTTTGCTAGATAGTTTACACAAGTTATTTCTACTCTTAATAATACATTATGAGGTTTTACCTCTTTTTTATTTTATCTTTTACGTAAATGAGGGAAATTTGGTTTAGGGATGTGAAATAATGTGCCAAATACCCAATAAATGATGTATTTAGCTTTCAAACAGATACGATTCTGATTCCAAAGACTTTTCCCTTCCCATAGTGCTGTGGTTATTATTTACTATAAAATAGAACTAAGACATTTAATAATGGATTATCTAATTATGCTTTCCAGCTAAGGACATTAAAGCATTTCTAACATACTACCTTAAAAGATTTAACTGACTAGTAGAATTTTAAAAGTGATTTTCTGTAGATCAGCAGGGAAAGAAAATTTATACCGCAAGAACAAAAGTGATAAAGTGAAAAGAATATAAAGTGGTTAATTTTAGTACTCAGTTTAATACCAAATTCTGAAAGCAAGAATTTGCAGTAGGCGAGTTTGCAGTAGAAGAGAAGGGGGGCCCAGAGTTTCAGAAATCCAAAGGAAGACTCAGCAGAGGGAACTGGCTCATTTGACAAACCACCAAACATAGGGTTGCTGACTTAAGAACAAAACTTTTGGACTTTTTAGAATCTGTACTATTTTGGTAGCTTACAGACCCTTCCTTAAATGTTGAAGATACAAGCTTTTTAAAACAATGTTACCAATTTAAACTTTGCTAAAGGTATCAAATATTTTTGACTTAAAAATATTACCAAAACGTCATGTTCTTTTTATTGAAAGACACTTACTCTCAGATCTTGGTTTAAATATTTTAAATAAATAAAAATTTAATAAATATTTTCAGTATAAAATACAATCGCTTTTAAAATGTCTTATTGTAACTTTTACAAAACAACAAATAATTGAATTTTACTACCGAATTTCCCAGTGATAAAAAAAAAGCCACACAAAAAGCTAAAAGAAAATTTCATACATGTTATGCTAATAACACTATTAAATAGTCAGGAACGACCAGTTAAATCCAGTGTAATGCATGCAGTCAACCAAAACCATACATGAGAAGTGAGTCTGTCTCAGATTCCTACTTCCTCACCAAACAGCTCTTTAAAGTACCATGGGTACAATGTAAATGAGAATATGAAAAGAAAATTTATATAGCATTTGAGATCTCTATATTTCCTTATGGATAACTGGAAGTAAAATATCACCTTGAAAGGTATTAGGACAAAATAATAAATTTTCTAAAACTGCTCTTTATTCATTTCAGCTTTTTAAGATGTCCTACACTGAAGGAAAATGTAAACTATAGGACTATTTTATTCTTGAAGAGAGGTCTAAGAACAAATCTTGGCTATACAAAAGAGTACTTGTAATATGATTATTTTTCTTTACAGCATGGTTATAAAGAATGGAAATGGAACTGATTTCCCCTATGTCTCAGCATTCTTCAAGCGTCCAAGGAACTTAGAGCTAACTCCTTTAGAGACAGAAGAGACTGTGATACCTTTAAACAAGGTTTGACATTTAAAAAAAAAAAGGGAAAGGGCAAAATGATGTTATATTTAAGTCCTCAGATGAACTATTACTGTATGTAAAACATTATGGTGATAATGTGGATACAGTTATAGACCCAGTACAGAATAGATATAGTTCTAAGAAGAGGACTGGACTGCAGACTCTATAAATGAATTTTTCCCAATTACTTCCTAGAAAAAATTGAAAATCCTAGAAGAACAGAGTTTTAAAACTGAAAGAGACCTTAGAAATTATTTGATGTAAATCTTTTATTTTGCACTTGAAGAAAAACCCAAGGATGGAAGGTGAAAGTGAATTGTTTGGAAGACTATAGCAGAAAGAGTTAGGACTACAGCCCAGCTTTGCCTACTCTCGGGGGACCCATATTTTAAACTAAAGAAATACACATCATATCCCACAGGTATTTGTGATTTGTTTTTATTTAACAGGAATGCTTGTACGTTTCATGACAAGTATTTTATAGAATTTAATTTGTTTTTATATGCCGCTGGGTGTTGAGTGCCAATCAAACGATTCTTAAGGTTATTTTTGATTTGGCAAGTGCTTGTGCACCTACAAGTAAGAATGTGTGGTTAGAATGTTAATGATAATATTCACTAAAAAAGATTAGGGGATTTGGCATGTTAATAGATTTGGAAAACACCATGCCCCACAGCCAACTTTGGACAAAAAAAAAAAAAAGGAAATCCATTTTTAAAGTAATTCTTGGGAGAAGAGACCCCACAAATTTTTAGTGAAATGTTGAAAAATGTCTGAATGGGTCAGGGGAGGGTATAGGTCAGTGGCAGAGTGCATGCTTAGCATGCACAAGGTCCTGGGTTCAATCCCCAATACCTCCGTTAAAATAAATAAGTAAATAAAACTAATTATCTCCTCACAAAAATTTTTTAAAAAAGAAAAAGAAAAATGTCTGATGAGAGTTCCTTTTTAGCCTCCATGTCTTTCTAGTGGAACGTGTCTCTACTGTCATGATGAATATATTCCACAGCACAGTAAAATTAAAATATCAACCCTTTTGTGCTCAATTCTGTTTCGCAGGTATTTACTGTTCTTCACTTTGTCAACACATATTTCTTGAGTACCCACCACATACCAGGTATTGTGCTAGCTGCTAGAAATACAATGGTGACCGAAATTAGTCCCTACCTTTAAGAAGCTTCCAGCTTTAAGGGAAATCTAGGCAAGCAAACAAGAAAGAAGCAATGACTTGTTATTGCAATATGCTCAAAGAAAATTATAGGAAAAATCTGCTAAAGAACACCCAGAGGGCAAAGAAAAAAGTAAACAGAACTTGAAGTCACTTTGGCCATATTGGGGAAAATTAATTATAAGTAGCCAATTATGGGGCAATCTATTGATCCTTCTGCTTTCCCTTCTACAGAATCTTTGGGCCATTATGTCCAATAATTTGAGCACAGCTGCAAAGACCGATTTCATGTACCTGCAATTTAATAAATACTTAATATCTTTTTTTGGTGTCTGGTTATACAAGGTATCGATAGAGTGTTAGGAATTGACAGTTCAAGTAGATGTTTGCCCTGCTTCCTGCTCTCGACTCCCACAATAAGAACAAATCATATAGAATGCATTTAGGAAAATAATAAAAATAGGAATCAAAGATTAGAGGCCAAGAAATTAAGGAGATGAAGATCAGAAAGTTTATTTGAAAATTTCTGTGAGTTTCTTTATTTTCTTCTCTTTGCTCCTACATCACTTCTCAGTCACCTCCTCTCTGTTCTTCTGACAGACCTAGCTACTTAAATTGTCTATCATTTCACTTAAAACACCAGCAAGTAAAGAACAATCTAATTCCAAATGAAAACACCTGTGACTTGTTCCTTTAATTCTTATAACTGGAAAAATATTGACTTCCACTCTTGTTTCAGGGACTTCAACAGAAAATGCCTAAAGTTGTCTGAAAGATTCCCTATAGGAAAATAAAAGTACTTGCTTTTCAAAGAATAAGTAAGCAGAAATAACAGAACCTCAGTTTGTAGCCTCCTATGGAGACTTATTGATAAGTGAGCGTGTCATGGGCAGATTAAGACTAGGCACAAACTACTATGTATAAAATAAATAAGCTACAAGGATATGTAGTACAGCATAGGGAAATAGAGACATTTTATAATACTTTAAATGGAGTATAATCTATAAAAACATTGAATCACTATTGTACACCTGAAACTAATATATTATTGTAAATCAACTATCCTTCAATTAAAATTTTTTTTAAATTAGGTCCAAGGTCATTAATGAAATGTATCCTCTTGATCACAAGACATCTTTTTCCTCACTAGAATTTTTAAATGTTATCTCAATGATTTTTCAATAATTTTTATTGTTCGTACAAATGTCTCAGTATCCCAGCATGAGGAAAATGACACTATACAAATTGGCCATGCTCTAAGCTGCGTTACTTTCCTGGAAATCTGTTGGGAGAAGAAAAGTATTGAAGCTTAAATCCTGTCCCCCTAGAGCTTGTAGACTGTTTCATCTCATGGGTATATGAGCATGTGAAATTTAAATGGAAAACTGAGGTTATCCATTAACACTCACTGGATACTAAAACTGATGAATGAATGAGTAAGCTAAGGCAGGAGTGGGTAAAGGAGGCGTTGTTTTATGCACTGTAAGATGAGTAGGTTAGATGAGAGTAAAGCTGTGAAAGGTAAATGTGTCTGTGAAATAGACATTTATTGGGCATCAGTATCAATTACTGTACACATGTAATCTCATTTACTCTTTTCAACAGTCTTTTTACAGATGAGACTGAGGTTTAGAAACTTACGTTAGATCACATAATTGGAAAGTTGTAGCACCTCTGTTCATCACTCTTTCCTATCCAAAGCCCATCATTTTCCACTAAACCGCACAGCCAACATGGGCTCAATGAACAGACCACCTGGGGTAATACTGTCATTCATGTACTACATTCACAAAAGGCAAAACGAATGGGGGCCTGGGACTCTACAGGCTTTAATATAACAGGTGTGTTTTGCCCTTTGCCTTTTGCTTTCTTATTTTCCTTGGTTGCATTGGTGAGAACCAGCTCAGCTGCAAGTAACAGAAAACCTAGCTACACTTGACTTCAGCTAAAAAGGTTCACCTAACTGAAAAATCCAAGGGCACTGGCTCTTGGTCTAGATGAATCAAGGGTCTCAGGCAACTGAGAACTTATTTTCTGTCAGTTCTCTATTCTGCATTTCTCTTGTTGGTTGCATTTTGAAGCCCTTCATGGTGACAAGATGACTGACACCAGGTTCAGGCTTACTTCTCCATATGTCTGTATCTAGTGGAGGATGAAGGAATGGATAGATTTTTTTTTTTTATCTAACATTAGCATTCAGTATGACTCACACTGGTGAGAGTAAAGAGATTTCTGAACCAATCCCCCTGGACAGAAGTTGGCCAGGCTGGAGCCACATTCCCATTCCTGAAGATGGGGATGGAGACAATACCCTGGAGTCACACGGTGGTAAGAGCAAGTACTTTCCCAAGGAAAATAAAAGTAGTATACACAGGAAAAAAAAAGTTTAACATTTCCTAAATGTCAAAAAAAAAAAAAAAAAAAAAAAGACCCATGACATTTTCACTATAGTTCAGAATTGGGAAGAAAATAGAAATATTTGCTATTAAAAAGTCCGTGTGTGCATGCACCAAAGCTACAGGTATCTGCGAATAACAGTGACAAACACATCATGGATAATTTAAGATCAAGCAAACACTGATAGAAAATATACCATGGTCATGCTTCTGCATGGTCAACTCATACCTGAAGAGTGAGAACCACCTTTGTATACAAGGAATAATAATGCAAAACGTGACCCAAAGACAAGCAAGAAACCTAGAATGTAAGTCCTATCTTCAACGGCCTGGCATTCCATGTCACCATGGTGGCAGCATTCTCCTTATTTATTCGGAATATGTATTAGCATTTCATGGAACACAGTTTGAGAAATGTATTTTTAAATCTTCTCCTCAGTGAATATTCGTGTAGGAATATATAGAGAAATACACCTAGTTTATGCATAATTTTTTGATATCCCAAGTTTGGGAGAGAAAGCACTGAATTTTAGCACTTCAGTGGCATCAAAATAATTGGCCCACTTTTCTGGTCTTTCCTATGACCTGTAATAAATGTAGTCAAGGTCGGGGGCCAGTCTGTATCCATGGACATGAACAAAGCTAAATCACCTTCTTGGTCTTATTAGCACATGTCTAGGTTAAGCCACTCAATTACAAACAGGTTCCCTGATACTAGGAGGAAAGAATTTAATCATCACAGATACCTCTCAAAGATGGCAAGCCAGTCTGAGAATTTTAGCCATGGCAGACAGGAGAATCTATGAATTTAAAATGAACAGATTGCTATATCAGTGTAACCCAATTTCCAGTAATATTTTTGTCTTATTACCATCCACACTGCAACATCCAAAGAAAAATAGAGAAAGCAGGAAATATTTTACAGTTCACATAGAAGGAAGATCATTAATCCTCACTTTGTAAGAGAAGAGGCTCTTTCATACATAGAACCTGACCAACCTGCCAGCCTAAAAGAAGGGAGGCAGCATGGCATGCTGGGAAGTGATGAGGATGGGGCACACAAGAACTATCGTTCAGTCCCATTAGCAGGGTGACCTTGAGCAAGTCACTTCATCTCTATGGAGCTCAGCTTTCTTACTTGCAAAATGAAGTCAGTAAGACCTGGCCTGCCTGCCTGCCTGCCTCTTGAGTCTGTTGTGAGAGTCAAATGTGTGTCAAAGTACTTTGTCAAATATGAATTATAGGAAGACAAATAGATGCACATCTGTAGAAAACTATGACAACATTTGACAGGAAAAATACTTTCTATTCTGGCATAAGGAAGCCATTCATTTTATCCCCTTATCCTTCTTTTTCAAAACTATTAAGGCCATTGTATAAATACAGTGAAGTGGTTCTGAGCAGAGCCCATGATCAGACACCAACTCTCCAGTGCTGCTGGGTGACCCTGAACCAGCTCTTTAGCCTTCCAGCACAGCAGACTCCCCGTGTGTTTTGAGGAAAATAATATGGTCCTATTAAAGTAATTATGAGGATTAAATGAGATAATGATTGTAAAATACTTTATTTAGCACCTGGCCCATAATAAATGCTGGCAAACTGTAGCATCCATTATCAGGAAGGGTCTGAGATGCTATTTCCCTCGGGCTGGCTTCTCCCAGCTTCCCACCCCGCTCAGGTCTCTCTGATTGCCAAAAAAGCTCAGTGCAGTGCCCAGTAGGACAGACATCTTCGGTTCATTGCGGAAATGAAGGAATACAGGGAGAAAAGGCATCTGGTACAGGAACACCATTCTCTCTAGCACACAGCACTCTCACCAAGGCCCCGGAATCAATAGGAATTGCCTATAATTGTTCAGCAAGCCACTCTCTGGCCCCCAGAGCCTTTCTTTTGAAAGCTTTACATTGCATGTGCCGCAGTCCTCCTTCTGGCTATTAGATCCAGACGTGTTCCAAAGAAATCCCCTCTCTGTTGCACATCAATGGAACAGTTAAAGGAAGACGTCTATTGAGAAGTTTCCTCATGAAGTTGTAGAACTGTAGCGTTTTATGCCTAAATGGGCCAAGGATGACAAATTTAAATGCCTAGAGAGGCCAGGCAAATAACATAAATAAGTAAAGTAGGCTCATACTCTTTCAACAAGAACCCTCTTTGTTAGCATATTAAAACCAAAGGGATAGTCTGCATTTAAAAAGGAAATGTACTCTTCCCATATAGTTTTGAAATCTGTCGATGCCTTGACTTTTATTTTTTCCATATTAGATAGAGATGGTGGTGGAGACTGAAAAATATACCCACTCTAGAAGAAAATAAACAATAAGCATAATAAATGGAACTAGCATTTCATCCCAGCATTGGGGTGAGAATAGGGAGTGAAGACTGAGACAGATGGAGGAGCACATGCCATTTGAGTTGGAGGCACCATTCTGCTCCGGTCTCTTTTGCCATATAAGAACGTGAGACTGGTCGGAAGTCTTCCAATTTTTGAATGGAAGCCAGAAATCTGATTTTTAAGTGAAATTTCCCAACTTTTTAGCATTGGCCGGGAGAAATTTAAAAGCATTATGCAGGTCAACAAAAAATATCTATAAGCCAAATGTAGCTTTGTGACAGTTGGCAATTGCAAGAGCCCCTGCTGTAGAGAAGTAACTGATTGCAGACGAGGCTAAGGGACTTGTTCAAGGTTACACTGATGCTGGCAAAGCCAAGAAGTTGAACCTGAATCTCCTGACCCCGCCCCCCAGCCCAGAAAAATCAATCTGTCTTTTCACACCTAAACCAGTCACGGTATTGTTGGCAACAGAATTCATGAAAATAGAACAGAACAGTTGAATATACATGTTCTTACTATTTCTTCCTTTTTTTTTCCCCCTCTAGAGATTTCTCCATTTTCTCATGTATTACGTAGGACATGATAAGACCCCCTTTCTCCTTTCTTTGTGTGATAATAATTCTCACAGTCACAGAAAGCAATCTTCTGCTTGATAGCTAATGTCTGCAGATTTAAGAAAATATGCTGCAGCCAATATGCAGAGAGACTTGGTACAAGAGGCACATATTGTATCATTTAAATCAATATTTTCAATGATGTACATTCAGATCAAAATCATGCACATTCCAACTGCTAGCTTGCATAGTTTTTAATACCCGGTATGAAATTTACAGACCACATATTGACATTCTGGTCAAAATGCTAGTTTCCATAGAGCATAGCAATTGCAAAAATACTCATTTGGTTACAGATCAGGGCATCAAATGCCAAATATTAATGAAAAGAATTTTTTAACATAGTGCATCTAATTTGTCCAGTCTCTCATGCTCTGATGCACCACAGGCTTCAACTAAAGAGATTTACTCGTGGTTACCTGGTAAGCTAATGTCACCCAACCCAAAAGCTATGTGACAGCAGGTGCTGAATAGCAAATTATTAGGTAGTGGAAAAACAGTGATTAAAACCGAAAGCTGGCCTCGTTCATCCATAATTATATTTATTCAACACATTTGAAAGTGAAACTACATTTTTCCACCTGCCTTTTTTCATGCTCCCTCTCTTTCTTTTTCCTTGTGAGCTACTGAAGTATTTTTCTATTTCACCTACTTATTAACAGTGTAGAAACTCAGTAAGAAAAGCTGAACTTCAAACATTTATTTTGTCAATTGGTTATGTAGCTGGAACCAAGGTATTCTTTCCACACATCCAAGGACATTGATTAACTTCCATTAAGGTCTAAACTCCTTTCAGAACACTGTGCTCAGAGAGACTGGATTTTATGCTGTGATAAATCAAAAGTTCTGAAAACAGAAAAAAAGAAAAAAGAAAAAAAAAGTTGCCAATGTTAATATATCTCACATCTGCTAAAGCTACATGGCACCTGCAGCTAATTCCACCCCTTCAGGAGAACTGAAGCATCAGGAATACGTACGTAAGGAGAAAAGGGATAGAGCTCAGTTAATTAGAAAATGTCATTTGTGTGAGCATTCCCTCCCTCATGAGGCTGTGGACTGAGTTCTTACTACCCTACAACAATGTTGGAAAATTCCCCAACAAATGCAAGGAGCCAGGATGCTCTCGCCTTCAACCCATCACGTTCCTGGAAGCTATTGCTGTGCTTTTGGATTGCGGGCAAGCCTTGAGAGAGACACAGAGGTCATCCTTGGTTCAACTCTAATGGGAACTTGTGTCTCTGGCACAAATCTCTGGTGGAAGATTTGCAACACCCCTTTGATTTATGAGAAAATATTCTTTGCTTCTCTGATGCACAACCTCAGGAATAGGGACAGTCCTGCTTCATTTCATCACTGTCCCTGGAACCATAACAAAAATAACAGCTAACGTGTGTAGAACACTTAATATTTTATGAGTGAGCTTATTTAATCCACACAACAAGCTTATGAGGCAGATATAATTATTCTCACCATTTTACAACTAAGGACACAAAGGCTTAAAAATACTAGGTGTCTTGCCTAAAATCTCACAACTAGTAAATGATATGGCAAAATTTGAACCTAGGCAGCCTGACTCTTAATCCCTGTATAATGCTGAACGGACAATGAAAGGCCACTCTTTACCTTGAATTTCATTCATTCTTAGAGAATACTTTGTAATAATAAAGGAAGTGATTAGGCTATTTCTGAGCTACAATTTTTTTTTTTAGAGTTTTTTTGTTTGCTTGCCTGTTTTTTTCTCATATATATATATGTATATTTATTTATATTTTATTTTGTTTTATTTTATTGTGATATGAACTCTTAACATGAGATCTACTCTCCATAAAATTTAACTGTGAAATACGTTATTGTTGACTGTATTGTTAACAGATCTCTAGATCTTTTTCACCTTGCCTGACTGAAACTTCATGCTCATTAGAATTGGCAACTCCCCCAGTCCCTGGCAACCGGCAATTCACTCTGATTCTGTGATTTGACTACTTTAGATACCTTATATAAGTGGAATCATGTAGTTACCTCTCTTTTTGTGGCTGGCTTATTTCCCTTAGCATAATGTCCTCAAGGTTCATTCATGTTATTGCATATTGCAGAATTACCTTCTTCGAGGCTGAATACCTTTCCATTGCATGTTTATACCATATTTTCTTTATTCATTTAGCTGTTGATGGACATTTAGGTTGTTTCCACATCTTGGCTATTGGGAATAGTGCTGCAATGAACATAGGATTGCTAACATCTCTTTGAGATCCTGATTTCCAATATTCTGGGTAAATATCCAGAAGCAGAATTGCTGGGCCATATGGTAGTTCTATTTTTAATTTTTTGAGGAACTTTCATACTGTTTCCAAAAACAGCTGCACCATTTTGCACTTCTACCAACAATGTGCAAGGGTGCCAATTTTTCCTCACTCTTGCCAATGCTTACTATCTTTTGTTTTTAACAATAGCCATTCTGACAAGCGTGAGATGGCATCTGTGGTTGGATTTGCATTTCCCTGATGGTTACGATATTGAGCATTTTTTCACATACCTGTTGAATATTTGTATGTCTTCTTCATAAAAATGTCTGTTCCAATCCTTAGCCCATTTTTAAAATTGGGTAATTATTTTTTCTTCTTTTTTACTATTGAGTTGTAGGAGTTCCTTATATATTTTGGAGGTTAACCTCTTTTTAGCTACATGGCTTACAAATATTTCCTCCCATTCCACAAATCTCATTTTCACTCTTGATTATTTCTTTTCTGTCCAGAAGCTTTTTAGTTTGATGTAGTTCCACTTATTTTGTTTTTATTGGCTGTGATTTAGTGTCTTATCCATGAAGAACAAGACCAATGTCATGAAATTTCCCCCTAAGAGGTTTTTAGTTAAGTCTTATGTTTGAGACTTTAATCCTGTTTGAGTTGATTTTTTTTTTTTTTTTTGGTATGGTATATGGTAAGGATCCAATTTCACTGCATGTGGATATAGGTGGATATAAGTTTTCCTAATACCATTTGTTGAAGAGACTATCCTTTCCCTATTGTGTATTCTTGGCACCCTTGTTGAATATTAGTTGACCATACATGCATAGATTTATTTCTGACCTCTCTATTCTGTTCCACTGGTCTGTATGTCTGCTTTTATACCAATACCATACTGTTTTGATTAGTATAGCTCTATTGTAATAGAGTTTGAAATCAAAAAGTGTGATGCCTCCAGTTTTGCTCTTCTTTCTTAAGATTGACTTGGCTATTCATGGTCTTTTGTATACATTTTATTTTTTTTTTCTATTGCTGTAAAAAAAATGCCCTTTGGATTTTGATAGGGATTACATCGAATCTGTAGATGGATTTGAGTAGCATGGACACCTGAACAATATTAAGTCTTCCAGTCCATGAACACAGGGCACCTTTCCATTTGTTTGTGTCTTATTTAATTTCCTCCATTTTGCGGAGGTGGAGAGTCTAGGATTTTCTACATATATGCTTATGACCTCTACAAACAGTGACAATTTCACTTCTTCCTTTTGATTTGGATGTTTCCCCTACCATTCCCCCCTGCTTCTTACCTACTTACTTGCTCTGGGGAGGATTTCCAGTACTATGTTGAATAAAAGTGGTGAGAGGGCATCATTACCTTGTTCCTAATCTTAGAAAAAAAGCTTTTCATTTTTACTGTTGAGTATAATGTTAGCTATGGACTTTTTATATGTGGTCTTTATTACATTGAGGTAATTTCCTTCTCTTCCTAAGTTAAGAGTTTTATCATGAAAGAGGTGTTGAATTTTGTCAAAAACCTTTTCTTTATCTATTGAGATGATCATATAATTGTTATCCTTTATTCTGTTAAGGTAGCACATAATATTAATTTTTATGTGTTGAACCATCCTTGTATCCCAGAGGTAAATTGCACTTGGCCATGGTGTATGATCCTTTTAATGTGCTGCTAGATTCAGTTTGCTAATATTTTGTTTAGGATCTTTTTGCATCTATATTCATCAGAGATATTGGTCTGTAGTTTTCTTTCCTTGTGGTGTCCTTGGTTGGCTTTGGTATAAAAGTAGTGATAGCCTTACAAAATTAGTTTGGAAGTGTTCCCTCCTCTTCAATTCTTTGGAAAAAATGGAGAAGAATTAGTATTAGTTAGTATTAATTCTTCTTTATATGCTTGGTAGAATTCTCTAGTGAACTCATCTGGTCCTGGGCTTTTCTTTGTTGGGAGGTTTTTGAAATAGCTGTTTTAAATTTTTTTTTCAGATGATGTTCTGCATATAGTCTATTGATCAGGCTAACATAGATTAGGAAAAAATGAAACTTTATTTTTGATTCTTACCTTCTCTTTAAACTTCTTTGGTATAAGTTACCTTTCCAAGATCATAGATGAAAACTCAGTCAGGGCTTTAGGCACTTCAGGTCACAAACATAGCCTCAACACATTAGTTTGAATGTCTAGTCCAAGATATTAATCAAAACTCTAAACTTTATATAATGTCAAATCTCTACTTTAGCTTCAGTTTGGAAGCCAGGAATGGATGATAAGGTGTGGTCCTACTGCTATGTGATTTTTCTCCATGCTTACCTCCTCCACCCACTCCCAAACTTTGGTTTCCATTAAGTTCATCTCACCTCCGTGTAACACTACTAGGTAGAACCCAAGACAAGCCCATGGGTTCACTTTCCCATGGATCCCACAAGTGTGCAATGGGAAATACTCAAGCCCCTCTTGCTTTGACAAATATTTCTATTGGTTCTGCCACAAAAGCAGCCAGTTACCCATTCCCTTGCCCTCATTATTTCTCAGTCCCTATCCCTAAGCCACCCTAGCCTTCCCAGGGATAGGTCAGACATCAATCTTCTGTATCTCCCAAAATGCAGGAAATATATTTCAAAACTCTCGAGTAGGTCCCCTCACTGGGCTTGGGGTCAGTTACTAGTACCACCACATGTCCCTCTTCCAAAGTGGGATGCGAGGACTCCAGTAGGACAGCTACGTCCACAGCAGTCTCTTCAGCAATGTCCCCTCCCACTCGGATCCACTTTCTGACACCCAATAATACCCCTGATGTTGAAGAGGAGCCAAAAAGTCACGGAGCAGTTTGCTCCCTTTGTAAATCCTGCACATGGGTGAGGTCATCTCAAACTCACTTTGTTATCATGATATCACAGCATTCAAAACTGAAGGGACAAACTTCCCATTCTAATATCTTTTACAGATACATTCATAGTAGCCCAATAATATTATATTTTACTATTTTACTTTACATTAGCCATAAAAATTTCCTTTCTATCATCATTGTGTTTATCATCATAATGACTACATAATATTTATCTTTATATTTTCCATATTTACCTGTTTGTTCCCTATTGTTGGACTTTTGGATTATAAAACTTTGAATTTTCATCTCTTTTTGCATCTACCAAGGAGGTAATCAAAACATTTTTAAAACCTATTAAAAGGTGTACTTTCTCAAAGAATTGAGTGTTCTTAAACTTTTTCTTCATAGTTTGGAAGTAGAGCAAATAGTAAGAACATTAGATCCAATTAAATTTTATTAGTTTTTATGTTTTAGTGTTTTTAAAAATAATAACTAGCTCCTGGTTTTCTGTGTTAATAAAAAGGAGAGATAACTTGAATTAACAAAATTAGAAAAATCCCAAAGAAACTGATTTTGATGTTGTATTGAAATTATAGATAAATGAGTACAAGGAAGAAGATAATTAAGTTCCTATCCCTGCATGATATCAAAAGAATAGACAAGGACTTGATGATAGGTTCAGTACATTCTGAACGGCTCTCCAATTATAAAATAAAGGGAGATACGTTCATGCAGGTTCTTCTGCAGATAGTGCTCAGACAACTTGGAAATGTTTTTCTCTTTCACACTCAAGGGACCTAGAAGAAATTAGTCCAGAACTTGTGTAGTATTTCTTGGGGCTAGGGAGCCAAAGGTCTATGTGCCCAGCTTAAAAAAAAAAAAAAAATAGGGTATTTATTTCTGATGAGGAAGGAAATCATGGATTTTGAAGGACAACTAGCAGTCTCTGCCACAGAAGGATAAAGCATTTTGTTTACTCCTATAACCCAAAACCAAAAACAGAGTACTCGCCAAGTCGGAAGAAGACTACAGGGACAGAGAGAGGTGCAAACTCCCAAAGGAGGAGTCAGCTTAGAAAATGATAGAGACGGACAATAACCACCCCAGTGTCTTCCTCTGTACAGTCCCTTTTCAGTGTGACTCTTTCATCCTCCCACTAAGCAGCATGGAGGCTATTTCTCCACCCCTCGAATCTGAGTGGACCTTCTAAATTGCTTAGACCAACAGAATGCAGCAGAAATGATGTGACACTTCTGAGGCTCAGCCTTAAGAGACACTGCAACTTGTATTTTCATCCTCTTGCAATACTCCTACCATCATGAGGGGAAGCCCAGCTAAACTAATGAATTATGAGAGACCACAGAGGAAAAGGCCCAGCTGACAGCTAGCACCAGGATCTCAGACTTGTGAATAAGGTTATTTTCAGACTTTCCAGCACCATCTGAGCTAAGTTAACTGAAACCTTGTGAGTGAACTCAGAAGAGGCCCATCACCTATTCAACCCACAGAACACGAGGAATAATAAATCATTGCTCTTTTAAGCCACTTAGCTTTGGGGTAGTTTGTTATGCAGCAACAGACAACTAATACAATGGGGTATTTGAAAATCATCACAAAAATGGTTTGATAGCTGACATACCTTGAGATGCTGGCTTTTAAATTTTACACAAACTATATTTTAGTCCTGATGTTAAACAAACTCTCTTACAAATATTGAAAATATTAACTTGAATTCTAATTTTAGAATATAAAAGCATTAATACCGTCCAGTTTACCTTTTTAGAAAGACATCACAAATACTTTATTGAATTCTTGAGAATAAAAGTCAACATAAAGCCTTACTTCCAAATTTGTGCAAGATGACTCTTCCCAGACACTGGTGCCTAGTATAACTTTTAAAAAAATGTTCCTGATGAATAAGGTGAAGATGTTCAATACGAAAAAGATAATGCAATAAATGGTGGTGGGGGATGGTGAGGGGGGATATGGCTAAAAGCAAACCAGTTTCTTAGTTTGTAGCACATATTCAAAAGCAGCAAATAATACTAGGGTCTGGGATACTGATAATTGAAACACTGGCAAAAATATATTAAAAAAACTATGTGGATACACCAAACACAGCAGAATAACTACCGTGAATAGTCAAGGAGGAAGAAAGACCGAAAGGGCAGCCATGTAGTCATAACCTTAAGAAAAGCCTTCAAAACCTTAGGCTTCATCCTCCTCAATGTTCACCAACAGCATTTGATACCTCACAGTATATCAATTTATTTTATTCTAATAAAACTAAAAAAGGACACAAACAGAGATGTAAAGCAGACCAGGTTCCTCCTAAGACATTACTCAATGCTTCCTTCCCCACAGCTCCTTACTGAGAATGTGACCCATCCCCTCCCTGACCTCAGCACCAACTTGAAGATTTTTCTCTACATCTGTCTCCTCCTCTCTTATTCAAGAACAATAAGTATGTTTGCATGTTATTCCAAACTGTTGGAAAAGTAAGATAGAATTTAAGTGTTCATTCAACATTGATTTTAGTCTACTTGATGGCCAGTTTAATTTTTTTCCCCCTATTTCTCCCTAAAACCTATTGTCCTGGATTCTGAGCATCTACCCCTTCCAGGGATGCACAGAAATGTCAAAAGACCATTTGCACTCAAAGCACTTGTGTTCAGTCTATCAGCCCACTCCTGACGGCAAAGCACCTACCCCTTCTTCTCTTTCTCCTTTGATCACAAGCAGCAGTATACAAGCACTGGGCTTGAAGTCAACATATTCTCTTTCTTGGAGCATCTCCATTATAAGAATGAGGATGCTTGAAATGTGAAGTTCTAACTGACTGGTTGTTTACGTTCCACGTAAACAACACCCAAGTGCTTCAGTCTAAAATGACAGTTCTGCCCTACCTTACTCCTGTGTGGCTGCAGACTGAGTGCAAAGTAAGAGTAACCAGCTATTGCTACGATATCCAAGAAGGCAAATACATGGCAAGCTAGAGATGAGTTTAAACTCTGATAAACTATAACATAGTCATCTGAGTTAATGGCTCAACTTTCTTTTTCTCCTGTTAGACTCTTACCTTCAATGAACATGGTAAAAATCAGAACAACCTATCTGGCAAAATTAAAAAAAAAAAAAAAAACACCAGGATTTTGAAAATTGCAATGTGCCAGTCTGTGTGGATTTAGTGCTCAAAATATCAATATTTCTCTTACCCTGACCTCCAGCAACCTATGCTTTCTTATCAGTTCTACATTTCAAGATGCACAACACCTAGGAAGTACTTTCCCCACATTCTATTCCTGTTTGGTATAAAAGCAAGCAGCAACATATCTACATTCAATTTAAATAGATCGCGGCTCCCTGTGATGAGATTTAAGGTGACAGTACAGCTAATTGGAACAAAAACAACAGTAAGTGTGTTTGTCAGGTGTGAGTGCAAGAGCCCTTCAGTTTACAGATTCAAGTGCCGTCCTTCATATTTGCAGACAGGACTCCTAACCTACTGGCAGGGGCAGTACACTTCAGGCTTTTTATCTAGAAAAATGCCTGGGATGAGCCATGGTTAAGCAGGAGAGATGGTACTGGTTTCCTAAAGCTGCTGTAACAAACCAGGTGGCTTCAAGTAACAGAAATGTATTCTCTCACAGGTCTGAAGACTAGAAATCTGAAATCGAGGTGTTGGCAGAGCTGTCTGCCCTCCAGACGCTCCAGTGCAGAGTCCTCCCTTGCCTCCTCTAGCTTCTGGTACTTAACAGATACCCTCAGTGTGCCTTGGCTTTTAGATGCCTCACTTCCATCTCAGCCTCCATTGCCTTCTCCCCTATGTGTCCTTGTGTCAGTTTTCTCTTCTGATAAAAACCCCTAGTCATTGGATTAGGGCCCATGCTAATCCAGCATGACCTCATTTTAACAAATTACATCTGCAAAGACCTCATTTCCAGCAAGGTCACAGTCTGAGGCACTGGGTGGACGTGAGTTTTGGAGGGACGCTAGTCAACCCCACAGAAGGATGCTAGAGAGGGATTCAGGTGATGTGAGTTCTTCCCTGAGCTTTGTCACCAGCTAATTGTGTGACACTGGACAGCTCACATCACCACTGCAGGCCTCAGCACCCTGCCTTAAAATGAAGAGATTTAAACCAGATGCTCTCTGAGAGCCCCCCCAAACCGTAGCCATTTGTGATTCTCTCTTGTGGGCTCAGTTTCAGCTGTCCCAATTTCTCCTTAGGAACAATGGCACATACTTAACAGCCAGCTGGCAAGCCAGGGAGCAGTGCTCACGTAACAGAGCAGTGGTCAATGGTCTCCTGTTAGGTAGCTTAGCGAGAGCGTAAGTTTCCATTTGACCTCCACATGAATTCTCTTAAGATACAGCACCAGATAGAAATTGATGGAGTTTTTATAGCTCAAAAAATATGATTTCTAACATGTTTATTTTAAAGTCTTTGGAAAAGCTTTTCTAAGTCATAGTAAAAGGTGAAACAACATAACATCTGTGTTATGTTTTTTCATAATAAAATTTGGTTTACGCAAGCTACACGGCCTCATAAATTCTTGGCATTACAGAGTAATGTTGCTGTAGATCATTCCATACGATGAACTTTTCAGCAACATCTTTTCCTGGATCATCTGCATTTTTAAAAACATAAAAAAAAAATCATCATGATATATATCATGATAAATATATCATGACGATATAACTTATTAAGGGCCTGATTAAAGATGAGACACGAAAAACAAACATTTTCTGCCTTTAGAAGTCTGTATCTTAAATACAGCCTATTGGAGAAGAAAGAGTGTGCAGTAATAAAGAGATAAGCCTGGATTTGATTTCTAGGTCTGCCATTCATTAGCTGTGTGACTTTAGGCACCTTATTTAACCTCTCTGAATCTCTTTTTCTCATCTGAAAAATAAGGCTAAGAAAAAAAGGTTTTTTTTTTCCTATAGGGTGGCCATAAGAGGTGAAAAAAAATGTATGAAACTCCCTTAGCTCAGTGCCTTGCACAGAGAAGAAAAAGGAGAACCCAGTGGGAAACATGTGGAAAGCTAAAATTCACACACTCGCCTCCTCCCTGTAGGACACATGCTTTCCTCTCCCTCTAGGCCAGCACTGCCTCACATACATCTCTACCCACACTCGGAATTTAGGATTGCCACTGTTCTCATGTTTCTTCTCCTCGAAGACAAACCACCACCACAGCTCTTTCATCGTTTCCTCTCCAGTGCCCAGCAGAGTCAGCACTCTCGAACAAATGAGCGAATTAAAAGAGAGAATACTAGGAAAAATTTCACGTCATGGGTAGATACTAAAAGATATAATAAAACCTGCCAAAGTTTGTTCATAGAAATCAGTTATTAAAGGTACAGCTGACATAGGCCCTGACCTCTAAATGGTGAATTTGAGCATCTCATCTGAGGATAATTCTAAGTCTTTTTCCTTCCCAGGTCATGTAATATATGAGTGTAGACTGTGTATGTGTAAACAGGAAATAGCCATTGCTATATGAAGCTATATTTATGTACTTGGAGCGCTTTTAACTGCTTCTTTATCACAACCACCTGAGGAGGAATGTCATAGAGACCATCATTTTTTACAGAGAAGACTCTGAGCCACAGAAAGGTTAAGTGGCTTAGTGAGGTGTCTGCAGTGAATCAACGGCAGAGCAGGTGTTAGAGCTCTCAGCCCTGGAATCCTCTACTTATTGCTTAGCACCACTGCACAGGAGTTATCGCTATTGTTAATAGCATGTTCTTGTAAGAGATCTTAGGAAACTGGGGTTGAAAATTGATCTCAGACAGGTTGCCACCTCCCTTTAATTCTTCCTATGCCCCAAACAGACTATCTTCTTCATCTGGCAGCTTCATAGAGCTGCTCAGAACCACACTCATACTACTTGGGTAATTACCTACATATGTCCGCATCAATGAGTAGAAATTAGTCATTGATGAGGGAGGCAGGGCAGAAAACCCTACTGCCCCCACATGCTGGAAGCCTGGAAGAGATCTTGATACTTGTTGCTCAGGGACTTCACTAGTTGAGCCTCTGGGTTTTTCTGTTTGTATTTTGTTTTTCATAGTCTTTTTTTTTTTTTTCAAAGCAGATTTAGGTTGATAATGAAACTGAGAGGAAAGTAGAGAGATTTCCTATAAACCTCCTGCCTCCATGGATGCACACCTTGCCCATTATCAATATCACTAACCAGAATGATACAGTTTTTACCAGGGATGAACCTACATTAATAGAGCATCATCACCCAAAGTCTATAGTTTACCCTAGAGTTTGCTCTTGGTGTCATACATTCTTTGGGTTTGGACAAATGTAAAATAACATTGTATATATACGCATGACTGGGACATTATACTGCACACCAGAAACTGACACATTGTAACTGACTATACTTCAAGAAAAATAAATCAATCAATCCTGGAAAAAAAAAGAGAAACCCACATACATCCATTATAACACCATAAAGAGTACTTCTGCTGTCCAAAAAATCTATAATCTGCCTATTGATCCTTCCCTACCTCCCAATGCCTGGCAAAGATTGATCTTTTTATTGTATTCACTAATCTTTTATTGTCTCTATGCCTTTTCCAGAATGTCATATTGTTGAAACCATACAGTATGTAGCCTTCTCAGATTGATTCCTTTCACTTAGTAATATGCATACAAGTTTCCTCTATGTCTTTGCCTGGATTGATAGCTTATTTCTTTTTAACACTGAATAGTATTTCACTGTCTGGATTGGTGTTTTATCTAAAAAGGTGTGTTCTCCTGTTACCTCATAGGAGTTTTATCATTCTACATTTTAAATTTAGGTCTATGGTCCATTTTGAATTAATTTTTACAAAGAGTATAAGGATGTCCAATGTGGACCTTTTTTCTTTTTTTTATTTCATAAAAACATTTTATCTTTTTTTATTTCTACAGTTCTAATTTTTTCTTCCAGTAATATTGAGATATAATTGGCATACAGTACTGTGTAAGTTTAAGGTGTACAGCATGATGGTTTGACTTATATACATCATGAAATGACTACCATAATAAGTTTAGTAAACATCTGTCATCTCATGTAGATACAAAATTAAAGAAATAAAAAAAATTTTTTCCTTATGATGAGAACTCCTAGGATCTACTCTCTTAACAACTTTCATATATAACATACAGCAGTGTTAATTATATTACTCTTGTTGCATATCACATCCCTAGTATTTATTTATCTTATATCTGGAAGTTTGTGCTTTTTGGCCTCATTCATTCAATTCCCCCTGCCCCATCCCCACCACTGGTAACTACAAATCCGATCTCTTTTTCTATGAGTTTGTTTTTGAAGTATAATTGACTTACATTCTTATATAGTGTATAACACAGTGATTCGATATTTCTACATATTTCAAAATGATCACCATAAGAAGTCTGGTTATGGTGGGTTTTTGTTTTTCCTTTATTTTTCCCTCATTGTCAGGTGCAGCTTCTCTGTGTCTGGGTCTGCTTTAGCTGCCTTTAGTTTGTTTTTAATCTGCTCTGCACTTTAACTTAAAGCAGAACTCAGAGCTTATAAGGAAACAACTTAACACATTTGTTAATTTTGTGTTCTGAGCTGAATTGTGCCCTGATTTGTTAAAGACCTAAATCCCCAGTACCTCAGAATGTAACTGTATTTGGAGATAAGATTTTTAAAGAGGTAATTAATATAAAAAGAGGTTATTAGGGTGGGCCCTAATTCAATATGATTGCTGTCCTCATAAGAGGAGATTAGGATCACACAGAGGAAAGACCCTGTGAGGACCTAGGGAAAAGATAACATCTACAAGCCAAGGAGAGGTCTCTGAAGGAAACAAGCCTGCTGACACCTTGATCTCAGGCTTCCAGGCACCAGAACTGTGAGAAAATAAACCCCTGTTATTTAAGCCATTCAGTCTCTGGTACTTGGTTATGGTTGCTCTAGCAAACGAATTCATTTAGGAATCTTAATTTTATATTCACTACTAACTGGCAAGCATTGGCTCAAAGAACTGAGGGTGTTCAATCCATCACGTAGTGAGTACCTACTATGTTCACTACAGAGCACCTACTATGTGCCAGGCTCTGTCCAGTTGCTGGGTAGACAGTGATGATCAAGACATAGCTGCTGTCCTGAGGAGGTTTGCAAGCCTTTAAGAGGAGATAGACAAAGGAAGAGATGATGTGATAAATTAACAAAGAGTAATGCCCAATGTGCTGTGGGAACACAGAGGAGAGACATACAATTCAAAATATGCTGGAGAGAGGTGTCAGGCAAGGCATCCAAGAGATGTGTGCAACTGTCATGTTTTGAAGAATGCGCAGAAATCAGCAAATGATGAATTTCCATGAGACCAGGAGCCACAGCTTGAGAATGCAATAATCCCTGAGCACAGTGCACTGAGGAACGCTGCACAGCCAGCATGGCGAAAGCTCCCGACGAAGTGAAAGTATCAGGAGAGGAAGCTGGAGAAGCAAACAGGGGGCAGATCATGATGCCTCGTGGACCACGGTCCCTTTGGTAACCATGCTGTAGTACTCGGTTTAAATCAAGTGACAGGGCTTTATTAGATCAGGCAGAGGAGTGAAGAAACAGAAAACGTCTCATAATTAAAGCCGTCAGATCTCACTGGCAAAGCGGGATGTCGATCAGCCCGCAACAACGGCTCTAGGCTCACTAGTATTCTGGCTACTTCAGCAAAATTCAGCTCCTCGGAAGTGGGCGTCTGTTACTCTTACTCCAGGGACTCACCACACCTTACATCTTACTCCTCTTGGCTCTGGATCCTACTGTGCCTAGATCTCCATCTTCTCCCCCGCCAGTTCTTTCCTCTTCTCTACCTCTCATGGATTTTGTTTGCTGCAGCTACTAGGGCTTCATAGCCTTTGCTCACAGGTGCCTTCATTCGATGCATTTTACTATAAGACTGTTTCCTGGGATGCTCTTAATATTTATGTTTCTCTCATGCCTCACACTTAAACCCCGTAGGATAGAGAATCTGATTAGGTTAGTATGGCAAGCAATATAGAGGAACCTGGTTGCACAGAGTTGGAATACAAGGCTACTCCATCAGCTGCTACACACTAATTAGAAGACTGACGTTGCTTCAGTTTCCTATCCCTCGTCTCATCACCTTTGGCCATAATCATATCATTTAGTGCTCAAAGAGATAACTCCAACCAGTGAGTACAAAAGTGGGCTGTGATAGTGGCAGGCAAATGGAATTTCATATATTTTACCCAGAAGATGTTAAGAAGCCATTAAAAGATTTTAAGAGTAATAAAATATGATTTTTTTGTTTGTTTTAAAAGCTTACTATAGCAAAGGGCAAGAATGGTTTGAGGTGAGATAACTTAGAGACTAATCGTAAAGCTTCTGTGGTAACCCAGTGAGAGATGCCAAGGACTAGACTGCAAAGCATTGACAGTGGTGATGGCAAGAAAAGGACAGAACGGAGAGATGTTAAATACGTCAAATTGACAGTAGTTGCTGACCAGCTATAACTGGAAAGTACAGCAGATGGAGCAGTCAAGTATGATGCTGAGATTTCTGGCTTCATGGACTTTACAACTTGTGAAGTGATAGAAAGCATGTATATTGGTCTCCGCCCTCAGTTCCTAACACAGAGCTCCTGAAACCCTTATAAACCCCTACAGGTAGGAATACCAGGAGCATCCGTTGTTCTATTGGGGCAACTCTGGAGGGGCTCCTGGATGCAGGCTGGTCACCAGAAAGACCAAACCATGCTTATAAACCTGGAATTTCCAGCATCCCCCCGACAAGCACACACACTTCTCTAGAGAGGTGACAGGGCCTGGAAACAAAGTCAGTAACTGATCGTACCTCTGTGAAGAGGCCTCCATAAAATCCCAGCAGCACGGAGCTCAGAAGAGCCTCCAGGTTAGCAAACACACCCACATGATGGGACGGGAGAGGGGGAGGCACCCCACTCTATGGAAACTGAAGCTTCTGCACTCGAGACCCTCCCAGAGACCTTCATCCAGCTGTTCACCTGTATCCTTTATCATATCCTTAGTAAACTGGTAAATGTAAGTAAGTGTTTCCTGAGTTCTGTGAGCCGCTGTAGCAAATTAATAGAGCCCAGGGGTCATGGGAGCCTTAGAGTCACAGTGAGTCACAGAAGCATGGGTGATAACCTGGACTCAGAACTGGCATCTGAGATGGGGTAGGAGCAGTGTTGTGGGACTGAGCCCTTAACCTGTGGGTCTGGCACTATCTATGGGGAGATGTTGAGTTAAATTGTAGGATACTCAGCTGATGCCACAAAGAATTGTCTGCGGGGAGTCCCCCATATATCTGGTGTCAGCAGTGCTGTGAGTGTGGTAGTAGTCAGAGAGTAAAGTAGAAACACAGGAGGGAAGACTGGGTTTCTCCTATCACAGAACCCTTCACTAAGGTCATGGCCATTGGAGAGAAACAGAAGATTAGAAATGTGGTTTGAGATGCTGAATTTGAAATGGCTGTGAGACAACACATTAATCAGGGTGAGTAATGCTGTGACAACTGTTATAGCTAAACTCCCTAAATCTCAGAGGCTTAACACCATAAAAGTTTATTTCTTGTTCAATTGGTCTTGGGATGGAGGGTGATCTGCTCCATGCAATCATTTAGGGGCTTTCATCTTCAACGTGTGGCTGCAAGGTCATCTTGACAGTGTCCCGCACTAGATGGGGGAGGGGAAAAGTGAAGAAAGCATGCCCACTCTTAAGCACCTAATCCCGGAAGTAACATACCATCTTCAGTCACATTCTTTTGGCAAGAACTAGTGCCGGGATGCAAGGAAGCTGGGTATAGTTCAGCTGTGAGCCTAAGAAGAAGAAACAGCCATTACCTAGCCAGTCTCTGCCACAAATAGTTGAGTGCAGTTTTCAGAGGTAAACAGACATACAGAGCAAATTGTGAGCTGACAGTTTATTTGGGACTGGATCAGCTGGGTCCCAAGGACAGGGATGTAGCAAACCATCTTAGATTCAGAGAATGTTATGATACCTTAGAGTAAATTTTTCTCAACCCTGTCATTACCTAGGAAGCTAAATAACTATTCCCAAATTACGAATTTCCCTTCATGTCCCAGAACTTTTTCACCTAATTGTAAGAAACAGCATCACATAGAAGAGAATTTTGGAGCCAGATGGAAATAGGTTTGAATCTCAGTTCCATTACTTATGGCACTTTGGTCATGTTACTTAACCTTCTTGACTTTTATTCCCATGGGTATAAAATGAGAAAAATAATATCCACTTTTTAGTCAGTATAGTTTCCTAGCCCAATAATAGACACATAATAAGCTGTCTTCTCTCCCTTTTCCTCCTGTATTCCATCCTCACTTTCTGGTTTCCTCCCAATTATGAAATACTGAAATTTCTAGAAATCTGGCAGCTGATAAGGAATATTGTGTTTTTTATTTATATATATATATATATTTTTTTTTTTTTTTTTTTTTGCCAAAAATATGAAAGGGGACGTAGTGCAACTCAAAATACTTCAGGGCTTTGGGAACAGAATGTCAGAGGGATAAAAGTAAGCATGATGAAAGCGGGTCTTAGAAAATTAAACACAATGGACAAATCAAAGGAGAAGCCGGAAGGATTTTCAGCGTGTAGTTCTGGGATGCACAAAAGGACCTGGGGTGACACAGTAACCAACAGAGAGCCTCTTGGAAGCAAGAGGGCAGGATGACTATCCCTAGAGGTAGCGATTGGTATCAGAGACGCGCTGCACTCAGAGTGTGATGTGTGACAATGGGAAACAGATGTTCAAAGAATGCCGCCGCCCATCAACCGTGACCACAAAAGGCTATTACAAAGGAGGTGCTGCTGTGACAAGTGCCTTCTCCTGTGACATTTGTTGGCAGAGCAGCTGAGGAGCTGTCAGCTTAGAACAACAATACCTCAAAGAGATCTACCAAATAAACAGCTCAGTTCCATAGAATACCGTATGGGTGAGACACACAAGAACAACCAGAGCCCAGAAAAGTCACCCAAGGAAGCAAATGGAGTTATAATGCATTCAGGACTGGGGAAGACTTTACAATGAATGTGTTCATTTATCTTGTATGAGTTATTTTTTCAGCAAATTGAATATTATAAGTCACCAGAGGAACTTATAATTTAGAGAAGACATCCATTGGTACTGTGAATCTTTATCTTTAAATGATCATCTTTTCTTAATTTGGGTTTTTTCTATGCCTAATGTACCAGTCAGTGTTTATTAGGTTTTGCTATTGTAACAAACAAACCTCCAATCTTAGGAGCTTACAACAAGCTATTATTTCTCATTTACATTTACATGTTGGATGTGAGTTGGCTATGACTTTCACAATTTCTTTACTCTGGAGCCCAGGCTGAAGGGGCAGTCCCTATCCAGGACCCACAATTTTCTTGGCAGAGGAGGGAAAAGCAATGGCAGAACAAAGCAGTGGCTCTTCCAGGTTCTGCTCGCACATAGGGCTCATCACTTCCATTCACACTTCACTGGTCAAAGCAAATCACCTGGCCAAATCTGTGCTGATGGGGCAGAGAAATAGAACGGTTTTACAGGGAAAGGGAGACAAATAACTGAGAACTATATAAAAATTTATCATATTCCTAATGTAGCATATGCCTGCATATATGTACCTGCTAAGCTTTGAAAATTTCACTAATTCAAGTTAGATTAGGCTAGCCTCTCTGAGAAAACCAGGCAGAATGTAACATACCTTACCATCTCAGAAGACTATCTCAGGGAAGAACTCTATGGCTTCTGAGAGGCAGGGTTTAAGTGACTAGTTCAGTAAGTATTACTCCTATTAACCCGTATACTATTCAATTAGGCAGCCATCTTTGTGCAAATGACGAAAGCTAACCCCATGTTAACGAGATCCAAAGGGGGTTACCTGGACCTCACGGACTGAATAGGATTGGTACAGAGATGACAGAGATTGTTGACCAAGGAGATGCTGTGCAGAAAGCAAACAAGCAAAGTACATCAGATACTACCTGTGCACGTTTCTGGGGTGAGGTTATTTTCTTACCCTATTCACCACACGTCACTTGTTTCTCACTGTCTCCATAATGAACCAGTCCAGTACCACCAGCTCCCAATGGGCTAAAGAACATACAGCCAAACTCTATAATCCTATTCCTAATTTTTTAAGTTCAAAAGGAGATCACTGGAGAGGTCCACTCTGTTTTGCTGTTGTTAATCTATTTCATGCTAAACGCACCATCAGTACACGACGGGACCATAGGAGTCTTATTTAGCATAACCTCATTCCCAGATGAACAGGGAAGCCTGTAAATTGCTTATCTAAAGTTTTGTTTCTTGGTACAATGCCTTCAATTATTTATCCGGTCCTAGGTGTAATAAAATATTATAATTTATTCTCATAGGCACAAAATAAAGTACTTCTCAATTATTCTGATTTGGAATATGTTTTAGCAAAGAAAACTGCTTTCCCATGCAGAGTGAGCACAAGGCTATTAGAATGACTTAAGACAGATAAACTTTGCCAAGTACACTGCCAGAAGCACTTTAGCAGCAAACCAAACAGTGAAGCCCCATGTCTGCACGTTGCTGAAGAGCCTCCCAGTGAAGAAGCAGGAATGCCTTTGACCTTCAGCCCCTCCAGAGCCAGTCTTCTTTAACCTCTCACATCTGTGACAGTCTCCTCCAGTTTGGAGGAAAATCTCTCAGCTCATCTCTCAAAGTCTCTTTGGATCAGCTTGGTTTACCCCTTCCTCTCAGAGGTCCTTCAAGTCAAATCAGAAATTAAAGTTTATCAGAACTAGGCAAGTGTTGCCTGCCTGGAGACTTGAATGTGCTTAAAATTCATCCTTGAAATGTTACACAACTATGTTTTTTTATTGCACTAGGTACTTTTTTTTTTTTTAAGTTTCTAATTTGGTGTCTTGGGTGTTTTCTTCTTGTTTTTCCTTTCAAGGGCATACTTCAAGTAGAAGAAACCTTCCGGAAAAGTGACAAACACATTGCTGATCTCATTTGCCCATTAAAGTTTCCATCTAGAACAACTCTTAGATTTCTAAAGTCTTTGATTCGGAACTATCTTCTAATGTAACATAGTCTTTGATGCTTTCAAAGTAGTCTGGTTTATCCAGAATTTTCATAAACAACTAAGTATTTCATAACTTTCTGTTGATGACTAGTTTAATGGCTTTTGATGTTTTTTTTTTTTTTACATTAATCTGACTTTATACTTCTCTGGATTGGAAAAGTATCCTGCTAATGCTTTGTCAACAACAACAACAAAAGCCAGAACCTGATAGCAGTATAGTGGTAAAAACAGAATTTGTTCAGGAACTATTGGAATAGGGGAAAGAGACCTCAGTATAGAACTGGCCTCAATTCTAAATCCAACATGGACAAGTGGGAATTTCCAGCCATGGAACAGCTTGGGGGATCAGTGAATGGAAAATTACTAAGAGGCGCATCAAGGGTAAAGGGGGATTTCTGGCTAAATGGGCTTGACAGGATTCTTGCCAAAGGTAGACCAGAGTGAAGAAATATCCCCTGGGGGATGTTGGGGAATGAGGAATTGGATCAGATGTAGACAGTAATCAGACATCCAGGCTGGGGATTCTGCTAAACTGGCTTAGTAAGATTCTTGTCAAAACTGGGCAATGCAAAGATGGATGGACAGGAGTCTGAAGGTCAAGGCAGTTGGGAAGAGGGTTCATAGGATCCTGACTAAAGTTTGGTCAAGGAGAGAATCTTTGTCAGCTCTCTCCTCCCACCATCAAGTCGCCAAAACTTTCAGAGCCAGTCCTTCTTCCCCATTGTTTACTGACCCGTCACTGCTGATGAGCCACCCGACGTTTGCCATTTTCCCTGGCCAAGCCAGCCTCGACGCTGAGTGCCTGTTTTGAAAGTAGTTGCTTTATTCTCCTCAGAGGACTGTGAGCTTCTTGGCAGCAGGGATCATGCTTTCTCATCTGTTTCACCTGAAATACCAGAGTAGCTTCTCAAGAAACATTTCTTAATTCAAATGATTTCGTTCCTGTTTCTTGCCAAGATAATGAACCAGGGGGCGTTAATAAACATCAGTTTTGCTCAGCTCCTGCCAGACCACCTCACTGTCCCACTAGTTTAGTGGGGTCACTTAATCTCTTTTTGTTTTAGTTTCCTCATCTGTAAAATGAGAACCAACATTTCCACCAATCTATTTCCACCACCTGTGTCAAAAAAAAGATCTCTGTCAAAGTATGTGGTCACCTTGAAAACCCTATGACCATTTTTTCTAAAGAAACAAAGCATCTAAAACTTTCACACAAAAACTCATCGTTTTACACACAAGGGCTATAAGCTTGAATAGAGCATGACCTCGTTCTGAAATCCTCATGGCCTGCTTCAAAACATGGACATTACAGGAAGTAATATTTCAAAAAAGCCAACAAAGACTTGTTGTTCAGATATTTCATGAATTGAACATCCTACGTATGTGAGAAGAAAGATGCAATAGAACAGCTGCAAGCATATGAAACACCATCCTCTCCATGACTTGGTTTTAAACATACTCAAGGTATCAGGCATCTTCTCACAGACCGTGCCGCCTGGGTGCTGCCCTGTGTTATTTTAAATTATCAGTAAAGCTTAGGCCTCCAGACCTGTTAATCCACATGAGCACCAGCGTTCAGAGCATTGGTGAACCCCTTAATTAATCTGCTATTTCTAAGAACATGTTCATCACACTGCTTCATCCATGCTGGGGTTTGGTTTCACTACTACAGAGCAAAGATGTTTCTAAGTAGAGCACCTGATTTCACAAAAGAAGTACAAATGAAGAGAAATCCTGTGCATTTGGGTACTATTGCTTACAGCTGTTGCTGACCAATTCATTCTTTAATAAGTGAGTGATGTTTTAATTTATATAAAAAGTTGTAATTTTATCAACAATTTATTCTAAAAGTGCACTTCTTTCAGATTCTCTTCTCACCAGATACTTGGGTCTCAGTAAAAACCTGGTGATGGTCGTACCTAACAGTACTCATGATACGGCCTTTGGGTAACCAGAAAAAGAGGTGCATTTTTCATAGTCCTTGGTACTAGACGCGTGAATTTGAGTATGTTGGTCCTTTCACCTCTTGCTACAATCTTTCCTTTAATTATCCTAATTATACAGTACCAAAAGACCATATTTCTCTGATGGGAAAAGATGGTCTGTTCCACTTAAGGTGAAACACAGATTTCCCACTAAAAGGCAAATTCTGCATTTCAAAAGGTTGAATAGACTGGTACTTACAGAATCCCAGCCGGTTAAATTTAGAGCATTGGAAAAGATCCAATCCAAGAATAGTCTCTGGCTTTAGGCCCTGTAACATTTTTATTTGATAGTGTATTGGAAAGAAAAAAAAAAAAAAACATTCATTTTAGGCTCTTGCCTTTCCACATATTGTTCTTCTGTGAGAGGAGAATTGGTGTTGATAGTGGTGTTGGCCTCAAAACTGTTGCTTCTCTTAAATGATCTATTTCAATTGTGTTATGCCAGTTTAAAGGGGCTTCTGTTGGCAAACGTTTATACTGAAACTATTCTCTCCTGCCTCTCTAAATGTCAATTGCTTCCTTTTTGGCTTCGCCCCATTTTTGCAACCCCATCTTTGAGCCTGTATCCTTCTTGAAAGATGCAGGGTCACAAGTGCCCGAGTGTCAGTATGCACTGCTGCCATCTGGAACTTGTCTTTGACAGTTTTCACACTCACTAATTTCTAATTCACCCAGCCCACACTGGCTCAGGATATAACCTGCTGTCCAGTTCCAACCCGAGATGCCCAGCTGCCATTTCTGCAGCTCTAATATCCCTCCAAATGTGCATCAAAATCACGTGGAGTGGTGATTAAAATGCCTATTTCTGGGCCCCATCCCAAATCTAATGAATCAGAATATGGGAGGGAGGCCTGGGGGTTTGTATTTATAACAAATTCTCCCCAGAGGATTCTGAAGTTTGAGAACTACTACTCTCTACCCAGCCAGTTTCTTAACAATGGTAGCTTTATACCTGCTGTTAAAGCTGCAGCTTAAGTGTATAGTTGAGGTAGTGCCTGGTGCTATAACAGAGTAAAAACCAAAATCTCTGTGACTTAACCCAAAATACGTGCAGGGAGAGATGCTCTGCTCTAGACAGTCATTGTGGGACTGAGCCTGACAGAGGCAACGCCATCATCAGTACATGTTTCCCAAGGTCACCCTGCACATCAACATCCAGCCAGTCAACTGGGGAAGAGAGAGTGGAAGATCCCCTAGGATTTATGGGCCTGGCCTAGAAATGGCCTCCATCCCTTCTGCCCATGTCCCCATGGCATGAACTTGGGGTTTCACCTTGACACCTGGGAAGTGCTAAGGAAAGTAGGCCCCAGGCAGCTGCTTCTCAGAAACCACTGTGCCCTACACGCTGCACTGTGCATTTCCAGATCCCTGGCACCTCTGCCACTAATGCCTCTCAGAGGGTAAAGAAACCAAGTGCATGGCTCCACAACACATGGTGGAGAATCAGAGGTCTGTTATTCAAAGACTTCCATTTCCAGAACTTCCTTCCTACCTTCCAAAACCAGGATCCCCTCAAGGCTTATCTCTTGAACTGTATTTCTTTTTCTTAATATTTCTCCCTGGTTATCTAGAAACACAGGGGGATTTTATTAAATTTTAAAGATGTGCTATATGAATACTATAATACATAACAACTGGTGGGTGAATCAGTATATCCCTGATATTGAAAGCCAAGAAAGTAGTATATGTGTATACAACTTTGTTATTTTCCTCACTCATATACACACACATATTCTCTATATATACATGTATCATATAGTATGTCTACATATGTGTACATATTTATATATGTATATTACATACATATCTGCAGCTGGATTCTGTTGTGTGTGTGTAACAAAATCCAGTGGCAGACGTTATTTTTCATGAACATGAACCACTGCTTTATGTTCATTTTATTACTAAGGAGACATAGGGTACATCTGCCCAAGAAAAATTAGGGACTGTGTGGCCAAGTGAACATAAAGGTGATTTATGAATACCTTCATGTGCCTTTGGAGGCTTATATCTTCCCATCCTACTTCTTTCAGGTAAAACTGAAGTGAAGAGATCAGCAAAGTTTGAAACATTGCCTTCTAGTTTAAACACTACCAGTTGCAAAGAGCAATTTTAACAGACATATTATTTCAACAGGCACAGAGCTATTCTGAAGTTTAACAGCATATTTGAAGTTCTCAACCTGAAATGGGCTATGTGTCCTAATTTATTATATATACATTGTTTTGTTGGTAGGTTTCTTAGAAAGCTTTCAGAATCAATGTGCATTAGTTTTGCCCTTTTCATTAAGAGATATTTGTTGAGCAACTACTAAGTGTAAGATATTCCTCTAAGCACTGGGGGGACAATAATGGATAACAATAAAGTAAAAAAAAAAAAGTCAAGAGTAGGGAGTGAATAGCATTAAGCTATAGAGAGTAATGGGGCTATTATTGTATGTACATTGATTAGGAACATCCTTTTCGAGATATGGACATTTGAACAGAAACCCCAGTGAAGGGAGGGTGTGTGCCATTTGAAAATCATGAGAAGAGTATCAAAGAGTAGTAGAAAAAGTGCTAGAGTGTATCTTATATGAGAAGTCTCTAATATATGTCCCTATAAAAGAATTCTCTCATATGATTTTGAATAAATATGTCACATAAATGGCAACTTTCTTGGAAAAAGCATCAACTACATACTTTTATTTGTCTGCACAGTTAAAGAACTGTGTTCCCCTGCAAAGTAATAGAAACATAAAAAAAAAAAAACAGGAGCATAAACAAAATAAGGTATTTTCTTTCCTCCACGTAAATTGAAGTTGGGGAGCGGATGATGGAAGGCTGGTATATTTATGATGTTCCACCACACCGTCAAGGTTCAAGCCCCCTAACTTTTGCCTTTCCATTCTTAGTGCACAGATTTCAACTTCAAGTTTAAATCATGTCCCCTTCAGCTTCAAGCCTTATATCTAAATTCCAGATAGGAAAAGAGGCACATAAGCACCTCCTATCTGAATCTGCTCTCCGGGTCCCTCCCCTACTGCCGGCTTCTGAGGAACTTTCCCACAAGTCTCACTGAACAGTTTCTACTTACCCATCACAGGTCAGTTGGGACATATGGCCCCTTTATCTGCAAGGAATGTTAAGAAATATATTTTCACCTAGATACATGCTGTTCCCAACAAGATCAGGGTTATATAAGGATAAAGGGGAGAATCATTATCAGCAGACTACTAAAATCAAATAACCATGGCTTCATTTGCATCATTTTTTTTTAGATTCCAGGCATAAGTGATATCATATGATATTTATCTTTCTCTGTTTAACTTGTTTCATTAGTATAATAATCTCTAGGTCCATCCATGTTGCTGCAAATAGCATTATTTCATTCTTACAAACCAGAAACAGACTCACAGACATAGAATACAAACCATGGTTACCAAAGTGGGGAAAATTAGGAATTTGGGATTAACATATACACATTCCTATATATAAAGTAGATAAACAACAAGGACCTACTATATAGCATAGGGAACTATATTCAGTATCTTGGAATACGCTATCATGGAGAAGAAACTGAAAAAGAATATATATGTGTATATATATATATATATGAATCACTTTGCTGTACATCTGAAATTAACACATCATTATAAATCAGCTATACTTCAATTTAAATTTTTTTTAAAATTTAAAATGGCTTTAGATATAAGAGGTGTACACAAATGATCGACCTTCATTCTATAACTGAATATGAGTCTAAAGCCCTATGACTCCATCAATTATGTATCCTCCCTAGGTTATGTAATACCTTTGTCAGTGTATTCATCACTTACTCTTCATCCCTTTTCTTGGAGTACCCACGCATCATTTATAATCTCCTCAGGCTGTTATAATCCCTGAGGAGGCCTTTAAATACCATTCTTCTTCCCTGAATTGAAAAATAAAAATAATACAGTAGCAGGCAGAAGCCAAACATCAACTTGGTTACTCACAGACCAAGTTGGGGGATGTGGTTTCAGGTTTATTAGCCAGTAGCTACTACTGAACCCCCAAATAATACAGACTTTCCTACCAGGAATGCTGGATTCCTACAGAAAAGCTCACTCCGAGGAGGCAAATGTGTTGTTGTATTACACAAACTTAACAATTGGATAAGCCACCCCACCAGCCCAGCAGTAGAATATTTCACTGTTACCACCACCTAGAAAGAAACCCGAGGTATGGGGTAATAAGTTGTCCCTAACACTTGTGGTATCTGTTACACTGGTGGCCCCAGGGAATCATTCCTCCCAGAATCCATGCCCTGCCCGCACCCTACCCTCCTCTTCAATCTGCTTGAACCCAAAGAACGCATCAGCCTTACGCCCAAGCCTTAAAAAGGTCACTTGTTGCTTTGATCACTCTTTGGAGAACTGTGAGCCAATCTGTAAGAGTCAAGCTACCTTTCTGGAAAGGTCACATAGAAAGTCCACTTAGAGAGGGAGGGGACCTGAGATTACACAGAAAGAAAGGGAAGTCCAGCTGTCCCAGTGTTCCAGCTAAGCCCAGGCCCCTGCTGATTTACCTGCCCAACTCCACCTTATGAGTGACCACCAGCCAGATGAGCAGGACTGCCCAGCAAGTGCAGCCCAGACGGCAAGGACGGAGCAAATAAATATGATCATGGTTGTTTTAGATTGCTAAACTTGAGGCTGGTTTGCTACAGACCCATCAATAACCAAAACAATTAAACTCTGCTATTTCTTCTGCTACAATAATTTTCATACTGTTTCCTTTTTATCTAGCCTTGGCTGAACTTGAAATACTGGCAAGTACTCAATAAATATTAGCTATTATTATGTAAGTCACTTTGTAAATGGCAAATATAAGAGTAGAAGTAAATATTCAGAGTAACAACCACTTTCAAATACTGTTTGTTGTTAATTACCTTCTCGAAATTCTAAGATGACACCCAGCCCTCCTGTGATCTAAAATTGTCACTTTCATGGACTTCTATCAGTTGAAGTCCCCCCTTCTATTTCTGTCCAACACCAGGCCAGTCTTTCTTGTTTGCTTCCTCTTAGTTCTCATGAGTTCTGTCATGTTATGAGCTTCCTTCTTATCTAGGCTGAGTTTTTCATCTTCCCTTTCTCTTTCCTCCTGTTCTCTTGCTTCCAATAAGAAGGTTTGCCAGACTCTAGGCACTGGGCCCTAATAGTTGATATTCCTGTAGCATAATATTTCAGAAACTTGTATTTGTATGTAGCTGTCATATGCATTTATTAGCATCACCAAAATAGGTGACTTGAGCAAACTTGAGACCAGTTTTCCAAGCAGACTAGTCTTGAATTCATCCTAGGCTGTAGGACAAACAAGGTACAATGCCTAATGCCCCAATACTTCTAGGGGCTGATGAAAATGCTTGTATTTTTTCCCCAATCTGAAGAAATAATGACCTTAGTTAGGCTGAAGAAAAAAACTGACTATATAATATGAATATAATCATTCATTTACTAATACAGTAGTAAAATACAATTTTAAATATTTTTTAGGGAGGAAGAGACCCATGAAGGCAAAAGTGCCTAGAATCCATGAACGTCAAAACGTGGCCTGAAATTTATTAGGCTAATCATTCTCAAAATGCAGAAGGCATTGGAATTTCTTGTGATCTTTCTTTTATGGATTTTCAGACACAATAGCTGTGATTCTGTGAAGCCAGGCTAGAATAAATCTCAGAAATCTGCATTCTTAATGAGCAATTTAGGTAATTCTACTACATGCTGAATTAGAGGAAAACTACAGAAGGAATGCCAGAAATGATGAATGTTTTTGTCTCTAAGGAACAGAGTTGAAGGATGGGACAAATAAGGTATGAGTATATTGCTTTTTGTTATAACTTTTCTATCCTAATTAATGTGTTCCCACCACCTGTGTATGAAAAGTATTAAGCTGCGGCCTCCATGATCAGGATACCTTGAAATTCTATCTGTGGGTAGATTATTCTACAGGGGAGGAGCACAATTTATTGACTACAAGAAAAGCACTTAAACTGTACACTGGCAAACGAGATACATCAGATTAGCCTTGAAAACAGCTGAGATTCCAGTGCCTTACACAGATTGTAGCTGGGTCTGTGTCCAAATTGGATCAGTTGGGTAGATGATTGAAATGCTAAGCCAAAAAAAAAAAAAAAAAAAAAAAAAAAGGCGTACTTTAAAACAAAAAGATAGAAAGGTTCTGGGTTATTCATTTTAAATAGCTTTAGAGGATTTCCTAAGAGAAAGGCGAAATCAAAAGATAAAAGGTGAAGAGAAAATAAGAGACAGTTGGGTTGGAATGACTGGTGTGGAAACCAGCCACCTGTGACCGCTGCACTCACTGGATGTATCAAAGGTCCTACGAGAATGGGCTGCTTTGCATACATAAGTATTTAGAACCTCCATCTAATTACTCACTTGTGATAGGGTATGTAACAGCAACCTACATGGCTGACATTTTAGGGACCTGAAATTTATTCTGTTCAACCAGACTGCCCAGCAAAAGTCAGCTTCCAGCCAAGCTGATTATACGCAGGCCAGTAAATTATTCTTTAATTAAGATGAATTGAATAACCACCAAAGAATTTGTCAGGACACAGGTTCTGAACAAAGCTAGAAATTTTACCCCATTATAAATAGTAGTATCTTCCCTAAGAGAGACCCTGATGTGAGCCACAGCCTGAACTGAAGTTATTAGTTATTCCCCTCAGGTTCTGGCAAATACAATCCAGTGTTTCAATCTGGCAAATACAATCCAGTGTTTCAAGCTTACAAAATGCCTCATAACATTTATTATTTTATCTTACAACAAGCCTGTTGGACAGCCTGGGGGTGTGATTCCCATTTTACACAGGGGGAAACAATCAGAGAGAGATTAAGTAACTCACCCAATGTTCCAGAATAAAAGAGGATAGACAAGTCCAATTTTGAGCTGTGAATTTCTAGCACATCATTTAGCTCATTGCCGTCCTTGCCTAAACTCCCAAAATAAATTTGACTGGTCTGAACATTTTAAAAGATAGTATAATTAGTTAACTTAAAGATGTCTTGATGGACTTGAAAGCTATTTCTTGTCTGCCCCCATCCCCCTGGACATGTTCTGTGAAATTTCTTTTCTCAAGGACAGTGTTGATTTAATTGGAAAGAATCATGTTCTCGTTTCCTATTTTGGCTACCGCAGTACCCCAGCCATATGCACAGTGGCCATCTGGAAAAATCCGTTTCTAACTCCAGGGAGTATTGTATCATTTGCCCTGAAACTGTTTACCCACTGGCACTGCTCTTCCTTTTCAGAATCAGTGTGATTTCTACTTGGGTTTACTTGAGATTTTGCCTAATAACCAAAACAAACAGTAGTACATAAGCCTCCATAGAGAATCTGCACACATATTTAGAGAATACTCCCTCAGTGCTACTCTGTAATTTGTTCCTTTTTTTGAAGTCTTTGTTTTTTATAAAGCTTTGTTGAATTCAGCTTTTGTTCAGTCTATTCATGACTACAAAGCTTGTTTTTTTCCCCTTTCCCTTTTTTCAGATTAAGAAATACTCAAAGGTATAATCAGGTCCTTCCACAGTATTTAATTAACCATAATTAAAAGACATCTACACAAAGCACAGTGTTCTCGAAGTATTTTCTTCTGTTACGTTGCTAATGAATTAAGAAATTAATTGGCAATGTGAGTTACAATAGAAATGTCAATAAGAAAACCTTAACTGTCTTATAAAACTATCTTTTTTTGTAGATCATGCTCTCTCACTGTGTTAAATTCAATGACATTCCCAATCATTAAATTTTTTTTTAAATGCCAAAGAATAAGAATGGTGGAAGAGGGAGGGCAGAAAATGGTACAGACCCATATTCTAGTAAGACTGTTTAAAATGATCAAATCTCTGAGCTATGACGTTAGATTTTGGAGATGTTTTAAATCTCCAAATGTCTTAGGGATGGTGGGGGGTGGGGTAGAGGATAGGAAGAAGTGTTGGAAAGAAGATGACATTAATAATATACTTGGAAATATTATACATAGGATTAATTCTAGCAACAATAACATTAGGTCTCATGAAGGGCAGTTTAATAAAGAATTGGGAAAATATTACCTCATGTTTCCATCTTTATTCTTTCACAAGACTATGTTCTATGGACATACATAAACTTTATCCTTTCACTTTACATGATACATAACAGTTTATATTTGGGCAAAAAGAAATCAATTATAACACACATGATAGATTAAAGACTTATATGTTTAGCATGTGTAAAGCTTATATAAATTTGTAAGTAATACAAAAATACCAATGCAGGCAGGCAAGGGGCATGAACAGAATCACACACAGACAATACTGATGGCTAATAAATATAAAATAGATCAGTTTCACTAGTCATCAAAGAAATACAAATCAAAATGAAATAACCCTTGGCAAGAATATACAATGTCTCCACTGTATATTAAAGACAGTCTCCTCAATAAGTCATGCTGGGAAAACTAGACAGCTACATGTAAAAGAATGAAATTAGAACATTCTCTAACACCATATACAAAAATAAACTCAAAGTGGATTAGACCTAAATGTAAGACCAGATACCATAAAACTCCTGGAGGAAAACAGAGGCAGAATACTCTTTCATATAAATCACAGCAATATTTTTTGGATTCATCTCTTAAAACAAAGGAAATTAAAAGGAAAAACAAATGGGACCTAATTAAAAGTAAAAGCTTTTGCACAGCAAAGGAAATCATTGACAAAATGAAAAAACAACCTATTTAAGGGGAGAAAATATTTCCAAGTGATATGCCAATAAGGGGGTAATATCCAATATATATAAACAGCTCATACAACTGAACTTCAAAAAACAACGAACCTAATTTTTTAAAATGTGCAGAAGAACTGAGTAGACATTTTTCCAAAGAGGAAATGTACATGGCCAACAAGCACAGGCAAAGATGCTCAACATCATTAATCATCAGAGAAATGCAAATCAAAGCCACAATGAGATATCACCTCACATCTGTCGAAACATCATCAAAAAGTCTACAAACAACAAATGGTGAGAATGTGAAGAAAGGCAACTCTTGGCCACTGATGGTAGGAATATAAATTGATGCAGCCACTGTGGAAAACAGTGTGGAGGTTTCTCAAAAAACTAAAAATAGAACTACCATCTGACCCAGCAATTCCACTCCTGAGTATATCCAGAAAACAAAACAAAACAACACTGAATCAAAAAAATACATGCACTCCAATGTTTACGGCAGCATTTTTCACAGTTGCCAAGATATGGAAGCAACCTAAGTGTCCATCAACAGATGAACAGATAAATAAGATGTGTTATATTTATATGCAGTGGAATACTACTCAACCATAAAAAAGAATGAAGTTTTACTATTTATAGCAACATGAATGGACTTGAAGGGGCATTATGCTAAGTGAAATGTGTCAGATAGGGAAAGACAAATACTGTATGATATTACCTATATGTGGAATCTAAACATACAACAAACTAATGAAAATAACAAAAAAAAAAAAGGAAGACACACACATACAGAGAACAAACTAGTAGTTACCAATGGGAAGGGGGAAGGAGAGAGGGCAATATTGGGGAAGGTGATTAAGAGGTACAAACTATTAGGTATAAAATAAGCTACAATCATATATTGTACAACATGGGGAATATAGCAAATATTTTATAATAACTTTAAGTGAAATATAACCTTTAAAACTGTGAATCACTATATTGTACACCTGTAACTTATGTAATATTGCACATCAATTATACCTCAATTTTGAATAAATGAAATAACCCTTAACTCCTATCATTAGGAAAGTCTTAAAATCATAATATTTAATATTTGGGGAGACTAGGGTAAGTTGACATTTAGAAATAAGCACATGCTTTGACTTAATTATTCTAAGAATTTTTTCTAAAAATATTTTCAAAGGTGAAGTGAAGGACTTATATAAGTTATTTATCATAACAAATATCATAGTAAATTTGTAACATCAAAAAAAATAGAAACAATTTAATGTCAATAGTAAAGTTTGAAATATATATTGATCATCCATTTACTTGAATATATGCCAATAAAAATATTTCTGAAGAATATATAATGACATGGAGAAAGATTTATGATACAATGTTTTGTGGAAAACAGAACATAAACCACACTATCCAATGTTTTTAAAAATTTGTCTTAATGTATAGACAGAAGAATAGAAATACATTACAATATTAATGGAAGTTATCTAGGTGGTTGAAATTACTGGAAATTTTCTTCTCTAAGTTTTGTAAAATGCTTTATAAGGAAAATATTCTATTTTATGACTACAAAATACAAAATTTATTTTATAATATAAAGTTAGGATTGATATGTTTCTCTGAAGCAATAAGTACTAGAGCAGAAGCATATTTAAAAATTAGACCTGCCATAATTAAATGTAACTGAAAATATAATATTTAATCTGTATATCTAAAGACCTTAAAGACTCAATATTCAAGCCATAGATATTTTAACCTTGTTCAATTATTTAATAAATAAACAAGACAAATGTCATTATCTACCTAAAAAATAATCAAATAATGTTCGATTTCAAATCGAACTCTATTTGGAGTCCTTAATTCTGTGCTAAACAATTTGGAAATCCACTAATTAATGAATCAGATAGAATACGGTAGGTATAAAATGATCATACAAATAAAGATCAATAAGCATTAATAATGTTTATATATGTTACTATATTTGACCCTTATATTTATAGACAAGAATAGCGCTTTTCTGATTAGAGATACGGAGACATTTGTTAGAGCAAAATTAGGGAAGTTGCCCAAAGTCTCTTGGCAAGTCAGCGATATAAGCAAGTCTTTGACTTTGTACCTCTGATTTCTAATCCTGGACCAAAGTCCAAAGTTTGTGCCAATGTTCCATGCTGGCACTCTACAATAGTCACTCTCTCTTATCCACTCATGTAATTCTACCAAAAGTATTTGCTCTTAAATCTAAGTATATCATCATCTGTAACTGGTGAGTCTGATGAACAACACATATTAGTTCTGAACAGCTGTGGAGACATGAAGTCGTGAGCCTGAAGTGGGCTCCTGCTCCCACTGGGTGGCATACAGCCTGCTTCTCACCTGATGAATGGGTTTCAAAGAATCTGCAGCAATTTGCCACACTTTTAAATGTAATTTAAGCAAAATCTTAACACATACTAAAAAGTCAATTAATGTAAGGGCTTGAATTATCACTACTTTTTTGAACTTTTAAATGATACCGTTACTTCTATTTCTTTTTTCAAAACTATAGAAATGCCCTCTGGATTTCCCGTTTGATTAAGATGAAGATATTAATGTCTCTCCCACTTCCTTTCACCCCACCTTTCCCTTTCTACTTCCCATGACTGCCATCTGTTCTTTTACATGGAAAAAGTTGGTGACATTTACAATCTGTCTATCCAGCTTTGTTCATAGGATGATTCTAAATGTTGGAACTATAAATAGGGTAACATTATAACTGACAACATCATTTTTTTCACTAACAACCAAGTAGTTTACTGTAATCACATTTCCCTTCCTATATAACCAGTGTATGTTTGTATTAACTTGGAGTTTCCCGTCTCCTTTTCCCTCTATTTTTCCTTTTTCTCATAAAATGCTTTAACTTTTCTTCTAATACATCCATGTAATATTTTTAGTTATAATCATTTTTAACTTCCAAGAGATCATTCAAGTTTTCAGATTTTACTTTTTATATAGTATACTGTTTCACTTTTACTAATGAAGTTTCTTTCTTCTCAAATCTACTTGAGAACTTAATCTGTATTTTATTTTGGAAGTTCATACTACTCCTGGAAAGGGTGCTATTTTCTCAATGTGTTTTTTTCCCTTCTCCTCCTTCCTTCCTTTTCTTCCTCTCTCCATCTCTTGTCTCTCTCTTTCACTTTCTGGGTATAGCAGCTCACAGGATCCCTGCCTTGCTGCGTGAATCACTCTGTAGCAAGTTTTCAGTGGCCCAGAGGTCCTCCGTGAGACTGGGCCCCGGTTGTACACAGGATTTTATTGCCTCCTTCCCTTCCTAGTCTCACTCTCCCACCTTCCCACTAGAGTTTCTAGAGATCACTTCCCAAATTATCTAGTCATCCCTTGGAATCCACAGGGGACCAGTTCCAGGACCATCATGGATACCAAAATCTGCCAGCACTCAAATTCCTACATAAAATGGCACATAGTACAGTCAGCCATTGGCACCTGCAGGTTCTGCATCCTTGGACTTCAACCCAAATAGATGCAGAATCCACGGATATGAAGGGCTGATTGTACTTGGATCTAAACAAAACAGTCAATTGTTCAAGGGTGACAGATCTTTGACTGCCCATTCATATTAAATGTCAAGTAATTGATTAAATGATCATAAGGCATTCATTTTGTTGGAAGATTTCTACTTAACCTAAATTAGATTTTTTTTGCTCTTAAGCATGAAAACTTCACAATCTGTCATTGCCTCTAGTTCCTAAGATGCCACTCATACACCCCCAAAACAGTATTTTTTTTTCTTTAAAGAAAAAATTTACTACTTTAAAACTTTTTTTGTTTGCTGTTGATGTTGAACTTGCCTGGGAGGTAGAAGTCTTCACTCCTACATGTTGCAGATTTGGTTGGTGGGGTTGATGCGGGGAGGCAGGTGCTAAGGGGGATACAATTGAGTGGAAAACAACCTTGTTATTCTCTTCCTCATCGCCTGCTTTGCTCTACTCTGTGTATCTGAGAACTGAATTGCTTTGAGGTTCTGCAGGGCACAGTTACTCTCTGCTTGGCTGTAACCCCTTACTGCATAATTTCAGCAATAGCTTTCTCTGCTCCACTTTAAACCTCATTTTTAATCCTTCTTCTAGAGTGTTGTTGAAGTTTCCTACTGATGATGGCTCATTTCCTATTTGCTCCATGATTGTAGATTTATACATTTTTGTATCAATCACTTTATGATCAATTTAAGGATGGCCTCTTGAAGGAAAGGAAACACACACATGTGATCAGGGTACTATATCAAAATAGAAGCTGGCTATTTTCTTTTTATTAATAAAGTTATCAGCAAAATATACTTTATACCCTATATAACTATGAACTTATTAAAATAAGATCCCATCTGTGACTAGAGGATCATAAAATATATATAATTTTGGCTCAATTTTGGCTCACTTTTTAAATTAAATCTCTGTTACATCCCAATCTTCATTATAATTTTGTCTCTCTTTCTTCAGAATCAGAAAGCCATTTGACACTCATTCTGGAAACTTTTGAATCCTAATAACTCATTAATGGGATCCAGATGTAAGCTGAATTGACTATCAGAAATTGTGATGATCAATTATGTTTGTACTTCTGGGCTCTCTCTGTGGCTCTGCTGAAATGTTTAGAAATTACAATTTATTCTTCTTATGCATTAAATATTGAATTCATTCAGATGTTATCTAACTCTTCTTTTTAGAGTTGCTTTCTGTTCTAAAAGGTCTCCTGAGTCTCCTATATTATTTCCAGTTTTCCCCCCACATCTTGTTCTTCAATTTATCCTTCTCAGTAAAGCAGACAAGGCACTTGTGGTTCTGAGATTTTCTTTTTCCTACTATTTAAAAGGAGACTTCATGTAGTCAATTAACTTACACCTAGTTTCCCCTTTCCTAGTTCTGAAAAGGACTGCTTAATGTAATGTAAAACACTGGAAGGACGGTTAATCTTACTTGAGACTTTCCCTGACCCTTGTAGATACCTTCTAATGGCTCCTCTACTCAGCTGGAATTGCACCCTCAGCCATTAAACTCTGCACCCACAGAGTGTATTGCCTGGCATGTATTCATTCCCTAAGAGATAATTACTGAATAAGCAAATGAATCCTAGAATAGCTCTACCCTTGGCCCATATAGTAGACAGAATAATAGCTCCTCCAAAGATGCCGGCATCCTAATCCCCACAACCTTTGAATATGTTACCTTACATGGCAAATGGTGCTTTACAAATGTAAGTAAGGTCATTAACCCTGAGATGGGGAGACCATCCTGGATTATTCAGGTGGATCCAATCCATTTACATTAGTCTTTAAAAGCAGAGAACTTTTCCCAGCTAAAGTCAGAGAGATGCAGTCTTGCTGACTTTAAAGATGAAAGATGAGGCCATAAGCCAAGGAATTCTGGCTGCGTCTAGACAGTAAAAAAGACAAATAAATAGGCTGTCCCCTGGAGCATCCAGAAAGAAATGTGGCCCCGCTGAAACCTTGATTTTAGCCTAGTGGGACCAGACTTCTAACCTACAGAACTGTGACTTGATACATTTGTGTTGTAAGTCATGAAGTTTACAGTAATTTGTTTTAGCAGCAATAGAAAATAATATATTGTTAGCCTCTATTTCTGAAATATCCTCATTTTTGTTTCCACTTGTTGCAAAGTCTATCCATCCTCTAGCACCCATCTTAAATGCTACTTCCTCATGAACCCTTTCATGCCCCCTCCTCCCCAAATGAATTGACCTTCCTTTTTTTTTTTGTAAACGTTTATTGCCTATTTTGATGTTTCTTTTGTGTCTCTTAACCTTATTTTTGCTTTGTAAGTCCCTTGAGAGCAAGAAGCCAACAAGCTTTACTGTAATCTTACAGTAAATTCTTACTCTTGAGGATTGAGAATCCTGTCTTTTTTATTTTTTTATCCACCAGCATAACACCTTGAACCTTTACGTAAATATTTGTTAAAGTGCCCAGGTAATGAAAACTCATAACTATACTGCTGTGGATTGAATTCTGTTATGGTAAAGCCTTGATCTCCAATAAGACTATACTTGGAGATAGAGTCCTTAGGAGGTAATTAAGGGTAAACGAGGTCATGACGGTGGGGCCCTAATCTGATAGGACTGTGGTTTTATAAAAAGAAGAGAGAGAGATATCTGCCACATGAAGCTGCTGCTAGGATCCAGGAAGAAAACCCTCACCAGAAACCTTCGCCAGCACTTTGATCTAAGACTTCCCAGTTCTACAACTGTGAGAAATAAATTTCTGTTGTTTAAGTAACTCAGTCAATGGTATTTTGTCATGGCAGCCCAAGCAGACTAATTCCCACACCTGGAAAAGATGTCACACTGAATTTGTCCATAAGAGATACATAACCTCGTGAAATCCTATGCTTAGACTAAAACTGTAAGGATGTTGAAATGGATGAAATGCAAGACATGTATGTGATGTTTTTGTTCTTGCTCCCAAGGGGTGATGAACTTAATCCTTATCCATTTGTACTTCTCTTTTTGAGACATGTTATTTACAAATCCTCCCTCTTTCACAAATGGACCATTCATTTCACTTGATCTCATTTGATTATAGTCTTCATCTCATTTGATTACAGTTTCATGTAATGTACGCAAGAGGGATTGAAATGAATTTTTCTTTTTACAACAAATTAGCTGGGAAAAAAATGTACTGCTACCTGCTCAAGCAAAAATAGGTCAGCAGGTCTTTTGTTTGCCATGTTTATTCTACCTTTATGGCACCTCTACTATTGTAAGTGATAAGTCATGTGCATTTCAAAATCAATCACTATCACTCTCTAAAAATTCTTTTATCAATGTGACAGATGGCTGCTGATGAATAACAGGGTTTATGCTACAAACCAAAAGCCAGTGTTATCAGGTCAAAATACAAAATTCAAGAGGGGATGCATTAAATCCAACACCCAGGAATTTCAAATCTAAGAGCTGTCAGAAGAGGTAGCTTCCCCATACGACAGTGATAGACCACCAGAAGAATGTATAACGTGAATGTAACTGGAAACGGAATTGTTTATGACTTTTTGTATCAAGGTTGGCAAGATGAATTATAGAAGGAAGATCATCACATAAACTACAGTAAGTAAAATATGTGCTAGAAAGTTCCTCCTGAAATATAAGTGGTTTTCAAGGCTGACTCCTTACAGAACCCACTGAAATCAGGGGTTTTCAAGATTTAATGTGTATAGAATCCACTGCAGGGGTGATCCAACTATAACGTGTGGACAAAGACAGCAAAGCTTTTGAAAAAAAAAAAAGCCTGCACCTTGGTCTTTAAGTTCAGTTAGACAAAAGATTATCACACAACTACAAACAAGGGAGATCTTAGAACTGTCCTAGAACTGATGGTAAAATTTTAAATATGAATGTCATTTTGGTTAGATAAGTGACTCCTTTAAGGTCAAGAAGAACCAGCAAAGTCTCCTCAGTCATTACATACACTAGAACTTTAACCTGACCTTCAAGCTATTTAATTCCTTTATCTTGAAATTTAATCAATCAGCCTTCCCAATCAGGAACAGCCAACATTATGCAAGCCAGACTAATGTGTTTGTGAATTGATTATTAAATGATGCCTAAGATGCCAAAATAAGAATCCTGAGTAATGTTTCTGAAGGTGTGCAAAATCTAATTCATTTTTCCATTCAACCAATATGAGAGGGAAGAAGGTCCTTATCAACTGATATTTCACCTGCAGTGTAAGAATCACATGTGAACACTCATAACGTGGCAGGGAAGTTACTCATGAGTGACGCTACTCAGAGGTAGGACTTAGTGGCACAAAATTCAACATGGTATCTGGCCAGATATGTCATTCATTCATTCATCCATTCATTCATTCGCTCAAATATTCAACATATTATTTTGGAGAGCTGCTCAATGCCAAACAAAGGTTGCTACGGATGGTCCTAATGAGCCAAGTATCCCTTCTTTGTGGAATAAGGGACCAAGTTAAGCGGGAAATGTGTAAGTTAAAGAACAGAATCCTCCATCCAGTGCAACAGTATCATCTTCAGCACCCTTAGCAAGTGGTCATCCAGTCTCTGGTTAAAACTTTCCAGAACACCGTACAAATTTTCAAATGTAGGAAGTCTGCTCCCAATATGATTGCCAGCAGCTACAATGCTCTGTGCTGGTCACATGGCATGCTCAGTTCAGTCTGCAACTTGAAGGGCTGTCATCCTGCAGAAGTGGTCTGCAGGATGACAGCAGGGTGTTGGTGGAGCAAATATCTTTGGCTCCGAGCTTTATTTGTCAGTAAGAACTGATTGATGGTTCAGCCCACATACACACACTCATGCTAATGGCTTCATCTTTACAGCCCTAAATGTAACGCCATGTTAATTTGGTAAATGGTTGCTAAGGTTCATATCAAAGGGTTGTTTTTTTCTGTAATCATTTACTGAACATTTTAATTCTCAAGCTTTCCAATTTAAATTGTTTAAAGATAATCTCTGTGTTAATACCAGATATAGACAGAAAGCATCTGTAATGTGTCAAATGTAGACAAGAAACAGAAAAGCATCAGCTTCTGATTGTTAGGTAATTTTTTCTTTCTTGACACCGTTTCATGCAACATAGTAAAATATGATATTTGAATATCAAGGCAAATTTCTTTAAAACCTCTCTTTCCATTAATTCTGGTCTTTGTCTAGACAGATATATCAATCCATCTGCATATATAACAGGAATAGATTATGTTTACAACTAAAACCTACCCCCTCCTTCAGAATATTCGGTAGCTAAGGGGCTACATTTTACCAGTGTTGTAAGAGGAAATCGTGATACGTTTTTGCAGTCCTATGTTCTCTAGCAGTAGGATATAAAGTGCCTAAGGCATCTCACCTAGAAATCTTTTATCAAGTCAACAATACGCAATCTAATGATGAGAAAAGGAGGGCTGGATCCTGTAAATCCATACACGTCTGAAAACTGGTGGTCACTCTTTTGGTGGTGATGTGTTATTCCAAAATTGGCATAATCGCAGTTTCTACCTCGTTTATGACCAGCATAAAAAATTGCATAAAATATCACGCACAGCTGTAGTCAGAAGGAAGATTCAATTCAGGCTTTGTGTAGACTTGACTGGCTGCCAGTGCAGTTATATACATCATCCAGGGCTGCATTTCAAAGGATAAAATACAGTTTTAATTCTTACAGCAAATTTATTTTTTAAGAGGGATAAAAATGTTAAAATAGATCATAAGGAGCATTAAACCCCTTCCTGCTCCTGCCCAGTCCATCTTTTGTTAATATAATGTTAAAGGGTTAGCAAAAGATGGGAAAGCCATAAAATTAAAGGTTAAGACTGCAGTTCTATCTACCCCCAGAATGAGAAGTTATCTGGTGTGATTACATCCTCCTTTTCATTATTTAGACAGCCTCGTTGGGAACATGCTACATGAACAGCCTCAAGTCTCCCTGCTGGTTTCTTTGAGAAATCTCACAGGCCACAGTGATAGCGAACAGCACGGGAAAGCTACTGAGGAAAGACAGTGTTTTCATCTGAAAGTCAAAAGCATAATTAGCGCAGTTTTACAAGGAGATTTTTCTCCACCCCTATGGAGGGGAGGGAGGGCTGATTTCAACATCCTGTGTGCAACTGCATCACAGCATCTTCAAACTCTCAACAGCCTTAAAGAGCCAGCTGCTTCATTACCAGTCAGAGTCCAGAGAAAATAAGTCAGTTGGCAAAAGCCACAAGACTAATGATTGACTGAATCACAGCCAGACCACCATTCTCTAGACTTTGAATACAATGTTCTTTCTGCCTCTTTGCGCTGCTTTGGGAGATGCTTGGGGCCTCGAGGAATGAGTGAGAATGGCCACTGAGAGACACGAGGAAGAACTTTTCCTTTCTTCTCTGACAGTGTGCTGCAGCCAGCTTGCACAGACTTTGGAGAGTCTATGGTTCTCATCTCTTCCCGGCTCCCAGATAGTGACTTCACGCTGATGCCTTGAAATTAGCCCTGGGGAGAATGTTTACATTATAGAAGTAGGCAAATACTACAAATCAAGCTTCATCTTTCCCCTAGAGCGGGTTGTTCAGCATTTATCAGCGTGTTTCTCCTCTTACTGCATCACCCCAGGTGTTAGCGTGTCAAGGCTCAGGTGTGATGCTGCTCTCCCCACCACAACTCATCCTCTGCCTCACAGTCTCCAGTCATCAGCTCTGTCATTTGCAGGGCAGCTTGCAAGAGGCTGCTATGAGGCTCCTTCAAGACTGTAAGAGATCTTGAGAATTACTTGTATCGGGGGCTAGGACTCTCTATTAGGACACCTGAAGTCAAGAGACACCAGTACAGGCAGTTCTGTCACTGATTTACAGGAAGCTAATGTGCTCAATAGTTTTGTTAGAGCTTCAGGTTCCAAGATTCTTTTAATTTAAAGAGTGCATTGGTATCTAGTTTATGTAGATGACATATAGTTTATCATTAAGCACAAATTTGCTGTGGGAGAAACAGGTACTTGAAATTAAGAAAAGACGCTAAGGAAGAAATGTATATAAAATTGACTTGGCTGAAAATAAAAGTGCATTTCTTACCAATAAGAGACAAGGGGATGTATTTGCTATGAGCATTATGAGCAGGTAGGCTCATGTCTGATCCCAGCCCTGACAACGTGAGCTCTGCAACCATGGACAAGTTAGTAACCTGACTAAGCCTTGCTTTCCTCATATGTGAAATGGGAATAGAAATAATATCTACCTCTTAGGGTTTGGGCAAGGATTAAATCAGTGACATACACTAGACCCCACTCTTCTTCCAACTAAGAATGTTGCTCTGACAATTTTCTCCCTCTCTCTCTTGCATCATCATCTTTTGGTTTTCTACTCAAGGGTTTTGTTTCCCACCACTCCAGTGACCTCTGTCGATCTTGTCAAGATTGCCAGCGACCTCCATGTTAGTAAGTCCATTGGTCACGTCTTTGCTTTCATCTTATGTGACTTAACACATGACACAGCTTATCACTCATACACCCCTCCTCACTCATACACTTTCTTCACATGGCTTACCAGGGGTACTACCAATTTCAAGTGGTCTGTGAGATGTAACTACATCGTTTTATGACAGACTGTATTGGGGACATCGAACCCTAGTGGAAAGGGGCGAAAGTGCCATGGGTGAGATACGCACAATGAGCAGGAAATGCTCAGACCAGTGTTTTTCAATTTGGGCTGCACATTTAAATAACTTGGGAGCTTTGGGGAATCTTGATACCCTGGCCACACCAGGATATCAAGTAAGTCAGAATGTCTGGGAGTGAGACCCAGGCATCAGTATTATGTAAGGATCCCCAGGTGATTCCAATGCACAAGCAACATTGAGAAATACTGATTTCGATGAAGGAGAAGTAAAAGCAGACCCCAAGAGGAGGAAGCTGTTTATAGAAAGGCTCCATGGGGAAGGTAGCAGGCAAATAAATACCAACTTTGAGAAAGGTTAGTGACACTGGAGCAGAGAAAGTAAGGAGAATATAGCATTTGCACACCAATGGCTATCCTGCAAGACAGAATGTGATTTGAAAGATGCCATAAAAATATACTTATAAAGTACTAGTACTTAAGAGATTCAGAGCAAATAGAGATGATTTGGGCTTATGAGAAAGTATATAAAGATAAAAATTTAGAGAAGCAGTGCTGTGTATTAATTAATAGAGAGACTGGAATCAGAATGGCTGGGTTTAAATTCCTATTTCACCTCTTTTTTTGACCTTGGGCAAAGTGCCTCAGTTTCTTCATCTCCAATATGTGCATAACAATAAAGTTACAGGTTTCTTGGAGGATTAATTTAAGCAATTCACATATGGCTCTTAGGATAACGTTTGACAAATAGCAAATACATATTAAGTGTTCATGATGATGACAACAATGATAATGATGATGGTGATGATAAGATAATGATGATGGTGATAATGATGATAATGGTGATGATGATGATGATGGTGATGATGATAATGATGGTGATGATGATAATGATAATGATGGTGATGATGATGATGGTGATGATGAAGATAATGATGATAGTGATAATGATAATGGTGATAATGATATGATGGTGATAGTGATAATGATGATGATAATGATGGTGATGATGATGGTGATGATGAAGATAATGATGATGGTGATGTTGATGGTATGCAAGCCTTTGCAAAATTTCAGGGAATTAAGTTGAGAAGTTGGCCCACATTTGGGCTTTCAGTTTTAAGGGAACCATGATAGATGCTAAACTGGATTTTCTTCCTCCAACCAGAACTAGCGCAAGGAACATTGTAAATCATGAAAAACTTCTCTCTGATTAGTGTGTTTGTGTCTTTGTATGGCATTTCCCCCTCTTCCTGTCCTTCAAGGCCAGGATATTTTCCACTTGCACATACCTTGCAGTAGAAAATGATCTGACAGCCATCCCATCACTGGGATTACTTTTCTCAATAGCACTCTATTGTAAAGTTTTATCTGACGCTGTGGAATGAACAGCTTTGTTCTCAAAGGAATGTTAGAAATCAGCAAATTAAGTGAGATAATGTAGATGAAATCACTTTTAATCTATAAATCACAATCCAAAACTTAACCTTCACGTTGGATAACTTACTTCTACAAAGCCCTTGAGTTACTTAGGGGAATACCCTGCTTTATTTGCCAGATGCTCAGCATAGAGCATGCTGGATCTTACTGGGAGGCCAGTGTTCCTCACCAGCAGCACATTCATGCAATTTTGTAGAAGAAAGACTTGACTGCATGAGCTGCAGTCAACATTGTGACAAAAAGCATGTATTCAGGTTGGTTTGGAAAGTTTCTGTTCTTTTGAAAAGTCTTAACATGAAAATCATGCTGATTTATTCATCATCAGTGTGATTAGGGAGCCAAGTGAAGAGAGGAAACACAGGGTTACATGTGAACCTGGCCACTGTCAGATCATGTCCTTCCCTTTGGGATTTCCACCTCTTACCAATGTACTAAGGTCCCCAAAAACATTTATGAAGCTCCCACTAGTGCCAAGCACCTTCCGTGGCACTGGAGAAATAAAAATGAGTAAGAATGAGCCTCTGTCCCTGAGAAGCATGCAAAAGAGAAGGGCTTGGAGACACTTAAGTAGATAGATCGGTTCAACATAGTAGAGAAATTGCAAAGATGGAAGCAGGCACAGGGTGCTCTGAGGGAACCGCTTTGTGCTTACATTGGAAACCATTATAGCACAAGCATGTCTTAAAAGGGAAAAGCCTAGCCAAGCACTGAAATTGGCAAAGAAAGTTCAAGATAAGAGAAAAAAGAAAGGAAAAAAACAAAACAAAACAAACCACCATGATGTGGCCTCAGCAGCATGCTGGTTAAATTCCCTCCCCAAGCAATAGGTCATCCAAAGGATATCCTGGTCTCCAATTAAAAAAGCCTCTTCCTTCCTTCCTAAAAGTGCCACATTGTCCTCTCCACTCTCTGAAGGGATGGTCTCATTTTCTCCCTCCTACTCCTGAAGGTGCACATCCAGTTATGTGTATGCACAAGCACAAACCTACCCCCAACCCCTAGGTTCACTTACATGACCCAACAATGTCTTTGTGCCACAAAGGGAATGGTCTAAAAATGCGAACAAAGCTATTTATGTGCAAAGATATACATTGCAATTACCTACACATTTTGAACAATACCAAAAAGGGTTAAGGACTTTATGGTGTATCCTCAAAATGAAACACTCTAAAGCTACTTAAAATACATAGTCCTTTCAATATCTTGCAGTAACCTATAGTGACAAAAATATATAAAGTATGTGTGTGTGTATTACTGAATCACTATGCTGCACACCAGAGGTGAACACAACATTGTAAACTGACTATACTCCAATTAAAAAAAAATACATAGTTCTGAAATGTTAAGACTAATGGCATGGGGAAATCCTCAGGATATAATGTTTGCTTCTGTCTCATATGAGTGTATATGTGCATATATATGTGTATATGCATGCACGTATGTATTTATATTTCTCAAATTTTCTACACTGAATATGAGCTTATGCAAACACTAAAGGTGAATATGTGTGTATATGCATGGATGTATATGTATGTATGTGTATGTGTGTAGGCATTCATATTGGCCTTTTATGTTTGTATCAGCCCATGCTCAAAGTACCAAATTCGATAAATTAAAATCAATAAACAACTAAATACTTAAATGAATATCTTATATAATCCCAACAGCCAGATGTAATCATTACTAACATTTAGGCATCTATTTCTCCAGGCCATTCTCTGCACATGCTCACTTTTTCAAAAACTAAATTGAAACATCGGGGTTTTACAGCATGTATTATGCTCATTCTATGCACCATCATGTCAAGAATCCTTTCCCATATTATTATTCTTTGTAAACATTTTTATATTTTGAATGCAGTATAATTTATACAGCAGTTTCCTTATGGTGGCAGTAATGATTCTCTGATCCTCCTATTGTTACAAATGACTCTTCAGTGGACTTCCTTGACCATAAGTCTTTGTTCAGATATTCACTTGTTTCCTGAGACTGGCTATATAGAAGTAAAATTACCAGGTCCAAAGGTAAATGACTTTAAATGCTCTTGAAATATATTTCCTAAATTGCTTTCTAGAAAGGTTATACCGGCTGACACTCTCACCAGTGCTGTACAACAGCGCTTGTAACTCAGTCACAAGTGTTACCTTTATCACTGTTGCCAACTTGATACCTGAAAAGAGTTATCTCTTTTTGATACCATATTCTGTTAAATAAAACACAGTATAAAAAAACTGCATACAATATGGTCTCAACAATGTAAAAGCATCTCTAGCAAAAAAAGAATGGGAGGGAATACATGAAAATGTTAAAATGTTTAACACTTGATGGTAGACTATTAGATTACTGTATTTTCAAGTAACAATATTAAAAACAGTAACAGTATTATTTATTCAAAAGATACCATGTTTTAGGAAGCATGCTAGGCAATGTACATGCGGTATCTCATTTAATTGTCAAGACCCTACAAAGTTTTATTATGCCATTTACAGAAGAGCATGTCTAAGACAAGAAAAGAAAAAAAAAAAAAATACGAGAAAAGTACGTAGAGGCCAGGCTAGGATTCCACAGTTCCTGCTTTTTCCTCTTCTTCCTCTTACTTTCCCATATTTTTGCTTTTTTGTTAATGAGTTTTGTTCTTTTTAAAATCACAGAAAACAGTAGAACTTTTTACAGCCATTTCCAAATAAAAAGGTCCCTTCCTAAAACTGTTGTCAATAAAATTTGACCAGCCTTCCCAGAGCTTATTCCTCCAGCTCAAGAAGATGTGAGCATGAGATACTCTGATGTCCCCCAGTGACCATGGGTTGCCCAAATGCAAGGGATCATCAGCATTATGACTTGAAGCATCACTTCCTCGTACCCCTGTAGACATTAACTGGGCCTTGGCTTGTAACACTACACTCCGTCCATGAGAACCACCACCTCTGTGAGCAAAGTGGCTATATTAGGGAGATAGACAGTCAGAATCCAAACTGCTGCCCTTCTTGCATTAATAGGATGATTGTACTTTCTCTGTATTAGTATTGATCTTAATAATTTTTAAGAAGATAGAAGACAGGAAGTGATGATGTAAATATATGCTCTCATGTTTATACATGACAAGTGTGTTTCTATTTTCATTAAAATCTGGATAACAAATAGTTTTTATGGTGGTCTTTAAACATGCACACAATATTTTAAATATATACTCCCTACTTAAAAAAAAAAAAGTCCTAGCATATCCACAAAGGAGTCATTATGACTTCTCTTTTAAAGATACATTTCGGTAAAGTTTTTAAAACCTACTACTTAATGATCATTATGAGCTAATGAAACACAGGTTTGTACATAGATGAATACAAGAGTTATTTTATAGGCTAAGAAGCTACTTTTCAAGCTGTTAGTTCTGTTTTGAGTTTTATTAAATCTTGATATGTTAAATATTTATACTGAAAACACAATACACACCACAATAAGGAAGAAATAAAGCATATTTGTATGCAAGTGAAAAAGTCCCAAAGCTAACTCTCTTAATATTCAAGGAACATGCTGATTGTTTGTATATGCAATATATTTCAGACACATTGTCAGATGTTATATCAATAGAGAAACAAAACATTAACAAACCAGACTCTGTTAGTAAACCTTCAGGTGAAAGGAAAATCCTCTGCTGATTTTTGTTAGAAGAGAAGTAACTTCATTATGATTCTGTCATTTAGCAGTGACTTCTGTCTGTTTCTAAGCGCCAACGTCAATGTCCAGGCCCTGTTCCCCTGGCCCAACACCACTGCCTCATTTCATTTTAACTGCAATCATGTCCTGATTGTTGACAACATGAATCAAAGCACAAAAGCCTTTGAGGCAGTCACATTTTTGAGAAAAGTGCCACTGAGTTACCTATTTCTTGTTTTCCAAGAGCCAATAAAAGTCTGGGAATCTGATCAATTTTTGCTTTTCCCATTTCACTAAGACGTCCAACATATTTCCAGTAGTTTGACAAGCTTCTAATTTGCTGATTGTCTTTTGCACTTTAAAGGTGAGGATTCCTCATTAAAAAAGAAAAAAAAAAGTATTTTAGATATCCTATCATTCACTTTTTAAAATTGAGAAACTGAGTTTTTTCCCCAAAGATGGCAAAAGAAATGAGTTAAGATACCAAAGAGAAATAAATATGAAATTATTGTTAAAGTCTTGACAAAGACTCAAGTTTTACCAAATTGCCTGCATTTTCTGGTAATAGTTACTTCCTGGGGTTGGCTATGATTGTGAAGGAAAGCATGGTGGATGGAATGACTTCAGGTTACTTTAGACAACAAAATTAAGGAATTCATGTCTGATATAGCTACAATCTCAATTTAAAGAAATCATTGTTTATTACAAGAGAACAAAAATAAAAAAGGAAGTTTCAAATAGATTGAACCATACCATGTCTTGTTATATAGAACAATTTTTAAGAAGCAAATTATCATAATATAAGCTTTGTAACCTGAGAGCAATAAAATTCATGTAATATTGGTCCCCACCTTTGTCTGATTTGGATCATGTTAACCTCTCAGTTTTCTGGTTCTATCGATCCAAGTTATTCTCAGTTATTAAATGTTGACGTTCAATCACATAATGTCACCTTAACATTAGGAAGGATAACGTATCGGTTTTCTAAAGGTAACCAAACCTGGTTCTGGAAATTCTTTTTCCGAGAGTTTCTAACTTCTATAAAATTCTTACATCTCAGCCAAGTGCTGAGAATTTTTCTCCCTTAGTGTGAGTTGGAGCTTAGGTTTTCTCAATATTAAAAATGAAAGGATTAAGCCCGAAGGACTCCCTGAACTTTTTTGGCAGTAAAATGAAAATTCAGTCAATTCAGATTCTGAGCTACTTTGTATTCATTCCACAGATACTTAGTGAACATCTCCACAGGCCAGTCACCATGTTAAGGATCAAGGACACGACAGTGAGCGAACAGCACAAGGTCCCTGTCCGCATCTAAGTTCCCCCTTGTGAGTGAAACACGGTGTCACACCGCTGCCTCGGTTACTGCGGTTTTCTCGCTTGTGTCCTGTCCCTTTCAAGTGCAGGACTCTACTTTTCACAGCTTATTTAAAAGCACCAGGCCACTTGATTGTCAAACTAAATTTATTATAGCCAGTTTATCATTTAATCTTGGCTCGAACAAAGGTTAGAGGAACACAAAAAGATTTTCTTTTCTTCACTGACAGCTTCAGAGGCAAGGGCACTTGGGCTGACTTTACGCTTTTTAGAAATGCCAAGTACAAGAGAGGCCCACACTTCTGGAGTGGTTTGTGTTTAGAAAAGTTTGGAATCGGAGGGGTCAGGGAGATCAGTTTTTTTTTTTTTTTTTTTTTTTAACTTTACACAAACAATGAGCTCATTGGTCTCTCCATAAATTATTTTTACATTAGCTAAAAAAGGATTTCATCCTACTATGTATGTTTTTCTGCAAGGAAGATCTCTGTCTGGGATTCTTAACCAACCTAGGGGTCAGAGATGCCTTTGAGAATCAGAGAAAGGCAATGAACCTGAGGTCTGGAAGGTAGGCGGACCTGCAGAAGGTGAGCAGTACATATGGGCAAGAAGTATATATGTGCAACATTTTGCAGTTAGTCTTAGGAAGTTCATGGATCCCAAGTTAAGCAACTCCAATCAGAATATCGACTGATTGCTCCACCTGCAAAAGACTGCACTTCATAAAGTGTGTCCTACAAAACTTGGTATGACTATTACTTGGAGAGGAAAATATCTCCACAGGGAATGAGTCTGGGAAACTCTGGGCTTAAAATGATTTTTCAATTTTCAAAAATTCTTTAGTAAATTAACGTTCACTGCACCTCCCTGAAAAGATGTGTGTGAAGCAGTTTCCTAAGTGCTCTGAGCGTGGAACCCCCTTTCAACACCCACCCTTGAATTGCCTTTTATTGTTGTTGTTGTTGTTGTTGTTGTTTTTACAGAGGCATCGATGGCTTTTCTGGTAGGGTGAGTTGCCTTTTCTAATCGGTGTTCTAAGAAACACTTTGAGAAATAATTCGTTCCTCACGTCCTACCACATTGTCAGAGCCGTCGCCTGACTCTCGCTGAATGAGACCATCTGCTATGAGAGAACAGTCAGCCAACGTGGAGACGTGGGCATTAACAACAGATAAACGTCTCCTTATTTTGATGGATTTTTTTACTTTTTATTTAAACCTCTGGCCTTTTACATGTACTGTGGGTGTCGGCAGAGCAAGTTTCTAGGCAAGTCTTTCTCTGCTTCAGTTTTCTCACATATTAAATGTGGCTAAAAAACAGTAGCTACCATGTGCCATTATTGTGAGAATTAAATGAGTATGCATATGTAAAGCACTTCAGTTAGCATCCAGCATACACGTGCCCAATAAATATTAGCTATAATTCTTATTTCCTGCAGTTATGTTAACATGCCTTGCTGCGTAAGCAGCGCTTGTGAGTATTTTATATGCCAGAGAGAGGGTAAGTAGTCGTGTTTTCAAAGCAGGCAGTGGCTACTCTTTTTAAGATGATCTGAATATGCATTGAAATATTTGGAGGGAAAAAATCAGGTAGTTGGAAAAAAGGCCATTTTCTAGCCAGAGAATTGGATGCATTTCCATTCTGTTTTATACAGATACAGAGAACTACATCCTCATTTAGAAACTTGGTTAAAGTGTAAATAAAGACAGATCAGTCTTCTTGCCAACATCTCCCCATCTTCATACAAGACTTCTTTTGCATTATTTAGTTTTTTTAGAGTGAAATAAAATAAATGCCACAATGAGGGCCTGAGGTAATTAATGGCAAAACAACAGCCCACTGTAAAAAAAAAATAATAATAAAATAAAAAAGGCATCATTATGGATAGAAGGACAAGTTATAAGACAAGTAAGTTTGGGGTATCTAATGCACAGCACTGTGATGAGTTAACAACATGGCACTGTATTCTTGAAAGTTGCTAAAATGGTAGACCTTAAATGTTCGCAGCACGTAAAAGAAATGGTAATTATGTGAGGTGATGGAGCTGTTAGCTAACACTGTGTTGGTAATTACTTTGCAATGTATTTGTGTACCAAATTAACGTGAACGTCCTAAACTTACATGATATGGTACATTGGTTATATCTCACTAGAGCTGGAAAAACATAGCAATTTCTTAGAACTCAGCCCAATATGTCATGTATATAAGAACAAAATGCACTATCAACCTTGTTCAGGCAAAGACATTAGTTAATGGAGAGTAAGTAACTTGCCTGGGGTCACCAACCAGATAGCGACAAGGGCAGGAGCAGAAGCCAGACTCCTGACCCAAGGCGCTTGTCAGCATGTCACATGGTCTCTACCTGAGGGCAGCCTTTCGGGCTCATAGAGAGGAAATGAATATGTTACATTGACAGGCAGATTCCATCATTTTCTCCATGTTAAAAATGTAGAAACTGACTTTCAGAGAAGTTTATGGGCTTAGCCAAAATCCCAAATCAAGGAGCTGGGAATTGGAACTCTGATTCAGGGCAAAGCACTCAGCCAGTGTCATACTGTGAATTATTTCACTGGTACCATTTACCTTTACAATGAATAGTTCCTGGTTGTGAGGGGGTTTATGACTTTTTTTTTTTAACATGGAAAAGTCAATAGAAACAAAATGACCAAAATCTGTTTTCTCATTTTAATGTATTTTTTATAAGTCATTTCTTCCTACAGGTACACAAAGAAAGCATATTTGTTCTACATCTTTAGGCAGTGGAACCATGGAGAGAATTTGGAAAAGTTTGTGAGCAAAAAGCATTTGTACCTAAGCCATTGCCAGGTTCAAGTTTTGTTTCGTCAGTTTTACATCTAAATGATGAGGCTCTTCTACAAACTGGGTTCATAGGGAAGGTACTGAGTCATTTCCATTATTGCACTGATCCTACAGGGTATCACTGCAATGTCTGAGGAGCTCAAAACAGTCACTGTGGTTTCTTCAATTTATACCTCAGATCAGTGGAATTATCAAATCATGTCTGTCCATCTATTAAAGTGAGTATTTGATAGTTTTATCCCTTATCTTCTGCCATATGATGGACCGGCAGTTCCAGAAGCCTCCATCCTAAAGTCATACATCTCAGTAAATTCAGTGGCATCCTACATTTTAAAACACAGGGTTTCTCCTAACTGGGAGTTTTTCAGATCTCACAGCACACACAGCTGAAATAGCAATAACCATGTCAGAGTCGTAAGAATTACAGTAGTTCAGAGAATAACTTACCATGCTGGGGGTGTGGGGGGTGGGGAACGAAATTACTCTGCACTTGGGTCTCTGCTTTCTTGGCAAAGTACTTTTAAAGTGAATTCATGCCAAGTGGGGCTCAAGCCAAGCATTCTCCCCTTCACAGCTCACCTTTCCTTAGTTAAAATGCGGAAGTCATGACAGCACCCTCATTTCCATGGCTTGTGGTGTGTGGATCACAAGGACAACCAGCAATTATTCCGTGGGGAGGGCAAGTTAATGCCAAAAGCAGGAGGGAGGGGGTCGAGACCACCCGTTAGGTTCAGCTGTGAGTGACGGCAGAGTCCTCGTTTTCTAATATTAACACTGAGCCCCACTTAGTCATTTGCTTATAATGCACATGAGGCGACAGTTCTCTGCTCCAACGCCATCGCAGCTGGTCCTTCAATAGAAACACATCCTTAGCACTGATGAAGCTGGAGAGATAGGCAGACCTGGCCACCCACTCCTGACTCATGAGTTCATGACCACTCGCAGGAACAGAGCAAGGGCACTGTAAGAGGAGCCACTTGGGGAATCGGATCTGAAGTGCTCAGGTAGTGAGAGGATAAAGAGGAGATAAGGGATCGAAACAAATTTCAGTAAATCATGCATAATGCGTGCAAGTGCTGGAAATAAATTGGTGTCACAAGAACCTGTCCTGTTTCCATACTGTAGCAAGTTAATGGTGTGGGTATACATAAAATTTATGCACTCATGAGTAAAGCTTGTTACAAAAACAACATTAACATGGCAATCCCCCCAACAATAGGGGTGGTTTAACATGGCCATCCACAGGGTCATTTTAATGTTTCCTAAATCTAGGATATTTCTGTTTTCATTCCTAAGTAACCTTTACTGTGTTTTGGCAATGATCTTGCTACCTCTCTATAGACTAAATGAGGTCTGTGAAAAGCAAAGTGGGTCCTCCCCAAGGACCTTCCTGCCAACACCTGTACAAATCTCGAATCGTGTTGGAATCAAAGAAAACATGAAAAATGCAAGCAGTGCAAAACAAGCTAAGCAGCTAGCAAGTGCTACCTTTGCACCAGCATGTGTGTATACAGGACGTTCCCCATGCTAACACATTCTGATTGTGTGTGGACTGTATTAGTTAGGACACATTTTCCTGCTGAGCATGCGAAGAAATGGGGCCAAATAATCATTACTTGGAAGTAACAAATGCCTCTTCGATCAAGTTATTTTATCCTTAGTGTGGCATTCCTTCTTCCAGATGTACAGAGGAACAGGTAATTCGTTCTGGCACAGTAGAAAAATGTGAAAATAAAAGAAGTGATTTTGCATTTTCTCTGTACTGGAATATTAGGTCTGTTTCTCAGGTAATCAACTTTCCTGGGAGTGAAGTGTTCTGTTTTCCGGAGAGGGTAAACTGTTCCGTAGGCAGATGTCGAGCAGAAGCCCTTTCCTAAGTGGGCTCTTTGCAGAAGTGGTTTGCTTCACATTAAGGTAGAGTCAGAGCTCCAAGCGGCCCATGGGACAGAAAATAACCAGCGCAATTTCTCATGTTTTTGTCTGTGCCGAGCACACAAGAACGTGACTGTCAATGGAAGCTACCATCTTACTCTCTTATTGAAACAGAACAGGTTTGAATGCCAGGGTTCCCACAGTTTCCTCACTATCAGATTTAACGGATGGTTAGAAATGAGAACTCTAGTAACACATCCAGGGGCAGTGTTACCGTATTTCTGCTCACACACTGACTTTATATTTCTGCAACCCATGGTCTTTCCTACAAAAGGAGCTATCACATACCCTGACTATTTCTCTGCAGGCTCAGTAGGACTAGGGGGAGAGAAAGAAGTCTACTTCTCTGGGAATTTCCACAAAGCATGGTTATAAACCTTGAGATCACAGATCACAGAGGCAGCCATGGAGATTCGAAACAGACCAGGGACTGACAAAAACCTGCTCTACAATTTGATATAATCCACCTCCAGTCACAGTGGAACACCTGCACTGCCCTTGGTACAAAGAGGGGAAGCAATAAATAGCCAGAAGTCACCGTAGGGGTAGCAATAATGTTAGGTGTATCATCATTATTACTTCAGATTAGAGATGTAAGAACTATCGGTAAAACCCGATTTCTTGCTTTGCTCATGTGGGTATTACTGAGGTAAAACTGCCTTTTTTGATAAACATACTAGGAAAAAAATAACTCACTTCTATGGATCCGCACTAAGAAACAAATCTCACATATGTGACGTGAGCAGCTCTAGCAACATTTAAAGAAAGTCAGAATTACTGAATAAGCCTGCAACTGTAATAGCCTGCTCCCCATACGAGGCTGCCAGTATTAAGCAGCAGTACTCAGAGCTGTTCTTCCCAGGGCCCTAGCCTGGGGCTCTGCCACTGACTTGCTCTGTATAGCTTCTACTTTGGATCCCCCCTGCCTCAGCCTGCATCCTTAAAACAATCAAAAGTGATGAACTCCCGTGCAAGGCTAAGAAGGGGAAAAAGAAAAAAAAAAAAAAAAAAAAAACCAAGGGATTGAAAAAACAAATAAGAGGCAGAATCCATCCCTCGAATGCATACTTGTTATTTCTATTCATATAAATGCAAATTCAGCCCAAGAGTAAAATCGCACAGAATTCTCTGATTTAAGGCATGTGCCTAGTAAGTCACAGACATTTTTCTGGTTTTAGCCAACCAATGGAAGAACAGGAGATTTTAGGGAGTGCCTATAACTTCGCCCTGAACTACGTGTATGAGGCTTCAATAATTTAAATTGATGGGATTATCTATGGACAACGGCAGGGAGGGTTTAGCCATAAACCTTCCAAGTAACCGTGACTTCCTGAGCCCCTCTTCTGACAAATATTTCTAAACTGTTTTCTTTGACTCATTGCCAATAACATGGATGGACACTTTCAATTCTCTTTCTTTCTTGGTCGTAGCTTCAGAACCCTAACACAGCTTGATTCCCTTCAGATATTGGTGGCTGAAATCAAGGGCCAAGCCCCAGAAAAGGTTCACAGAGGGGACTTATGTAGGACCAAATCAGATCCTCTGATTCAGTGTGTACCTCTGAGATGTGTGCTAAGTGTCCGAGGTACCGATGATGCTGCAGCCAAGATGGTAAAACAGAGCCAACACCGCACGTGCTGTCCTGAAAAGCCTTGCTGCATCCTAATGCCCATCGTGCCGCAGCACTTCATGCTCAGGCACCACTGTCCTGGCGCCATGCGTTTTAATTGCTCGCACTGCAATTAAAATTTAGGATTTGAAAGAAAATGTTGTATTCCTTGTGTTTCCAGGTCATTGTCTAGTATCTCTGCTTTCTCTGACAGAAACATTTGAAAACCCAAGTTGTAATTTGGATGGAGTCTTAAGGACTGTGTTTGAGCACCTTCCACTTAGAAAGAAATACATCACCATCAATGAGAAAGTGGTGGTGGGGGTTACAAAAGGTATACCAACCACTTCAAGTTGCCGCACAACCCTGAGGGGCGCCATTCACTCTGATGACAATGTGGACAGTGCCCCATGGAGGTGTGCAGTGAAGAAATCCTACAAGATCACAGATACCCTGAGGGAAATCTTCCTGAAGGAAAACTGATTTCAAAAATTACAAATGTCCATCTAGGAGACATGAGCTCCCGTCCTGCTCTCTGGGTCTTGACTTCTCTCATTTCCAACAAGGTTATGTGAGATCATCCCCAGTATTAACACCAGCTTTTAGACTCTATAATTATGAGTTAAGGTCAATTCATAAACATCAAGTAATAGGACTGATGCAAATGTGTCCCTCTTTCAAGCAGTGTTCTCATGCTGGTGAAAACTGGATGAAATGCCAGTTACCCCTGTTTGTTTGCCTTTGGTAACTGGTTAAATCCCTGGACGGCCTGACCAGTTTAGTTTCTCCCACAACTAATGAAAATACTGCATAAATATGAAAGACAGATGAGAATCATAAAGAAAAGTTTCATTGAAGTAATATAGGCAGTATTTCAAAACTGATTTTAGGAGGTTTATTCCCCCCAAGCTGGAAGTATTTTGAGCTAAATAACAAAGTCTGCTTTAAATCAAACCAAAACAAAGCAACATCCTTGATTTGAGGGAGTGAGATAGATACAGACACACACACACATATATACACACCGACATATACACAAACATATATATATACACAGACATGTATATACACACATATACAAACCCATATATACATACACAAACATATGCATATACACACACATATATATATACTCACACACGTAAATATATATATTTTAAACTATATTCTTTCCCCTGTTTTTTCAAACTAATGTTTGCATACCACCAGCCAAATTCTTTACTGAGTTTTACATTCTGTCATTTGATCATAAAAGTAATATATACTGAAGGTACCTTTTCTGTAAAATTCCCCAGGCCTCTATCTACTCCCCTGGCCCAAGACTCTCATACCGTGTTATGCCACAGCTCCCTAGTCAGGAATCCCTTGCATCCACACTGGCCTGCTGAAATGTGAGCTGCGCTTGGCTTCCTGCTGGGAAACACCAGGTTTATTGCATTCAGACTGACTTAGTGCCCACTTTAAAAGACTATAATCCAAGTGGCACTATGATTGCTTATAAACCATGAGCTTTTGTTTCAGAAATATAAACAGAAGGGTGATTCTTAAAATTGTGCAAGTCATCCCAATTCCAAACATTTGGTTTTGGGCTGTCAGTCTAACTCAGGTTGGATACAGCTACCCAAGATTGAGCTCAGTTAGATAAGTGGAGTTTTGTAACAGAAGTTAGCAATCGTGATAGTCATTCAAACATAAGTTACAAAAAGGAAAATATACACACACATGATATTTTGTACCTGGGAACATCTAAGAGAGAAGACACAGGGCTCTGACCTAGTGAGTAACACACACCCTTTTCTGAAGGAGAATGGGCTAACGTTGTCTCAGTCACTCAGGCTTTCTATCCAAGGCTAAGCTTTGCCCTGAAGTCCTCCTGATATATCCATTTAAATATTCTCCAATACTGTTTATTGGTACAAGGAAGGAGATGTGTTTTTCCTAACTTTCTAACTACGTTCTCACCCATCCATTATTACACTACATTCTGAGTCCCATGAGGACCTATTTTTGTTCACCTTGGAACCCCAATGGCTAGTATATTCTATGACACACAGTAAATGCTCAGTAAATATTTGTTGGATTACTGAATGAAAGAGTTCATTTTTTTCTCTCATGAAACACACATTTATTGAGTACCTGCCCCAGGGCCTTCCTGGCCCATAACAGTACTCGATAAACATGGTAGTACACCTTCGATTCAAAGTCAGATTTTAGGAGAAGAAAACAGCTTAGATGGACTTGAATTCAGTTCGACCAGCCATACTTCTATCTCCCCCATGATGGCCACGCGTAGGAGTAAACTGCATGACCCTGGCTATTTCCTGCAGTGCCTGTGTACTATTCAGCCAGCTAAGAGACTGCCTCCTACATGACCAGTACCTACACAATCCATTATCGGAAATTTCAAACTTTGGTAACATCCAATTGAGGCCCAAAAACTTATTTGTGTGTAAAAGTAGAAAAAAAAATAGAAATGAAGATTTATCATTTACTTCTTTTATAGAAAAATATCTCTTTTTATAGAACAAAAATTATCATTGTTCTTATGATCCTCCAAAGTGGTTTTTCCCCTTATAGCCTCTAGAGAGAGTTTTCTTTAAAAAAACAAAACAAAACTGATCTTTTCCCTCCATGCTCAAAATTCCCACAAATGCCTTCAGTATAACATCCAGGTTCATGGTATGACTTACCAAAAGCTGGATGATCTAGCCACTGCTTATTCTGCAAGCTCAGGCCCCAGCACTAGTCCCCAAAATAACCACCAAACCCCCTAAAAAATTAATCTGTAATGCTTCAAGTTCCTAAATACACTTTTTTTCTCCCTCTTGTCCTCTCTGTATGAGAATGCCTCTCTCTCTTCAAACCACAAACTCGTACCCTACACACACACCAAGCTAACCTCTGTTCATCTTTTTAATTAGCTCAGGGATCATTCTCCCAAAAACACAAGCCCTCCCCTATCACATCCTCCCATAACCTGGGTTGGTGGCCCTCTTAAATACGCTTTGCACTGTCGTAACTCATTTGTCAGTTCACCCCTTCCCCAATAGTCTGTAAGCTCTTGGAAGGCAGGCTTGAGTCTTAATGTCTATGGAACCCTAGAACCCAACCTAATGCTTATTATTATAATCAAACCTTAATGAAACTTTATGGAATAAATGAACAAATGTATCCACACCTTTTTTATTTGTTTATACCTCCTCCCCAAAGATTCTGCATGGATTTCTGATTGAGCTTATTAACTTAATGAATAAACCCTAACAATGCAACCAAGGACAAGCCGATAGCTTCCAAATGGATTGGTGGTGGACTGGTATGGGTGGGCTTGCTGTGGATAAGATTTGACCTGGACACTGAGTAAATACATATGTCATCATGCATGCCCATCCCCTCCCCCCAAGGAGTTTTCTACTTCTTCAGTCTCCTTTTTGGGCATGTGTATTCTTATTGCCATTCTTAATGAGGGTACTGTAGGAAATGGGGTGACTTTGGTTGGAAATAGATCATTAGAAGATGTGGCAAACGATGTGACAAGTGTATGTGCCAATACCTGCATGGCCATGATGGACAAAGAGACCGAGAGACAGACTGAATATTGTTCATTGACAGCTGCCGAATGGCTCTTCCTAAACTACTAATTCACTCACATACTTGGGAACTGTTATCACTCTAGAAAATTATCACCTTGATTAGACGTACCCATAGGCAGGCTCCTACTTTGTAGGTGAGTACAGTTGACTTCTTGTATGAGTAGAAAGACAGTGAGATGCTCAGTCTATTTTATGCAGGTTAAACAAATACTATCATGTTACAAATGTCTCTGACTCAACCAGTTCAACAAAAGTGCACTGACAAAGTAACTTTGTGTCTCCAAATGCTGTGGGTGAGAACATACTCTAGAGAAAAATGTTCTGACCAAAGCAAATATTTTTTATTGGGTGACTATTACAATGCAAACTCAAAAATACAGATTCTTGCAGTTCATTGTCAGTATAATTTTAGTAATTTAGTATATATACTAATTAATGTGTATGTATATGTAGTATATATAACTTAGTGTAATTGTATAATTTTAGTTAAAGAAGTGTCCTAATGGAATGTTTTCTCTATCTTCTCCCGAGTACATTTATAAAACATTTTACTTCCTGCTACCTTAATGCTAATATTCTGCTTTGTCAACTTTCAGTTACTTAAGATCTAGAAGTCGTTAAGTGGGTGAATGCAGGGTCACTTCTGTCCAAATCCTCAGTTCTCAGTTATCTGAGAGAGAAATTAGCTGTCTAGCCTATTTGCACAAGTCATATTAAAATTTCCATTGGGGAAAAACCCTCATAATTTCTAAACTGAGCACTTTTAAATTGCATCTATAGATCTTCCCTGCATGAACAACTATCTGGCTTCTTATCTAGCGATGCTTGCTGCAATGCCTCCTCTGAAAATTAAGCAACTGTATAATCAATTAAATTTTTTAAAAGGCAGTGTGACGGCACTCTCCTTGGATGCCACACTGCCTCTGATTTGTTTGAGGACTATGAGCTTGACTAAGAATGATAGCAAACACTTGATAACATTGTAAAGGAGATGTAAATCAACTCAGAGGAGCAACAGAGCATAGCCTGGTTGGCATCAGGGAAACCTGTCTCTTCCCTAGATGTATTCAGTTCAATGGCAGAAAGGTTGATACAATTATTTTGGTAGCCCTTTCATTCCTTTCTCCAAAATTTGCCACAATCAAAATGCAAACGCAAAATAAGTGCTGTGATTTGTTCACTGTTAGCAAAGTTGTCACTGCTGGCTGAAATCTCTGTGTGTACCTTGTACCAATTAGGCAAAAAGATCAATGAGAATGAAAGAGACCTTTAGTTCTGTTATTATCTGACTGCTTATTATTCTGAACCATTAAACTGAGAACCTCCAATTTCCATACTTTCCCACAAACTTTGTGAGTGAATAAGGAAGTTATCTTGAAAGTAGCTAATATAAGCTTAGGGTTTTGCTTTGTGTTCTGTATTCTCTTGATGTACTGTTTCTTTTTGAGAGGCAACTTGTAATTAGATTGCCTAAATTTTCAACAGCTAATATTTTAACAAAGATACTACTTTCCTGAAGCAGACCATTTTATCCTCCTTTAAAATCAATCACAGCTATGAACATTCACTGATATTGCAAAATACAATGTATTACACAATTTAAGTAGTTTACATTTCACCTCTAAAATAATTTTTAAATTAAGATTAATTTTGATGTGGGGTATACATGTTTTTATATATAGGGCTTTTTGTGTGTGTTTTGCATTGTCAAAATTCACAGAAAACTCAAAAACATCAGATAAATTAGCTAAAGGAATGAGGTTAGAACCTACCACTTCTGATTCATCCTTTTAAAGAAAGCCTACTTGGAATTGAGTATCTCCCTGGAAGTGTTGACATCTGTTTGGTGAGAGGCTCCTATGAAAGAGTAAATAATCTCTACTGCTTATTGAATAGACTCTACATCTCCTAAGGATACCACATAAGCCCTCTGAATTGGAAAACTTGGCTGAAGAAAAATCAAAAAGAAGATAACAGACAATTGCATCAAAAACAATATTAAATGGTCACTTAGTAGAAACTTTGTGTGCATTATCTCTTGAATCTTCACAATAACCTATGAGCAGGATATCCCATTTTACAACTGAGGATACAAGGTAACTTGGACAAAGTCCTACAGGTAACAAATTCTGGAGCAAGATCTAGACCCAAGTAAGGTGGCCCCAGGGCCTCCACTGAGAAGCAGTGTGCGACATTGTCTAAAAATGAAACACTATCTTTTTCCAGAAGAGATGGTGGAAACATATACATGGTGGACACTTACTGGAGAGTTGGTGTCTAATTCTTGTACAGAACCAACATCTTCTGTACCTGGATGGAAGACACTTATTTCCAGAGTTCCATGTTTTTAAACACTAATGAGTATTAAGTTCTCACTAATATTTACATGAGAAGAACCCAGACCTCCTCTGAATTAGAGGAATCCCAGGGAAATAATTTGCTCCTTGAGAAATGTATGGTAAATAGCAGACAGCTTTTCTTCTAAAATGCCTAGCATCTGTAAACAATACATTGAAAAGCAAGATGAGAGAGACCTGGGGTGGATTTTATGATGATGTAATGTACCCTCAGTAATGTCAGAATGTTCTCTGCTTCACCAAATAGTGAGCAGATGGGACCAAAGCCTTTGTTTAGACAGCACATGAAGGAAGCCAAAAAGCACCCCCCCACACACACACACGTATTTCACTTTCTTTTACCTCCTAATGCCTCAAAATTTAGCTTTTTCTCTCCCATCTCAGGTGACACTTTGTTGTTGTTGGGGTTTTTTTTTGAGTTTTTTGTTTTGTGTTTTTAACATGATAGCTAATAATACTTGGGATAAAATCACAAAAGATTACTACTCAGTAAAATGTAAGGAACAGTTTTGTTCAGACCAATTCCAGAAACACATTGGCACAACGTAGTGGGATGCTGTGTAAGAGAACTACCGGGCTGGTCCTCTAGTCTGCCATCACCTGTCAAGGCCATTTGGTTCTTCCTTTAGCTTATTCTTCATCTCTTTTAATTCCCTCATTTTGTTTCCAGCCTTGGTACCACCAATAGGCAAACAAAAACCAAAGCTCTCCCTTCTGTGTGTGTACTCCTTGTTCACATATTTGATTGATATTTAGCTATTTCCAGGTTGAACCGCAGCCCCCCACACCCACGCCCACCCAGGCGCACATCCTCCTGAGGCTCCTTATCCCGTCCCTAGTACGGCTGCCTCCTTGCTCCACATAGACTTGATCCACTGATGAGCATCCTCTCTGGCACCGAATAGGAACTCAAACGACCTTTGTCAAGGAAGTGGGTGAAGGCACTCGCAATTTCTAATGGGAGAGTTTTCTGGGCCGTGCATGGGGAACACTGGCAGTGTGCATCATGGTGGAGAACTCAAGCTTTGGGGTAGGGTGGTCTTCATTCTTCATCCCTGCTCTACCACATACGGCCTTGGGCAAGTCATTCAACTAAACACTTGGCTTCCCCATCTCTAAAGCTGGGACCATTAGCAGGTTCCAGGCTCAGCTTTGTGCCTGACACCAAGCAAATACCCAATAGTCACATTTTTTAAAACATTTATTCTCTCTCTGGTAAGCAGTTAATGTAATGCACACTCATAGTGTGGAGATTTTAATATAAATCATTGAATTCCCTAGATTCTAGGTGAATTTTAGCATAGCATTAGAGTTCTGGGGAAGAGTAAGCACCGTTTTGGTTTTTTTTCCCCTTTTTTCCTGAGGTGAAAGTGTTCAATCTAATTTAGAATAATTATAAACAGCCACCAGAAGGGAAGTTCAGCTGCTGAAAAGCTACGTAGTTGTTTTATTTTGCTCAGGTGGAAGAGGGCATTCATTATGGGACAGTGTTGGCTCTCCAGCGGGGAATGTAATGCCGATGACAGTCTGTCAGGTTTGAACAGCATCCCCTCATCTTAGATGGCTCTCGAGGTAAATTATTAATAGGGTCCCATCAGCTTGTCCTTGAGTCCAGAGTGGTAAAATTTGAGGAAAACAAGCTATGACCACTGGGGACAATTTGCATCTGATCATTTGTCTACAGCCCACCGAGCTTCCAGGCAGCTTGGAAAATTACCTGAACACCCTGAAATCTGATCAGGAACACAGTCCCACTCAGGTGTCTGACCTAGCGGCCGTCGTGCCTGTCTGGGGACCAGCACTGCCAACTGCCTTTCCATCTTCCGCACTTGCTGCCTCAGTGAGCAATCATTGCTGCTGACAAGACTCTGATGGTCTCAACACAGAGGTGGGAGCAAAGTGGAAGTGACTGAAAACTTCTCCTGCTGCTGCCTGGCTCAGATTGACCCCAACATCGTTCAGAAATGGGCAGTTCATGCAAGATGCAGATGCTGGTGGTGTTAGAGCTGCCAAGGCCGACGGAGTTCCTGTTTTTTCAGCTGGTCTCCACCACGCGGTGACTGGACGTTGTAGGCAAGCAAAAATCGCTGCGGGCATCCGTCAAAACAAGCTCCCTGCAGCTGATTATCCCCCGAGTGTGCCTCTCCTCTGCCCTTTCCAATCTTTCAACCTTCATCCTCTCTCTGCCTTTCCCACTCCAGGACTGGATTTATCCCACAGGTGATTACAGCTAATGGCTGTACAATTTTTGTACACTTTCATCCAAGACATATTTATATAAACCTCCCCATTACTGAAACATGTGCACAATTTAGAAAGGGTGCACCGACTGGAGGTTCCCTCATACGGCAGGTGTTTATTGCAACCCCACCCAGTGTTAGGTTGTCATGGATCACACTGAGACCCTTTTTTTTTTTTTTTCAAGTTTCTGATAGTTCTCATTGAAAAATCTAAGTCCTGCTCCTAGAATGACTTGCACCTAAAAGAATGCAGTTTTCAGTGTGCATCCCTCTGACAGATATTCAGTAGAGACAGCAACCTAGTGACAGCAATTTTTCTTTTTCTTTTTCCTTTTTTTAGGTTAATGGGAAAAGCTGACAAGTTAAAATACAAAACAAAAACAAAAATAAAAACAAAACCCTTCCATTCGGATCCACTCCCTGGGTTCCTCCAGAAATCTTAAAAAGGTTGAATGAGAATGATTTCATTCAGATGTGTTCAAGCACAACTTCCACCCGCGCCAAACTTTTATTAATTTTTGAGGCCTCTCAGTTCTCCAGGGAGTGTTTTCCTTTAAATACGTCTGGTTGAACTACAAAAAAATTACCTGTGATGACAGTAATTTCACATGGGTGGGGTTCAATTTAATAGAAATTAGAGGGAAAAGCTAATTCGATTTCACGACTTAAAAAGTGAATCAAAAGTGAACCTTGTTAATATCGTCAGGGCCTTCCTTTCTCATATCAAGACAGTTACTGAATCTAATAGTCAACAAAAAGTATTTGTCTTACCTAGAGCACGTTCCAGAAATGCAAACGATGTTGTATTTGCTCCCAGAAAACATAGATTAGTCACCCTCCAGCAGAATATGCTGACCAGAGAAAGCAAGAGAAATAAAAGACAGAGGAAAATGAGATGGTTGGCAAGGTCTCAGCTTCACTGAATAAACGAGGGAATTCCAAGTACTGTCCTACGTCCTCTCCCAAAGCCAAACCAGTCTGGCTGATTCCAAAGTGCTAAGTGACTCCTACAGGGCATTAAGAAGTCCTGGCTTCCAGCCATGTTTGCCAAATGGCTTCACTTTCACTGTGTTGCTGGGTGAGAGGAAAACCCCAGCGTATTTATGGGGTACCCACAAGTGTGATGATTTGTCAGTATAGTGACTGTGGAAATCAGAAGACTACAGTGCTCTGCAAGTTACTGCAAGGGAACGGTTTCTTACCTATTTTATTTGGTAATCCTGCAACTCTGAGGACAAAAATACAAGAATGATCTTCCTATTGCTGTCTGAAAATGAGGATTTGGCATTCAGAAAGATCACACAGCTGACAAGACACAGAACCAAAACTAGAGCTCCTGGCTTCTGATTTCACTTCTGTTGTTTTGTGCTTGTCAGGGAGGGTGGGGAGTGACTCCAGCCATGGACAACATTCAGAATATTCTGAGACCTGTGTCTCTACAGGCATAGAGATGTATCTTCTGAGTGCTGATACTTTTGGTAACTAAAACCCAGTGCTCTGAGAAGATCTGGTTTGTAAAGCCTTCAAGAAGGTAGTAGCTGGCCACCAGCAAGGGGCCAGTGGGAGCCACTGACCCAAGCTGGTCAGCACAGACCCTCTCTGACTTACAAGTTCCTTAGGCCTGGTGACCTTCCAGAACCCCCCCCCCCCCCAACACTCGGCTGTCTTTCCTAGGATATTCCAGTCAAAGAATGGAGCACTTGATTCCCCTTGATACAGCACTCTACCCTCATGGTTAGGTAAAAGCAAGACTTTTTAACAGGTGACTGAATAATGGTGAATAGTGCAGGAATCTGACACTGACCATGAGAAAGTCTTTTAACCTGAGTTCCAATTTTCTTGTCTATGATGGGAGATAGATACTATCCGTTCTTTGCAAATTTGCTGAGAAAGTTACAAAATGTTAATGGATTAATCTCTTAGAGTGTGCTATGGACCAGGCATTATTCTATGCCCTAGAGCAACCCTAACAGGTAAGGACTAGCATTATTCCATTTTGCAGATGAGAAAACTACAGCATTGAAGAAGTAAGTAACTTGGTTAAGAGCATACTGATAGTAAGCAGCAAAAATGAGAATTCGAACCCAGGCTCCCAACTTCACTATCTTAGTCTGCTTCCCAGTTATACTGATTTCTCACATATTCTGTGTGACTTAAAACTGCAAAATAATGCTTGTGACTTGCAATAGCAGGATGTAAAATGCCTACTCTCCAGGAACTCATCACTAAATGCATCTTCCAGCAATTACAGGGTAACTGCTATGAAGGGTACAGAAGACATGTAGAACTTTGAAGAATTATAAAACAGATGATAAAAGCAATGTAGTAAAATAGTCAAAGTCAGTCTGGAAAGCTGAATTATCTGTATTCTGTAAAGATTAGTTAAGTAGGAGAAAAATCTACCAGGCACTTTAGATGCACTGGCATGTGCTGTATGTGGGTACACACTCACTTTGAAAGCTGTTGTTATTAATTACTCATCTTTAGGTAATATCTCTGCCAACACACTGACTCACAGCGCCATCCAAGCTGTTGTAGAAAATACAGAATGATCCATGGTGTTGCCTTGTGAATTAATGACACAAATTATATTTAACTAAGTACTGTGATAGCATGTGACAATTGGAAAGGGTGTGTTTTAAACAAGACATCGTTCTGCTCAAAACACAAAAGGTATCTGTAACAGCAGTACTAAGTCTAAACAAATGTTAGCATCTTATGTGGAACAAAATATTTTCTAAAAAAATGTGGTATCTCTGATGTTTCAGAGCTGGCAGAAAGCTCAAAACACTGAGATCTCTTCTGAAAATAATCTATCTCTGTGGCAATTTTATAAGCATTTAAAAACATTTTAGGCAAATTTAAAATACGGTTTTAAAAAACCCTTCTTGGTGGGACTATCAGGGAACACAAGAAATTCCATAAGCATCCTTGACAACTATGTTCCAAGAATCTGACTGCAACAACAACCATGATAACCCACTGGTCTTTGCTACACAATATGAGGAATGCCTGGTTTTCCTTCCTCCCACACCCTAAAGGAAAAACAGTCCATGAAATCATTTAATCATTTAGCATCAACTGATTCAATTTTTTTTTAACCATGGATCTAACAAAAATAACTAGGGGATGCTCAGTGAAAATTATTCTCTCCTGTAAGACATTCCTACACCCACCCTCCTCTCGCCTTCATCCCCTACCCTGTTCACTAACTTCTGGATCTGATTTGGGATCTCATGCCAAAGCATAAATATTAGCATACTGGGGGTGGCATGGGGGAGGTAATTTATATAAACAAGAGAGAAATGACCCTAGCATAGCTCTAGGAAGTTAACTGCCCCTTAAAGAGTCTAGTGAGCTAAGCCTTAATAACTTGTACTTCCTTGTGATTTTGAATCTTTCATTTCATCTGGTTTGGTTTGGCCTATTTACTGAGCGGTGAGAAGGAATTGCTGTGGCATTTGGCACAAAGCTGCTAAGATGGACAAAACTTCAGCGTGATCACCATATGTTCATGGTGTTAATTTTCTCTCAGCCAAATGCTCCTTAGATCTCGTCTGCTGAATCTCTCAGGGTCTCCTAGATTCTCCTGAACCTTCTCCTTCCTTTCTCAATAATGCTCTAGTGGGGAGCATGCAGCTCTGTTTTCTTCTAGAAACGGCCACAGGAGGACTAATATTGCACTTCCATCTGGCAGTTGTCCTCACTGCCAGTGGTGGTTAGTTTCATAAAAATGAAGTGTCGTGTTCACAGGCAGGCCAAGTAATTATTGCAAATAGCAGATTTTTAACAACAGAAAAATGCATACAATGTTCAGAAACTTGTCATATGACTTACAGGACAATGTTTGCACGTCTGAAATGAATGTCATTCTTTCTTCCCTGAAGTTCTAGCTTTTATGAACATCATTTCTAGCAGACATCAAGAACATTGATATTACAAATCATGTAAATGGCTGAGTGAGAAGGGTTTTCACTGGTAGAGCTGGAATGTTCAAGTCATTCTTTGCCAAAACCAAGAGTCACAGAGGGAATCCTAAGGAGAATGATACTGTATTTTTAATACCAATGGCAAAATCTACTTTCAGGAGTGCTGTTAGATAAATGCTGTAATCATTGACTGAACTCCTCCTACACACTGTGCCAAGTGCCACGTGGTCTGCAAGGCCCAGCATGGAAATGAACTTGTAAATAAATACCCTTCTGTGCCAGAGTCTGCAATAGAGATACAGAGCATAGAGCAAGGAAGACCCTATGGGGAGGATGGTGAGTTCAAACTGGTAGCATTTTGTTACTTAGGATCTGAAGGCCCCCTTGAATGCCACTATACATCTCCAGCAATTACCTGAGGGCTTGGTTAAGTTACAGGAAATCAAATACAACACTTGGGGCTACACCCCTAAACATCTGAGTTTACACCCTCCTAAAATCTCTGAATCAACCCAGAACTGAAGCAAAGATGATTAAAAGCCAGAAGAGACGAAAACAGACAGGTATAGATACAATATGGATATATTGTATATATATCCAATACAGGTATAGATACAATATAGATACTCCAGAGTAGGCTGGAGAACGTTTTACATATGCAATCTGGGGCAAGGTAAAGTTTGCCAGGGCTGAAAACATGGGAGATATTCAAAGACTTTACACCAAGTGGTCCGTGACTGTTAATATCAGTGCTCCTGCCTCTCTTTAAAAATAAATGCTCCAATTAATTTGTTTAATGATAATGCCAGCCTCAATATGAAAGTTACTGGGGATTAGGATATCCATTGAGCAGTACTCACTGAAGACCATGCAGAACAAAACTCAGCGAAATCTGACCTAGCTTCCTCCCCTTGTATCAGGACTCAATCATTTAAATGTTCAGGGTGTGTTCAATGTCACAGATACCTGCAAAGTACAGAGATTCCACGAGATGCAAATAAGTACAAACACATACCCTAAGTGTCTGGGTTTTAGTGGAATATCATCTTGCCAAAAACTCATTCATACTGAAAAAAAGCACAGTGCATGGTATACAGTAGGCACCGAGCAGAGCTTGTTGTGTTGTTCATTAATGCATGAAGAGTTTCCTCTTCTGTACACATGAGAGTTTTTATTTCTTCTTCCAGATTCTTTCACTGACTTGGGGTTCACACTGAGTCACACCAGCTCATGTGAATTCTGCTTTCTTCAATGTCATCTCAATTTGGAGGCAATGCCAATGTAATTCTAAGGTTGTCATTAAATCTACAAAAATCCAATGACTCATGAACGTTTCCTCTCTGGGGCTCTTCGCCAGGAGTACGCTAGCGCAGCAATCAGTCACTCTTACTCCTCAGGACTCTAGTTAGTTCTGCTCAGCCATGTGACTCACCGTCTCGCCTTGTGTTCCAGGTGTTGCATCACTCCTTGACAACTCCAGGCGTGCGATTTACAAGCTTAAAACATTTACACAATTTTTTTTAAATTCTTAAATTCTTAAGAATTAAATTTTAATTCTTATGCCAATATTCTCTAAGATCTGTGTGGGCAATTGTTTAAAAAATTGCATGTTGGCAGAGATGATGTACTTTTGATTTCTGAAAGTGAACAGGGCAAGTCAGGACTTAAATTCATAAATAAATTTCCATGTTTTTCTCTGTAGGATATAAATACTCTAAAACGCTGCCTGGAAATTCAAATCTGAGCAGGAAATTCAACCCAATCCAGTGGATCAAAGTACCATTCTGAGAGCACTGAAGAAGTCTTGATTTTTTTTTTAGTAGGCATAGGCAGTTAAGGGCAGACCAAAAAAGCTTCAGTCAAATCCAACCAAGTTGTTCACAGGGACAACGTGTCAAGTGACCACCACAATAACCTGCTTAAGGTGGGCAACTTTCTGACCTTCTGTGTTTAGGACAGACCAGACCTTTATCCCTCCAGAGATTCTTTTTTAAAGCGCTAATAACAGCATTAGTAATTAGTATACAGCTTGAAATTCTTTTCAAATCCACTGGGAAACTCTATGCCCAATTTTACCCTTCCTTCTCTTACATCGTTTACAAGGTGACTCGAGGGGCGGTGTTTTAGTTTCCTGTTGCTTCTGTAACAAGTTATCATAAGTTTACTGGCTTAAAACAACTCAAATACTGGTCTAGAGTCTGAAGTCTAAACTCAAGGTGTGGGCTGGGCTGCTGCCTTCTTCCTGGAGGTGTCAGGGGCAGACCTGTTTGCTTGCATTTCCCAGCTGCTGGAAGCCACCAGCCTGACCTGGCTTGTGGTCACCTTCTCCCATCACTTCAATCTTCTGCTTCCTTCACTGTATGTACTTCTACTGACTCCTACCCTCTTGCTTGCCTCTACAAGAATCCTTGCGATCACACTCGGCCCACGTGGATAATTCACACTCATCTCCCCATCTCAAAATCCTCGACTGAATCACATTTGTAAACTCTCTTTGACCATGCAAGGTCACACAGTCACAGGCTCCAGGGATCAGGATGTGAACATATCAAGGAGGCCATCATGCAGCCTCCCACAGTGGGTAGAGCAAAAAGGACACAAAAATAGCAGCCCCACGTATTCAGGACCTTATTTCCTCCTCTAAAGCGTCAGAGAATCACAGATGAAAAGAAGCAATTAGGACATAATTCTGCTTCTGCAAACAAGTGGTATTAATAAATTGGCCTAGCTATATATGTATGCTATAAAGAATTGGAGGGGAAAGGTGTAGCTCAGTGGTAGAGTGCATGCTCAGCATGCACAAGGTCCTGGGTTCAATCCCCAGTACCTCTGGTAAAAAATAAATAAATAAATAAATAAATAAATAAATAAATAAATAAAAATAAACCTTTTCCAGAATGTCATTTGGTTGGAATCGTACGGTTTGTAGCCTCTTTTTTGTGGCTACAGTCTGTGGCTTCTTTCACTTACTAATATGCCTTTTAAGTTTCTTCTGTGTCTTTCATGGCTTGATAGACCTTTTTTATTTTTTTTCTGGAAAAGGCACAGCTACAGAAACAATAAAAAGATCGTGGTTTCCAGGGGCGTGGGAGAGGGAGGGAGTAATTAATAGATGGAGCACATGGGATTTTCAGGGCAATGAAATTATTCTGTATGATACTATAGTGGTGGCTACATGTCATTATGCATTTGTCAAAACCCATAGAATGTACAACATCAAGAGTGAACCCTAATGTAAACTATGGACTTCGGTGGATAACAATGTGCCCGTGTTGGTTCATCGATTGTACCAGATATGCCACACTGATGAGGGGTGTTGAGGGTAGGGGAGTATATATGTGTGGGTGGGGAGGGCTATGTGTGAACTCTTGGTATTTTCTGCTCAATTCTGTTGTGAACCTGAAACTACTCTAAAAGAATAAATTCTATTAAAAAGAAAAAAAGAAAAGAAACCTAATTACCCACCCCCCCACACACACACAAAAGAACTGGGAACTATGTTGAAGTATAGGTACATTTCTTGGATCTTCCTTCTTGATTCTTAAACATAACATTCTTGATGCCCCTTTTACAGCCTTACCCAGATGCCTCTGCTAAGTCTCAGAGGAAAACACTGACTGGATCAGAGACTTGACTTTCGAACATCTTTCACAATCACTTGCAACTTGTCTGATGCCAAGAAGAGACAAACTCCAATATGCAAATATTTTTAAAGCGCCTAACTCAGGGTTTAGAACTAAGTTGGCTCAGAAATCTGCATGTAAAAATGCAACTGCTGCACAAATTTCTCTTTACTGCTCAAATGCTCTGAGAAGTACAATCCCTAGGGCCGTGCTGTGCCATTTGGAATGAAAATGAGCACCAGAGGGAAACATGGGTGCATCTAAAGGTCAGTGGAATCTCAACCAGATGTTCTGCTCCCCCGCCACAGACTTGGCAGTAGGAGTGGTTTATAAATTCCACTTGGGGAAAATAAATGTAAACATTTTTAATAACATGTTTCCATTTCAACCTTGGCTCTTCTTTAAAGTTCACAATAGTCTCATATTCATTTTTCTTCTAATGTAGTCAACCACCATTTATGACCACAAATAAAATATTTTTAAATTTCTAAAACCAATCACTCCCCCTTCCACATATCCTCGCCATCCCCTCTTCCCTGAAACTGCTTCTCTCTCTGCCCATCTCAGTGAATGGCATTACCCATCTCACTCAATCCAGAAACCAGAGGGGAGCTACAGGTTTCTACCCTTGTCTCATCCCCTACATCCAATGTCATTACATCCTACAATGTAGTCAGTGAAAATGTTCCTGTCCACATTCAAAGGCATGCCTGGTTCCAGACCCTGGTCTCTCACCTGGACAATCACACTGGTTTTGTAACTCACATCCTGGCCTCTCACCTTGCACATTTCTGTTTGGTCCTCCAAGCTCTGGATAGAGTGAGCTTTCAGAACATTAATATTCCATCACTTCCCATCTTAGAGTTAGAATCCAAACATTTAATTTTGGTACAAAAGGCCTTTCATCATCTTCCACCAGCCCTCCCTCTAGCATGTATGACCCTATTCCTGAACCCTGTAATTCAGCTATGAAACCTCTTTGTTCAGCAATGCAACAAAAATTAGCAAGACAGCTCCTCATATTTAAGACTTTACGGTCTCTTAGAAGGAATGAAGCTATTGAACTATGTTCTATATAGTTGATAATAATCATGTCTGTGCAGTAGAAAATCCAATAGGTGGCTCTTCCATATCCGTGGTTCCACATCTGTGGATTCAACCAACCATGGATCGTGTAATACTGTAGTATTTATTACTGAAAAAATCTACATATAAGTGGACCCAAGCAGTTCAAACATGTGTTGTTCAGGGGCCAGATGTATCGTTAGATAGTGTCATAAGGGAGGAACAAAGTGCTTTATGGTTCAAAAGTTAAAGAGCATCTGGAGGAAGAATCAGTGTAATGTTCACTACATACTTCAAGTATACATTTGACAAATGGTTATAAGGAAAATAAAGGACGTTTAAGACTCAAAAGAACATTAGTCTGGGAAGGGAAGATATAGCTCAAGCGGTAGAGTACATGCTTAGCATTCACGAGGTCCTGGGTTCAAACCCCAATACCTCCTCCAAATGTAAATAAATAAACCCAATTACTCCCCCATAAAAAAAAGAAAAAAATTAAAAAAATAAATAGATAAAATGATACCAGTGTTTAAAAAAAAAAAGAACATCAGTCTGATCTTTTAAAGTCCTGGATCAGATTTTATGAATCTTATTCCCATGTAAGGAACTGAGAAGCTGTAGTCAAGATCATATAAGGAGGATGCTAACTTAGTGGGCATTTTCAGTGCCTGGAGCAGCCTCAGACTCAAGCTAGGTAGGTGACCAGGGGAGGGAGGACAGTGAATGGTTTGAAAGTGTTATTTGTAAAACATACAAACAAAAAGACTCTACAGCAAGAAGGAAGAGCTTTTTTTTTTTTTTTTTTTGACGGATAGCCTTGTTGCTGGCAGTGTAATATTTCTAATTTCTATGATGACTGAGATTGACCATTTCCTTCCACTCTGTCAGTTCCCACTGATTTTTGCTGACATCTCTTTCTAACATAGACCCTGTGGTTCACTCATTCACCTTCTTTCTTGCTGACTCCAACTTTTGCTAAAACTGCAAATCAACATCAAGCAAAGTGGCCGCTCCCTCCTACAGGACCCTGGGCTGTGGGAGGCATCACACAAACGTTCAGAGGCAGACCACAGGAAGTGCCAGGCTTTCTCTCTCTGTCCGGTTTTCAGTGCTGCCCATTCAAACCCATGAGCTGGCTCTCTTTCCCTACCGGTGCTACTCCCCACTTATTCTCAGGAAATTACATCATTCCTTCACGGCCAAAAGAGACAATGTCATTTTAACTTCTTTCTTTGCCAACATCAAGAAACTTTTCTGTCCTAACTTTCTATCTTATCTTCACATCTCAGGAAAGTGTTATTTTTTGTTAAAGTGCAGATTCTGGTTGAATAAATCTGGGGTCTGGGGTGGGGCCGGAAATTCCTCATTCCTCACAAGCTCCTGGGATGCTTTGCTGCTGCCCTGAGATCATGGCACTTTGATGAACAACTCCCAGAACTCATCCCTGCCAAAGCCCCTGGAACTTCCTCTTCTCCAGACCTGCCATCTTCCCTTCACTAGGGCCTCTTTCCTCTCAGCATATAGAGAAGCATGTCTCTTAATTGTTAAAAAAAATTTTTTTTAAATTAAAAGAAAAAACAACACAGAAGTTCCTGAATTAATAAATTCCAGTACAATAAGTTCTCTCTCATCATTTAGCCCTACATTTCATCTTTGTTTCAAAATAAGTTCTCTTGTATGTGTAGTTTACATATTTCTGTCCACATATCACTTTTAAACCCACTGAAAGTCCAGCTTCATCTCCACAATGACACAGAAATGCCTTTGCCAAGGCCATGCAAAGGATACCAAATTCCATGGATAAGTTCAAAGCTTATCTTATGCAACATCCAGCAGCATTTGACTCCTTATTGAAACCCTCTTCTCCCCTAACTTCTGTCATATCATCTTACTGCCATCTCTATCATCACTCATTCACGGACTCATTCCCAGGGTACCATTCCTCTACTCTCAGTGTAAACGGTAGTTCCTTGGAGTTCCACCAGTGATTATCTTCCCATTGTTTATTCTCTCTCTTCCTAAGAAGCCACTTTCATGTATTCAATCACCATCTATATCCTGAAGAGTTCTAAATTAACTGATGCTTCCAGTTCAACTATCTCCCCTTGAGATCTTGTCTTACCCTAAACATGCCACTTGTTATAAGCCAAGGACATTTAAAACTCAGTATGTCTAAAAAAAAAAACAAAACAAAACCAAAAAACAAAACCAGTATGTCTAGATGTGAACTCTAGACCTTCCATCTAAACTTGCCTTTCCTATGTTTCTTCTTTCCATGGAAGATACCAGCTGCTAGCCAGTACTTAAGCAGGAAACACAGGTATCATTTTATCTCCCTTTCTCTTCCGCATTACTTACAGGCATATTCTATCACCCCTACTCCCTTTAATATCACTCCAGTTTATCCCCTCTTCTCCATCCCCACTACCACTGGTTCAATACGGACTTTCCCCATTCCTTTTCTGGAATGGTTACTGCTTTTGCCTCCACCAGGCTGGGTACCTTCCAACCCCACACCCTACACAGCAGCAGGAGCAATCTGGCTAAATCAAAATATGGTTATACCAACTCTACCATTTAAAAGTCCTCCAGCATCCCTGCAGTGCTAAACAGTCAAGTCCATTCTACTCAGTACGGCTTACAAGGGCTTCCAGAACCTGGCCAATGCCCTTCCTTCTCTTCCAGCTTCAGCTCCCTAGTCTTCTCCTGGGACCCTAAACTCTAGTGGTATAGAATCCCTTCCATTTTCCCAATGAGCCATAACCCCTTCTTGGCTTAAACTACTAACTTCTCCACTTCCTACTACCATCTTGATCCTTTATCAGAACTATTCCTGTTCACCCCACATGATCCACTCAGTCTTCACATCTTCCATGAAGACTTCTTCTTCCTCAGTTTTAATGAGGTTCCCTTGTACATTCTCCTATAAAATCCCCTCTCTAACTTTGTACTTGCCTCACTTCTGCTGGACGATAAGCCTCTTGGGACCTGGGGATATGTCTTGTTATGACTGTATCTGCAGGGATTTGCACAGCCTCTGGCACATAGGAAGGTTTCAATAAGTGCTTTTGAATAAATGAATGAAGTATCCTTAATAATTGACATCCTTCCATTGGCATTTCCTAGGAAGGCAGCAGATTCAGGGCCCTTTGGAGACAATGATGGGATTTGCACCTAAAATGGACCACCCTGATCTCTCTTCTCTCCACCCTCCCCACCTCTAAATTAAGAGAAAATCATTTGCCCTGGCAGGAATAAAATCAAGATTTCTAGACCCCCCGGGGGTGGTGGGGGCAGGCCCTAGCCTATAATTGTACTTTATTTATTTGCTTATCAGTGCATGAAACTATTTTCCTATTTTCAGAGAGCTCAGTAAGTTTGTCAGTAATATTTTTACCATATGAAGCCTCAATCATTTTCCTACCTGGAAATAAATATTAGTGTCTAAAGTCCATTTACATTTATGATAAAAGGCCAGGGTCCCAGTGCAAGATCTAAATGATCATACAAAACATACCGGAGACAAAATAACACCTCTGAGTGTCTCAGCCCCTCAGCGATGCAGAGAGTTCCCTTTAAAGCTCACTTTTGGAGGCTGGTTATTCTGCAGCACTTCAAGCTTGGGCTAAACTGATTGTTTTTCTGGCTTAAATTGCATCACGGACCTCAAGGAGAAGAATAGGAGCATTTGGCAAATTTACAGCCTTTACACAAAATTAACTTGAAGGAATTCCCTTAATTTTGCTTCTTATATTTTTTTCTTCTTTTTTAAAGAACTGTCCCATTTCACAGGAATTCAGAACATGGAGTGTCACACACAGGATCTGCTTCAAGCTAAAGTTCTCAAAACAACAACATGATTTTGATGTAAATTCCTTATGGATTTGGGTACCACAGCCAAAGTATAGGAGAGAAGCTGGAATAACAGAGCTCAGATAATTTTATTTATTTTCAATTAACACTCTAATTCTGTCAGCAAAACTGGCACACTCTGATCTTGGACCAAGAATCCCTATTCGGAGGACTTCCAGTCAATACAAAATAATCTGGTGATTTCCAAAGTGGCTCTACTTCCCTTGTTTTCCAGTTTGACTCCTCAGTCTACAATTTCAACCACTCCCTTGTTAATATTTCCCATTCCTTTACTCCCATCATCTCATGCCTGACAAAACCCCAAAGCTGAGGAACAGCTAACACTGAATGCAGAGTGTACACCACCTACTAAGTATCCTCAGTACCTCATGTGTATTAAGTCACTTAATAATCCCAACTATCCTATCAGGTGTGCACTCTTCCTGTTCCCAGTTCCCAGATGAGGAAATGGAGACAGAGAGAGTAAGGGATTCGTCCAAGGTCACATGGCTATTCAATGATGGCCACCTGCCTGGGGCACACGTCCACAATATCGCCGAGCTCCAACGAGAAGATCACACGAGCCATCAGACGGGTACCACAGAAAACTGTAGTCAGCATCCTCACCTGGACCCTCAACCTGTTCAATGCTTTCACTATGTTTCCCCAAGCTGCTGTCTTCTTCACTGTCTCCAATGACTGCCTCCACCCTCTTTTTCCCTTATCTTTGTACCCCTCCTACTTTCCAGAGAAAACAGAAATGATCAGACAGAAACTCCTTCAGCCTCCTACTGCCTGTGGAAGAGGTTCCCCATTTTCCATCTAAGGACACAGAATCCCATGCCCTTTTGCTTTCTAAGAGACTCTGTTCTACCAAGTATCTCCCCAACCTCCCTTTTTATGTTCAACTTCCCTCTTCCTCCCCACCGCATTCTCTCCCACCAGCATTTAAACATACTTCTTTCTCTTATCTTAATATCCTCCCTCAACCCTGGCCTCATATAGCTACTGGATGGGCTTTCTTTATGTCAATATTCCCTTACCACCCACCCTTCACAGCCTTCTGACTTTTGCCTTCACTACTCTGCAGAAAGTGTTCTTGTGAGTCATCAATAGACCTGTCTCAGCCCATATCCCATTTGCCACCTCAGCTGCATTTAACACTGCTGTCCCACTGCTCCCACCAGAAATGCTTCCTTTTCTTTGATTTTTCGGACGCCATGCACTGCTCATTTTTTTCTCCTCCCGCTTTGGAGACTTCCTTTTAGTCACCATTGTTGGCTCTCCCGTCTGCCATCCTAGGCCCTCTTTCTTCTTGCACTGCACCAAAAGCTTCTAGGGATGCCTTGTCACCTCCCCTGGCTCCAAATACCATTCATTTGCCAGGGACACCCACCTCTCTCTGCCCAGCTCAGTCAATTCCATTCTGCTACTCTTCTCCACTTAGATGACGCATGTGTGCATAAATTCAAAGTTTCTAACATAACCTCATTCTCTTTCCCCCAAATCCTGCTCCCTCATCCGTGTCTTGTATCCTTACTTAAATCAGGAACTTGAGAAGCATCTTCTACTTTATTCCATACATTTGTTCTACCACCACATCATGTTGGTTGATCTAAATATTGCTCACGTCCACTCATTTCTCTCCATTCCCATGGCACCATCCAAGTCTAGCCCACACTTTCCATGGCCTGGACTAATGTAAGAATTGATGAAATTGGTCTAAATTCTGCAACAAGGTTTTCACTCTGTTTCAACTCATTATTTACATTGAAGCCAGCGTAATCTAGTTAAGAAGTAAACCTGGTGATATCATAGTTTCAAATGCTCTTTAGATGCAATCCAAAACCCAAACTGGAGTTTTTAAAAACACTAAGAACTGGCTCCTACTTATTTCATTACTTTTATCTTTGGTCCCCCCTTCCACCAGCTCTCTACTCTGCAGTATCTCAAATGCTTCCTTGGGAGCCAAGCTTTTATTGCACTTAGGAGATGGTCATATGCAGCTCCTTTGACCCCTCACCTATCACCTCCTCAAGCACCCTTCTCTGACTTCTAGACTAAATTAAATCCCCTTAGTATGTGGGCTATTTATTTATTACAGATTTTGTCCCGTTGTTATTTATATTCAATATCTACTTCTGCTATACCCATACCAGAAGGAAATATGCCTACATAGTCAGCATTATATTTCTAGACTAGGCTCACTATACAGTTTGTGGACTATTTATTTTTACTAATTTTGTCATAATTTCTGTGTCACAGTTATTAGCTATCTACAGGCATTGTTAGATGAGCATTAAAGAAAATGTCACTTTGTTACTTAATTTATCCATGTCATGTCTAATAATACATTACCATGAAAATCACAGAAATGTCAGTAGGGCATCTTTGGTCATATGATCCACTAATGAAATAATCTGCCTATCACCTTTTTTTTCCCCAGTTGCAAGACATTTTGTGCCTTTGAACACAGAAAATGAAAACGGATAGTTTTCTGCTTCATCTCCATTATGAAACGTGTTGTGTGGATCATGCTGTGTGGTGATGCCAACTTTGTTGACAAACATATGTCCCATGCCCCTCTCTCCAAGAATGTAACTGCCATTCTAGTGTGTTCACTCAAGCGTTTTAAGGAAATGAAAATAGGTTTGCAATTTTTCATCAATGAAATAGGCAGTTTTAAAGATGATACTAAATTTGCTGTCAGAGGTAGAAAGTTTGTTGGTTCAAGAAATTCTGTTTTTTATATGAACATTAGATACAGCTGAGTAATACAATCTTTTCTAACCTGTTTCTATCCCAAAGATAAATATATATTATTTTCTTTCCAGTGATAACCAACTTGTTTTTGGAAAGGGAGGTCATTAAAGTGTCCAAAATCGTTTCAATTGTTAAGTTTCACACATGACTCTTTGATTCTCAAAGCTATCATATGGGTAAAAATCACACTTATCAAAGAAACACAATAATGACAGCTCAGAGGCTGATGCTGAAACCTGAAAGTAATTGAACCATTTAACCACCGTTTTCTTGCTCAGAATTTCTCCTCAGGAATGACCCATTGCTAAAAGCCTGTGTAGCACGCTGAATGCATGGCTGTTCGGATAAACTCTGTCTACTTTGAGACATCTTCCAAAACTCAGACTAATGACACTCTCTTCCTGGTTCCCAATGGCACGGTTTTTATCCAAGCTCTGCCTTACCCTAAAGCAGTGTTTCTTACACTTTAGCATGCGTCAGAATCATCTAGAATGTTTATTAAAGCACAGGAACACACATCCTTGGGCCGCCTACCCAGAGTTTCTGATCAGTAGGTGTCTAGTGGGGCTGGAGAATTTGCATTTCAAGGACGTTCCCAGTGATAATAATGTGGTTGATCAAGGACCCAGGCTCAAAAGCCTGGCCACTCTTAACACCTCTTCATCTCTTTGTAATTTCTATCGGACAGTACTAGCCTGAAGGAATATCACATGAGCCACACCCTGAATTTCATAGTCTCTAAATTTAGTTTCAAATTTAACCACATTTTCTAAAATTATATTTCAAAATTCATCACATTAGAAAAGTAAAAAGATGAAATTCATTTTAATAATACATTTAACCCAATATATCCAAAATATTTTCGCCCAACACATACTTGATATGAAAATATTGAGTGATTTTACTCTTTTTCTCCTATGCTCAAAGACAGACTAAATCTTTGAAGTCCAATGTCTGTTTCTGACACTTAGAGAACATCTGATTTTGGACTAGTCTCCTCTCAAGTGCTCCATAGGCACATATGACTAGTGGCTGCTATAATGGACAGATTCAAGGGAACTGGGGAATTGAGGGGCTCTGCGTGGTCTGTCCACTTCTATGACTTTTCACTATGTTTTCTCAGTTTTAAGATGTGTCTGATTGTCAGATGCACTATCAATTTCGTAACAGGCTTTTAGGGAAAAAAAAGAACAATTACATCATTAAATATACTTGTTGGTTCTAAAATGCATGCCAGTATAAGAATTCCCTATTTTTATACATAGAACCAAATATAAATATATCATGATGCACTTGTATTTCTCCTACAGCTTTGTCCTATCCCCATCCCCTCCCGCATCGGCAAGATAATCCACGTAAACCACCTAGTATTTGTGCATCTTTATTTTTCCCCCATCCTTGTATAATCCTTTACAAACACATACACAGAAGTTTGTCTATATTTGTTTTATTAAAATAGCATTTAATACCCACTTCTCTGCATAATTCCTTTCTTACTCAATAATAACTCATAAAAACCTCTGCAAGTCAGCTAAAGGCTATAATTCATTCTTTTCAATGGCTATGAAAGAGTCTATGGAGTGGGGCACCATAACTCATTCAACACTTCTGTTATTGGTTGGCATTTACACCTTATCCTGTTTTTCTTTAAGTACTAAGAAAAATGCTGTAATAAAAACAAAACTTTAGATAGACAGACAGACAGAGAGATCAACTGATCAGTCAGTAGATACCTATCATTGCCTACTCTCTTTTTTAATTAGGTTGCAATCTCTTTTAGACTTGACTTCAGACATTCACCATATCTGGGCTCTTTCTTTCCAACAAATGAAACCAGTTATCAATAGCAGTCCAAGCAAACCATTTTCAATCAATTTCCTAATGAATTCTTACACAGCCAATAACTGGTTCAAACTAATGCATCTCCCTTTAACCCTCATAAATCATGTTCTTCCTGTTCAGGTGTTTCCTTCATCTGTCTGGTTCCTGATAAATAGTAAACAAGCCTGGGTGGAAACCCACGTAATAATGATTCTTATTACTGCACATCCACTCACTTTGCAAAAAATATTCTTTGACATTAACAAGATTAATTTCTTCACTGATATTTTAAAATTAAAAAAAGAAAAATTAGACTGGGAATCAAAGGGCCTGGAATCCATTACCCATCCAAATTAGCATAGATTGTAACTCAAGTTAATAATGATAATCAGGATGATAAATCACAACATTTATTGTTAGTTCATGATAGGCACTGTTTGAAGGACTTTGCATATGTTAATTCACTTGCTTCTTCAAAACTGCCGAAAGGTGGATACTCTTATTGTTTTAATATTATTCCCACTTTATGGCTGAGGACACTGAGATCATACGTCTAGTAAATGGCAGAAGGATTGAAACACAGACAGTGTGACTCCAAAGTCCTATCTCCTCACCTAGAAAAAAAGCACTTCACCTGGGAAGTAAATATGTAGCAAATCACCTCATCTCCTCTCTCTGAACCTCAGTGCCCTCAGCTGTAAAATGGGTAGAGGAATACCAGCTCTTCCTACCATTAGGATTGCTCAGAAGAAATCTGAAAGTGATTTGAAAAACCACCGTAAGCTCTAACAAGGGGAGGTCGACTTGTTTCGGCGTGGAAGATTTGACTAAGACGATTTCATCGTTTGAAGCGAAAACTAAGCAAATAGTGTTTTAGATGACAGCAAACCAAGCCATTTTCTGACCACACACATCCCTGTGAAGGTGAGACTGGACATAGAGGGCCAGCTAACACAGACCATGAACTATGCCAGATTCTCACCACCTGCTGATTGGCCTGAAGTTAGAAAAAGAGCAGCCAGCCTCTACCTCTATCGTCCACCCTGACCGCATCCTTCCTCCTCTCGGCTCCAATCTTTGCATTTTGCTTAATTGGAGCACCACGCTGTAAATCTTACATACTTAAGGGCCCAGAAACTCTCTGGAGCCCTCACACTGAAATTTGTGTGGGAGCTCAGCAATACTGAATTTTCAAATAAAATGATTCACAGGCACCTGTAGGCCAGCCTCTGAGAAAACAATCCTTCCTGCTTCTTTCCACCTTAATCTGAGGAAGCTTTGCGTTCTTAGGCTTAATAAAATGGTTGGAAAGTAAGGTAGGAATGAGGAACTAAATGTGGGTTGAGAGCGGCACCCCAGTCTCCAGTCTGGAAACTCCCTCCCGCAACTGGAATCTCGTCACTGCTCTCCCTTAAAAAAGGCCATTGGTGGAATGTGTTACTGGGGAGGCTTCAGCCATTTCGTCCAATTTTAACTGCAATCAGCTCTAATTACTGGTCTTTAGAAACATTTTCGCCAAGATTTTAATAGTCGCAAATGGGTTTACCTGATCAGAAAGCCTATTTGCTTTTCCGGAGCTTAGTAACAACTATGAGAATTCATGAAGCCGAGAATTAAAATCAGTTAAAAGGATGAACATAATCTAATCCAATTCAACCCCAGACTGATGCCCACAAGCCTACTATTTGCTGAAACCATGATTTAGATGCCCTGCCAAATACATATAGGATGTTTATGACCTGCCACAATAGGAATCTGCCTCATTTATGCAGCAGGAAGACCGTTTACAGCCAATTTCTAAACGACACCAAGCATAAATAATAAATTTTCAAATCAAGGCCAGAAATGACAATACTCAAAAAAGGACTATTAAGCAATATGAAGTTGTGGTCGGAAGGAGGATTTTCAGGGACGCCATACCAATTTATAATCCAGAAGCCTCTATAAAATGGTCATGACCAGCCTGGGTTTCCTAATCTCTGGGAAGGAGGAGGCTTGGCTATGAAAAGGATCTGGGTCAACAAACAACAAGAGCAGGGCATCTCCTAGTGAGACATCTCAGTGTCCGCCTGGCGGCCTTCCCAGCTGATGGCTAGAACCACACTCTTTCTCAGCCATATCTGCTTCTTGGGAGCAGTTCCTGCTGTGCGCTTAGGGAGAAGAGGCTGAGTAACGCTGCTGGAGGGGCTCCATTCTCGGCCCCACACAGACTTTGTAGCCAGACCTTCCCCTTCCCAATCACCTCTTTACCTACACATATGCACACACGCAAAAACAGGAATTTAAACATCCTCGCCTTTCCCTCTAATCCACAGCATCCCAGGTGCAATTAAAACCCGGAGGAAATGAAAAGTAGTCCTACTTACAGGCAGACTGACTCCCGGGGAGGGAAGCATGGAAGACTTGTTTTGTGTCCCAGTCACTCACTCACCAGCTGTGTGCCTGAGGAAGACTTCTGTGTCTCGTTGTCTCACCTGAAAAACACAGAAAATGGTACATCATGTGAGGAAGAGATCAGGTCTTAAAAAGAACTCCAAAAGTGCTGGCTGAGTTAAGTGTTGTCAACCGGATCTGCTCCTCCCCTGGGCTTCCTACAAGAGAAAGCTGGGGAGTCAGGAACGGGGGAATGTGCGATTTTGACTGATGTTCAGAGTAAGTAACAGCACACACACTAAAAGAGATTCTACCCAAGGAAAGGGGTCAGAGTAGGAGGGCTGAAATTGAAGCTCACCCATTGTTCAGTTCCCTGCCTTTCCTCAGGTCCTTTCGTCTCCCTGGGCTTCACTTTCCTCACTTGTACAGTGGGATTCATGATAATACCTTCCAGTGTCACGGTGAATATGAAATGAGAAAACATATATGAACATGTTCTGAAAAAATTGTGTTCTAAAGGATGCTCCCTCCCTAGGTCTAGGCCCTCAGCTATGCTGTCTTGTTTCTTTACTTTATAGCATGGAATGACTTGAAACACCTTATTTTTCTGCTTTTTTGTCTGATTCACTCCACTAGAATGTCAACTCCCCAAAGGCAGAAACTCTGTCTTATTAATAGCTGTGTCATCAGGCTTAGCGTGGTCTTGTTCTGAATGAATGTTTATTTTGTCACCTGATCGCCAGACAAGCATACTCGTAGTCAGCCCTAGAAGATTTCTGAAGCAGACGAAGTTTGTCCTCACTGACTCCTTTCCCATCCACCCTAGCCTCAGAAATGAACAACCGTCTCCTTCCTATGACTGGGGAATCCTCTATGTATGAAGAATCCTCATTTCTCCCTAGAGAAGCTAAATGCCAGGTACCCATGGTCCAGCCTCCCTTGCAGCTAGGGTGCTGGAACTTGACTAGGCTCTGTCCTCAGGCTCACCTACTGCACACTTTCAACCGAAAGCTAGTGATTTCAAGAAGGACTACACAATCTCCATCCTGCCAAGACTAGGCAGAGAGCCAGCTCTACCGATGGTCCCCACAGCAGTATCCAAGGTCCTGGGCTGGTACTGATGGAGTAAGCTGCTATAACTGCACCCAAGATGTGTCATCACTTGGTTAGATCCATGGCGTGATTTTGGCCCTTGCTCCTAATTCTATTACCTCCAAGCTTGATTCTTTTGGCTATTCTGGATATTCTCTAGATACAACTTTCTTTAATTAGTGCTTTTTACATTTAAATTATCGAAGACTGGCTTGTTGCTTGGCTGACAGGATCCTCCAATTCCCCAATCTCCATCAGATTGAATGTGATCCTGGTCCACTAAGGGACCCTGACTAAGCTATCCTCCTAGAAATTACCTGCTCCCCCTCCCCAGCCCTTTTCCTTCTTCCCTCAGATCAAATTGCACATTTCCTGGTGCCTTTTCCCTTAGGACCTTACATTCTATAAGGGATGATCTGATCAGTTAATTCAAGCCAATGTGTTCATTGCTGATGCTAATTTACTATCACCTCAACAATTTAGCAGATATTTTTTAAGCCTCAGAGCAAAGGAGAAAGGAATGTGCTTTTACTATCACACAGTGTCAGGGCCTGTGAGAATTCTACTCTTTGCCTGCAATCTCAAAGGTCCTACATCCATCAACACATATCACGTATAGTCCAATGATAGGTGCACTGTGGGACAATCATATAGTGACATTGGTGCTGTTTATGGACTCAGTCTTTACCTCATGATCATAAATATGCATGCACATACACAGACGTTTGCATGCACACAGACACACAACCCTACCTACCTTTTCTCCTGGAAAGATTAACTAAGACAAATTCCTGGCATGAAGTCCTTAAGAAATTATCACTACGTGTTTCTTTTAATTAACAAATACTTCTGTATCTATATTACTAGGGCTGGGCCTGATATATATGTAAGGCCTGATCTATAATTTCAGAAAATAATTTTGCTTCCAATATATAACTAGCTAGTTTATACTATTTCACTCAGTTAGGCAAACATATACAGATTTTTTAATATTTGCTAGGTACAGAATTAGGCCTCGACCATAAAGAATAGCATATTCAATTCCTGTTTTCAAGGCGCTGACAATTTCAATCATACCTGACAGATGAGACCGCCTACATTCTTAAAGATCTCTGAGAAGATCTCACCACACTATGGGCAACTGCCACACTCAATTCTCAGTTGTCTGAGCAATTTGTGTGTGTGTGTGTGTGTGTGTGTGTGTGTGTGTTTCCAATTCCTTGAGAATCAATGCATCTTCATTTCCTCTTATTCTGGGTGTCAGAAGAGAAAAAGAACAGTTGGTCACCATTCTTCCCATAATAAGCCTTTACTCCCTGAGCGTTATTGAGTTATACCTCTGTCGTCTTTTTCTAGATTAAATAATTCCAATCCCTTTAACCTTTCCTCGGAGGTCCTATTTGCCAGCCTTCAGTTTAATCATTCACTGCTTCCCTCTGGAGCCTCTCCAAGTCTTCTGCATTAAAATCTGTTGCTTTTGCCACTGAGTTCACTCTTCTAAGCAACTTATTCTTTCACATAAACCAAGACAAAAGGAAAGCAACCCTCAGATATAAAAGGGAGAGAGTAGGTAGAAGGGAATTCAAGTAGGACACTCACATGCTCAGAGCAAATCAGCATTTGCTGTCACCACTATCAAGGAGAAAGGGCCAAGACCCGAAGAATCTCTAAATAGTGCCAACCATTTTGCTTGACAAATATCTAAATTACTTTTAAGCAGATAAGGCTATTAACAGCAAACTTGAGGCTTGCTTTAGTTACACCTGAAGTTCTCAGATGAGTGCTAATAAAATCGCTCTTAATAAGATCAAACAGGAGTTTCTGACTCTCTGAAGTACTTCTGGCTGCCAAGCAGACTGTCCAGAGGTTACTATGTTATTCTGTTACTCACAGGCAGTGCCTTTGACTGGGAAATCCTGGCAAAGCACAAAGGATCCTTCTTGCACTCTGTCAATCAATATAAATTAATATTTCCTGAGCTGAGAGGGCAGGAATTCTAAATGACTCTTAAGAAATGATGTATAGAGGCGGATCAAATACATGCTGATCACTGTATGGTACCAACATATGCAGAAGGGGGCAGACGTGAAACCTGGAGCCATAGTCAAAAGTCTCTTCAAGATAAGCATGGTGACTTGTCAGATTTCTTTCTACCGAGATCCCTTACTGCCTTTTCCTCTCATTGTGCCTCTGAGATGAACTTGCCCTCTGTGAGTCAGTCGAGTGCCTCTACTCACACACACACACATACACACAGAGTTAAGATTCTACTGACACATATTTCCAAATCCTCTCAAGAAACTAGGAAAACTCCCTGAATAATATTCTGCCTGTTTCAGAGACTTCTTTGTTTTGAAACCACTGTTTAGGAAAAAAAAAAAAAAAGATTTTCCCATCTGGAAAAGTTAAAAGTATACAATTTGTGTGAAAAGAGTTGGTTAGATGTGGGGAGGTGGAGCGAGAGAACTGCTGGCTCCCCTGGGCAAACAGGGAGCTAGTGCTCCTCTAGTCCACATTCTGAAGCCACTGTGGCTCTGGTCAGCCCCTGTCTGGCCGAGAACTGGCAGGGCTGAGAGAGGTCTGTCAGCGGCAGTCCTGGGAGGACCAGCTATACTCCGAAAAAGTCTCCTTGCCAAGTTCTCTCAAGACGCTCTCAGTTCTGATAACAGAACAAATGCATGACTTGGTGTGGAATTTTCCCGGGAGGTGTAGTCCCAAAGACAGTCCAATCTATCAAACAATGACTTAAACTCTAAGACTAATGGAATTAATAACGTGATCTTTAAAGAATCAGCAGTTTAGACGGCCAAGAACTTATAACCACAGCATCTTAACAAGAAGCGCCCTCCTGGGTGAAAACAGACAATTCGCTAAGCTGTTTAATTATCAGCGTTGACTCATTACATCCCTCCTACTCTCGCTGCTCTTCACAGCCCAGGCACACGCCGAGGTGCGTGTCCACCAGAGAGCAGGAAACACACAGGCACACAAAGGCCAGTGCTAAGTGCAGGCACAGTTCAGCTCTGGGAGCTCTAAAACCGTGCCCAGTAAAGCCATAGCATATTAAACAGTTCTGTGTTAAGAAATAGATGTTGTAATGGGATAATTACCATTATTACAAAGGCAAGATCCCAATTATGAAGGGAACTACAAATCGCCCCTGATTTCACTTATTTGATGGTAAAGACAGTCTTGTAAATTCTTACCAAGTGGTAAGAAAGTGAAAGTAGGGCGCTGATACTGATGTATGTTGCCATGTTACTTTGTAGTGGCCGTGGCAAGTGGCTAGCAATGCTGGATGAATAAATCACAAGCAGACACAACTCAGGGCTCCCTCTCTTTATTCAAATACGTACTTACACAAAATCGTTTCAAAGAAACAGCAGTTTCCACCACCCACCATAATCCACTGCAACTTGGGAAGCAATTTTTATCCCACTCGAATTTGAGAAATAAGATCACCAATACCAAACACTGGCATTTCTACACTGGGAAGGTTAAAAGGAAATATAAACAACAACAACAAAAGTGAGAAAATAAATAGAAGGAAATGAAGAGAAAGGGGAGAAAAACAAGAAGAAAGAAAACTGAGATAAGTGAATGTATAAAACATCCGTCTATAAAGAGCAAGTAACATTTTCAGTAAAGCTTTTTTGCATCTGAAAAAGTAAAACAAAATTCCTGCTGACTTTCAAAAGCCAACCCTTGGGTCATTCTTTAAAAAAAATAGCCAGCAGATTAGAGGAACTCCATTTATAAAAATCAAATAAACGAACCTCTAACAAACCTTGTTTGGGACATGAATAAATCATTTGGTCATGAATTATTCATTGTTATCAAGAAACAGGCTGAAGGTTCCAGGAACTGGGCTCAAGGAGGTACTGAAACCAGGGAGTGAGCGAGTTCATTGGCTCACACCCACCGTGGGAAGGGAGAGGACGGGCCACGGGGGACTGGCAACTGCTGCAGACCATTTTGGACCCCGACTCAAGGTTCAGGAGACACCCTAGTAGCCTTTCCATCCCAGAGCATAAAGCAAATAAGAGTTAAATCCACAGAACCTCACCTCAGAAAACGGCATGTACTTGGTAACAGACAATAAGACTTTTTGAGCATTAGATCTTTTTTCTTTCAAATGCATCACACACATGGGGAATATGAGCTGTGTGCAACAGATAGGAGGAATTGAAAGTTTGCATTTAAAGGAGAGCTAGAAAATTCCTTAAAGATACACTGTTAAGAGTAGTCTGACCTACTCATTCATGGCTTTCAGGTTTGGACTTTATATTGGGGTGGGGGAGGGAAGAAAGGGAGCCTCTTAGATTTAATCAACTAATCCACGATCGTATGTGTTCCAGGTCCAAACTGCTTTGCAGGAACTACGATAATTCCGGCTGGCATTGAAGTGAAAGTGGATGAGTGTAACATCTGTCACTGTCACAACGGGGACTGGTGGAAGCCTGCTCAGTGTTCCAAACGTGAATGCCAAGGCAAGCAGACTGTGTAGAACAGATTCCCAACCGATGACGAGTTCTTAGGAGAATATGCTATGGCTTCGACACTGCACACGTTTGAAACAAGACAGAACAAACAAACTCCTGCCAGCTACAACAGGGTCACCAGCAAAACCTTCTAGGGTTGACAAAAGTGAATATTTTACTAAGAGGAAATTTCTCTTTCTTTCTTGCTATATAAAATATACATAGTATATAGCTATAAAAACCGCTTTTGTAATTATCCATGCTTGATGGTGACTTGACATCTGGATTTCTGGGACTAGAAGAAATAGCCTCATAGGGGCTCCTTCTCTGGTGACATCTCTGGCCTGCCAGCTCATCATCAACTGATTTACTCCATTTTTTACTCTTCTGTAAACATGGCATTTTTTGCTCTTGTAGTAATTTTTTCCTCTTTGGAGTCTAAGGGGCCAGATTTGACTGCAAAGTAAAGTTCTGAGTTGTGTCAAACGAGCTTCGGTAAAGCAATGTCAGTAGGGAGGACCCTTCCTGACCAGGAAGATGCAAAAGCATCCAACCAATCGCCTCCCTCGAGGGAGTCACGCCCTGCAGGGTCAGGAGAGAGATGCGCAATGGACAGACCCACTGCTGGGCTGGGTGGGGAACCGGCGCGTGGTGCATTACGCAGGGGCTCACAATTCGATTCTTAGAAACCACACGTTTTATACACCAAACCTGGAAGCTGCCAATCAAAAAGTAATACATGAAGAACACCATAAGCTTGACTAAAGAATCCAAAGGGAGACAGGTAGTCAGAATTGCAGCGTTCATCACCAGACTCTCTCATGATGCTGAATTTAAATTCGGCTTGTAACTAAACACACTCTGAACCCGCTCTGTCACCTGGCGTGGCAAACACCAGAACCAGGGTGAGTCACCCCACTGTGAATCTGAATCCTTCTGAACACTTCTGGCTTTTGAGTTCAGGTCTGGCTGAAAGCCAGTAGTCTACACAGGCAGTCTTTCCAGTCCGGGACTATGTCTGCCGCATTATAGTAACAGCCGCTCAGCCCTGTGTCTAAAACCCTGATTCAGGACACTCTTTCCACCTCAAGTGCTGATTTAAATTAAAGATTAGGGTAGAGGAGTCTTGCACAATACAATTCCATTTATTGAACTTCTTTTTTAAATGTATATATTAAATACTGAACAATTAAAGTGAACCTTTGAAGAGACTCAAGGTTGCCCTGGTAATGCTGCTAGTATAGTAATAGAAAAAATAAAACACACAGGGTATCTGACGCCACCTGGATTCAAGTGCAAATTTAGCAAATTCTGAAACCACATGGCATAGCTAGTCATTTATTCCACTCTCTGTCGATAACCCTGGCGAGATCTGGCAGGGTCCTTGAGGAAACTTGAAGGTTGTCTTCATTGTCGACGTTCTTTCCTTTTCTGCTCCCCACCCCCACCCTGGGCTTGGCCACAGCTCCTGTGGAGTACTGCATTCCAGCACTATTGACATTTGGGGCCGATTAATTGTTGTCTGGAGCTGTCCTGCGCATTTTTAGGGTGCTTAGCAGCATTCTTGGCTTCTGTCCACTAAAAGCCAAGAACAGCACCCTAACTATCATAACAGAATGTCTCCAGACATTGCCAAATGTCCCCGAGGTGTGGGAGATGGGCAAAATTTCACCTGGTTGAGAACCAGTGGTCTAGAATAATCAGTATAAAGTGGGTTTCTACCCAGGGGACAGACCAGGCAAGGTCTGGCTGAGGCTGGGGCTTTGCTGAGCCTCTGAGCCCTTCCAGATGGGCACCATCAGCAGCCCCGACGGGGCGAGTCAGTCTCCTCCCAAGGGAGTGATGCTTCTACGCCACAGGTCCACCCTCAGGACACACATTTCTTTAGTCTCATCAGCTGGGTTTTCATTTAAAATTGTCAAGCCTCTCCTCCCTGGAAACACCTCCTGTCATCAAGAAAGAGTTGTCATTTTCAAAATCAATGTGTTGACGAGTTGGACCTGACACTTCTCACGCACACCGTGCTCGTGTTATGACACAAGTAGCCACGCCGGCGCCATCCGAGGAAGAACATCGAGCCACCTTCCCTTAGAACACCAATTTGCATCAAGGTTGGTGCTTTTCAGTTGCCACCCTGGATACATCATATAGACAGTCATGAATCATTCATGAACAATTCTGCATGATTTATTCCTGCACTCCAAACTAAAGGCACTCCACACTTCAGCCTGTGTCTGGACAGAGATGTATTATAGAGCTTTCTCTGCCCTGAGGTTGCCTATTGCGAGCTTCAAAAATCTACACTCTTGGAAAGAAATAATCATAATAATAAATGACAGGAATAAGGTTTGAAACCCAGAAAACATCATTAATAGAGCCATGTAGCATAGTACCCCATCTATTATTAAGGAGTTACTATGTCCTTTTTAGGAAATAAAAGGAGAGAACAACTGGGAAGCCAGGGTACAGAAATTTTGCATCAAAGTCTTGGCACAGTGATGGTCACAGCAAGAAGTTTCTGGAATGGAGTATAACATCCAACAAGAAATTCTCTTCAGAGAGTTTGCAGAATGAAGGCTGCTCAGCGGCCTCTGTTACCAACCAGAGAGAGGGATTTTTTTTTTTTTTTTTTTTTTTTTTTTGTCCTCGGCTCCTACCCCCACCCCCTCCAGAGTTTCACTACAAGCTGTTTCCTTTAAGACTCTGTAGCACTGACATTCTCCCCCTTTCGGGAGAGATGAACCTATACTGTGACAGAATTTCTCATCAACTGATAAACATTTTACAACTTCTTTCTGCCCAGGTCACTGAGAAATTCTTTCCAAACTCTGTAGAGTTCTGGTCTTATCTGTGGTTGTTGTTTTTTGATTTTTTTTGTTTTTTCCTTTTGAAAGCTCTGTTTGCAGCCACCCTGTCACATCCACCCTCCTATTTCTCCTCTGCCTTTGGTTCTTGGCTTTAACCACAGCTCTGTTTAAATAAGGGAGCAACATCCGGTTTGTTAGCTGATGCCTGTTAAAAAACGATTCAGTTCCTAAAATCTTTGAAAAACGGTGTGCCTGAAAACTCATGAGAAAACAAACAAAACTTAACATTAAACTGTAAAAAAGGGGATTCTAGCAACAATATTTGATGTGTAAAAGAATATATTATTAAAAAATTATTTTGTTAAATATAAAGTGTGTTAACCAGCAAATGCTGTTTGTGGACTATTTCTCTTCCTAAATTTCTCCCTTTTCCCTGCTCTTATCCTTTAATGACTCATTCTCAGGGACTCCTAGCTGACCAAACATGTGTCATTAGAGCTCTATTCGATTAGAATTAAGCGTTAGCTTTAGCAATGGCCAGTGTACACTTTTTATTTTTCATTATGTAAGGCAAGGTTGACTTTGGGATCAGAGAGGAACTCAATACACCAGCAGTGAGAGCGTAAGTGTTGGGAACAATACTTCCCTGACCCGTATCCACGCACACTACTAGTGATAACCTGTAATCACTGACACCTGCTCTGTGGCAGCCCCCGTGCTATGCACTGAACCCGCAGTGTTCTGTTCCATCCACACAGCACACCTACCAGGAAGGGACTCTTATTATCTCTGCTTTGCTGTTAAGGAAACCAGGATACAAAGAAATCAAATGCTTTGCCCAAGCTCACTGGATCCTAAGTGGCAAAGCAGAAATTTTTTTACTGTAGAAGTTTTTAAACATGCACAAAAATTGAGAAAACTGTCAAAGTAACCATGGAGTAACCATTGCCCAGATCCAACAGTGCTGAAGATTTTGCATAAGGCTTCAACTCTTTTTTTCTTTAGTATTTGAAAGCAAATATCAAGTATATCATTTCATCCCTACATCTTGCACTATTTATCTCTTTGAAAACAAAGGGACAGGTTTTTTTTAACCAAACCTAATAACATTAATAATTATTTCTAAATATCATCTCATATCCAGTTTATATTCAAATTTCTTAGATTTTCTAAAATATGGGGGAGAGAGAGTGCCTGCATGAGCCAAACCGTCCATAACATTGCATTTGGCTATTACGCCTCCGAAGCCCACAGCAGGAATTTGAACCCTGCCCACTGACAGCTGTGAACTCTCACAAACACCTGGGCTGGCTGTCATTGGAGGTTTTGTGCTGGGGAAAATCACTCCTATACAGTCCATGTTAAACTCCCTCCTAGACACTGAGCAAGCAACGAGCAACAGGCTTTCTACCAACTGATTTCCGAGGGGCAACAAAGAACCCAGAGCAAGAACCACCACCAACGACCAGCACCCAGAGGATGCTGCCTTTTACCCGTGTGTAAGCTTTTCTCAGGGAGTAAGAGTAAACTGTGATTTCCCTTCTCTTTGAGACAAACATACTGCCTAGTAACAGAGTAAGGTTGAACAATACTCTATAAATTGCCATCATCATCTGCACTGTTAGAGGAAGAAGGAAAAAAGCCAACCACCAAGAAAACATCAGCATGGAGTCCCCACACACTTGTATACACACCCTGCCTCTCCACCAGCATTTTCTTAAAACAAGATTAGACTGTCTTGCTTTTCAGTTTCCCATGTGTTCAGTTCTCCGCTCCCAATATCCCTTGCCAGGGATTGTTTACAGTTCATTTCTGATTCAAGTTTCCTGGAAGGACACATCAAAGCAGAGGAAAGAAAGCTATGAGCTGTGACAGAGTCCTAGGTTTGTCATTATTTCAAGGTTTATGTTGGGAAACCACTCTTTTAAAGAAAGGTACCTTCCTGATTTTGAAGGACAGATGCTGTCTGTGCGCTGGCAACCTCACCTATACGCTTTTAACCCATTTGGAAAGGGTTTATATCTCAAATTGGGCAGGGAGGTGACAGTCTGACTAATAAGCCTCAAACACCTGTTTCTTCCTGGTCAACCTCAAACATCCACAAGGTATATTATTCTTTTGATGAGTTGGTACCAGAGTGCCTTTCATAAAATAAGTTACATCAATTGAGTTAAAGAAATTTCTTTCATTTAATTTTAAGGACTCAAAATTAGTTTTATATTCCAGACATTTTCAGTTGTGATAATGATTTGATGACTTTTCTCTCGAAATTGGAAAATCTTGAACTCACCGTTCTTTGAAGCCCAAACTCCAATTTAATCCCAGAACTTGCCTTACTCTCTGGCTTTTAAAAAGCTATACTTATTAAGTTTGAGTTGTAGAAATGTTCATATGAATAGTTATGAGGTGGGGGAGGAATATGGATACAAATTACCACATCTTGCACCCCTTCTGTGAGTCAGACACTACATTGGCTACTTTACATGAGATGATTTACATTCATCAGGTCAACTACTCTCGTAACTATCATGAAATCTTGAACTGGCATTCCCATTTTGCAGACTGACACAGTGAGATTTAGAGGTTTTGTGATTTTCTTGGGCTCACACAATTAGAGCCAGAACTAGTTTTATGTCAGAGTTGTAAGTATTAAACAGAGCATTACCCATAAAATAGCTTAGAATAGAGTCTGGCACATAAGAGTATTGGGTGTTAGCTATCACTATGAGGATTGGCTACAGTGTGGTAAGAGAGACCTCATGGAGAAGGCAATCCTGGGTTTGGATCATGTAGCTTGAGTACAAGTTGGGCAAGAATTTAAGGGATGATGCTATAGCATATGAAAAATGAATAGTGTCTTTGGAGTGTGACAAGCAGTTAGGTGTGACTTGAGAGTGAAGTCGCAGGTGGTGGGACACAGTGAGAGATGTGTCCAGGAAGGAAACCTGGTTGTCAGGTGATGGAAAATCACGCTAAGAAAATTGGACCTGGTTTTTGCAGATTAATTAACATCAAAAGAGGGTGACACAGCCTTACGTAAGTCTTGGAATAATGATTATGACAGCAGAGTGATGGATGAGTTGGGGTCTGGGGAGAGGGATGGAGACACTAATGAGAAGCAATACAAGAGTCTAGGAAAGAATAATGAGGATCCAATCTGGTTGGGGCAATAGGACTTCAAGGAGGATCAAATGGGATTCAAGAATTAAAATAGCCCTCACTTCTAGTTCATATGATCAGAAGGATATTGATGCTTATAGCAACCATGAAGAACATGAACACCCCACGTTCCTGGGGGTGGTGCTTGCCAGATGAAGAACCTGGTAATGGCAAGGCATTTAAGCTCAATCTCAGATTCACTTGTCTCCAGGACAGCCCACTCTGTTTCTATTTGCCAATTCTATTTTCATCCTGGTGTGAAAATTGCAATTTGAATAGCCCAAGACCTCCACTGGCCACACACTTTTTCATAATATTCTTGAAATGGAAGTCAAAGGTAGGACTGGCAAGAACAACAGAATGATTTACTAATTTGTGGTAAATATTAACTTCACATCATGGTGAAATCATTGCTTTTGCATATTATGATACAAACTGGTTATACATTTCCTTCACACCTCTCTCTGTTCATGCCCCTTCCAGAATATAAAATGTCAGCCTTATTTTCATAGTGTTGTTCACCAGGGTTCTGGAAATTCAAAAAAGGAATATTTTAGCCATCTGCTGTGGCCTTTTCTATTTTTTTTTTTTTCCCCTTTCAGAACATATACGATTAAGTGGCAAGTGAGGTCCTGGGAGAGCCTTTCAACTTGAGATTTCCAAGGATGCCCACCCTGTTCCCATTACATTTTTCTTGGCCTTTGTTTGTTTTTTGGTTTCATTACCCTTTTAATTAATCACAACATTGGGTCAGCCAGACCTATTAACTGCATTTCTCATTTAGACCTTTCAGAGATGCAGTCGCAGATGCAATTTAATTTGTTGACCCATGATCGATAGCAATTAATAGCATCTCTTTAATCTTGTTGAAATGTCTGTCTCTGGCTTCCAGTAGCTACCATCTCAAGGGAAAGGTATGCACACACACAGGTTATTCAGCTTCTAGGCAGTAGCTGCCCCCAACCACCTACTCTTCTCATGACTTAGTAGCCATTTTGGAAGTCATCATTCTCCAGAGCCTTTTCAATTATCATAAAAAAAGTTCATCTGGACTCTCTTATCTGATTCCTCCACTGCAAGTTCATTATGCAAATGAACTCTGAGAAAAATACTATCAAGGGCTTTTTTAATTCAGAAAAATAGATTTGACTTTTTAAAGTGCATTATGTTAAGTAAAAGCTCGGGTTTCCTGGTTCTTCCCCATGTTGTCTTGTGGTTAACGCAGTCACTGCAATCCAGAATTCTCCTTTTTATCTGTCACATTAAAGAGTTTATTCAATCACTCAATAAATAACGTTTCAGCTAGGAAATGAGGCACTGTGGTTAAAACTAAATAAGGCTTTTTTTTTTTTTCCTGCTCTCAAGGAGCTTACAGTTTGATGGGGCAAACAGCAGGAAAAGTCCACAACACCAGAGAGGGGCGTGCTGTGCTCTAGGTATGAACAGGTACGCTGGGGATATTTGCAAAAGGCGAGGCATCTTCCTGGAAGTAGCCCGTGCCCTTATGCAGTTTATAAGATGAACTTTCTACTGATGCAGCTCAGACCGTGTAACTGCCCCCATTTTGCTAATAAAATCCATCCAAATCAGTACATGTTTGCCTGACACCAAACCAAGGACCCTGAGGTCACCTTCATATGGTGAAGGAATAACCTAGTTGCCTTGGTGCCATCTGCCCTTTTCTCTGAAGTCTGCTTACTGACCAGTGGAACTCACTGTCCTTTACCCCACTGGGGGTACTCAATACACTGCTTTTTATCAAAAGTTGTCCTTGCACCTCAGTAGGAATTTGGGTGATGCCATCCTTCAATGGTATTTACATTTTGGGCTTCATCTATGGACTCATTACTTGGTACTAGACTCAACTGTGGAATGGGAGCCAGTGGCCCCTGTGAAAGCATCAGAAAGCAAGCAAGAGGTGGACTGTTGAGCAAGAAGCCCTTTCCAAATGTTCAGAAATGACCATCTCAGGATGACCACGTGCTCTGCAATCTCACAAGATAGCCTTAAAACCAACTGTCAGGAAGTGTCCTGTGTTACAATTTTACAAACAGATAATAAAAAAAGGTGCTAGACAACCTCTTATAGAGAAGATTTGCAGTTATTTGATATATAAATATAAGGCATATGATTTATAAGCAGCAAGTAGAAAATGTCTAAGGTGCGTGCATGTGTATTTGTGCAAGAAGTGTAAAAAGTGCAGGACTATGTATCTATAGAAATGTAAGCGGTTATAGACATGCTGGTGGGCTGAAGGCTGTGTCATTAAGATCACATACTTGCTACGTCTCCGTAGAGCTAGAACTTTCTTCTCCCACTTTTGTACCTAACAACTGCAGGCTTGTTTGGCCTACAGGAATTCTTATCCCACCTTTGCCTTGCTGTGAAGCATTTCATTAGTTCTGCCTGTTCATAAATTTAATTCCCCATCCCTAATCATTTGTGGTTCATGTGGTACACTGCTTTCAGAGGGAGGCTGCACACAAGTGAAGGAGAGCTGTGGAAGGGAAGGAAAATCAGGCTGCCATGGAACCTAAAGTCATTGTGCTGACAATGATAAGTGTATAAAAAAGAAAACGATTCTTATCTAAATGTGTAAAATATTAACACAAACATAGTTGGGGTTTTTGTTTGATTGCTTTTGTTCAGGTTGGTTTTTGTTGGTTTCTTTGTGTTTTGCACCTAGACAGTCATTTTTTTCTGTTCAAGAGTACTTTTCCATGTATCTGTTCTGTTTACTACTTGATGTGGTCCTGCAGGGCAGCAGGGCTAGAAGGTGAACAGAGGGCTTCCCTGTGTATCCAGATACACAGACGATACCTGTGTGCAATCAGAAGAGACTGTTCTCCAAGGAAGAGAATGTTCTCTAAGCCGCTTCACTTGTTTACATAAAGGGCACTCCTATCCCGCTGGTTGGGCTGGATGCCACTTTAGTTTCTCCAGAGAACCCAGCAATGTTCCAGGAGGTTCTCACCACACAACTGACTGTTTCTCAGCCTGACAAGTATTCTGCCTTTCAGGAATGTTAACTTTAATTGCCCTGAGTTTGCTTTAGATCCCCAGTTGTACCTTCCGGCTCATAACAGCTCAACACAGCACACTTTGGATATAAATAGTAGTAGGAGAGGCCCTAGAACCACTTAAGAATGAGAGCAGAGTCAACCAGCGTTCCATTCCCCACTCCCTTTTGTCCAGCACCTACTTTTTATCAGCAGCCAGGCCACTGGCTACCAAAACTCCAGTGTCAGCAGCCTGTAAGAGCTTCGTTAGGAGATTACTGAGTGTCTTTAAAAAAAAAAAAAGAACTTCAGCTATCCTCCCATGAGTGGGGATGGCCAGGGTCACAGTGGCAAAGCTGCAAAATGAGATGTCCAAAAAGCATAAAGTAACTTTCAAAAAATCGGACTGTGCACAGAATTGTGCTATTTCACAACACCAGTGCAGCGTGCAGGGGTACCTCCCTTCTTTGCACTTGCAGAAGTAAAACCAGAACAGACATCTCTAATTGCACATTCCATCCCATTGATTTGCTCTCACAGAAAATGGGAGGTCAGCCATCAAACTCATATGCCTATTGAAATGTACATATCAATCCACTGTATACATAGACTGCTATACAGCACCATACAGTCCTCTTTCTCTCTAGCTGTCTTCTGGAGAAATGAGAGGGCACGTTGGAAATGCATCATGCACGCAACCAAATACAACTTAGAAGCGTGGTCTCTTACCCTCTGCTCCAGCACGCAGTGAGATACAGATTTTTAAAACTATTTTGCTTGGTTTGAGCAATTGCATCCTTAGCTTCATCAGACTTGAGGTTGAACTAAATAATCTCACCCCAAGTAATTTTCTTTGAGACCTGATTTATGTCTATTGAGCTGAATCAAAGAACCTGGATCACTGTGAAGACCTAGTTCTTAATGGCCTGGTAGATATTGCCAGAATCATGTTTACAGGGCCAAATGCTTTCTTCCTTTATATAAAGGATGCATTGTAAGTGAATTGTCTTTTTTTAAGCTTCTTATTGACTTACACTACACTGACATAAAAGCACACATATTACAATGCTTATGACATGGGATATAGAGTGTAACACTAGCGCCCCAGAAGTCCCCACGAGTCCCCTGCCTCACCACCACTAAGGCAAACCCCCATCAAGAATGGCTCAGCTTCCAAATAACACAACTCACTTTTGCCTGCTTTGAAGCTCAGTGTAAACAGAATCAGACAACAGGTATCTTTGGAAGCTGGCATCTTTCATTCAGCATTTCATTTGTGAAATTTATCTTGTTGCATCCCTTTATTTTCTTTATGAAAAAGGAGATTTGATTTCCTTGACAGAGCTATACCCCTTTATTTCCTAGGAGAAATGTAATTATTAATATTAAAAAAATCTAAAATCTCACCCAAAGATCAGAGATTATGGGGAAAAATTCTCTATAAACATACATTTTTTTTTGCTTCTTCTAGGGATTTCAAAATGTACATTAATTGAGGAATGGATGGACTCCCACATCAGGAGTCGCTTCTAAGCAGAGGTCAGTGTGGAAGAGCACCAGCGGTGAAGCGAAGTCTCTGTTTGAAGGAGAGGGCTTGTCCTTCATTATAGCATTTCATCACTTCTAGCTGAACTTGTCATTTAATCCCTGGCTCCTTTCAATTGTCAGTCAAGTCTTACACTGGCCTAGAAAGAGAGGCAAGTCTCCCTGACAAGTGAGCTCAGAAAGGTCAGATCTGAACAGAGGCAGAAAAAGCGTCAAGCATCAGGACATCCAAGGTAGGGTCACTGGAGACTAGAGTAGGTGTCAAAGCACTCCCCGAGGGGGACAGCTCATCCTAGCAGGAACGCTGTGCTCGGTCGTCTTTGCCTGGAGCACCTGGACCGACCCCACTCCTCTCTCCCTCCTTCTCTTTTCCAGCCCTCAGTTCTCAGCCTACAGGGCACGTCTTAGGGAGCCCCAGCTTCACACTCTGATTGGGTCAGGTCCCTCAGGATGGTCTTCCCTAGCCTGCTGGACTTCTCCTTTTGGAAAACTTATGACTCCAAAAGTAAGTTATTTTTCAACTGTCCCTCCCTCCAGACTGTAAATTGATGAGGCACTGAGCCATGTGCCTGGCAAGTAGCAGATATTCCTCTAATATTTCCCGAATGAGGGAACAAATCAAGGAACAAAATTTTAAAAATACTGCTGGCATCCTCAAGAGACAAAATGAATTTTACCCCCCAACTTTATGATGTGTTTCCTTCTTCCTGATTTTCTTATGGCAGGAGAAATATGTTAAGTCTCTCTAAACAAACAAGCCCTAAAATTCTTGAGTGTCAAATAAATCCACTTCTTTCTAAACACAAAATGTTTCCTCATTTCCGGGAATACGTGCATTATAGCTTCTTTAAATTAGAGGTCCAGCTGCTCAGCATTTTGGTGCCAAAACCCACCAAATGAAGAGAAAATCAGTAGGACAAACACATGTGCTTAAAAAGAAGCATATAACCCCATCTCAGAAAATGGATCCATGGAGTCTATCAAATGACATCTTTAAAAAAAAAAAACTTGTAATGTGCGTACCCTTCCTCACAGCTTACGGATCCACTGAGGAAGAAGTATTTGGCAGAGAGAGGAGACAGCTGAATTCTTGTGTGCTTTTACCTTAACCTCCTGCTTCTTCAGGAAAATGAGACCCTTTGGCCTCTTCTTTCAAGATTCTTAGATTGCGAGGAAATTTACTAAAATGATCAGGAGAGCACGACGACACCAAGTGCTCGGGCTTGCTTCAAAGTGATGCAGATGGTCGCACGACAGGCTCAGTTTATGCAGTTCTGGATGAACAACACGACCGAGTGACAGTCTGATTTGCCAGGTACAATAAAGTGAAAACAATTTTTATTCTGCCTTTTTTTTTTTTTTTTTTAGAGGTGAGAAATTCCTAGAATGCCAAAACTGGAAGACCCTCAGAGGCTGTGAATTTCTTAATCTTATGGGCATTAATTATTACCAATAATTTACACATAAAGGTAGTTGCGTTTCTAATAGTTAAAATGAATTCATAATGCATATTATTACATGTGACAGCAACAATCCTATAATCCTGGAGGTGCAACCAGTTCCCAGAAACTTTTAACCAGTATCTTAAAAAGTTAAGCTGAAACTTGGGACCTTAGGACCTTCCTTCTTCTCTCTCTCTCTCTCTCTCCCTCTCCTTGTCCCTCTTTCTCTCTCTTTCTCTTTCTCTAACACAATGCTTGCTCTTAAAACCTGTTTCCAACCTATAAGTGGCACAGAGGGTACTGAAATTAAGAAGACTTCCAAGGTTTTTTTTTCCAATAATATACCAACTTATTCAAAATCCTCAGCCAAAGGAAATCTTACGTAAAACTATTAAATGTATTCATTTAACTCCAAGACAATTTAACAAGCATTTTAAATCATTTACCAAAAGGAAGGCATGGGGCTTCATGTTGAGGGTACTAAGATGAATACAAAATGGTCCTTTTCTCAAAAAAGTTAGAGCCCAGTGAAGTAGAGACAGAGAACAGTCAATAAAATTTCAATATATAGAGGTTTGCCCGGGATGTGATGGAGCATAAAAGAAGATTATTTTGCATTGGATTTTAGAGAAGGCTTTCTGGACAAAAAAGATGCTGCAGCTGAGTCTTGCAAGGTGAACAAGGGTAACTGGATGCGGAGAGAGAAAGTGCTGTTGTGGCCAAGGGAACTCCACGGACAAAGACGCGCAGTGAGGGGCAGTGCTGAAAGCGGGGAGCGTTAACCCGCACATCCGTGGTCCGCCCGGACTGAGAGGTGGAGCTAATAAGGCGGGTGCAGGCCAAGTAGGGGAGGATCTTGTGAACCCTCTTAAGAAGTTAAACTTCAGCTGACAGATGTTAGGAAACCACTGGGAGATTCCTGAGAGCTATAGTCAAAGGTGCACATCAGAGAGGATTCTGGTTCTGACCACACTGTGAGATCGTCACTCTAAGTGAAGTAAGCCAGAAAGAGAAAGACAGATACCACATGAGATCACTCATATGTGGAATCTAAAAAAAGAAAAAAAGATACTAACGAACTTATCTACAAAACAGAAACAGACTCACAGACATAGTAAACAGTCTTATGGTTACTGGGGGAAAGCAGGTGGGAAGGGATAAATTGGGAGTCCCAAGATTTGCAAATATTAACTAGTATATGTAAAATAGATAAATAACGAGTTTCTTCTGTATAGCATAGCGAACTATATTCAATATCTTGTAGTAACCTATAGTGAAAAGAATATGAAAAAAAAATGTATGACTGAAACAGTGTGCTATACACCAGAAATAATCAATGCATCGTAAACTGACTATACTTCAAGTAAAAAAAGTGCATCTGGGGAAGTGACACAATACTGAAGGGTCAGAGGGTAGCTGGACTCAAAGCAAGAGATGGTGAGAGTCCACACTAGAGCACTTGTTGACAGGAATAAAGAGCAGAGGATCCATCAGAGCTAACTTTAGGCAATAAAATAGTGCGGACTTGAGAAGAGGAAGCCTTACAGGCCTGAATGAGAGCTGACATACCAGGGGAAGGGTAGGCTGAGTTTGTAGAACTAGGACTTTAAACTTTAGACATGTTGAATTGCAGGTGACCATGAGATTGCTATGTAGCTTTCTCCAGTGGACCATTGGGTATATGAGTTTGAAGTTCAAAGTCAAGCTCAAGATAGGGATACAGGGTGAGGAGTTCTAAGAAGGAGGTAAGCTTGCCCAAGACCATAGGGCTGGGGAAATAATTATAGCACATAGCAACAAGCCAAATGAAGATACGTGGGACAATGATCAGGAGATCATACATCTGTACAGCTACACGTTCTTCTGTAGTCTATTCACACTAAAGCCCTTACCTGGTGTTTCCAATGGTCAAAATATTTACTAAATCTTGTCATTTATATTTTAGAGATGCAAAGCCAAGAGCTAATGATGGATTGATGAATGCTGAGCAAAATTTAAGTGGCCTGAATGAAAACTGATTCTCAGTTATCTCTGAGAGATTCAACAGGATGCTTTGGTGTTATCTACCCATATAAATAAATATATAAATTGCTGGATAAAGGGCAGGTAAGTACTTGATCCTCATACAAGTAATCCTTACCTATATGTGCTAAAATGCTCATTTCTCAGTCCATTAGGTTCAGTTTAATGCATAGAGAACATGTCTAGAATCAATAGGACTTTGAAGGTTTCATTTTTAATTTTACTCAGATGAAAAATTCTCAGTGTTGCCTGATAATTCTAGCATTTACACAGCATCGGCAACAAGCCCCGCAGGAAGCATGAGGCCAAGGTTAAAACCCTTCGCGTTCAAGATGCTACGACACCCAAAGAACCAATTTTCATTGTATTGCATGTCTCCTAGCATTTTATTGGTACGTGCGGAATCTGAAAGCAGAAGGGGTGCGCTGGGACTAATTTCAGTTGCAGATGTCTAACTCTTGGCATTAAATTTTCCTTAACTTTCACAAAATTGAAGGTTACTGCTTTAGCTTATTAGTCTTCAGCTAATTTTGTATCATGTACAAAAATAGGAGTGCCGTCTTCTTCAAAAGACAACGAACAACAGTGTAATGGGGATGGGGGTTCTGGTTTCTGCTGAATGAACAGGTATGTGCTAAAGAAAGAATAGCTTGATTCAGTTTTCCTCATGACAAAAAGAAGCAGTTGTCTGTATACAGAGGTGGTGTCCCTCTGGTCCAGTGGGCATTCCCTTAAATTGTTTCCTTATTCTTAAGCTGATTTATAGCCTGGCTGTATTTATATCCTCATTTGCAAAACTGCAGATTAAGAATAGGACTAGGGTTGGGGTAATCAAGAATAGAGTGCATAACACTCGTCAACAATTCAAACACAATCCAGAAAATATCTTCGGGGGAAATAAAAAATATCCCATACTATTTCATCACTAGCTTATGTGCCTTAAACTCATCCTTTACTGACACATCATTCCTGGTGATCCATGCATTAGTCTGACCCACTAACTTGTTGAATGATACTTTATACCTAATTTTTTATTTCTGTAGTTCTTTGCCATTTTGATGTATTTTCAAATATGCTATTTCATTTTCCATCCTCGGAACTCACTGCAGTGACGGCAGCTGTTACTGTTGCATTATTGTGTTCGGGGAAACAAGCTCCAAGAGGTTAAATGTTTTGCACGGAATTACATGATTGATAATTGGTGGAACTGGTCTAGAAGCTAAGCCTTCAGACTCCTAGGCAAACTTGTCTTCACTCTACCCCAGGCACTTAGCAAACATAAATAAGTAAATAAAATGAAGTCACTGAGGTTTTACTCAGGCTGTGAACAGTGCCTGGTGTCAGTGGAATAAAGGATTTTTCTTGTGATTCTTACCTGGCAGAAGCAGATGACAACACAATTAAGAAACGAACTTTGTCTTTGACATTCCTATCTCTTTCCCCAGAGCCCCACTTCTCCCTCCATAATTTCACCTTCCAGATCTGGATTTTGGGTTCTGAGAATGCCTCAGATTCTTAAGTCATTCCTATCTCTCGCTAGCAAGCAAATTCACCCAGTCCTTCACAAGACACAAACATGTCCTTCTCTGAAGATTTTCCTGATTTCTCCTAGAATCATTCACTGTACCCTCCTCTAAGCTACTGGAAGATAGCTCTTTGTAACTTTTTATGTCACTCGCTACATTATGTTTTAACATTTCATTCCACCATTTTTCTACTGGTCCATGAGTTCCCAAAAGGTAGATACCTATGTTTCATCTTTGTGTCATTCATGGTACCTAGAAGAGTCTCTGGAACATAAGAGATATTCAAGAAGTGTTGGGACTGTGGATCTGAAAACCTTTAGCCTAAAGTGTTCGTGACAATGTACTTGCTCCCTTACAAAATAAATATAGATATAAATGTTGAGATGTCTTTATAAAGAGGTCAGTACTTAACACAAAGTAATGACTCTCTCATGAGGAAATGGACACTGTAATAGTAGGAAGGAATTTAGGGACTGGAGTTTTCCTGTTGTTTTTCATATTACATAGCCAACTTCCAAGACCAATTCAAATTAGTTCAATTGACAAATATTTGCCGTGGACATCCCACATTCATTATGAATACTTCCAGGGTCCTCTACCTATCCTTGAATTCACTATTTTAGAACATTTTGCAGAGGATCTTAGTTTTCTCCAGAACCACATTCTATTGAACATCACCAGTTTCTTTTCTATATCCAAGCAATAAGTTTACCAGCTTTAACTTTTTTACTAAATCACGTCTCTTACTTCTGTTTTATACACATAAAAACATCCAGTTGTGAGCACCTGATGATGACATGAACTAAAGATCCCTTGATAAAGAAGAGAGAACCACAAAGTCATGTTGAGACGCACATGCTGGGAGCAGCAAAATTCCAGGACCCTCTGGGGGTCATTTGGGAAAATTCAAAATCACAAATGTTAAATCTGCAAACGCTAGGGGTCTAATGGATAATGAGTATCTATGACATGCAGTGCACTTGTGAGTGCTGCAGAGAATTCAGTACACATAATTGCCCCTGCCCTAAACATTTTACTAATTAATCTAGTACCTCTATCTGTTGTATTACCATTTGCGCTTACATTTTTATTGACTAGAACTTGCTAAAGAAACAGCCTAAAGGCTTCTAGTCACAATGGTGCCTTGACTTGAGGCTTCAACTTTCTCTTTGACACACTCACACACATAGTATTTGTAAATTAGATACTTTGAAAAATATTAGAACCATAGGCATTTAAAAATATATGTATAAATATGATCAAGAGCTGGAAATAGAACAGAAACAAAGATAAGGATGGGGATATCACCAACCAGATCAAGCAGATTCCAGAATTAGTCACAGCACTTGGCCCAGACAGCTAAGGCTGCTACGGCAGAGTGCTGCAGACTAGGAAGCTTCATCAACAAGAATTGATTTCTCGCACTTCTGCAGTCTTGGAAGTCTAATAAGATCACAGTGCGGACAGATTCAGTTCCCGGTAAGAACCCTCTTCCTGGTTTACATACGGCCACCTTCTTGTTGCATCTCACATGGCCCTTCTTTAGCACATGCTCTTGGAGAAAGCAAGCTCTCATGCCTCTTCCTCTTCTTATAAAGGTGCTAATCCCACCATTAGGGCCGTACCCTCATGACTTTATCTGAACTTAATCACCTCTCAAAAGCCCCATTTCTAAATATCATTACATTGATGGTTAGGGCTTCAGCAAATGAATGGGGAACAGATTTAGCCCAAAACAGCATACACACACACACACACACACACAAACACACACACACACATACATACACAGACATATATGCGCATAAATATAGATAGATACATAGATATAACTGAAAACTGTAAAGAGATTTGATTCCTGTAGGATGTGGGGAAATACCTAAACCAGACCAACTGCATTAACCAGGCAGCTGCAGTAAGGCATCAGAAGTATTAAAAAGAATCTGGAAAAACTATGTGAATTCCCAGGACCATTCACAGACAGAAAATAAATTTATGGTTACTGGAGAGAAAGGGGATGGTAGTGGAGGGATAAATTGGGAGTTTGGGATTTGCAGGTACTAACTACTATACATAAAATAGATAAACAACAAGGTTCTACTGTATAACACAGGGAACTATATTCAATACCTTGTAAATAGCCTATAATAAAAAAATGTGAAAAGGAACGTATCTATACATATATGTATATAAAACTGAATCTGTACACCAGAAGTTAACACAGCATTGCAACATTGTAAACCAACTATATTTCAATTTAAAAAAATATCCCCAGGACATTGGTTTATATAAAGCAATATACTTGGGTTGGGGAGGGGGGCTAAAGGAAGCAGAGACAGCCAATGGGACCCCAGCCAGGCTGCCCAAAAGCTCACAGTTGGGTCTGTACTTTCTCCAGTGTCACCAAGGGACAAGACCACAGAGGCACCACTATGGAGCCTGGCTCCAGACAGGACAAACCAGAGTCTGTGTAGATGCCTCTACAAAACCATAGACAGGAAGGAATGAGCATAGAGAATGCAAAAAAGGAACGGTTACTCAGCTTGTATTTTCAAACTAAAGTTTCAAGTGTATGATAAATAAGAGTCGAAGAAAGAAAATCCAAAAAGGAAATGTTGAAAATGACTTTGAGGATATAAAACACATCTTTAAAGAAATAAAGGAGTAACTTTTATAAAATAAGAACAAAAATTGTGAGACCAAAGCAGTCAGATATGAGTCAAGAATAGGTAGATGGGGGAGGGAGGGGAAGAGCCAATTAGAATTCTTAGAAATTAAAAATTAGCTAAAAATGAAAGAAACAGAATATTTTTTAAAAGGCAAGGTATAACAATGATGATGGTGATAATGATTATATTAAACTGCTTAACATGTATCCTATAACTCAGCAGTTTCTTTCCTAGGACACACAGACGAAACCCTCACGTATATACGTCCCCGTATACAAGCATAAGTATAATCAGAAATACTGACTGCCGTGGCCAGGAAATCAGAAACATCCTCAATATCCATCAGGAGGAGAACACATAAACAAACAGATACATTTACACAGGGGCACATTTCATAGCAGTGAAGATAAATGAACTAGAGCAGTACACAGGACGTGGTCAGCTTGGATAAATCTCACAAACACATCGAGTGAGAAAGCAAGTTGCAGTAGAATACATAAAGTATAATACCTTTCACATAAATTTGAAATCATGGAAACAATAGTATATGCTGTTGATGGAGATACACACATAGGTATACATATATACACTATATGTGCCTACATATGGCATACTTTAAAATTATACCAGATTGCTAAAAACTTAAGTCTGACGATACCAAGATTATAGGGAAATACTAGTTCTCACATGCTGTAAGTGGGAGTATGATTTGGAATGACCCACTGGAAGATCAATTTGATACATTTAGTGAAGATGGAGAGGTGCCTACCTGTAACCCACCAATTTGGTTTCCAGCTATATTCATCTAAAGAAAACTCTTGCAACATAGACACATGGGACAAGCTCAGTGATTTTCCACTGCAGCATTACTCTGTGCAGAATTATTTTTACTAGAAAATAAATATAGTGAGAATACTAAAATATGGGCTGAATATAAACTAAATTAATGGCTGAGTTTGCCTTTAGGGAGGATGAAAAGGAATGATCTATAAAGAGAAATATTAGAAAAATATCCATAATGATTTATGCCTTGAGGAAAAAAATCTGAAGGAAACATATTAACTTTTGTTAAATTTGGATGGCACCAAAATGGGTGTTTATAAAGAGTATTTTTTGTGCCCTTTTTAATTTTTTTGTGTTTTTTCACTTTTTAAGAAAGATAATGTGTGGGAAGGGTATAGCTCAGTGGTAGAGTGCATGCTTAGCATGCATGAGGTTCTGGGTTCAATCCCCAGTACCTCCAATAAAATAAGTACATAAATAAACCTAATTACGACCCCCTCCCAAAAAGAAGGTTAAGCTCATCCCAAACTAAATGTAATTAATCTATTGATATTAATCCACTGGTCAAATATTAGAAGGAGGCCTGAAGGATGGTGGGAGGAGGTTTTAAAATTCAGCTTCTTTCTTTCAGATGCACTGTGACACCTGTTTGCTGAGCCCTGGGGCGAAACAAAAGGCTCTACCTCCCGGCTTCCCGTTTGTCACCGCACACCCAGTGCGCTCTGCGGGATGGAGGATGATGCTAGCAATGCCAAGACCCTACGTCTGATTCCCTTCAGAGCTCATTAGCTTCACTCATCCCTACACACAGTTAGCCACTTAGCCGTCGCCGGCTGACCCACAGAACAACTGAGGCCAATAAGAAAACAGGGCAATGGCTTTTCAAAAAGCGCTGACTTCTGAGTCCCAGATCTGTAACCTAATAGCAGGAAAGACACAGTGGGAGGTGACCTCTATCCCAGTTCAAATAGCCCCTCTCATGTTATTTCAGAGCTCCATGGCCACGTGATTAACACTGGGCAAAAAAAAGACTTCACAGAATGGAACAGTCCAGACAAACCAACAAATGGGAGCAGCCGATTTAGCTAAAATGACCTCAATATACCAGAACCCGGGGTTAATACCACAGTCCTCATGCAACTTATTTCTTTTGCACCTAATGAAACAATTACAAACAAGTTTAAACTGAATAATCATTCCTTACAAATATTTCCCCCCCCCATTTAGCAACCATTCTAGCTTTCTCTTCTGTAAAAACAAACAAACAAAAAAACCAAACAAAAAAAAAAAAACTGGACTTTCTACAGAATAAGCTATTCTAAACCTTACAAAGAAGACCTGTATCTTATGCCCCTCTTTTGTTGTTTGTTTTGGTTAAATCTCAGTTGTCTATAATGACAAGGGCCTCTGTGTTCAGAAGCTGAAGATGGCAATAACATTCCTGATTTCTCATGAAGGCATTCAAAATTTCCAAGTTTTTCCTCCTTACAGTGAGAAACTCTTGGCTCCCTCCTGCCTCAGGAGCTCTGAGACTTAGAACTGATATGCAGAGACATCAGCCAGAAACACCACCCACTGGATGCTTCATCACCTGCATATAACTTAGGGTAACTATTTGTACTTTTCTCCTTGTTAATATCCTCAGCACAACGACCGAAGAACATGTGTATGAAAGTCTTCTTTTGGTTGCAAGTAATAGAAAACACAATTCAACCCAACAAACAGATTTTTGACCTCTCACTATTCAAAAGTCCGGGAGTCTACCTCAGGTACAACTGGATTCAACGCCCAAACTTCAGGCATCTATACCCCTCCGTCTCTCAGGTCTGCTTTCTTCAGATAATGACACAAAGGTCCAACAGGAGCTCTCAGATCACATCACATTCTACCAGGTTAGCCAACACCAGAAGAAAAACATAAAACTTCTCTTTTCTGAAATTTCCAGCAAGAATCCCAGGTTTCATGATCACATGCCTATCCCTAAACCAACTGGTGTATCTAAGCACGTGCTGGACTCTTATCTACCATGTCTGGTCCAGGTATGCACCCCCAGAGCCTAGGAGGGGATCAAACACCCCAACCATATGGATTCAAAAGGGTGGGAGCTGGTTCTCCCCCAAAATTTGGGTGCTATTATCAGGAAGGGAAATGGTAGTCAAAACCAATAGAAAGCCAGTAAAAGCTTAAGTTGTTATCTCAGGGAAAAAATACTATTAGTCACAGGGGTGAAGTCAAAAAAAGCATGGCAAGTTCAATACAAACTCATTGCCATAACTGGAAAAAAAATCCATTTTCTCCTGCTGGAGGGTCAACAGTACATTGTCATGTGGACAAGTAATTATGATAAGAAGTAGTTATCATTTGGAAGCTGCTATGAAGCCATGGGAAAACAGCAAATGAAGAGAGACACTCAAAGGTTGTTTACCGATTCCCCGGCCACCAATAAAACTGCACCTCAGCCTTCACTTTTTGAAGACCCACAGAAACAAGGTGCTATCATAATAATTTAATTATAACGGCATGATTAAGAAAAATGATATATGCTGTCTTTCTAAGCCTCTCTATGCAAGAGAATCACTCCTTCTGTACATGTCATTAATTAATTTGGTGTAATAATTAGTTTCAGTGCTCCTGTGATACCGGCGAATCTCTCACCAGGGTAAAATGAGGCACTTGGATAAAAGTTGTGCTTCTGGGAGGCATGAATTTCCAGCCCTGATAATGACTTTTGGATCAAAATACATTCCCTCACCCCAAGGACCCTTCGCATGGAATTCAAAAGGCTGTGAAAGAGAAGATAACCTCACTAGGTGTGCTCTTTCGATTGCCAATTAGGACAACCCTCCTGTTGGAAACTTGGCCTCCTGCCATTCTGTCCAGTGGTAAGATCAGCCACAAGAATCAGGCATCCTTTGCTCCCACTGTAACACTCTATTCCATCATAATGTCAGTGTCACACTCCACTTAATAGAAATTCATTCTATGTTTGTCCAAACAACCCACTGCAATTTGTGTTAAGTTTCACGTGTAGCCTGATTTAATGCATTATCTGGTTGATGGAAAAGACATTCCTCTACAGAGGGTTTTTGGCGTGAGTGTGCGTGTGTGTGTGTTTAGGAATTAAATAAAGGGCTCACCATATGTGCAGCCTGGAACATTGCTTGCAGCATTTAGCAGGGTCAGATTATCAAGTTTCATTATTTGATACATTTTTCAGGCTTGCAACAGAGTTGCAAAGAATTGATGGGAGCCACAGATTCATTTTAAAACGGGTTTATCGCTTCACCAGATATTCATTTAAGCAGAATCCACAGCTTAACTGGACCTCTTTGGCCCTGTGTGACACGTTTTTCCAAATGGAATGATACTAAGCATAGAGATGTAATATGTAGTTAAAGACTTCCCATCTCCATGAGGCACTCAGACATTAAAAGGAAGAAATTACTTTCATTCTCAAGCCACTGCTCACTAGAGGATCAGTGGCCAGCTGTTTTAGGGCACTGCGAAAGAGAAACCTAGAGATGCCACAATCCTTTCGGTTTCTAGCAAATGAGGCTGACATCTACCTTTTAGAGAAACCATCACAAGAGATTTCATTTATGGTGAGAAAAAATTATAAATTGAGGATTAAGTAAACTATTCTAATACATATTCTTAAAGCTGCTAAGCCAGATCAAATAGGGAAATGGCAGGAAATTAGTTAAGAATATAAAATTATAATGCAAAAAATGTTATTAGGAAACATCCAGCTATTTCAGATGTCCACAGCATGGTAAGTTACGCATGCGACATTTACACCAATCCAAACTACAATATGCAATTTCCAGTCTGAGATGAAGACTGCTAAGTTACTGAGTTTTATGTAGACATTTTGTAAATGTCTTCCATTTAATGAATTCTATCCTGACCTTTCCAAAATTTTTAGCTCAAAATATTAATCATTGATTTTCCATATCCATACTGACATTATATTTTAAAAATATAAAAAGCTATTGGATGGTATAATGGCATGTACAATTGTTTCATATAACAAAGGCTTCTTAATAGATTGTACATATTATCATTGGAATACCATGGACACAAATGATGTGTAAAATGACACGCTTGTGACTGATGATGCTATATTGAAGGGTAGAGCTTGGATCTGCTACCTAAGAGGGTTGACTACTGCCCCCTATTTAGACCACTGGTTCTCAACCTAGACTGTACTTTAGAATTACCTGGAAAACTTGTAACGTACCCCGTGCCCAAGCTGATTAAATCGGAAGACTCACTAAGGACTTTCCCCAGGCATTAGGACTTTTAAATCCCCTCCAGGTGCTTCCTCTGTGCAGCCCAAGTTGAGAACCACTGGTTTAAAGTGCTGGTTCTCCAAGAGAGGTCCTTGGAGACCAGCATCACCTAGGATCTTATTAGAAATGCCAATCAGGGTCACACCTCCTGAATCAGAACCCCCTGGGGAGATGGGCAGTGGAACCGACAGTGGGTGGTGCTGATGAATGCTGTAGTTTGAGAACCACTGATCTGAAGCTTGGAACAGAGGAAGTTCGGATCTGCAGAGCAGACACACTTACCTAGCAGGATGGTCACCTCTCGCTCGTCTATTGGAAAGTACAGAAAGCCAGCGGTCGATCCAGACTTTGTGGAGCTTGAAGTCAACACAATTTCAAGACCTTTTTAAAAGGAAAAAAAAATACAAAATTAGGTACAAAGTAAATATTCACTTAGAATTAGAGAAATAACAAGTTTAACAAAAACTTGGTGCTCACAAGTATCACAAACTGCAAGATAACGTAATACTTTTATTACTGTATCTCCTAGGACTCCTCTCTAACATTTTATCTTTTTTTTTCCCCACTGAATACTCTTTGGTTGTCTTTTCATAGGATACAAATTTTGTAATATTTTCTCCAGAGATAAAAATGGTAATCCATTCTTTTCTCTAGCATGGTGATTTTTTTTTTTAACTTGAGAGTTTAAATAAGGTCTCTTCAGGCTTGTTGAATTTGGGCAAAGCTCTGGCAAGTTTCATTCACATGGGAGCTGTAGTTTAGGGCATTTTTAGTATTTTATTGCAGCAACTAATCTTAAGCCCTCTTGGAATTGAAGAGTCCCCAGTCAGGGCCTTGGAAGGGGTCTGTGCAGAGGGGGAGTCTGACGCTGTCTTCACCTCCTGCTGAATCCATCCTGCACAGACTTGATAAGTTAACTTCTCTAGTCAACCTATCACCTCAGTAATTCTTTCTACTTTTGTAGAGGGGAGGAGATGGTACAGACAGCTAGAGAGGGGAGGAAAAATCCCTTCTGATAGAATCCAAATGAAGAGAATCTTTGTTCCCCTGAAAAGGAAGGGCAGCCCTGGGGGTTATCCACAGGTGGAGAAATGTGTGCAGTCTCCTGAGGTCACATAACCAGACTCCCTTCCCATTCCTCTAAGAAGTGTGATGCTTCAGCCTCTGAAACTGGTAAAGGCCCCCACGGAGTCTAGTGTAATTTTATAGATAATGAGGTAAGACCAGGATGTATACTGTGGAGCTGGACACCAAAGCCTGCTTCCCACTTTGTGAGAATCAGCTGTTCAAAAATAGAGTGATGGCCCTAATCAGGTATCTCCAGCATGAGAATTATCACTCGGACACAGTCCAAAATGGGATTTTATGTTGGTGGACCCTCAAATCAGCAAATAAGCAGAACACAGGAGGTAACAGGACAAAGATACAAACACTGATACAAAGGAATAGCATGGCTTCCTTTGTCACCTCCTAGGAGTGCTTGGTCACCTGCTGGCGTGCCACCAGCTGGGGCACAGGATGAACTAACCACCACTTAAGAGGAGCTTGCATTTTGTGTGGGCTTGCTAGCTTTTATACCCCCGGCCACGTCAGCCCCCAGACACACCTTATTTACTAGAGCAAAACAGTAATTCTGCTACTTGAGAAATGTATGTCCAGGTTTCAGTTCCTAAAATCCCCTTCAGGTCAGCACTGAGACATCTCTCCGTACGTGCATCTGCCTTGTGCACTCATGAGCTTTCTAATTCTGTCCACTCAGAAGCAGAGCACCCAGAACGTAGCAGGTGCCCAACAAGCATCTGTAAGACGAATGGATGGGTGAGCTAACTTGTAGTTTACAGGGTTATTAGATGGAGTGTGGTAAGTACATACATGAGAAACCAAAAATAAGTGGACCTGACACAACAATTTCTTTTAATTTGATAGTTTAATAAATGCCTGCTGAAATGAACACCTGTTTACAAGCTGTCTTTTATCAGTATTTGTCTGTTGACAGGCTTAAAAAAAAAAAAGCAAACATCTCTAGTTAGGGAACTCAAGAACAGCTTAATGAAGTAGGTGGCATTTTGGATGGGTCTTGAAAGAATTTGACAGATGACATATTTCAGGAAGATATTCCAGACGGAGAGAACCTCGTTAGCGAAAGACACAAAAATAAGAAAGCATGAGCTGTGTTTGGAGATGAGCAGTCAAACAGTTTAACTGAAATGGAGGACGCCTGGAAGGGAGAAAACGGTTCTGAAACTTTGGGTCTGGAGTGTCAGTCTGGAGAGCTGGGGTTTCCTTTCTCAGTGGGAATGTGGGCGCCACAGACAGTTCTGATAAAGAGAGTGACATATCAGAAGTGCCCCTCTGGAAAATGAATCTGTCAAAGGAGCATTGTGGACTATAGCATGAAAGACCACAGATCCCCAAGATCAGCTAGATTATTTGAGCAACAACCCACGTACAGAGGAGCAAACCTTCCCTAGGATAGTAGCTCTACAAATAGAAAAGAAGGAACAAATGTAAACAGCAGTGCAGGGGAGGCTTTGTCATTGTCTCAAGTGGGAGAGTTTGCAACCGGAGGTCTATGGGACTACATGGCAGGCGTAAGGATTCATGCAAGAAAGCTCTTAAGTTTGAAATCTGGAATCATCACTGTAAATCCTGCTGAGAATATGCTGTGTAATTTACAGGGGCTGATCCTGCAGACAGGCCCAGCAGACCACTGGATGAACAGGTCAGGGCTTTGGAAGTCACCTGCAGACCTCAACCTAAGCTCTATGAAGACAAGAACTGTGTCTTTCTTCACACGTTGAATATTCAGCATATAATCTGGTAACTGCTCAGAGTACTAACTTAAGAAATATTTGGGTGGCGGAAAAGGAGAGATGTTGGTCAAAGAACACAAGCTTCCAGCAATAAGATGAGTAAATTCTGGGGATCTAATTTGCAGCATAGTGGTTGTAAGTAATAATACCGTATTATATAGTTGAAAGTTACTGAGAGTATATCTTAAATAGTGGTAGTTTTGTAATGTGATACAGGTTATCTGCTAACCTATGGTGGTTATCATTTCTTGAGATGTAAGTGTATCAGGTCAGCACACTGTACACCCTAAACTCATACAAAGTTTTAAGTCAATTATATCTCAATAAAGCTGGGAGGAAAATACTTGTTGGATAAAAGAATGAAGATTGTAGCTGAAACAATGGAAAAGATTAAGATAGCAAAGTATATAGGTACAGAAGTTAGGGAAATGGATTGAACACAGAACCTTAAATACCTACAAATTATACTTTGCAAGAAGCAGAAAACCATCTAAGACCAGCAGCAATACTACTATGACAGTGTTGTGATATAATAAAAATTCCTAACACTTAGAGTAAGCAGGTTATAATTCATATGCTTAGAGTTCACTGGGAGCTAGGAAAGAATTTGTACATAGGATATTTGCAAACCCTGGAGGGAAAAATGCAACTTCAGAAGTTGATGCTGTTTTATTCAAAAAGTTATTTAAAAGCAGTGAGAAAGATGGAGTCTCATGGAGCATTGGGATGTGTGAACATCTTGATGCTATAAGAATCTTTTGTCTTTTGTAAGTCAAGCCTGTTACTCCTCAGTTTAAAACCCTTCAATGACTTCCCATGACACTTAGAAAAAAATCCAAATTCCCTAACATTGCCCACATTAGTCCTGCAATATCTGTTTCCTGCCAGCTTCTCCAGTCCCATGTTATGCCTTCACCTCCTATAGCCATGACACTCCACACCCACCTGCCATCTTTAGCTTCCCGAATAGGCTCTGTTCCCTATTTCTCTTTGATTGGAAGGCCAGCCCCTCAACCACCACTCCCTTCCCCCATCTATTCACTTTATCTAGTTAATGTCTGTTCATTCTTCTATCTCAGTTCAAATATCCTTTCTTTGAGGAAGGCTTTCCCTTCCCCTTAGTTTGTGTCAGATTCCCCTATTATATACTACTAGAGTTCCAAGTATCTTCACTGTGAAGGCTTTGTTGTAGTTTATAATTAGACTTTTGCCTCCTTTTTAATTATCATTCTCTGCAGATCAACCATCATCTCCATGGGGATAGTGTCAGCTTTGGTTCACTGTTACACTCCCAACATCCAGCAGAGTGACGGGCACATAACAGTGCTCTGCAAAAATGTTATTAATAGCAGCTAACTTTCTCATATATGTTAAGCAGCTAAGTTTCTCATATATGTTAAGCATTTTCTAAGTACCAGAATTTGTTCAAGTGCTTTCATGAGTTGAAGGCAATAGAATGTAGCATAAAAAGCATGGCCTTGGAAACTGACAACCTGGGTTCAAACTTCAGCTTTGCCATTTAGTACATGTGTGGGCTCAGGAAAATTACTAACTTCTCTGTACCTGAGCTTTCCCATTAATAAAGTGGAGATAAGGTAGAGCTGTGTGAGAACCGGAGATACTGATTAACCTACGCCAGGTTTTAAAGGTGCAGGGCTGGGAACCAAACCCAAGAAATAAATGTGAATCTGCTACTAATCACTATATAAAAGAATAATAGTATGCATTATAAATGAAGATGCTTTCCATCTCTGAAATTACTGTATCGATAGGCAGAGAGATTTGTAAGCACCCACACCTATCCCTCACACCCTACCCTGCTCCTCCCTTTGCTTCAAAGCAGTACATAGAACATCAGACCTAGACCCCTGAGAAAATAACCCCAGAAGTAAAATTGGACTAAGATTCTTTTCTACCAATGCCAGAGTCAAAACTAGAACAGGAAGACCAACCAGCACAGGTGCCCTGGAGTAGCCTGGTGGCAAACACAGCTGCTCCGGTGCCTTGCTTTTAAGTGGACTGTCACTTCACCAACAGATTTCAAATGTCCCTCCTTTTACATGCATACCAATATGCTTTCTTTGATGTTCATCACTTAATAAAGACATGAAAGGCTGCACAAAATCTGTGTCCAATGATCCTTGATGACAAAGCAAGACTGAGCCAATCCTTTTCCAGGCCTAATGATATTTTGCTCCACTAGCCTCATGCTGTATCTCACATGAAACAAATAAGGCACTCATGCATAAAATTAATACAGTAAGCACTCCAGGCAGTGATAAATTTGGAAAGGAAACAGACCCTCATAGACATTTCCTCCCTCTTAAAGGCAGATTTCCTATAAAACCTTGAGTCACCTCCATCTTGACTTGTAAGGCTTTTTTGGAAATTATGCCATCATCGCCCATGAAACCCAATAGGGCATGTGCAGTCAAGGTAGAAATAAAGGTGCAATGAAGCTGCTGAGAAGATGCTTAGAAATACGACCACTTCATTTTGCGTGGGAAGGCGATTGATCTCTAAACACCGAGAGTGCTCTCAGTTTGCCCTTTGCTATTAAGTTATCCTCATCACGCTACTCCTTTCAGTTCACCTGTGTGCAAATAAGCCCTGAACTCTCTTCTTTGATGCAGGGAGAACTGAAGGTGACTGCATGCCTTGGAACACAGAGAAGCAATGGTATCCAGAGTCTCATCGCAGAAGAGCAGGGTTGCCCTGATTTCTTCAATAATCACTAGAAAGCACCTCTACTTCTGACACCGTGAGTCTCATGAGGACTTTCATAAACAAAACCCACGTGTCTCAGGAGCACGTCTTAGTCACTCACACAATGAACCTCACTGCCGAGGTTTGAAACAAATGTTTTAAAGTGGGTTTAGCTTTTTTTTTTTTTTTTGCAGTAAGCCATCAAGATTTAGAGATCGTTTGCTGTCACAGCATCTCAGTTTGTGATGACCGCTAATCATAAAAAGCAGCTACCAGAAATCTGTAGCACACAATACTTAATGAAAAATTAACCTCATTTCCTTTAAAATCAGAAACAAGATGCCTTTGATTCAACGTGCAGTAAGACAAGCCAAAAAAATTAAAGTAATTATAAAAGAAAATAAAGTGGGCTTTAAACTCTGAAAACTGAAGACTACTGTATTCAAAAATTTGCATTCAGAAGTTTGGAAGAACAAAAGAGGTAACCATTGCTCCATGGATCCCAGGAGACCCCCAAAAAGAAAACGAAGGGTTTGATTTACGTAGGGACTACATCGTTAACTTGCTGTCTGTGCCGTGTTATACTTGAGTAGCATCTAAGAAAAAATAAGGGATTCTGGTTGAAATGATACTGAGGATGGTGGTTGTCGGTTTCACTTCACCAGGCTCAACACAGCGTCTGTCATGAACATCAGGTGCCTGCTATGCTATTTTTTGGTTTGTTTTAATTTGCACTGCAACTCTAGTTGCAAGAGCGAGTTTTCAGAAGGCATGTGTCTCCATCACTACTATATACTCAGTAAATTACATCCGTAGGTGGATGTGTTTGATGGATTCCTTTTGACCTTGTCGGTGTTTGTTTGTCGCTGTGTCATTTTAGAGAAAATGAAAAACAAATACTAGCTTCCAAGGTTCTCTTTTTCAAAAAGGGAACTGGCTAACATTCCCTTTTACCTCTTCCAGGTGGGGGGGGGGGGTCCTAAACCAGAGTGGTTTACATATTAAATTGTTAACACGAGTCTCTATGGAAAATGAAAGGCAAGCTAAAACACACCTCGAGGGGATTCCAAGGGGCACAAATGTGATCTTGCTTCTGTACAACCAAATCATTAATATTAATAGTGAGTTCGGTGTACTTGCTTAGCAAGCAGCCCTTCTCCCTGGGGTGTTCTCAGAACGCTGACAATACCCCCGGTTCTGATTCTGTTTTCTGACTTTGAAGTCCAGACACCAGGGTGTTAGCATTGTCTTGCAGATTCCTCCTTTTCCCTACAGGCCAGAAAGAGTCGAGACTCACCCTTCAATTGAAATACATACTCTGGCTCCATAGTTACACATGATTCCCTTCCTCCACCCTCCCTCTAAGCAGGATTCTTTTCCTTCTGTTTCTCCCGTCTTTTTGTTTTGTGCTGAATCATATCATTTCCAATAGTAACAGCCCTAGATCCGTGAATTATGGGAGCTAGATTTAATTAAATGTTAACTGGAAAAAGATAAGTTGTTCAACTGTGCATATGAAGTTCCCAGGAAAATACAACCCCCCGGAAGAGAAACTTTACCCTACTCTGCTGAGATTTCCCCTCATGTGAGCCCAGTTCTGTACCTCCCACTTCTATTTCAGTGATACATGTCTTTGGAAATGTGGTGAAAATATGTGAGTAAATGTTACAGTTACTGATGAGTAACATGAGACAAGTTACAAGGATGGTAGATTTTTGTGTTATTACTGGTGTTCCTTTTTAAAGCATTTCAATGAACAACAGTTAAGATTACCGCATTCTGTACACTGCAAATAATTCATTCTGAAAAAGCCATTCATACACATTAGTCCCACCACAGCACACACAGGGTCATTTGGGATTAAGACAGACTGAGTCAGTCTCTTGGCCTCTGTTTTGGCTTCTTAAAGGAAGATCAGATCTCTGTGCAAAATAGACACAAGGATTTTTCTGTGTAAAAAGACAGGATGGCTTTTATCTCATTCAAAAGCTGCTAATGGGGATCGTTGCTATAACATTTGTAGGCTCACTGAAATCTACATGATTTCTCTCTCTCCAGTAATTACATCTTAAAGTAGGTATGCACAAATAAGTAATTCTTAATATTAGAAAAGTAAGTCTATCTGCCTAATACCCCACACCCCACTAGAATTTCAAACATGAAATTTTAAAAAATGTTTTCATTGAAGTATTGTCGGTTTACAATGTTGTATCCATTTCTGGGGTACAATGTTAAACCTGAAATACTTTAAAGTTCATATTGTTCGCCCAATTTTATACATGAGGACATGAAGCCCCAAAAAGAGAAGTGATTTGCAAAGATAACACAGTAACAGAAGATTTTATATAGTTATATAGAATTGGGGTACCTAAAATATTATAGTGGAACTTCCTGTTAAAAAGAATGGATTGAATACTTATGTTCATCTCTTTTTTATACCACTAAAATATTAGTAAATATTTTTAAATATAAACTCATAACAGCAAAGAAAACGAGAAATGAGGCAGCCTACAGGGTAGATGGGGGTATATATGACAAGGAAGTCATATGACAAGATGAAAACAAAGATAACTTGAAATGCCTGGGAAAAAAAATGCTATCCAGAAGAATATAATCATAATTAGCAGTCAGATGTATCCTGATTTTAGATATTTGAGAACTAGTGAGATCCATATACAAAAATAAACTCAAAATGGCTTAAAGACTTAAATATAAGACAAGACACAATAAACCTCCTATAAGAAAACATAGGCAAAACATTCTGACATAAGTTTTAGCAATGTTCTCCTAGGGCAGTCTACCCAGCTAATAGAAATAAAAGCAAACGTTAACAAAATGGGACCTAATTAAACTTATAAGCTTCTGCACAGCAAGGAAACCATAAGCAAAACAAAAAGACAACCTACAGAATGGAAGAAAATATTTGCAAATGATGCAACTGACAAAGGCTTAATTTCCGGAATATATAAACAGCTCACACAACTTAACAAAAAAAAAACAAACAACCCAATCCAAAAACGGGCAGAAGAACTAAACAAGCAATTTTCCAGTGAAGACATACAAATGGCTAATCGGCATATGAAAAAGTGAGAAATGCAAATCAAAACTACAATGAGGTATCACCTCACACCAGTCAGAATGGCCATCATTCAGAAGTTCACAAACGATAAATGCTGGAGAGGGTGTGAAGGAAAGGGAACCCTCCTATACTGCTGGTGCAAATGCAGTTTGGTGCAGCCATTGTGGAAAACAGTATGTAGATTCCTCAAAAAACTAAAAACAGACTTACCATATGATCCAGCAATCCCACTCCTATGTATATATCTGGAGGGAACTCTAATTCGAAAAGATACATGCACCCCAATGTTCACAGCAGCACTATTTACAATAGCCAAAATATGGAAGCAAACTAAATGTCCATTAACAGATGACTGGATAAAGAAGCTGTGGTAGAAGCTGTGGTATATTTATTCAATAGAATACTACTAAGCCATAAAGCAGAATAAAATAATGCCATTTGCAGCAACATGGATGGACCTAGAGATCATCATTCTAAGTGAAGTAAGCCAGGAAAAGAAAAATACCATGTGATAGCAGTCATACGTGGAATCTAAAAATAGAAAAAAAGGACACTATGAACTCATCTACAAAACAGAAATAGACTCAACAACATAGTAAACAATCGTATGGTTACCAGGGAAAGGGAGTGGGAAGGGCTAAAACTGGGAGTTTGATATTAGCAAATGTTAGCAACTATATATAAAAATAGATTTTTAAAATTTTCTTCTGAATAGCACAGGGAACTATATTCAATATCTTACCAAGACGAACAAACAGAATAATGGTGAGGGAATCAGAACTGATACAAATAGTTAGAAATGACTTGTTTTCATTCCAATTTTGATTTGATTTTAATTAATTTGAAATTATCCTCAAGGATCATAGAGAAAATATTATTACATCCATAAAACAAGCACAGGTTGCTTTTTTGTTTTTTTAAAGCAATCTGAGAACAAGAATGGATTCCTGGAAATTATGTATATAATTACCAAAATATAAAATTCACTAGAGAGATTGAATCTTAGAATGGGTATGGCTGAAGACCAAGTCAGACATCTGAAACAGAACAAAAAATAAATCACTTGGAATTTAAAGCTAAGAGACAAAATGATGAAGCAAAGAAAAATTAAAGCACACAGAAGCTTGATCCAGAAGGCATAACATCTGTCTACTAGACATTCCATAAGGAAAATACAGAGAATTGAAGGAACGAGATGAGCAAAGAATAGAAAAAGTTACCAAAAAAATACACATACACACACACACACACACACACACCATTTTCAGATGGAAAAGTCACCTAATGTCAAGATTGACCAAAGGCTCACCCTTAGCTGTTTTGGGTGAAATTTTGGAAGTTCCAGATTAAAGAGAAAGCTCTAAAATTCTCCAGAGAGGGTGGTAAATCTGACAGTAAGCTTAGACCCCGATTAACACTGAATTCTAAAAGACAGTAATTAATGCCTTCGAATTATCTGTCTGAGGAAAAATGATTTGAACTTACAATTTCATGTCTTGTCTAACCAGTAAGCAAATGTGTGGACAAAATAAGTCCCTTTTCAGACATGTGAGAACTCAGAAAACTTATCTTCCAAGAGCCTTCTGAAAACAGTACTTAAAGTTGTATTCTAGCAAAATGAGGAAAGTTCAAGAAAAAAAATGTGATCTGATAGTGAAAGTAACTGAAAAGGGCAATGAGATGATACCTTGAGATTACAGCAGTAAAGCAGGTCAATTATAACAAGACGGAAGTCACTAGGAAGAATGATTCAACACATTTCTTAGAAAAGGTGGAAAATCTTAACAAGGTTTTCATAAAAGAAAACAATGCATTTAGAAATTTGGGGGAGACAAAAAAAAAAAAAAAGCTCTACAAGAAAGTCCTTGTCCAAATATAAAGCCAACTACTGAGTAAGAGAAAGAAGAAAACATTTATCTTAACACTGTGGGTATTCTCCATCAAATACTGCAGGCTTAGTGGCAAAGCATTATATTTCCTTCTCTCTGGATCTAGTCATGAACTTCTTAGTTTAGTTCTGCAATGAATATAACTTAATCATAATATGCTATGTAATGTTTATTGTTTTAATTTTTATTTAACCTATGGGCAAATCTCAGAATCCTAGCATCAATTTCTCAAATGTGTATATATATATATATATACACATATATATATATAAAATAAATACAAACATACACACACATAAATGTATTTTCCATATATATATTCACCTATGCATGCACAAAGGACTCACATTATACAAATATGTATATATGTATATCCTTACCCACCTCTCCTCGATTTAAAAAAAAAAAAAATAGAATAGCTGACCAGAGGAGTGAAAAGAGTGGCAGAGAGTGTAGTATGTTAATTTCCTAATTTTACATAATTAGACACTGCTTAAAATTATTGGTTCAAAAATCAGAGGTTTAGATACCATAATTTATAGTTCTAGAGTAATAATTACAAGAACTAAAAAGAATAATATAACTTAAAAAAATCCAGAAATGAGTAGTAGGTAGCACATACATGCTAAATTCCTCAGTTTTTCTCATGGTGAGTACATAGATGTTACTTAAAGATACAGCCTGTTGCCCCCCAGGAAGGGGCAGGACCTTTTTGGAAGCAGCTCTATTGAACTGAAGGCAAATCCCTGCCAAGCAGCTGGGGACTGAGAGCTTCAGTCCTTGGTGGGAATGAAGTGCTGACCTATGGCATCCAGTCCAGTGAGCAGCTGTGGTTGTTGTTAATACCTCGGAGCTCATGTAAATGATATTCAATAACTGGTGATTTGTTATATAGATATCTCCTATGTTACTTAGTAATTATGAGGTGGCTCTTACGTGTATTAAAAATATTAGCATTAGAAATAGCATAGAAATAATTTCAAATAATTCTTTCCAACATGAATATCTTTGTGTAATAGACTCTCTGAAGATTCATGTGTAATTAGGACATATTTGCTCAAACCTTGCAGAACATAAGGTATATTCCTCTTATGCAAAATGAAGCCTTAAAAATGTGTGGAAGTCTCATCTCTCCTAATTACAATTCTCTGTTGTTTATTCTACTTCTACTCTGTACCATGAAAAAATAATAGTACCTATTCAATTCCATCACTCCCTCACCTATAGGGTATAAATACAGAAGTTTGTTAATCCTGTTCCACTAAATTAAATTTATAATTATTGTAAAAGAAGATGGCTTGACATTTGTTTTTATTCTATGATTTTTAAAATACCTTTATAGTTTTTACAAAAAATTATATTCATAAAATATTCAATTACAGGAAAATGTAAAGAACACGGCAGTTTATCACTTAAATCACACCACTCAAATAACCAGTGTTAACACCATGCTAGATCTCTTTGTACAGATGGAGAATGGGTGGATAGAGGGAGGGAGATTGTCAGACAGAACAGATAAATAGAAAAAACATCTATAAAAGTGGGGTTACACATACATTTTACTTTACAGAATCTCATGTATTTACAAGAGTAATGACTATATGTCAAATTCTCAAATTATTTGTGACAATAATCTTCTAGCCCCCTAAATCATCTCATTAAAAATTATTGTGCTTTGAGACCTAGCCTTTTTCCACTTTCATTTTAAACAATCTAAATTATTTCTGATTTATAATTTTTGTTTTCATAGTAAAAACACTGCTAATGTATATTAAATGCTTACTATGTATGAGACACTATGTTAGGCACTTTTACATAGGCCATCTCATTCAATGCTTCCAATTCATGCATAAAAAAGGGAGTCTGAACAGAGAGGTCAAGCCACATGTCCCAGGTCACATAGCTGAGTATCAAACTGGATTAGAATCCAGACATTTGGATTCCAGAGCCTGCACTCTTAAGCACTAGCCTGTACAAAATTAATAAACCCCTCATTAAGATAACTCTGTACAAGACCAAGAAGTTAATCACACTTTATTCCTCATCTGAATTTCCAGTGTCTTAAACTCATGACGGGACACTGCCACATTCAGTAAATCTTTAAGACTCTTAGATATCGGGCACTGTGCTATGCGACAGAGAATTAAGAAGGGGGGAAAAGAAAAAAATGTCTGTGTAAGGGATTTTTATCATAAAAGAATAAAATCATGACCAAAAGAAACTGCTTGTCTATGTTTATATTTACTGATCGGAAAATGAACTGTGGTTTATTTCCGGCCTGTCCTTTTTCTATATACACTATATGTAAATAAGCATTTTCTTGTAAAACTGAGAACATAATTCCCACTCCATTCTGTAGTCTGCTTCTTTTTCACACATTATAGATGAGCATTTCCCATATCACTAAATATTATTTTGAAAAATACTTCTTAGTAGCTCTTGGGATGTAATTTTAATGAGCAAATTCTAGCATATGGTTGAGCTATAAAATATTTTAATTATTCCCCAATTGTTCAATGTTGATGCTATTAACTTTTTTCTATTATAAAACAGTATCTTTAATAACCCTTTGGAAGTCCTAGAGCAAAAATAAAATACTTCAACTTTTTCTATTATTCAAGGCAAGAAAAGGATGAAAACTTATTGAAGAGATTCTCTGGTCGTTAGAATCCCAAAATAGTATTCTACTTTTTTCCCTTGTGTTTAGTAACAATTTCATTGTCTTCTTTAAATCTCTTCCTTGTTCAATGTAATGTCTTTTCATTTATTTTTTCTTACTTATTTTTACTGTGTCTCTGATTTTTTAGAGGATCCTTTTGTTTTTAGGGGGTCTCCTTTGATACTGAAAATAGACAATGAGAGAATATCTAATCTGGGGGAAAAGCAATTCTTATTCTTTCTCATTATTTACTGTCTCCTGTTTTCCAGTTAACACAGATTTGTAGAGCACCAATCTGTCCCCAGTTGCCCAGTCTTAGAGTTTACTGCCACCACTCTATAAAATTTCAAGCTTTGGTTTAGAAAATTCATACACTTTTAGTTGAGGTCCAATTCTCTTAAAATGATGTGATAGTAAAGGCTTTTGTTGTTTTCTTTCCCTTAGCAGAGGCAAATAGTTCAGTGGCTTAATTTTTCATGCTTTCTGAATTAAAAAAAAATAAAATTATCCAAAGGCAATGAATTATTCATCATGTTGCTTAGTCTTAAATCCCTGAGTAATTTTTTTCTATCAGTTCCACATATACTTTTTCCTGTTCCATACTACTTCAGATACCAGTTAATAAATATGTGTGCCTGCGTGTTGATCACTAGCTTTAATCGCATGAATGTTTTTCAAATCCAAGGGACTAATTATTATAAGCTTTCTGCTGCATTGAGGAGCATTTTGCTGGAAATTGAATATTAAAAATGCAAAAGATCTCTCTCCATGCAAAACATAAAAACCGATTTATTTTCCCAAGAAAAGGTAGTATAAAAGCTGAAAGAAAATTGGCAAAAGAAAGCAAAATATATTCTAATTGGCTTCCTTAAATCCATTTTTATTTTTTCCTGAAAGAGTTGAAGAAGGAACCATTTAAAGCAGTTAGCACAGAAACACTAAAACCAACCATCATATTTGGTACTAAAAATGCTTCCAGAATTTCATCTACCACACTTTGGGGTTAGACATTATAGCTATAACCATCTGGGTAAAGAAGTGGTAACCAATGTTTAAATCTAGAATATGACTTCATGTGTATGAAAATGCCTCTCTCATGGGTCAGTTAATCCAGAATATTGGCCCCAAGGCTTTTACCAGTGTAAACTAAAAACTGACAATGGGACAAATACCAGCATTTTGAGTTTTGTTAATGGCTGTCATGCATTTAAAGGATGCAGATTGACTCATGGCATAAAACCATGGATAAAAGCAGCCACAAGTTGAGGGAAAGTTTGTTTTTGACAATACTGGGCCATTTTTGAGAATTTCTATATGCACTTTTGCTGGTTATGAGTACTAGGAATAGGTCTCAGAGACCATTTTGTCCAAGGTTTTTAAACTGTGTTCCCTAGAATCCTGGGAAACTTCCACAGAGGTGGTCTGAATGACAGAGGGAAAAGGTGCGTTCAAGCAGAACTCCCCACCTTTTTACCAAAGTTGCTTAGCTTTTATCTATGTTACAAATTGGGGCAGGAACATAAAATTTCATTTTAAAATGAGAAAATTCCTTGGTTCTACTCACTCATTTTACAGGTGAGAAAACTAAGTACCAGATGGATTAAGTGTTTACCCAACTCTGCAATTATCTGGTGCTAAAATCAGGTGTACTACCCAAACCTTTTATCCAGTAACTTTTTTTTTTTTATGGAAACACTTACACATTTTCAAGAGGCCACTTTGGACTGAAAATTACCAAAAGTCAGGTTATTTTTGGCCAGCTTTCTTTTCATAATCTGTTGAATACAGGTCAAGTCAAGCTTGGAGAGAATTATCAACAGGGAAAGATCTTATTACAGTGACCCAGCTACCCTTTTTTACACTCCAGGAATCTCTAATAGGTCTATGAAGTTAGGTTATTAAACTTTGTTATGCATTAAAGTCTTCATTTTTAAAGTAAGAATGTGATACCAACATGCTACAACAGTAAGATGCCATTTCACATCTATTAGGCCAGCAAAGATAAATATCTGATGATACTAGGTGTTGTTGAGAAAATGAGGCGACAACACTCAAGCACTCCTCACAGGAGGGTAATTCAGTTTAACCTTTGAAAACGGTTTGGTCAAGCATAGTAAAGTTGACAACGTAGCATAGTCAGAGATAGTACTTCTAGTTATATGTACCTAAGTATCTTATAGGAAACTTATATGAGTTAAGCTCATTGTAGCATTATTTCTTAAAGTGGAAAACTGGAAACAGATGTCAAACAGAGGACTAGGAATGGTGGGTTCCAGTTACCCCTTTGAGGAGCTTGGAAAATCACCACTCTGTCCAAACAACAAGGTAAAAGCTGAACAGACTGAAAAATCAACAACTCTTCTCGCATCCATAACAGAGAGGAAGACACAGAGCAAACCACAGCCCCCAAGACTGAGGAGACAAAAGGGGGAATATAGGAGTTGTGGCTTACCTGAGCAGAGACCCTCACGGAGGAGAAAATGCTGAGGAACCAGCTCCGGGAAGGAAATTTTGAACTGTAATCAATGAACTGCTGGAAGCTCAGTGCAGACAAGTCACAGAGGAACCCAGTCACAGGGGAGCTCCTGCAAAATTGTGGTATTTACCTCCAGGAGCTTGGGCAGATCCAGTAAATACCGGAGAAAAGTCCCGACAGACTTCCAGCAGGGAAGGGAGAGGGAACCATTTTGAAATTCATCAGTGCACCCTGTTCTTAATAAGGGCTACCTTCAGGAGAAAGTAATTAACAGAGCCTAACCTGCTGGGGTAATATGAGAGCCTAACTGACCTGGGGGAAGGGAAACACCCAACTCCAGCTGGCACTAGTCAGTCCCGCCTAAGGGGGCAGAAGAAGTAGAAATACCTGTGAAATTCACAGCCCAGAGGTCCAGGCTGGCTGAAAGACTGAGACTTAATCATAAGACTAATAGGAAGCTCCCCCTCCCCCAACCCTCATCACCACATCACGAAGGGCCTGTTTACCCAGTGCATCACATCCAGTGAACAGGAAAAAACAAGGCACACCAAAAGGCAAAAAAACGTAAAGAGATGGAGCAAGCATCAAAACTTGACATGGCAGGGACGCTGGAATGACCAGAAAAGGAATCTAAAACAACTATGATTAATATGCTAAGGGCTGTAATGCATAAAATGAACAGTGAGCAAGGACAGATGAACAAAGTAAGCAGAGTGATGGAAATCCTAAGAAAGGGCCAAAAAGAAATACTAGAGATAAAAAAAAAAACAAAAACAAACAAACAAAAAACACTGTAATGAATATGAAGACTGCCTTTGATGGGCTTAGTAGTAGACTGGACACAGCTGAGAAGACTCTCTGAGCTAGAGGGTGTATCAATAGAATCCTTGAAAATTGAAAAACAAAGGCAACAAAGACTGAAAAAAAAAAAAAAAGACTATCCCAGGACCGTGGGGCAGCTGGAAAAGGTGTAAGTAACATACATGTGATGGAAATACCAGAAGAGAGAAAGGAACAGTAGAAATATTTGAAACAATAATTGGACAGTTTCCCCAAATTAATGTCAGACTGCAAACCACAGATCCAGGAAGCTCAGAGAGCAACAGGTAGGATAAATGCCAAAAGAAAAATAAATACACCTACGCATATCGGTTTTAAACCACAGAAATTCAAAAATAAAGAGAAAACTTGTAAGAAGCCAGAAGGAAAAAACACCTTACCTACAGAAGAACGAAGATAAGAATTACATGCAACTTCTCAGAAACGATGCAAGCAAAAACAGAGTAGAATGAAATACTTCTTGAAAGAACCGCCCCCCCAAACCAGAAATCTGTACCCTGTGAAATTATTCTTCAAAAGTGAGGGAGAAATACAGACTTTCTCAGACAAAGAAAAATAAAAGGAATTGTTCCATAGAACTGCTTTGCAAGAAATGTTAACAAAAGTTGAAAGAGAGAAGGAAAATAACACAGGTCAGAAACTCGATCTGCATAAAGAAAGAACATTAAAGAAGGAATAAGTGAAGGTAAAATAAAAATTTTTCTTTTCCTATTTCCTAATTGACCTAACGGATAACAGTTTGTCCAAAATAATAATACCACAGTGTATTCAATTATGTATGTTTTTGTATATATGTATGTGTGTATAGATGTGTATATATGTATCTTTATGTTATGTATGCTTATATATAAGTGGCTTTAATGATAGCAATGATACCCAAAATGGGAGGAAGGAATTAGGATTATTTTGTTAATGTAAGGTACTCACACTACCCATGAATTAGTATGATGTTATTAGAAAGTGGACTTTGATTAGCTATAAACGTATATTGTAAACTAAGGCACCCACTAAGAAACGTAAAAAAAAATTAAAAAGAAATATAACTGATGTACTAAGAAAGGGGAGAAAACTCAGTTACTCATATGATAAAATATTACATAGCAGTTAAACGAACTAGAGCTTTGTGTATCAATATATATATAGCAGAGCGATCATGGTCAAGTCACTTAATCTTCTGTCCCTTTTTAAAAGATAATGATGGTAAACTGTCCCACAGGGTTGTTTGGGTGGTTAAATGAGTTAAGACATGCAAAGTGCTTAGAACAGCCTACGTGGTAAGCTCTTTGAAAATGTTTGCCCTCCATACAAGACACCTGAAAACAACATTGAATGAGAAAAGCAAGTAGCAAGACCACACCAAGTACTAACTAGACTTTCTATATTCTGGGCAGATATTAGTCATCAGGCTTTTGGAGTGAGAAATTGAAATTCTCAGGAATTCCCCCGAATCATGATTTATTCTGTGTTTTTCATAAAACCTTTTTTTTTTTTACAAGTTTTTAAAATAATAAGTAGCCACAAAAATAAACAGTGAGTCATTTTTATGTGATGGCATTATTTCAGAAGTTTTAGAGGTATCCTGTAAAACTAATTAATAATAATAATAAACACATGGCTTATTGTTATCACTAACCCCTCTAGTGTGATACAAATGTATTTCATTGACATAAAATTATCTCCATCTGATACAGATATTAGACGAGAAAACATTTTAAAAGGTAACAGTAACACCAAAATTTCAAGGAGTCATTTTTTAATTAAGGATAATTAATATTCCCCATGTAGAAAATAGCTTTCATTTTGCACTGACACTTGTCAAATCTTAACAGTGTGCACTAGATCATCTTCATGTTGGATGCTAGGGTGCATGTAGCTAAATCTGAACTAATTTTCTTTGTTTCCAAGAAAAATATTTTATCTGCTTTACAACACACTGTAATTCATAACAAATATTCAAACACCGGAAAACATCAACAAACATTATTGGGCAGTATCCAAATAATGTAATGTTTGAATTTCCTAGCAAGTTCAGGGCATGACACAGACTCACACACTGAAAATGCCAATTAAAGGACTTATTTTCAAAACTTATTTCTTGGAAAACCACTCAGAAGATTTGTCTAAAATATACTAAGCCTGTAAATCTATAAATATTTATTTTATTTGCAAGAATGACTCACCCTTAGCAGCATACAGAACCATGAACACACACTTTAGATACGGCCACAGTTGCAAGCAAGACTATCAGGTTAGATGGCGAATACTTCTCTCCTGCACACACCTGTCCTGATTCCCGAAGGCATCAACCTTAACCTTCAACCCCACTTTCTGGTATTTTCTGCCTTTGACTTGACTTGAACGGATTCCTTCCAATCAGCAATGTCTCTGCATTGATCACTAAATTTTAATTCCTTACAGAGAATTATATTTTCCCATTTTCCCAATTTCTCCACTAATTCTTCTCAAGATTTGGGATTTGAAAAAATTATATAAATTTCCTAAGAAATGCTAAGAAATCCCCACATGGAAACCATAATATACATATAAAACCTGGACTCAAGAAATATTCACCATACTTATGACTGTGATTACAACTCAAAAAGGGGGCAGGGGGATCAGTAGAGAGGAAAATGAAAGGAACTTAAATGGTATCTGGAATGTGCTCAAAGCCAAAATGATCAAATTATGTCTGTTAGTTCTGAAGGAGGATGTATGTGTATTTGATAAATGATTTTACTTTCTTGGGTTTTTTAAATCTTTCCAAAGGAGTTGCTAATGCTGATTCCTGAGCCTCACTGCCAGGGATCCTGATTCCGTGGGTCTTGAGTGGACACTAGGAATCTTCATTTTTACTGGCTCTACAGAGGATGATGGGGCAGATGATACAGCACCCAACTTGGGTGAATGCTGGCCAAGTCCGTGGAAACTCAGACTCAGATCAGAGGTACCAGGGAAACCAGAGGTACCAGGGAAACCAGAGGTACTGGCAAAGAGTCTGAAATCATGGCCAAACAGGATTTGCAAATCACAGCCTGAGGTTAAAGGAACAAGCCCCAGTATTAGGAGCAGCTGGGCGTCTTTGCCCTGGGTGGGCGTGGTAGGAAAGGCCTCCCCATCCTTGGGACACACCCCAAGTGGACTGACGTGGCTGTGACCGCCAGCTGCCTCCCACTGCTGTTCACTAGTCTCAAAAACACATGGCTGATTTGCAGTAACAAGGGTGGACCTGAAGATTGTCACACTAAGTGAAGTAAGCCAGAAAGAAAGGAAAATACCATCTGATATCCTTATATGTGGAATCTTAAAAAAAAAAAAAAAAAAAAGGACACAAATGAACTTATTTACAACAGAGACAGATTCACAGACATAGAAAACAAACCTGTGGTTACCAGGGAGGAAAGTGAGTGGGAAGGGATAAACTGGGAGTTTAGGATTCGTAGATACTGACTACCATATATATAATAGACAAACAAGGCCCCACTGTATAGCACAGGGAACTGTGTTCAATACCTTGTAATGACCTATAATGAAAAAGAATATGAAAAGGAATATATCATGTATAAGTGAATCACTATGCTGTATACCACAAATTAACAATATTACAAATCGACTCTACTCCAATCTAAAAATAAAAGGCTGGATGGAGAGGCCAGGGAGGCAGAAAATAAAGCTCTGTACTGAAGGAGCCATATTTTAAGAGTTTCCAAAATTATTCCTTTATTAAAAGAAAAATTCCAACCCACATTTGTGCATTTGCTTTATGATGTCCTTAAAAGGCACTGTCTGACCTCATTGTGTTTCTTCTAAAGCCTTTTCATTGCACTTTATGATTTCTGATTGCTTTGCAATCATAAACCAGTTAATGATTAAATTACTAGTTTCAAACCCTCATTATAAAGCAATAATGTCAACTTCCTTGTTTTTCTTGATTGCTTTATTTTAAAAATTTTAAATTGGTACCATCAGTTAGTCCATATACTAATATTTGAGAAATACTTATGCCATGAGAAATTTATGTATGTTTTATGATCCTACAAAGTGCAGCAAGAAGCAGGTTTCAAGGCTTATAATAATTAAGAGAAAATAAATCCAGACTCCTGAATTCTAAAACCAATGTATGTTCTCTCTTCATTATTTTTGTGTAGAAAAATTGGTTCTTGATAAAAATATAGGCATAGCTACCTGGAGTTCTGTGTTTGAATTCTCAGAAAAATCCTGGTTTCTTAATCAATCCTTTGACCTCCACCAGCAGAGCCACTGAAAGCTTCGCCAACTTGACCTCAGCTTCTGAGCCCAAACCTTTCTCTTTCCTCACATTTCCTCTCGACTTTTCATATCTGATGTCAAACTGAAGGGAGACTCCCCTTCCCAAATGCAACTGACATGGCTCATTGTCATCCTGATCAAATCTACACCATATGGAAATTATTTAGATATTTATCCAATGCTACCCAGTAAGTGGGATGCCATCTGTACAGGGAGTTTCTCAGAGTGTTGCTAGGACTTTCGCATTTAAACAGTGCCACAAGCTGCTACTGTGGCATGATGGGCGACACTAGCTACGTAAATGAACTCTCAACTGTAAAAAAAATTAAACTTTTTAAAAATTGTCTTCCATGACTTCCAGTTGACAAAGACATCTACAAGGAACACCTGAAATACACCCCTCCCACTTCCCACTTAAACTCAGTGCTTACAAGTAACACTTGCAATTAAGACTATTGGATAGCTCAGTGCCAGAATGTTGGTGGTCTCTGCCCTAATTCTTAGGCAGATGGAGTGAGATGCTGATGGTGATACTGGACCAAGAAAAATTGACCCAGGTTGTGCCTCAGGAAACACAGACAGCGTGAATAAAGGTGACAAGACATGTCAATTTCCTTTACTATCTGTGCCCTGACCCTAGAGTTCTGTAGTTGGTGTCAACCCAAACCCTGGGACACTACCCCTCAACTGCATAAGACTAGTGTTCTTCAAGACAAACAAAACACTATACTTGTACCCTGTCCTCACCCTCATCTTTTGCTATGCATTGACAGGTAGTAATATTCCAGAATGCAACCAGGCAGCAGCAAATGTGGTGGCAAGAGAGCAAAGAGAGCCATGGAGTTAGCCATCGCACCTGTTTACAAGAAAAGTGTTATCGTGGAGGTGATGAAACGAAAAAGCCTGCTAGCCATCCTTGCTGAAAAATACTGGTTTTTAATCCATCAGTATAGAATATTTCAGAAAAACACAGTGGGTGTAGGAAAAGATGCATAAAGCAGAACTAAATTAGGTGAAAATACTTCGCATGCATTGTTGCATTCATTCTCACTTTAACCACATGAGTTAAACACCATGGGCTGGAAAAACTATTTTTCTAAACTCGAGTGCGATCTTGTCCCCAGACACTTTGGAATCCATTTATTAATTTAGCACATATTTATTGCACACCTGCAAAGACATGGTTCTGTTGCAAAAGTCAAGCCAAATCAGAGACAGATGGTGCGCATGTCGCTATACACTGAGCTCCCCCAAATCACAAATAACCAAAATGCAACTGAAAAAAAAAATGTAAGTGACAAAAGAGGAGGAAAGATTAAGTTTAACAAGCATGCAGAGGAGGGAAGAAGGCACTTCAAGGGAAGGAAATAAGAACTTTGAGCTTCCTAGAGTTTGAGCTGAGTCGTTAATTATAAGAATAGGGATGAATGGAGGCGAGGAAAAGCAGCCAAGCCAAGGCACTGACAAGAGCCAAGGCGAAGAGCAAGAAAGAAACAAAGAATACGACTGAAGAGGAAGAGCAGAAGCACAGACTTGGAGCGTCTAGAACACTCAGCTAACAGGGCTACAGATTTTTCCCCACAGAAATGCATTGGCGGGTCTTGAAAAGTATAGTGAAAATCTCAGAGCTGTGCATCATGAGTTAATAGAAAACAGTGAATTGGAATGAAAGAGAAGATTGAAAGAAAGCAGGAAAAAAAGTCCGTTGAAATAGCCCAAGTGAGATTTACAGAAAGCCTGATTTGGCATTATGTTACCTTTCATAGATCAGGAAAGAGAAGCGCCCAGAAGTTGAGTAACATGTTCAAAGTCACACAACTGGTTTGTGACAAGAGTCAGGACTCAGGTCTCAGAAATCTCGTTCCAGAGTCCGTGCTCTGAACTATTTAGCTGTAGAACTTCTCAATATTCAGACTTCAAAAATATACTATCCTTGCCACTATTCTAAAAGCAAAGGGCATAGCCATGGCATGAAAGTCAATAAACAAATACTTAAGGTATAAATAAAAGTAAAAAGTAAAATATGAGCAATCTAAAAATTCTATAATAAGCAAGAATGTAGACATAGACTATGAAACATATACACTATGGGCATTAAATGGACATTTGAAAGAATAATTAGTGGCATAATAGCTTCATAATATGTTCAAGAATCAAATTACCAACCTATGTCTAAATCTACATTGCATAGAATAAACACAGGGATGATTTATACAGAAATATTTACAGTTTTTGTTTATCGTGAAGGCTGGATTTGGAGTGAATTTTATTATCTTTATTTTTCTGCATTTTGTGACTTTTCTACTTGACTTCTGTAACAAAACTGCACAATTTTCTAGTGCTCAATAACCAATTTGCTCAGGTTTTTCACCTCTCATCCATATTTATTCGGTTGACAGACCCTTATGTCTTCATGTTTGATTCCTTTAATGTAGTTGAGCACTTAAAGAAAGTATCAGACCCTGTGTGAAGCACTGGAATTACAACTATGAATAAGACAAATAGAATCATGAACTTTACAGCCTAGTGGAGAATAAGATATTGAACAAATAAATTAAAAAGTGATAGCTGTTTCAAAAGTTAAATTATGGGATGCTAGGAGAGTACCCATGAGTACAAAGAAGGACTGACTGAAAAAGGAGGTTTACGATGAAAAGTAAACATGAAGGAAAGTGTGGAGGTAAGGGTATTCTGGGAAGAGCAAAGAGCATGCATTATGTCCTTCAGAGAGGGAGTGTGGAGATGGGGGAAAAAACAAGGGTTCTGGGAAGACAACAGCGATCTCGGCCTGTGTGGAAGGTGGAGGGTCTTGGAGATGATAATTACTGTGGAATCTGTCTTGAAGATGATGGGAAGTTGTTGTTATCCTGTGGACACTGATCTGAAGAAGGGCAAGAGACATTTAGGGAGACAAGTTAGGATGGTTTTCTACAAAAGATGGTGGCTTGGACGAGGAAGGTGGCAATAGTTAAAGAGAAAAGCAGTCAAGAGTATTTAACAAGTAGAATCAATAGGATTTGATTGGATGTGGTTGGTGAAGGTGAGAAAACTGTCAAAGATGACACCCTGGTGTCTGACTTGAACAACCGGATAGAACAGATGTAATTGAGCTAAAAGACACTAGAGGTAGAGGAAGCTAGCAAAGAATGAAACAGAACTTTCACCTCTAAAATGTAAACTAGTTTAACTAAATTCTGAAGTAACGTCTACACTTCCTAATGAAAAGTTAAACTGGCAGAATATCAGCAGATCTAGAATGTAATTTTCAGGGACCTGGGAGAGAGTAATTAGCTTTCATAAGTCTTCAAAAAGATAAATGGTCCTGGAGGAAGGCGGAGATAATAGCTAAGTGGTAGATTGTGTGCCTAGCATGCACGAGGTTCTGGGTTCAATCCTCATTACCTCCATTAATAAATAAATAAATAAATAAATAAATAAATAAATAAATAAATAAATAAATAAATAAATAAATAGATAGATAGATAGATAGATAGATAGATAGATAGATAGATAGAAAGATAGATAGATAGTCCTCCCAACAGCTGGAATGTGAAAAGAAATACAGAATTCCAAACACTTATATAAGCAATAACTTAAGTAGAGCTTAGCATCATTTCATCAACCGGAATGTCATCCAGACCATCAGGCAGATGCCTCTTTGTACATGAACTCTGACAGGAATCTGGAGGTAGACATCCTAATTCAGTTACAGCAGCATGCTAAGCCACTTGCTTTCCAGAGCTTGATAACAGGGTTATTGCTCCAAGATGGAGTCTGTTTTTACTTTACTAGTAAGGAACTTCAAAGATACTGTTTTCAAATCCTTGCCTAATACTTCTTTGAAAATAAGCCTTTTCATGGTATTACCTTAAGGGTTGTCGAGCAGCACCATTTAATGATGCCACTGATTGGTTAGATACCTGGGTTGGCACCTCATAATTGCCAAATAAGCAGATCAGAAAGACATGCCGGTAAGAGCAGGACTTAGAAAATTAAAATGCTTACAGGCACAAGGCAAGCTCTCTGAATGACTGAAGTAGGCTGAGTATAGAAAAAAATGCAAGCAATGTTAAATGACGGATCACATATTGCCACAAAGTTAGCAACACCTTAGGGAGAAGTGGAGCCTGCAGCATTATGGAGTTTGCATACCCTCTCCAAAAGCCAAAGAGCTACTCAGTTGATTGTTGTCATGCAGGAAAATGGGCCTTCAGTTGCCAGCAGTTTTTGTTTTATTTTATTTTCAATATTTATGTGAGTCTCTTGATTTGTATGTGTTAATAATTAATTCAACTTTAAAAAAAAATATAAACCAAAGAAGACAAGCCTGTCATAGGCTGTCAATTTGCAACTATGATAGAGAAAAAAAAAAGCAGCTTCGCCAGTCATCTGCCACACCCTAGTTGAAAGGGGTAGTCCCTTCTGATTATGATATCGGGCTTTCTCAACTACAAAAATGTTATGAATCCTTCCCCGTGTGCTCCTGACAAGAGAAGGTGCTAGAAAAGCTAAAACTTCGGAGCACATTATCTTTGCAAGACACAAGCCTGAAAAGTACCTGTGGCATTGCCAGTCTCTGTAGATGAATCCTAACTAAGTGAATCAAATCCATTTTTTAAATTATATTTCAGCATTTGTTAGGCAGTAGCACAAGACAAGACAAAATGGAAAATGTGGTCCCTGCCCAAGGGGCATGAAGTCTACACAGGGAAGGAAAAAAACATTACGGAAATAAAAACACCAGCTGGGAAGGAGACATAATTAATGAAATAGTGCCAAGATTATTGTCTCGCTGCAATTACCAGGTGTTTCTGATACTTCAGCAGAGACTGATGACTCGTGGCGCAGGGGACAGACCAGGGACTCACACACTCTGGCTTCTACACAGACTGAAATGGAGTGGAAAACTCTCAGATGCTGCAACACTCACTTGTGTCAACAAACTGCAGCAAGATTTGCAAAGCACTGCACAGTCCTTAATAATAGTCATTCTACATTTACACAGTTGCCTTGACCTTTACAGAAAACTGACTGCATTAAAGAGCCTTACCTCTCCCAGATTCACCCCAATTTTTTTTTAAGGATTTTGCTGTTGTCTAACTTCTTTCTTTAAGACTTTAGTGAAGGACTAGGGAAAATAGATGAGCAACATAACTACCCAACAGAATATGATCCCAATTTATGTTTACAAAATGTATGGAGGCAAAGAAAAAAGGCTGGAGGGAAAGAAACTGAGATGCACCGGTTATCTGTGGATGGTCATTATATCAGGTGATGTTAGTACAAGAGCAAGCAGAGACCAACCCCGTTTTCTCAGTACTGCTTTTATGAATCCACTCTATGAATTTGCTATGCCCTGTCCTTAGAGGAAATTTCACAGAGTTCCCCTATTTTTTCATGGTGACTCTTAAATAATAAAGAAATAGTCTTTTTTCTGGATAATAAAAAGTCTGATCCAATCTGAGAATCACACGATCCCAGGCAGGTATAATAGTAAAACTCCAAATCTGTATCCACTGAATCTCTTTACATATAACGAGCAGTAATGTTGGCCCCACTTTAGACCTGGACGCACAGGGGCAAAGGGATGGCGGCTCAGCTTCTCTCTTCACATCCCCCACATCCTGCTGGCTGAAATGTGTGCCTCTTGGGGGCTGGTTGCGGGTGAAGGGTGAGGAGAGATAAAGGCACAGTGAAGGGTCTTCCTGAACGATTCACTCATTATCTGGGGTTGGTACCCTGGAAATGGCAGCCGAGTATTGACTGTTTCCTTTACAGGGATCCCTTCTGCAAATTCCTCAGACGTCCATCCTTGGGCAGCCCTGATTATAGTTCCTGTCCAGCCTCAATGCCTCTCCCCTGACATCCCCTTGGCCGGGGACTTCCAGCATGCCACAGCCAGGTTGGGGTTCTATTGTCCTTTCACATAGTGCTCTGGACAGGGTCTATTTTAATATAACCCCAGGCTCCTCCTTCTAATGGGCTCTGGTCTCCAAGAAAGGAATAACCTTTGTCCTCCATTCAAAGAACGTGTAGCTCACTCCCAGTATCCCTGGTTAGTCTTTTTCTTTAGGATTTCTCCTGGAAAGAATCAGGCCCCACTTCTGAGTTCACCAGATTCCAGGTAATAATTGTCAAGTCCTCCAAGTAGGTCTTCTGAAACCTCTCATCTCACTGGGCTGAGGGGAGGAAGAAGCAACTCACCTCTTCAGTGCTCTTCACGTGGGAGATCACTCTGACCAGTTCCTCCATCGCTCAGTGCATCCTGCACAGGTGGTCTGCATCTCACTGTTCAGTGAGGGAGGGGGAGGTATATGAAACCTATTGTATTATTCTTAGCCTTTCAAGTTTCTGCTGAAACTCAACGACTTTTTTTTAATGTACCATTTTAAACCATATTGCTGCATTATTTTCTTCTGCATGTTTTTCTCTTTTTTCAGAAAAATTTCCTACATTCATGTGAACTATTTCATTCATAGAGAAAAAAATGAGTATTTTTTAAGAGTATCCAGGGCTAATTTCATCAAAACAATTTGACAGCAGTTACATATATTTAATACAAATTTTAAATATTATTTTTAACTAAAATATAGAATCATTCCCTTGAAATTTATAATTATACAAATATTTACAAGCTTCTTTTCGAATTTTGCCACATACAGAACCAAAACAAACCACCTCTAAAACATATCACCAGGCCCACATCAAGGCCACTCCTCCAGTCTCCCCATTAATATTTCCTGCAGCATAAAGAGTCATGGTAATAAAAAGTCAAAGATTTACGAAGGGAAGACTTCAAGAATAGCACAACTCTCTAATAATTAGCAATATTGAGTATATTTTCATGTGATTATTGGTCACCTGGATGTCTTCTTAGGTCTGACTGGTGTGTGTGTGTGTGTGTGTGTGTGTGTGTGTATATATGTATATGCCAAGAGATTATCATATTGAGTGAAGTAAGTCAGAGAAAGACAAATATCATATGATATCACTTATATGTGGAATCGAAAAAATAAAAGATACAAATTCTATTTACAAACCAAAAACAGACTCAAGGACATAGGGAACAAATTGTGGTTACCAAAGGGGAAAGGAGGGGAGGGATAAATTAGGGTTTGGGGATTAACAGACACACATTATTATACATAAGATAGATAAACAACAAGGGCTTACTGTATAGCACAGGGAACTATATTCAATTTCTTGTAATAACATATAATGGAAAAAATCTGAAAAGAAAAAAATATATATCTGTATGCATATGTATAACTGAATCACTTTGCTATATACCTGAAACTAACATTGTATATCAACTATACTTCAATTAAAAAAAAAGTATAGCACATCTCTGGTGAAGTCGCCATTATCTAGGGATTTAATCAAACTCTTCAGTCTAGAAAATCAACTTGATTAGGGACACCAGAATTTATCAGACTCAGGATAAAAAAACAAAATTATTTGAAAGTGACATGTATGATTTATATGTAACGGGTCCAAATTTCAGGTCAGAAACCTAGTTGTTCAAGAAATGTTACTCTCTTTAAATTCCCTATCTGAATTAATCTTCTATTCTGAAGCATTACGGTTCTGAGTAGAGAAATTTAATATTGTTCATTTCATGGTCATCTGTTGATTTGGGGTCATGCTCATGGATTCAGGGTGTCTGTACAAGATGGAGTGGATGGCCTACACAACCTGCGGCGGGGGCAATCTGGTCTTCCACTGTCCTTGATGAAATGACACCTTCCCTAAGTAAAAAAAAAAAAAAGCCTTCTCTGCCTTTTTCTCACCAACTCCCAACTCCCACCCACCTCCTCAAGCACTCGCAGGTTGTCATTAATAGAGGTTGGCGGCTGCCCCAACGGACTCACTCTAAAAAATAGCCTAGAGCCAACCTGTATGAGAAAGAAAGGTATAAACAAATAAATCAGAGGGGCAAGAGGCAGAGCAGAAAAAGTGGGCAAAATGTGATAAGAAGTTTAAAATTTATTCCATTGCCTGTAATTTCAAAAACCATGATAAACAACTTTACCATTTTCTAGCTTCAGAGACATCCATGCGGATTCAGGGGCTAGAAACAAGAAAGAGCTCCCAATCCCCACAAAAGACAGTGTAGTGTTAACCATGGTCAATTCATCTTCAAGAAAATGACTAAGTCTGGATCATTTAATAAATTATAACCCTCGTGTACTAAATGGTGATTCTGTGGCCTGGGGAAGTTAATTTTTTTTTTCCAAAAGCTCAATAGGCATCCACCGAATAGCTACCCTGGTGGGATCTAACCCAGAAACAATATTGGATCCAATTCTTTCATAGCACACATTTATTACAAGCCTACAGTAGAAAATACCAAGTCAGATCAGAGACAGAGTGTTTATGGCTGGGCTCCCAGAGAGCACAGATACCCACAATACACTGTGGAAGGTAGCAAGGGCCCAAGAGAAGAGAAGATGGAGTGTTACGGAGCTGAGAGGAAAGCATAGAGTATTTCAAGGAAGGGACTGGGGAAGGCTTCTGAGGTTTGAGCAGAACCCTAATAAATGACAAGGATGTGGATGTGTGGAGGTGATGGAGAAGCGCAGTCCGAGGAACTGGCAAGAGTAGAGGCAAAGAGCAGGAAAGGACAGGGTTGTAGAAAGAAGAAAGAATAGTCTGGAAGGATAGATTGGGTCCCAGACAAGAAGTCCTTGAAAATCCACCTCGAGACCTTGGAGGATTTTTGTGTGTGTGTGTTTTTGTTTGGTTGGTAGGTGGTGGTGGTTGTTTTTTTGTGTGTTTTTTTGTTTTTGTTTTGTTTTTGTCTTTTTCCTATACTAGTGATGCATGTGTGATTACTGAGCAAGGAAGTGCAAATATCAGACTGTGCTTCAGAAAACAATGGAAAGAAGACTGTGAAATGGTTAGGGAGAGGGACTGGAAACAGCGAGAAACAAGGGTCTATGGAAATAGCCCCGGTGACCTCTGCAGACAGCCTCCTCCTGGATGGGGTCTCCCTGCTCCTTCGGCCGTCCCAGCACCCATGTCTGCGAGTGCTACAAGGGTGGGGTTAAAGGACTGCTGGATGAGGAAGACGAGGAGAGTGTGAATGAGTCAGGTTCCTCACTTACTAAAAGATGGGAAAATCTAACTGAGGAAATGAGTTTTGAGCAAAGGACAACATTGATTCCTGCAGCTAAATCTGAAACTAGGTGAAAGATTAAGATCATCTGACAGGTGACAAGTTAGAGTCACGAATGACTAAAAAGACCTGGAACTCTACTCATCGACTCTACAGCTCTCTCTCCCCTTCTCTTAACAGGGGGAATAATTTAATAGGTATATTCTCTTTCTTCCCTTGTTACTGCCTGCTGCTGCCTCAGAATACACACAACAATGGACAACTTTCATTAAAACACAGATTTTAAAAACCCACTTGATTGTATTTTTCCCAGATACAAAAATAGCATCTGCTCATCAAAGGTAAGTAATTAACAACTTAGATAATTCAGAAAAATCACTGAATTCCATCCCAGAGATAACCACATTTAAACTGTATAAGCCTTTCCAGATATGTGTGGGTATGTGGAATTTAAGTCACTAGTTTGGTACTCTCACAGATAGAGTGAGACATGTTGCTAGGTAAACTCTTCCTTTGGAGTGGTCGACTAATCCATTCATTATCTGAAATAAATTCACGGGCTCTTGGTTATCTTAAAATTTTGTCGTTGTTATCTTTACATCTCGCAGAGCCATCTCAAGATTAAGATCTACACTGAAATTAAAGAGCCCTGATTAGTTAGCTCTTGGACCACATTACTTACTGTCCTTACTTTAATTAGTTATAATATGTATATAGGACATTTGCTGCAAGGGAGCTGGCGGCCCTTGTCAAACTCCAGGAAGTAAACAGAAACTACTTTTCATCTCAGTGCTCAGATATATATACTCAGGCATTCAGCAGTTCAAGGTCACCTGGTCTATAAAAAGCAGGCCTGGAAGTCAAAGCCAGGATTCCACAGACTGAAACGCTTACCCAAGGATGGAAATTTCTTCAGAGAACATCCAGTCTCTCGTCTCTGAACCTGAGAGGGTAGTTCAACCTCTTCACTCTACAAACATTGAAACAAAGATACAGAGAAGTTCCATGGCTTGCGTGGGTCATGTGGATGGTTAATGACTGATCTGGGTACTTCTTTACATTATTTTAAAATTGGACAGTGTCCAGAATTCCCCCCCACCCCAATACTGGCAGAAGCAAGATATTCAGGGAGATGTTCTTCAAATTAAAAAAAAAGGTTAATTAAAAACAAACCCTGATTAAGTTGAAAATTAGAGTTCATTAAAACTGAAGAAAACATAGCCTATTTTTGACTTGATGAAATTGATTTAAAAGCGAATTTAATTTTTTTAAAAACTCAGTGTCTATTACTTCAATGAGTTTTTAAATTAAGTTATTAAGTCAATACGTGTTTTATGATTTTTAACTAACTTTACTTTTTAAACATTACATTAAGCTTTGCTACACATTTAAAACAGAGTCTGTCGATGTGTGATATGACTCTTTTTAACTATGTGTCACGAGGAAGGGGGGATTTTGTACGTAGGTGTTTGAAAGGTCATACATCAAAATATTAACATTGGATGGTGAGATTTCAGATGTTTTATTTACCTTTTGCTGATCTGTGCTTACTTATTTTTTCATTTTTCTATAATAAATATATATTTTTATATAATGCAAAAGAAGATTCTGCCAATGAATAGATGACCTTCCCAGCCTTTGTGGGAAAATAGCCATTTATTTTATTTGAAAAGCTATGTGCTAGTTGCTCATTGTGGCAATGACTGTGTGTGGCTTGCCTGCTTAATACCACTCCAGCCCCTTTCTGTTACATCTTCTGACAATGCAGGGTTTGGAAAGCTGAAAATTATATTTTTAGACTCCTTTGCAGCTAGGGTTCCAGAGGAGACTTAGGTTCTGCCCAGCAGACACCCTCACACGAGGCTAGACTGTGAAAGTGAGTTGAGTGGGAAGGGAAGTGGGAAGGGAAGCAGGCTGTGGTGTGCAGAGGGAAGCAGACCACAGCAGGGGATGTTTCCTCTGCCCCAGCCCCAGCTTCCTGACGCCGCAGCTTCCTACAGCAGTGGTGCTAACTGCCCCGATCACAAGGGAGGCAGTGTGATTCTGGAGTTGTTCCTGGAAAAGCCTCCCACCACCTGTTCCTTCCTCTTTTCCTGTAACGTTGTGAGCCATCTTACACATAGTGAAAAAAAAAAAATAACCCATTCTGCCTAAAACTAGCTATGATGGTTCAGCTGCTTGCAGTTGGGCACTAACCATGGAGTCATATTTAAAGAGATCCTCTCCTCCCAGCCCTTAAGCTCTACCATTCACTGTTCTCCTTTTGTAGTTACAATAATACCTGCTTGTTGTAAAAAAATAAAAATAAAAAATTCAAGCAATATGAAAGTTATACATTGGAAAAATGAAAATCTGTCCTCATGCTCCCCACCTGTCACCCTATATCCTAAAATAATTTTTTTTGGAGGTACTGGGGATTGAACCCAGGACCTTGTGCATGCTAAGCACACACCCTACCACTGAGCTATTCCCCTTCCCCCATTTTTAATAGTTTGTTGTTTCATGTTCTTCCAGTTATTTTTCATGCCTATAGAAACTATGAACATACACAGAGGGTATTTTTTCATTTTTACAAAAAATAACTTGCTACTGCATATACATAAACCCTGCAACTTGATCTTGTTTAATCTTTCCATATTTGTATGTACTAAGCTACCCGATTCTTTTGAACTACTATGTATTATTCTATACTGTGGAGAAACTGAAATATATGTCAACATTCTCCTATAAATGGACATATTAACATTTCAAAACAATGTAATAACCATCCTTTATAATACATCTTTGTATATTTGAGTATTTCTTGAGACAGGATCTAAAATCTAAAAGCACAAGAAAAAGTTAAATGTTAGCAGATTGCATTTAGCAATGTTTTTAAAGAAAAATGTCTGTTTTGCTTATTACTGTATCACTGGTGCTCAGAACAGCATCTGCCATGTGGAAGGCACTAAATAAATATGTGTGAAATGAATGCCAAATGAATGATTGAAAATAGATTAGGAAATGCACTAATGCATTTCATCACATGAACAGATTAAAGGAGAAAAATAAATACATAGGCAACTGTTATGATGCATATCTCCCAAAACTGGGTAAAACTCCACATCCATTCCTGATTTTTAAGAAAAATTACTCATCAAGAAATAGACGAAAACATCATTAATCTGATAAAAGGACTTATCAGAAGCCAACAGCAAAATGTATTTCTAAATATTTTTAAAGAAAGGTTACCACCTCCAAGGAGATCAATTATGAATAAAAATAAACTTGCAGACCCGAGATAGGAAAGGACGCAAAAATATTACAGTAAGATATAAAATATTCAAAACCTATAGACTTCCACAAAGAAATGCAAAGCAGGTCTAATCAAAAAGCAAAAGCACCAGCCACACAGGTGCATTGAGTTTACTCTGATGTTCATTATATGGAGGGCAGGCCTGGTGGTCCATTTATAATACCTGGAAAACTATGGGATCTGACAAGGAAAGGTTTTCAGACAGCAGTGAGCATCCCGCAGCCATTCTGCCTCTTCCCTGTTGCACCCGGCCTCCTCAACAGAGACAAAACCTATTCACATCTTTTCCCTAATGTTCTGCTGTCTCCATTCCAAATGCTTCTCATCCGCTAACTGTGGTAATTTGTAGGATATGGACAGGCTCTTTTTAACTTCAGGAAACTCTGTGATATAAATTTGAATTACAGGAAAAAATCAGCTATCCCATAATTTGGAATATTACATAACCATTTAAAAACATAGGCAGCTTTATATATTCTTAAAGGAAAGAACACTCTAAGATGTGTTAAATGAAAAAGTAAGGCGGTGGTGTGGATTTTCTTGTTTCTAACAACTTTTTTGAGATATAATTTGCATGCCATAAGCTTATCTATATAAATTGTACAATACCATGATTTTCAGTATATTTACAAAGTTGTACACCTATCACCATAATCCTATTATAGAATAGTTTCATTTAAAAAAAAAAAAAAAAAGCCTATTATCAGTCACTCACCATTCTCCCTCCCTCCAGACCCAGATAACCGCCAAACTGCTTTCTGTTTCTATTGATTTTCCCTGAAGACTTGTGGTAGCAGTTTACACACATTATTTCTGTTGTGCATAAGAATCCTCATTGGTAGGTTCTATTATAATTTCCTTTTCCAGATGAAAGATCAAGACACAGGAAGATTAGGTAGCAGAGTTTCACAGCCAATAAATCAAACAAGCAGAATTTGAACCCCGCTGTTTGAACCCAGAGCCTGTGCCCTTAAGCACTGACCATCAAGTTCAACCACCACCAGTCATGGTTAAGGAGAAAGTATTTAAATATGCCACTGAACAATGTCTCTCAAATGCCTTCTCACTTAAGTCTTGGAACATTTATTTTCAGTTCATCCTTGCTTGAAACCATCAGGTTGAATGGATAACACTGTATTTTAAGTGTCTAAACAACCAATTAAAAAACCTAAAAGCATCACATACATTTAAGTGTAAAACTCCAAACTGGATAGCAGCTGAGCGTAGACTCATATCGCCATGAGGACAAAGCAGGTGCACTGTCTTTTTCATCCTTAGGTCCTTAGCACAGTCTCTAACACTACAGATGAGAAACTCAACAGTATTTGTTGAATATGTGATTGAATGAAGAAATAAACAAAAGAACAAATTAAAATAGCTACTGAACAAAAAAAATTAGTCACAGAAAAGAAATGAGGACATCTCATTATGCAAACAAATATGAGTGGTGCCTCAATTACCTCCAATAATACAAAAGTTGTATGAAGATGATAGTTCACAATCTTGACATTGAGCTTATCATATCATTTGAAAGCTAGAATATTCGTTTTCCAAGAGACATACAAGATACCTAGTCTGACTCAATTCTGAAAGCTCCCTGGTACCTAACAGGATGTCCTTAAGCCTCCACCTGGATACACCCAATGGTGAAAAGTGCCTGTGATCAGCTTTAATTGCTTAATATACGAAAGTCTTCCTTTTTCCCAAAAGATCTTGACCCAGGTTCTGCCTCTGGTCCTAGTTCTACTACTGGAAACTACAGAGAACAATCTAATCCTCATAGCTCATAATAACCTATCAAATATTTGAAGACATTTATCACGTTTTCTTGTTTGCACTCCCCTATCTTTTCCATTTTCCCTGAGCACCATTTTTTCCTGTAGACTTCATATGACATGTGCATGTGTGTTTCAACAGAATGGTGACATGATTAATAGAAGGTAGCTGTAATCATGGTTAGAGGCTTGAGAGGTCCTTTAACAGCACATATTCCAAAATATATAGACAAAATTATGGGCTCCTGAATGGAGAATCTCCAAAGTTCCTCCACGGGAATAATAGATGGAAATACCACCTACCCATCTTCCTAGAGCGAGCATCCTGCCGGGCATATAAGCTCACTTTTGCATTTTCTTGGGGAAATTTTATATCCTCATGGCCTCTTCTCAACCTGCCTATGGTAGAATCTTGGTTTATACACTCAACAGGTGCAAAGAAATAATGCAACATGAGCGTAGGTATTTTCTGTGTTTACTAAGTGTTTACTGTCAGGGAGACTGACTTTTAAAAAGTCAAGTTCCCCAGAACATTCCTCAGCAAGCCTAGGACTCCAGCCTGGCTACGTTTCATTCCTTCATACCCAGGGTGCTTTTTTTTCTTTTCCTCACATCCTAATTTCCATCCCCTGGTCTTAAGTTTTCCAATAACCAGTCTTCCATTCCAGGAGAATGAAGGTCTCCACTCACACTATGCCCAATCAGTACCACTGTAGAAAAAAACCAGTTCAGGCTCAGACTATAAAAACAGGACTCTGCTGTGTGTAAGAACTGCCCTGCATGAAGTAAGGACACTCAATGAACGAACCAACCAACATATCCAGTTCCCTAACACATCAACATAAAAGACTTTGGTTGGTACATGAACACAATCTAAGATCCTTCAAGATTTGCTTTGTGGCTATCAGATGGGGGGGTGACATGATATTCAGTTAAAAAAATGAGAAATCATGGCATCCAATAGGAAAGGAAATTTTGCAGTGTGTATTCAAGTTAGCACAGTAGACAAAGGCTTTATGAAAAGGGTACCAGTAACAAACCTCAGAAGGAGGTCACAGGATTGTACAAGAGGACATTTAGGATCCATAAAGGGTCACAGCGTTTCTCCAGGACAACAAAACATTGCAGATTTATAAAAGGATCTCAGTATCTGGCCTGCAGGAGAAAATATCAATGATCTCCATTAGTTGAGAATATTCTCTTTTGGAAACTGACACAGAGTTTTGTGGCTTGTGAATCCTGTTTCCTTCTTTGGTACAGAACAGGCTGTGAGTCTCATTTCTAAAGGGCAACGTGTCCCCTTCCGTCTCCCTAGAGGAGGCTGCCCATTGCTCGCCACATCTGGAGCTGTCTTGCTCATCGTGTCTCCTGCTCCCGCTGCCCCCTCAGCCACTGGGAACTTTTAATGTTTTCATGTGGGCAGAGAGTAGTTTCAAAGTGTCATTACTAAACTAAATCCCCATTAAGAAAAAGAAAAAAAAAGTTCATATTTATCTGGCTCTTTACATTGAAATTATGTTAAGGAATTCCTTCTCTAAGAAGTCATTTTTTTGCCACTTAGTAATGAAACATCATTGCACAAATCAATGTTAATTTATGACAATGAAACAATAAAATATTGATGAAATAGAAATCCCTTCACTTCAGTAATGAGAACAGGCATTAAATCAATTCTCCACACCAGTAGCAAAGCGATCTTTCCAAAATACTAACCAGTTTGTGTTTCTTGCTTAAAGCACTTTACGAGCTTCCCATCATTTATAAAATAAAGTCATCAGTAAGAAAAAATGTTGCCTCCTCGGTTTACTCTTGCTTTTGCTCATATCCCACCATTCGGATTCAATCTCTTGTTTCATACTATTGTGATGCCATGCTACTTAGATTCTCCAAATATACCATGCTATTTTATCCCTCCTTGCTTGCATGTTTATCATTCTAATGGAATTCCCTTCTCCAGTGTCCGCTCAAGAAGATCCCACTCATTCTTCAAATCCCAGCCCAGATTTTACCTACTCCTGGGAATCTTTTTTGCACCAATGCTTCCCTGAATGACTCCGTCACTGTCCTCTCTGCCGCCTCTGACCCTCATCCATATTTCTCTATCTCTACTGTTTCCTTTAACCACAATGTCTTGTGGGCTCTTTGGAAACAAACTAATTTGTGTGTCAACAGTACATAGAACACTCTGTAGACACAAGGACTCTATAAAAAATGTAAATTGGATGACACGGTTTAGATAATTTGATAAACATGTACTTTATATTTTCATAGACTCTGCAAAATGAATGCAAATACTGGTACTTTAATGCTAGACAGCTCAGACTTGATGCTCATGGTAATCTTGCAAACTGAAATATACAAATATTTTCATGTCATTAATATAGAACAGCTAGTGAGTAAAAATGCTAGGCTCCAACCCAAGACTTTTGACCCCTGCATTGACTAGTACTCCACATACCACCCGCTTTGACAACAAAACATTCACTCTCAGAGACTCTTCTGATCAGGGGCCTGATGAAAAAGATCCCTATGGGATAAGTATCAAAATAATGATGCTGAGGGAATGAAGCCAGACAAGAAAGTGTATGTATATACCATGGGATTTCATTCATATAAAACCCTAGAACAGTGGTTCTCAATCAGGGCCAGTTTTGCCCCTAGGAGACATTAGGCAATGTCTGGTTACATTTCTGGTAGTTGTAACTGGGGCAGGGGTACTACACACACAGCTGGTGTGGAGAGACCAGGGATGCTGACCAACCGCCTGCAGTGCAGATAACAGCCCTCTCAACAAAGAATTATCTTGTCCAAAATGTCAATAGTGCTGAGGTTGAGAAACTCTGCTGTAGAAAATGCAAACTAATCTATAGTGACTGAAAGGAGATCAGTTGTTGCTTAGGGATGGGGTGGCCAAGGAAGGATGAGAGGAAGCGATTACAAAAGACCACCAGAAAACTTGTAAGGATGATGGATACATGCACTCTGTTGATTTTAGTGATCAGTTGATGGATATAAACATATGTCAAAAATAATGTTTGTAAATTTTAAAATGTGCAGTTTATTACTTGTCCATTATGCCCCAATAAAGCTCTTTTTTTAAGTAGTTTAAAAATTAAATGATAGAAAAACAACAATGACCCAAAAAAGTCCCTGTGGTATGAGACAAAGGTCTCAAAAATCCTCTCTTATTGGAGGAATCATAATGTAGCTTTAGGATGCCATCATGATCTCTTTGATAATCAACATGTCCTTTCCAAGCATAATCCCTGGCAAGGCATGATCTGTTACTACTTCAGACAGAAAATAATATAATAGAATTATATGGAAGATTCAGAGTCCAAGTTGTTAGTGAGGGTTTGATACAAGGCACAAGGTGTTTCTTTACGTTTCAAACAGTCCAAAGCAGAACAGAGATGATGATCATAAACACTGTCCATCTGTCATTGGAGGAAAAGTCTGCTGTTCAAACTAAGGACCTTGTAAGTGCCCATCAGTGTGAATGAGTTTTGTGTATCCTAGAGGATATGCCCACTCCAAGAAATGCCCAGTGGTAAGAGTACTGGCTTTTTTCTGTCCCCTATAGTTGGTGAGGACTGGTATAGTCAGACAGCTGGGTAGAATGCTTAATAAGAATAGGTAGAGAATCTCATCAAAATTCATACAGTTCTCTTGTATTTGGTCCAGCCCATCTGTGGTAGCGAGATTCTAAGATGGCATTCAATGATCCCACCTCCTCATATTGATGTTGTTATACAGTTTTATCCCATATTGTACTGGTGTTAGTCTGGATGAACAATAATCTACAGTAGAAATTATGGTATGTCTTTTCCAAGGTTAATTATAAAAAGTACTTCTGTTTATATCTTGGTCTCTCTGTTTCTCTTTCTCACTCTGACAGGCACTCTGGGATAAGCCAGCTACCACATTATGACCAGCCCTATGGAGAACCCCATGTGGTAAGAAAATGAGACTGCTGACCAATGGCCAGGAGAAACTGAGGCTGCCAACAGCTATGTGATGAGGATCCTCCAGCCCCAGTCAAGCCTTCAGACGACGATGTATCTGCAACCTCAGATCCTGAGCCACAACCACTCAGCTAAGCCACTTCTGAATTTCTGACCCTCAGAAATTGAGTAAAATAATAATAAATGTCTGTTGTTTTAAGCTGCTAAGTTGTGGGATAATTTGTTATACAGCAATAGACAACTAAAACACTAACCTACTCTTGAAACATGAGTTAGACTTAGTCTACATTTGGTATGTATACGGTCTTAGGATATCCACACCCCAACATGAGAGCTACTTACAGGATGGCATCCCAGAGCCTACACATGATCCAGTATGCTCTTTGGATGATAGAAGAAATGGAAGAGGGATACAGGGTGGGCAAAGGAGAAGATACAACTCCACCCAGACTCTCTGGGTCTGTATAAAGGATCTGGGTACAGGAAGGAGATCCCTCTAATCCAGAACAAGTACCTGAAGCTGGTTGAGAAGCGTAACATGCAGACTTTAACAGAGGTCTTTCTTATCTATCTGTTCTAAGCAGACAGACCGAGGGCTGGAATATGACTCACAAGTAGAGACTTATTACTAAGTAATTCAGTTAAAATCTGTATCATTAGACTCCCAGCATTGAATAGAAATCAGACATTGTCAACAGAAGACATCAGTTAAAATGCACATGCCACATGAGAGAGTAGTAAGAACTCTCTTCCATTAATATTATGGCAGAAGTGGGGTTGGATATTAAGGTTAATTTCCTTGTTTTGTTTTGTTCTGCCAAAGACACAAAGAGAAGGGGAGAAAAATGAGACTAGGGACCAAGGTTGTTTTAACTGTGGTGCTGTCAGAGGCAGTTGATTTTAAAATAAACAAACAATAATAACAAATTCACAAAAGTGGCCCAAAACCTTAGCAGCAAATGGGAATTATGTAGGGGGATTTTAAAAATTCTGCTGTCCAAAATACACCCTAGATCTATATTAGCTCAGTGTCTTTGAGCATGAGAAGCAAGAGTCATGTTATTTTTAAAAGCTTACTGGATATGATTCCAATATACAGCCAAGTCTGACAAACACTGAGCTGTGAGATATGAGACATCTGAGAAGAACACTGAAAGAGCAGAGACAAAGCAAAACAAGTCACTAAATTCAGCAAATTTGTCCTGTCCCTTTCATGGGGATAACCTAAAGGCTGTGACTGTCACTGTTTACTTGACAACATTAACTCATCAAGCAATCGCAGTACTGTAGTCCTCATTTTTCACAGCACCAAGCATGCTGTTGACATCCTGTTAAAGTCTTAAATAATAACAAGGTTTGCTGTCAGTTTTGTTTTTTTTTTTTTTAAATAGTTGCTGTTACTGTGAAGCTGGGTATCAGGGGAGAGGCTTTGTTCAGCAAATTCCAATTATTTGGACATCACAGAGTTTACCATGGACCTTAGGGCAGTGAAGGTACAAATGGAGTGTCAACAGAAGCCGTTCCTGGAGTGTCATCTTATTTTTCCAATAGCTACATGGCTCCACTGGCTTTCAAGAAAATCTGGGTCTCTATCTCTGCTCTCTCACCTTGCAGTCATCCTGTATCCCTTCCCATTGCTAAGACATGCTGTGACCTGAACCCATAACCCAGCCGACTGTCTCCCAGAGAAAAGGCCCTCTGGCTCTTCTCCCTCTTAACATTTCTAAGATCACCTGCTGTGAACATTTTGGGTAGCTGTTGCAAAAGGAAGACTCTAAAGTATGCCAGGCCTGGGGAACCCTCCAGGTGTTGATAAGGAAAAAACAATTAAGGATCAAAGCCTTAAGAAAATTACATTTCCAATGTCATAGCAAATGACCTTTCATTGTGAATAGTTAAGAATTATTCCACGTTCAGACTCTCATGTGTCTATCTAGAATCTTTACATTACAAAATCCAAGCTTCTGCTTTGTTTTAATAATGTCTTTAGGCTTCCACTGAGAATTTTTTCAATACACAAAGATGTTAATTGGTGAACAAGAAAAGTATTTGAAGGACTTCCTGCCCTACAATGATTTGGGGGGAGAGTTGGCTTTCTTATCATATGAAAGAACAGCTCTGCATTATCTTCTCAGGCCATAATTGTGGCCATAACTTGTGGCCATAATTCTATCAGCACTAGGCTGTAGTGTTTTAGAATTGAGAACAAGAGTTTTCTCTGTCAAAAATAGCATCCCAAGACAACTTAACGAGAAAATAAAGCAAGAAAAGTACAGTTCTCTTGTGGATACAAATAGCTAATTTAATGAATTACACAATAGACAAAAAAAAAAAAAACCTGAGGAAAATGCAAACAAGATTCTCATTTTTAATTTAATTTTTAATTCTCTCTTTCTTTTGCGCGCGCGTGCACACACACACACACACACACACACACACAAACACACATACACACACAAGGCTCAAAGTTTCAAGTTTCTTTTTCTTTCCAATCCAGAGACCAAGGACATGAAAGGATGTGATTTTTTTCTTATTAAAAAAGACTTTTACCATAGTAATACCACATATTATTACCCAGAGTCCATTGAGAAGAGACGGGGGTGTCTTACAAAGCAGTGTTAGTGTTTTGGGGCAATTTTTGTGTGCCTGCAGTTCCTTATTATAATAATTTGAAATGGGGAGATGCAATTATTATGCAGCAATAAAGGACTATTGTATGGAAGGCTTACTCGTTCATTACTTGGTTTGGAGTACATTTTTATTGTGCTTTGTGCAATTGCTTGGTGGCTACTGTGACACAAGAAAGCACAATAAGCAAGGCTTTTGATTAAAGCACTGTTTATAACTGCAAATGACTGGGGGTAAACTAAATATCCATCAACAGGAGATATTTTAAATAAATGATGATATATCTATGTAATGAAAACTAGGCAAATGTTAAAACAGTGAAGTGATTTCTGAAATTCTCCTTAACAGATGGTTACATGAAATTAGAAAGGTGCAGTTTAGTATATATAATATGCAATCATTTGTGGGACAAAAGTGGGATTAGACATGTATATATAACTTGTATATGCACAAGGTGATAATAAAAAATCATACTCATGCAGAAAAGGATTGAGAGAGTAAGAAAGAGGGACAGGAAGGAGAATTTTCGCCTTTTCTGGGTTGAATGGTATCTGTACCTTTCTTTAAAAGACTAACATAGTGTAGTATATGTGTGCACATTCAATATTTTAAACTTATTCCTGTACCCTGGAGGGTTAGCTAGTATTTGAAGTGCCTTAATCAGGAATACACACTTAAATAATTATTGAATAATAGTAACTATTATTATTAATAATAACTAGCATTTAAAAGTACTAATCAAAAGTCCATATTTCACAAAGAGGCTAATATAATCACATCATCAGTCTTGCTATCTGATTAGTAGCAAAAATCATGTTAGTTTAAAAAATTAGGTTCTATTGATTTATTCACATATTTAAGAAATATTTACTGAGCAACTACATGATAACAGGCATTTTCATCACTTGGCCCAAATCAGTGAACAACAACCAAAAAAAGACTTACACTCATGTAAGAATTTAAAATATAGTTTTAAAAGTTTTTTTTTTGATAAAATTAGTGGGTTTGACTTCTGATTCCAGCCATGATAGATTAAATAATACCTGACTCCCTCCTCCTCCACCCCCAGCACAATTAGAAAATTAAAAAATAGAAATAAATGTTACAGACACTGTAAAGCAGGGAGCCTAGGACAAGAACCCTAAGAGAAAGTAAACAAATAAGATGAACCTGATGTGTTTCCCTTGCTTTCTGCCTACAGTCACTTTCCAGACAGTAGCCCAGAAATGGGGACCCCAAATAAACCACAGGGGTCTTACTGGCTGGAGGAGAGACAAAGATCAGAGTCACAGAGGTAGCTGAAATCTGCAGGGCAGAATACTGGAGAGAAGGATTCTACACAGAGGAAGAACCCAAGAAACCTGCATAAGCATCCTCTTGAGTCAGAAAAACTATAAGCTGTACGCTGAGTAACTTTCAGTGCTCTCACAGGGCTGGGAGACATCCAAGTTGCAATGAGCCAAAGTGGAGACATCATCGAAGCACCTGCACATTTGATAGAGACCCCAGAAGGGCCATGCGTTAGTAATGGGGCTAAACTAGTGCTACTGTAGAGGCTACACAAGACTCACTCAAACAACACTTAAGAACAAGCCTCAAAATTACCACACTCTCTCAACTGCCTGACAAAACAAAATTCAACCTTTCTAAAAAAGACAACAAAATCTTGATTCTCAAAAATTTAACATTATAATGTCTGGCATCCAATCAAAAATTACTATGCATGCAAAGAAGCAGAAAAATGTGATCCGTAACCAAGGAAAAAATCAATCAGGAAGAAAAGTCAGAATGTCAGAGACAATGAAACTAGACACAAAACAGCTACTATAAATATGTTCTAGATTTTAATGGAAAACAGAACAAAATGAAGAAGAAAATGGAACTAAAAAAGTAATAAGAACTTCTAGAAATAAAAAGTACAGTATGTGAACTGATAAACTCACTGCATGTGCTTATTATCAGATTACACACAAGACAGACTTGGAGATACGGCAAAGGAAACCATCCAAACTGAATTACAGAAAGGAAAAAAACTATAAATTAGCAAACAGTTAGTTATGGGAGAGTATCAAGAATTTAAATATATATGAAATTAAAATATTGAAATTCAAGAATCATCAGGGGGCAAAGGAAGAGAAATTAAAGAATTAATGGCCAAAATTTTTCAAATTTGTTGAAAAACATAAATCTGCAGAGATCCAATATGCTCAGCAAACCCAAGCAGGTACATCATAATTAAACTGCTGAAAAACAGTGATAAAAAGCCAGTCTTAAAAGCAACCAGAGAAAAAAGACACATCACTTGAAGGAAAACATTCCAAAAGACAATAGAATGACAGCTTTAAAGAGATAGGGAAAAAACTATCCACCTCAAATTCTATGGTCAGTGAAATTATACTTTAAAGATGAAGGGAAAATAAAGGCTTTTATCAGAAAACAACAGAAAAGAAAATTGTCACTATCAGACTTGTGCACAAGAAATACTAAAGGAAGTTCTTCAGATTTAGATGAAAGGCTCTTTCATGGAAACTCAAATGTACAGACTGGAATGAAGAGAGCTGGACATGGTTAATATATAGATAATATCTGACTTGTATTTCCCAAATTTTAACTTTTTAAAAATAATAATGAAACATTGTGGGGTTTATAACAGATGAATAAATATAATGAAACAATACTAAAAGGGACAGGAGAGAGAAATGGACATAAGGTGTTTAAGGCTCTTATGTGTGAAGTGGAGTAATATTTTTTGCATTTTATTTTATTTATTTTTATTGAAGTATAGTCAGTTTACAATGTTGTGTCAATTTCTGGTGTATAGCATAATGTTTTAGTCAAACATATACATACATATATTCCTTTTCATATTCTTTGTCATTACAGGTTACTACAAGATAATTGAATACAGTTCCCTGTGCTATACAGTAAGTCCTTGTTGATCTATTTAATATATAGTAGTGTGTATCTGCTAATCCCAAATTTATCCCTCCCCACTGCCAATTTTGCCTTTTAGCCGTAAGTTTGTTTTCTATGTCTGTGAGTCTGTTTTGGTTTTGTAAATGGGTTCATCTGTGTCTTTTTTTAGATTCCGCATATAAGTGGTATCATACAGTGTGACATCATGTATGACACCATACATAATTTTCTTTCTCTTTCTGGCTTATAAAGTGGTATACTATTATTTTAAGTTAGATTCTGATAAATTATAAATATATATCATAAATTCTACAATAGCCAATAAAAAATTCAGCAGACATAAATCTAAAAAGCTAAATACTATATAATTTAAATAATTTATACTAGTAAATAATTTTTATAATTTATATATTAACATATAAACTTATACAACATATGAAGAAATGTCCAAAGAGTTGGGAAGGATATTATATTATTTATCTGAATTTTGTGTTGGGACATCCATCAGTTCCACAAAAATGCATAATTTTTTGTGATTTCTTTTCTCTTTCTAAATAAATACTCATTTTCTTCTCAAGTTTTATATTTGGAATTTTGTACTATTTTTTTCTTAAAGAGAACTCTCAGACTTATTTCAGCTTTAGGCTACGTAAGACCTTCAGGCAAGGTGCTGCTCAAGGGCCTTTAAGAACAAACAGATGGCTTTCCATCAAGATTTCAGAACAGGCTATATGACAGTTTTTGTGCCTGCTTGCTAATAAAAGTTTTTATATGTGACAGAATTGGGTCTAAGACTTGTTTCCAATGTAATATACTACCCAGTAAGGAGGTTGCTGGGAGGAGACCAAAGCACTGTAACCATATAATTTATCATCCAAGCAGGACACTTATAAGAGTGCTAAGCTACTAAACTGAATGGACTCTAGAATAACAGACACTAATGGAATCTGGTCCAGGCAACCTAAACCAAAAACCCCTTACTTCCTAACTACAGGTAGCTTTCATAAAAGGGCTTTTGTCATTTAGTGATAGCTCAAGTGTATATGTGTATGTGTAAATACATATAAATGTATACATACTTACATATACAGATGAACATATATACCTGTATATACATATATAGGTATGCATGTATGTATCTGTATTGTATACATGTGTACATGTGTGTATATACATATATTTGTGTATACACACTTGTAGATATGTATATGTGCATGTGTGCCTATACACATATATTAATTCAAACTGCTTTAGGTATATGTATAAATAGATGTGTATGTATGCATGTGTGTATGCAAGTGTATACCTGAACAGACATATACATGTAATTCAGTTTTTCAAAAATAAAATCTACTGCTGAGGTTTTTTTGTTTGGGGTTTTTTTTAGTAACTTGATAATTATTTCAGATATGCAGTCTTTGGGGGAATAATTTAAGACATGTTTTTAGTGTCATTTTGCACTGAAAAGACAGAAACCCAAGAACAATATGAGGAACTTTTTTTTAGGAAGAGTAATTCTATTACTTGCATTATTTGCCTTTCTTATGGAATCCAATTCATTATTAGGCACAGTAAGAAAACCACAGACATCAATACATTCCCAGAACCCAACAAGGCAGAGATGAAAGCTGGGAATAAGGGAGCTATTTAAAGGGCTCTGAAAGCAGGAGCTACATTAAGTGTCTTCAGGTGTCTGCACTCTATGTACCCAGTCCCCAAAGCTCCCTCTTTATATGTGACTATCCCCGAAAGAAATTTGCTACAGGAGAGTATGAAGTTTCTGGCATTATAATCTCATGAAATAAGTAAATATGACTAGACTTCTCACCATGTTCTATTTTGGGCTGACTTCCTTAGACTCTAGAACTTGAAGCCAAACAATTGCCATAAAAAATATCATCAGATTTTTGGCATGTAGTTTTCAAGTTTATGAAAATCTCAAATATTTCCAAATGATGCTCTTTGTCTATTTCCTGTCTGGAGAGAAATCTGTCATCTCACATTTCCCAAAACAGTTGCCAATGGGCTTTCATCAGAAGAGGTTCTGAGTGCACGTCAGTCAACACCCAAGCTTCCAAATGCAAGGTGACGGCAGAGTCATTAGGAGAAAATATATACTTGGTGTGGCTTCACACTCGAGTAGCTTTTCAGTTTCTCTTTTGACAGTATATTAAAGACAGTGAAAAGTGAAGATGTGCAACACAGAGAAAATAAAGCACTCAATCCTTAGTGCCCATGATTAAATTAACAGTAAGATTAAGAACAGTTTTTAGAAAATAGAATCTTCTGCCCTTGACTTTTTTTTTTTAATTCAAAAACAGTTTACTTTTAATAAAATCTGGGACGTGGTTGATAGAGTTACATGATTTTTTGGAGGCTTTAGTAAAAGGGGTATTGGGTTTATTTTCTGTTTGTCAATATTTCTAATAATGTTTGTACCAAGTGGAGTTACTGTCATTTTCCCCATTGTCATCAGCAACCTTGAAGGGAACTTTCTTATGGACTGAATTAATTAATTAATTAATTAATTAATTAATTAATTAATTAAAAGGACTATAAAAAATTTTCAGGAATTATAAACGGGATTTGCTCCGCCCGTCCGTGCAGTGGCCGGATTTTGACTCAAGCCTCCCCACTCCACAAGGTCCCTTCGTGCTATTTCACTCTCTCTCCTGCTCCTCTGCTTTTTTATTGTCCCTTTTTTGTCTATATTTTGTCTACCTTAAGTTAATGGTGCTCTACTCATGGCACATCATCATCACTAGCTTATTCACTTCGTTTTATTTTATTCTCTGCTTTGTCTCGGTCCCCATTCCATTCCCTTTCCTCATCTCAAGTCCCCTACTTTACTGTGTTTAAAATATATCCCCTAAATTACCATCTTTATGCATCTTAAACATGTGTCCTTAAAACATGTTCGTGTATAAAATTTCATATGTGATAGTAGGTTTAAATCTTATTATTTATTAACTTTTTTTAGTTACACTTTTCTCGAGCTCTCACCACATTGTTACTGGTTAATCCAGTTGATTGATTCTGGCAGCAGTATAGTATTGCTTCATGAAGTTATACCACAGTTTGAGTCTGATTTCCCAAGAGACCATCTTCTATCAAGGAACAAATTTTGCCCAATAAAAATGCAGCTGTGAGCTTCATCAAACACATCGCCTTATGTGTTTGTGCCAGAGTTTCTCTGCAGTATATGCACTGCAACGGGCTGGTTGGGTCTATGAGTACATCCATACTTAGCATCACTAAGCACTGCCAGAACAGTCCCCAAATGACTCTGTATGACTATTCCCTCCACGTAGCCTCCCTACCTTCACCATGACTTTCCACTTTTGATGTTTGGCAAAATTAATGTTAGTCATAAATATAATCTGCATCTAATTTCTAAAAAATAAACATCTCTCTGTACACTTCTTAGCCATTTGGTTTCTTTTTCTCTGAATTACCTATTCATTGTCTTTGCCCAATTTTCTGTTGGTTTCCCTTCTTTTATTTGTTAATTTGCAAACCTTTCCTCTTTGTTCTGGGTATTAATCCCTTCTTATATTTTAGAAATTGCAAATATCTTCTCTGAATCTACCATCAGATTTTTCACTTGGTTCTGGTAAACTTGTTAAACAAAAAAAGTTAATTTGTGGTAAATGTCAAACACATGAAGTTTTTCTGATGGTTTATGCTTTAGGAAATCTGATTTTTTAAAAAATCTTTCCATAATCTAAAGTCATAAAGATATTCTCATTATGTTTTTTCTTATTTAGCTTTAAAAAATTTTGTCTTTATAGCAAAGGAAATGATCAACAAAATGAAAAGGCCACCTATTGAATGGAAGAAGATATTTGCAAATGATATATCCAATGGGTTAATATCCAAAATATACAAAGAACTCATACAACTCAACATCAAAAAAAAAAAAAGAAAAAAAAAACTACCTGATTAAAAACTGGGCAGAGGATCTGAACAGACATTTTTCAAAAAAAAGACATGGATGGTCAACAGGCACATGAAAAGATGTTCAGCATCGCTAATCATCAGGGAAATGCAAATCAAAACTACAATGAGATATATCGCCTCACATCTGCCAGAATAGCTATTATCAAAAAGACAAAGAATAACAGGTGTTGGCAAGGATGCAAAGAAAAGAGAACCCTCATGCACTGCTGGTGGGAATGTAAATTGGTGCAGTCACTATGGAAAACAGAATGGAGGTTCCTCAAAAAATTAAAAATAGAACCACCATATGATCCAGCAATCCCACTCTTGAGTAGTTATCCTAAGAAAATGAAAACACTAATTAGAAAAGATACATACATTCATTGCAGCATTATTTACAAAAACCAAGATATGGAAGCAACCTAAGCATTCATCAATAAATGAATGGACAAAGGAGATGTAATATATACATAAAGGAATATTGCTCAGCCGTAAAAAAGAATGAAATCTTGCTGTTTGAAATAACCTAGAGGGTATTACACTAACTGAAATAAGTCAGACAGAGAAAGACAAATACTGAATGATTTCACTTACATGTGGAATCTGAAAAACAAATGAACAAACAAAACAGAAACAGTCATAGATACACAGAATAAACAGGTGGTTGCCACTGGGGAGGGCAGTGGGGAGAGCAAAGAAATAGGTGAGGAAAATTAAGAGGTACAGACTGCCAGTTGCAAAATAAATGAGTCAGGGTGTAAAATGTACAATGTGCAGAATACAGTCAATAACTATGTAATGTCTTTATATGGTGACATATCATAATTAGACTTACCAAGGCGATAATTTTGAAGTGTATAGAAGTATGAAATGACTATGTTACGCACCAGGAACTAACATAGTGTTGTAGGTCAACTATACTTCAAAAACAGACAAACAAACTCAAAGAAAAAAGATAAGATTTTTGGTTCCCAGAGACAGTGAGTGGGGCAAGGGGGAATTGGATGAAGGTAGTTAAAAGGTACAAACTTCCACTTGTAAGATAAATGAATACTAGGAATGTAATATATAATATGGTAAATTTAATTAAAACCAATACATGTGTCATATATTAAAGTTGTTAAGAGAGTAAATCCTAAGAGTTCTCTAAGAGAAGACAATTTTTTTCTGTTTCTTTAATTTTGTATCAAAAAGATAATAGATGTTCACTAAACTTATTGTGATCATCATTTCATGATATTCGTGAGTCAAATCATTATGCTGTATACCTTACATAGTGCTATCAATTTTATCTCAATAAAACTGGAAGAAAAAATACATTAAAAATAAAAATAAAAAAGCTATTAATTGCAATAAGGATTGGAACTTGATGCATAGAAAAAAATGACCTTTACAAGCTTAAATCTTTAACTCATTTGAGGTTCATATGGTATTTAGTAATTCAAGTTTATTTTTTCTCTCCATTGAAGGAAAGTTTCTCCAAGATCACCTATTAATACTCCATCCTATACTGACTTTTCCATGATGGTCATATACCAAATTCCTACATAACACATAGCTCTGTCTCTAGGAATTTTATACTCTTTCATTTGTCAATTCTCTTCCTGAGTCAGTACCATCTTGTTATTTCTTTCCCCTAGATCCCAAGGACTGATAACACATAGTCCTTGATTTTGTTCTTAAAGAGAGCTTGTTTATTAGTAGGCTTTTATTTTTCCATGTAAATTTTAGAAAGTTATTTTCTCCAATTGATTCTTCAAAGAATCCTCAAGGAATTCTAATTGGAATTGCATTGAATTTAAGATTAATTTGGGGGAGAAATGTGATCTTTACTATATTATATAATCTCATCTTTGAATACATTATATCTTTTGACTTAATTTGTCTTCTTTTACTAACTTAAAGAACTTTAAAAAATTTTTCTACTGGAAGATCTTGTGCAATCTGCTAGTTTTATTCCACAACATTTCATAGTTTCTGCTGCTCTTAAGAAAGCCATTTTATTTTCTTATATTTTCTACTTAGTTTTGACTATCTTTTGCAGAAGAATGCTATTGACTTTTGTATGTGGAACTTGTTTCAATCATTATTTACTTAGGTATCATTTCCCTTACGTTAATTTTTTTTCTTTCTGTGATTAATATCAAAGAAATGTTGGCATTTCTACCTCTAGCCATCATATATCTTAATTTTTCCTTCCTTCTTTCCATTTTTTTAAACCCTTTCTGATGCCTTACGAGACGGTCTCGCAATCTGATCTTCCAATGAACTAATTCCTACCTTAGTTGCATTCATTCTTCACCTCAACCTATCCACTGAGTTATTTCAACAGCTCAAATGTTAACTGAAGACCTGAGTCCCCTCACTGATGCTACATGGTGTAAAAGAATCACTTGGGTGGGCTCTGACCTAATCCCTGACACACAAAATTGTGAGATATAATAAATATTTTTCTTAAAGATGCCACTAATTTTGGCCCAGTTCACTACAGAACAATTGACAACCAGATCGTCATGAGATGGTAGTAAATGAAGTTGCAAGATTTTGAAAAGAAAATAAAAATAACCTAAAACTGGCTTAATCTGGACTTTAAAAGGAAAATAAAAGCTGCCCAGACTGGTCCTAATGCAGATGGTCTTTTCCCTGCTCTCATCTCTCAGTGGTGTCACAGGGGACACAGGAGGGCAGAAGTGTCAAGCTCTCAGGGGCCTTTCACATCACTAGTTTCATCTGTGTGGACCATTTGGGGGGCACTTCTGTTCATAGTGCTGTGGCCTGTTTATTAACTGAAGTAGCTAGCCTCATTATGAATACATCAAAGTGTGCTTATGTTTGCTCTTTAGATTCTCAGAGTGATTTTTAAAACATCTTTTTTTTATGCTAAGAGCCTCTAATGAGGACAGAAACCATCAATTCAAGAAAAACATTAGGCTTCAAAAAGAACAGCTAACTATCCTTTTTACTGTTAGTTGACAGTCCACACATAGGGGTTGAACAATAGACTGTCATTCATCTAAAGAAGACAACCTACTACTGACCTTGAAGAAAACAAACACATATTTGCCTTTAATTTACCTCAAGGATATAAAATTCAAGTCACTTGCCCAGGAGAGAACCCCGAGTAGCACTGTGTAGAGTTATTAGATACAATAAGCCCAATGCACCATGTGGAAAGAGTAGAAAGGTCCTCAGGACGGTTGTATTTTGTTTTTGTTTTTGTTTTTCCTATTAGTCTCAGCATCTTCATCCATAGAAGGAAGATAATAATATCCATTCTCAAGACCAATGTGAGAATTTAGTTAGAATTTATATCTAAATTGCCTGAGAAATATTCAATAAATGGTAGCACAGAAACCATCAGTAGTAGCTATCACCTTTATTACTATAATTATTAAAAAGGGAGGAATGAATCTCCGTTCTTCGGAGAAGGTTTACAAGATGAGATGATGGAGAGTGGAAAGCGTTTTGTCAAGATGTCACTCCAAAGCCAGTGAAACTGTAGATTACTTAGAAAACCACCAGAAATACCACAACTAAGTTCCTAGGGACTGCTGGACTAGAACCCAAAAAGTCAGTTTAGGCAAAGTACTCAAATGAAGTCAAGAGGATGAAGAGCTCATGAAGAGAGAAAATTTTTGACCTATATAAGGCATCCCATTCTCTATGCCATTTAAAAAAAATTGGGAGGGGGCATAATTAGATTTATTTATTTACTTATTTATTTTAACAGCAGCACTGGGGATTGAACCTAGGATCTCACGCATGCTAAGCATATGCTCTTCCACTGGGCTATACCCTCCCTCTTTTCTACACCATTTTTAAAGGTTAATTTGCCTTGATCAATTCCCATTATAAAATTCAAGAACAGGGAAATCTTTGAGTGAGGGGCAATAGGATAAAACAGGAGGGAAAGATGTCATCAAGAATTCCCCTTGGAAGGGCAGTCACTATTTGGAAAGAATACTTCGATAAGAGTAGCAGACACTGTCAGTGTCCAGCCTACATCTTTTTAAATCTCTCACTCTGTTTCTTTGTGCCTCTTCACCCCAGCTTCAATGTGCACTTGCCTCTCGGGGACCATGGTGGTACCTCTTCTTTGAGGGACTACAGTTGGACCCCTGGAGTTCTTTGCCTGCACATACAGAGAGCCTCAAATACATGAGAGTTTATTATGCTCAGGTTGGTTTTTGGCCAATGATGGTGCCAGAGCATGGACGCCTAGTCTTCTCACCCCAAGTCACAAATTACGAGGTGTAATTTATACCACGTGGCAGGAAGCCTAGGACTTCACCTGAGGTTACACCTCTGCTTGGCTTCTTCCTCTTCTATGTTCTGCTTCCCTCACTTCTCTGGTTTCTCCTGGGAGCATCTTAAATAAACCACTTGCACTTGAATTCTCATCTCAGAGTTTGCTTTTGAGAACCCAACCTAAGACAATGAGCCACCTCAGTGTTGGCTGCAACACCAAAAGGATGCACCAAAAGGCAACTGCTATTCGCCCTCTAAAATTGGTAGAGCCTATTAATCAGAGAGCCCTTTGTTTCCATGGATTTTGAGAATTTAACTTTAGCTGAGACAGAGCTGGTGTTTGTGTGATATAACTACTCTCCCCACCACCACACACACACATAGTCAAATCATCCCCTCTATAAAATACCATGTATGTCTACATCACACACTTAGATGTTCACACACACAAGTGTATTCTTCTGAAGAACTGGACCACAGGCTGAGGTCTTCACTCAGATGGGCAAAAAGCAAATTCAGAAACTACTCTTGTGAATCTACACAGGGCCACAAAACTAGGGTGCATTTCACTCTGGTTATGCATATAAAAAAACAAGATTTTAAGCTGAAATCAACAAATGGAATGTTAAAAACAACAGCAATGTATTATTAGCCTAATCTATTTGCTCTCCTCTTTCATTAACTTTTAGTTATATAAAATGCTTACCCCATCTGTGCCAAGTTTCTCATTCTGTTATCAAAAATCTAACATAATTCAAGCATTTGCTTCCCTTCTTCCTTCAGTGACCAAACCCTACTCTCCACCCTCTAAACGCCTCGGCAGCTCTTTTCCCACCTTTCCCTCCCTCCTTCCTTTGGGTGTCCTCCATCTTCCTATAATTGAAGGCTGATGTCATCTGGAAAGAACACACAGTCTCTATTTTCAGAGGCTCTGTCATCAATGCAGCTGTCTGGCATCCTGTCATTGCCCGTCTCTGTCAGTTAATATAGGAACACAAGACTTCGGTGACATTATGCAAATGTTTAACCTTCCCAGGAGACGTTCTCCCTGGATGGCATTGTCGACCTTTAACGGAAATAACATATTGTCCACTCAGACAGCTGTAACTGACTCTAATGTGTCAGGAGAACAAAGAAAAATTATCGTGATCTCATTTGCTAAGGGAATCCACAATTTCTAGTGTGGAGTAGGCTTCCAGACCAAAGGTCCCAGAAGGAAAAAATGCTTTTGAAATCCATCATCCATGTCATCCAGGAGGAGCCCTCAAGAGAAGTTGAATTTAAAACTCACTGAGTAAAATTGCTCCTGCTGGAATCCAATAGGCAATGTAGGATTTTCATGGTTCGTACCACACCCAAACTGAAGGGGACATCCGCTCTTCCCATTTTAATCACGTTCTCTTCTTCCTCCTCCTCTGTTCTCCTCTCCATCAGGTTCATCAGCCCAATGCAAGTAACCTAGATGTACTCACCTTCCAAGATAGCAAAGCATGTAAAGTCTTATTATTCAAGCATCTTAATAGACATGCTCACTAACAATTGCTCCTCATGGTCATTTTAGCCACAGGCATCCTTAGTCTTCCCTTTCACTCAGCAAAGAGCTCTTGACTATTCACTGTGTTCAAACACTCAATAAGTCCTGGGAAAAACACAACCTTCAATCACCAAGGGCCTGTGGACAATGAGCTTAGAACCACTATGGGAACTAAGAAACACAGACACACAAAATCAGTGATAGACTATGCATTGTTTTGATGACCCAGAAGTGTTTCAAGAAGGTAACAGTTATAAGCAAAGATAGAAAAGGAGGTTATAGTGACTTTCTAGTTGCTGCTGTAACAAATTCCCACAAATGTAGTGGCTTAAAACAAAACAAATTTACTCTCTTACAGTAAGTATCGGTCTGGAGGTCAGAAATTTAATGCAGTATTAGAGAGCTAAAATCAAGGTGTCAGCAGGGCTGGGTCCTCTCCCAGGCTCCATAGGAGAATCCAATTCTTGCTGACAAATCCTTGTTGTAAAATCCAGCTTGTAAAGGCTACCTTGGCATTTTTTAACTCACGATAGCATCATTCCAATATCTGCTTCTGTCTTCATATCACCATCTCCTGATCTCATCTCCGGTGTCTCTCATCTAAGGGTCCTGTGAATACGTGGGGCCCACCTGGGTAATACAGAATAATCTCCCCATCTCAAGATTCTTAACCAAACCACCTCTGTGAAGTTTCCTTTTCCATATAAGGTAGCATATTCACAGGTTCCAGAGTTAAGGACATGGACATCTTTGGGGAAGGGGAGACACTATTCAGACTACCAAAAAGGTGTTCCAGACCACAGAAGTCTTCTGATGAAAGGCATGGAAGCAGGTGGGGGTCTCACCATTTGAGCAATCGCAAGGTAAGAGTTTATGCCATGGAGGTCAGAAATTCCATTATATGTGGTAGGAGAAAATAATATTAAGGAGGCTGAAAACTGTTCAAAGACAACTAGAAGCAATCAAAAGTGCAGAATAGAAGTGTGTTTTCAAAAATTAATATGACAGTATTGTACAGAATGACTTAGGAGTCTCAAATATAAATGCTCTAGGGGGCCAACCTTAAATGAATGAAATGCTCGTAGGGTCAAGAGAACAGTCTTGAGAGGATGGGAGAACACAGGCTCCATCCTAAAAAGGCCAGCACTGGGCAGCCCTAGCCAACTGCAGCCCCAAAGGATACAGACCCAGTGGTGTCATAGCATCAAATTTATTGAAAGAAATGAGAAATCAGGATTTTATATAACATCCCTCAATTTGTAAATATTAATAACCATGCAAGCATTTTTTTCAAAAAGATTATAATATTGAAACAAAGCCTATCTGTGGACTTGACATACCCAGAGCTGGCAGTTTACAGCCTCTGAATGAGAGGAAAGTGAAAGGAGTCATTCAGTGCTCAGGGTGAGTCTCCACTCTGGAACTCGTGGAAGTGTGACTGAGATTAGGAACAAGGTCATAATCTTAATCCCTAAATTGTCCTTTTGCTGATTTCCAGACGCCAAAATGTTATCCACCACTATTATCTAGTTGGGGAAACAACATAGACATGAGAGGATAATTAACTCCAAAAGGTCAGATATGCTAAGTGTCAGTGAGTATTATGCCAACAACTGCTACAGGAATCAAAAGGGACACTGATAGTTTGGCCTGACAGAAAGCCTTTTGAATAGAATATTTCCTCAAGTCTGATCTCAGTTATTTAGCCCTCGTTATTATGTGTACAATGATTCTGTGCAAGAATCTGTATCCTTGTGTTTAGAGGGAGCTGGGCCCCTCCCCAGTTCCGGAGGAAAATCTTGTTTTGTATAAGCCAGTTATGGCTATTCCATCCCCTTCCTAGTGACTGGCTTCCAGAATTGGTCCAATAACACAGTTATGACCATTGAGATGGGGGAAGCAATTCTGCTGATGTAACTTGTAGGGGAGTCTTCTTTGCTCTTATAAAGGCACAGACACTCTTCCAGACTCTTTTCCAGGGAGATTGCTGTGTGATGTCTGGAGTTGCTGCAGCCATCTTATATCCATGCTGTGGCAAGCAGGAAGCAAGATTTAATATGCTGAAAATGGCAAGGCCAAAAGACGGCATGGACCAGTATCAGTGGTGATATTAGCTGCTAAACCTAAACATGGGAACATTACAAAAGGTGACGTGTGTCTAATTGGTTCAAGAACCATAAGGAAAGAAATGCACGTACTTTAATAGCAATGGTTAAAATCAGGCCTTTCAACACCCAAGCCAGATGGGTGAGAAGAAGAACATGAAAAGTGAGAAGGAAGAGAACAGATGAGCACAGTGAAGTGTCAAGGGAGCAGTTAAGGGAACTGATTGTAGAGATTCCAGGAAATAATAATCCAGTGACAGCAGGAAGATACCAAGCACAGCAGCAGGGAACGGGATGAGCTACACCAACTTCAGGGGCCCTGAAGGCATCCCTAAGTGTGTGGGGGTTCAGCCAGCCTAGCAATCTGGCGAGTATTTAGTGAAAAGTCAAATAATTTTTAAAGAAAAATTTTAATAACTGCCTAAAGAACCTCAAATGGTACCACTCTGAAACCGGGCTACACAGTACACAAAACCTGGGGACAGTGAATGGACAAGTTAATTTCTACTCTTTTAGTAGCAAACTAAATTCTATCAACTCAAATGGAAATAACTGAGATAACAGGGGCCAAAGTAGGCATAGGCAATGATAAGGTAAATGATAAGACAGTGGGGACAAAACAGTGTACTAGTGAATGTGCAAAGCAAAGGAAGCAAAACAATGAAGACAGAGAGAAGCAGAAAAAGCTATATTTATCCTAAAGGAGAAATATGAGATGGCCATGCAATTTAAATAGAGTAATTTAATTAGAAAAAATTAATCAATAAAATATGACTCTATGGAAGTACAAACTAAATATCAGAAAATAAAAGCTAGTTAGACTTTTGAAAATTATAAACCTATAAAAATTAAGACAATTATGGTCAAGTAAAATGAATAAGAAATACTGTTAGAGGAATGGATAACGATGTGGTATACATATACAATGGAATATTACTTGGCCATAAAAAAGAATGAAATAATGCCATTTGCAGCAACATACATGGACTGAGAAATTATCATACTAAGTGAAGAAAGTCAGACAGAGAAAGACAAATATGATATCATTTTTATGTGGAATCTAAAAAATAATTATACAAGTTTTATTTACAAACCAGATATAGACTCACAGACATGGAAAACAAACTATGGTTACCAAAAGGGAAAGGGCAGGGAGGGATAAATTAGGAGTTTTGGATTAACAGATACACAGTATATTATATAAAATAAACAAGGACCTACTGTATGGCACAGGGAACTATATTCAACTTCTTGTAATAACATATAATGGAGAAGAATCCAAAAAAAATATATGTATACATATATATAAGTAAACCACTTTGCTGTATGCCTGAAACGAACGTTGTAAATCAATTACACATCAATAAAAAACAAAATTAAAAAATAAAATAAAAAAGAAATACTCTGTTAGAAACACAATTTGAGCAACTTAACTACATTTTTTTATACAAAAATCTCAGTAAAAATGTATAGAGTAATTTTCTGTCCTTGATTTTGGATAAATGAATATGTAAATTAATTTGTATTAGTAAATGTGTTATCTCTGAGTCATATGAATTTTCTCAAGGTGATATTGTTTGAAAATCCAATACAGCTATAAGAAGCTACATGTATTTTAAAGGAGGGGGGGTCAGCAGACTATAACTGCTGAACAATTTTCCAAATTCAAAATAAATGTTAATATTTATAAATATCAGTAATATTTAATACACTTCACAGGTTGAAATGCAAAGTATTTAAGGACTACTCTATAAAAATCCTACCCTATCAGGGGCCAGTGAATTATAGTCTTAGGGAATTTCACCAGTACCAGGTAATTGCTTGCCTAAATACCAAGGCTTGGAGTGTCTCATAAAATACAAATTTATGCAAATATACTTGTTTTATAAAGTAAAAATTATACTTATATCCCCAGATATGTATTATCCTAATTGCCTACATTAATGGTTCTCAATATTTTTTTTTCAGCTTTAACACATATAATGGACAACGTTCACACGTTCCATTCTCTTGGTTATGGAGATTTTGCTGAAACAAAGAAAGAAATAGCTGGGACCTAAAGCATTTTTAAATAGTCCTATGGATGTAATAGAAAGTTATAATTCACATTTTTATTCATACTTTCTTTATCCTTATTTCTTTCCTATTATGGGTAAAAACATAATAATAATAATAATAATAATAATAATAATAATAATAATAATAATAATAATAATAATAATAATAATTGCAATCTACAAGGATTTAAATGATTTATAATCTCTCTGATAATCTCGCAATTATCAGTAAGTTAATAGCAGCTGCATTTCAAGGACAAAGCTGTGCAATATGTACACTTCCCACCAAGCTAATGAATTACAACTCAACCCCTTTTCTCCCATATCAGAAAGCAGGTGAGAGAGACAATCTTGGATACATCTTAATTTCTAACAAACAGTAAATCATTTATAAACATTGGTACTCTTCTAAGTAGCAGATGACCTATACCTTGAGTTCACAACCCATTTTATCACAGATGTGTTAGTGTGACTTGATATGAGTTTCGAGAATTGCTAGCCTGTTAAATGCAAACTAAAGTGTTTGGAAATAAAAAAAATTCAATTTCATATGTTTGTGCCTTCATGGGGGGAGGGAAAAAGACGTGCTCAGCATAACACTTCTGCATCTTTATAGAGCATGAATTTGGAGAGTAGGGTCAGTGCATATTAGTAATTTTTATTATTTTCTATCTTCCAAAGTCATTGCATTCATTCTACCAATTGACCAGAGTTTAATGAAAATATGAAATGTTATTATAGAAGAAACTGCATAGGAAAATTCATTCATCATGCAGATCCTATGCAGATTTTCAAAATTTCATTATGAACTTAATATGCAATTTCTAATATTCCTTGCGCCTGGTGAGATACAATAGTGAGGGAGGGGCGGCAGGAAAGAAGTGGCTTCAAGTATTTAGAACTCTGAGTTGACAGTAAAGCTCAATACAAGGCAACAGTAGCAGGAGGTAATCAAAAAATCTCACACATTCTTTATTAGAAATGTAATATTCGGAATGAGCTCTCTTCCCCACCTCGCAGACTATGCCTAGATTACTATATGCTATTTGGACCTCAGCTTCTTGAATGGGATAGGGAAAAACAAGAAAGAGTTCAGAGAACAGTGACTGGGATGCCTTGAAATCCTGTTATAAAAGAACTACTTGACAAACAACAAGTTTATACTGTATAGCACAGGGAACTATATTTAACATCTTATAGTAATGTATGGTTAAGAAGACTATGAAAATGAATTTATGCATGTTACTATATGATTGAAGTATTGTGCTGTACACCAGAAATTGACACAACATTGTAAACTGACTATATTTCAATTAAACTATATATATATATATATATATATATATATATATATATATATATATATATAAAATATAACAACAACAACAAAAAGAACTACTTGAGGGCATACGCGGTGAGATATGTCAGTCACGAAAACAAAGACAAATATTGCATGATTCCACTTGTATGAGGTACCTATAGAGTAGTCAAATTTGTTGAGACAGGGGCTCAGGGGAAGGGGACATAGGGAGGTGTCATTCTGTTTTGGGGGGGCAGTGTAATTAGGTTTATGTATTTACTTTTCAAGGAGGTACTGGGGATTTAACCCAGGACCTTGTGCATGCTAAGCACATGCTCTACCACTGAGTTATAGCCTCCCCCCAGGAGTTATCATTTTAATGCTCATGGAGTTTCAATTCTGTAAAATGAAAAGAGCTCTGGAGACTGGTTGCATAACAATGTGCCTGGACTTAATACTACTGAACAGCTGACTTAAAAAGAGTTAAGATGGTCAATTTTATGTTATGTGTATTTAACCACAATTAAAAACTTAAAAATAAATCTGCTGAAAGAACTAAGATTGTTTAATCAGGAAAAGACAAAGATTCAGGGTCAAAAGATAGAAGGAAGAGGGCAAATCTGTTAATGAAGAGTCACTCCATAGGAAATCAAAAAAAAAAAAAAAACTTATTCCTGTGATTTTCAGAAAAAGCCAGCACAAACTGATACTAGCTACTGCGCTACAAATTTTAGCTCAGCTTAAATAAGAATAATTCAACAGTCAAAATGTAAGACGGACAGAATAAATTATTGATACTTATGGTCCATGATATTAGTGACTCTGGAATAATTCATGCCCCAGGAACCAGTTAGTAGCAATGATGTAGTATGAAAGAGCCTTGGGGAAGGAGTCAGAAGATCTAAGTGTAAGTCCACCTTTGTCCTTATTAGCTGTTACTATCTTAACATACTTTAATGTACTTTAATGCCCTCATCTGTGAATCAAGGGCTTGGAAAAGACTTCCAAGTTAAATGGCAACCGAGGTGGGCATTTCACTCCACATCACACAGATTTCTATTCAAATAATCAAAAGAGGAAAAAGTTGTGTAGCTATGTCAGAAACTAGGAAATCTGAGGGAGATATAATGCACATGGGTCAGAGCGAAAGGAGACACTGAGATGCTACCTGCACCTCTTACCAGTGAAAGAGCACCTCAAGAGTACAGAGGATCTTGGAGCATCACATTATAAAGCTAATTATCAATATAATCTAGAGGAATCAGAAATTAATTCACGGCTGAACCTAGGGAGAGATGAAAAACATCACTTTGACACTGCAGAGCAGCAATAGATCAGCTGTATGAGACTGTGGTTTGACTTTGTCACCTCTCTTTACTGAACCCCATTCAAAAGATGGTAAAGGATAAAAGTCCTCTAAGACGAGATGGAGGCCATCAGCAGATGAGCTATTTCAACATATTCCTAGAAGAGAAAAGGGAGATGGAAGAGCGTTGACAAATGAGACAAAATTGTCAAAGCTGTAGTCTAGAGTTTAAACGAAGTGGGATGCAGTGCAGTAGAGAGATAATCAAGTCTCCAGACTTAAGACCAAGAGCAGGAAGGAAAAAGGACAGGAAAGAGAGAGGAGGTAAAAAATAGGGTTACTGTTGCCAGTCTCCGTACAGCACAGAAAAGCTGATTCACTTCCCACTCTACGCCCAAATCGCCATGCTTGCACGGAGAGTGTGGATAGCTGGTATTACCTCCAAGAGAGAAAAGGAAAAGCAGAGATCATTCTTAGATATTATTTTTCTGAGATCTGGGGACAATGAGCATAGCTAGTGAGTGTGTTCATGCCCTTGAGGATAGCCTTCCTGATTCTGACACTTGGCAATAATAATACATTGCTCCCTCAACACTCACTATGGGAGACAAAAAAAAAAAGCCCAATGGTACAAACACTGCCCTTATACATAGAGCTTCCTACCCATCAGTCCCCCTTTCTAGAATTTGACTTAATATCCAATGTCACCAAAAGCGGAGAAAAATCGAAAACATTGAAGATGAATACCAAGAAAAGCAACCCCAGATAAAATGACAGCTATTTTGTATCTTCAAAGGTACTGAAGAGGATACAGCATGCAAACAGGAACAAAACTGGTGTGATGACTTTTTAAAGTCTTAGCATTTTTAGAAATAAAGCTATAAGGAAATTTTTCACTACAATTTTGAAGTCAGAAACATTCTTTAGGGTTTCAAATTTATGTATTTTTTTCTTATCACTGTTTTCAATATCCTACAACTTCTTGGAAATATTCTTAGATCTAGATAAACATATCTCCGTGTTAATTCCAAATCAATCTATGGTATTACTTGAGATGATATCAAGAAAATAAAATAAGAGAAATTTATATTTAGAAAACAAGAGCACTTAAAAATTAATATGATTTTGAAATAAATTTTTCAGTAAATTGAAAATGCAATGAAATCTCCCAGAAGGTAGACTAAAAGATAAAGATATGAAATTTTTCAGCAAAAAAATCAAATAAAATAAAGCAAGCAAGTAAGAAAGAAAGAGACAAAGGAAGAAATTATAGAAAGAAAGAAAGAAAGGAGGGGTTTAGAGGGAGGGAGGGGAGGAGGAAGGAAGGAAGGAAGGATCCAGAAGTTTAAATTTGAACGGATAGGCATATCAAGAAAAAGAAAAAAAATACTGAAAATGTATATATACTGGCTATTATTTTTAAAAATACTTATGTATACAACCTCATACTCAAGAGATTCCGATTCAGGAGATTAACGGTCAGACTCTGGCAACTATAATTTTACAAGTGTTTCAAATGATTTTCATTTTAGTGCAATTGCTAAAAAAACAAAGGCTATCACTATTTGGAATTATCTTCAACTGGAAGGTTGGGCAGAAGTAAACATACAAAAAAAAGGAAGATTGATGAACCGGAAAAACTAGTAAGTACTCTTGCCAAAAGCATTTCTGCCATCCTCCATTCTTAAATGCTACAAAGTTGTACCTGTGAGGAAACAAAAGCATATTTCACCTTAAGGCTGAACAGAGGTTGTCTAATATCCTGTAGTATTTATGCTTTGTTTAATTATAAGATCTTCAAAATATTGGGAAGAGGTTGGTTTGGGGCAAGAGAGAAGGAAATGGGCCCTCCTAGAACTGTATAAGGATTCATCCTTTCCCGTAAAAGTAACCCAAATCTTCTGAAGGATCACTAACTGCCTTGTGCTTGACAGATGAGGAGGAATCAAGCTCTATCAAGTTGCTAAAACCTTTCAAACTGTAGCTTCTTCCGTTATGACATGATGCCACCTGGAATTTTTTTTTAAATTTCTTCAAGAAAAGCTAAGGCTGCAATCATGAAAAAGTGAAGGATTTGTGGGAAGTTAATGGCTAACCATGTAGAAATTCTTTTAAAAAATTAGAATGCTAGGTTCCAGCATATGCTTTTATTGAAAAAAATTATATATACACACATACACAGATAGGCATATCAAGAAAAAGAAAAAAATACTGAAAATGTATATATACAGGCTGTTATTTTTCAAAATACTTATGTGTACAACCTCATACTCAAGAGATTCTGATTCAGGAGATCAAGGGTCAGACCCCGGCAGACCCCTGATCTATACATATACTCTGCTCTATGTATATATAGATCAGTAGTGGCTGACAATAAATAACATTAATAACAAAAATAATAGTTAATGTTATTGAACACTTTATGCTGGGCACTGTCCAAGCACTTTACAAGTATCTATTTATTTAAGCCCATAATAACACTAAGAGGTAGGTTTTAAGAGGTGAAGTTATTTTCCCAAGTTCTTGCAGCTGGGATCAGAGGCAGAGCAAGGATTTGAATCTAACAGTTTGACTTCAGAATCTGTCTTCTTAACCAGTAAACTTATAAACTTTAAGACAACAATGGAAATGGAGAAAATATCATAACAATATAACAATGAGATGATGGGAGGTCAACAACTGTGACAAGAAGATTAAGAGTTAAAAAAGAAGAAGATGAATGATAAAAATAATCATTTTAACTTCAAGTGCACTGGGACACAGCATGAAAAAAGGGAGATAAAATTGTACAGAAAATTACGGATATTATCTTAGGTACCTCCAAGATTTGGTAATATGGAAATTGCGGCTTGAATGTAGATAAATGCTAACAATCAAATCAAATAGAAAGAGAAAAGAACTATATGTAAAGAAGGTATCTAAACACTTTAAAAATCAACACATTTGAAAGTGGGATGGACAACTTTTAGGTGAGAATTAAGGAAAACCAAGTGAGAGCTGTGAGAAAGTAGAAGATAGATTGTACAGACTGGCTATGGCTAATATATCTCTACTACTTATTACAAAAAAATCCCAAAATGTGGTCAGGATGAGCCTTTCCCAATGCCTCTTGGGAAGAAAATGCAGTGGAAAGACCATGGGCTCCGACATAGACAGAACTGCTTTCAAACCCCTGATACATCACTTATCATAGTGACTTTATGCAAAATTACTTAATTTTCCTGAGTCATATATGAAAAATGAGAACAATTCTCCTTACAACATGGCATTGTAATAATTAATTAAAATAACACATAAAAACATACTGGCCTATTAAATTTCAGTTATTTTCTGCTGGAACTCTAGTTATGCTGAAAGTAAAAGATGTACTACACACTTGACTTTCTTTGCTGCCCACATAACCCCTCAAGAGGAGGAGGGAGAAAAACTATTTTGTTTTGCTGATTGCTGATCAATCAGGAAAACTGAGATCAAATTAAGAAAAATATGGAGTATTGTAAGTGGTGAAAACACAATAAAACCATGGGAGGATCTATCCATATATACAGGTGTAAAATGAAGTGAACAATGGTGTGTTCTGTTAAGTGCAAGTTACATGCTTTTAGAGTAGGATCTGCTTCATACTATAAATTATTAAATTTTCTTTCAATATTTATTTTCCCCTTCTTATTCTATACTTTGACATCAGGGTAAATATATTCCTAATAAGCAATGGATTAATGAAGCAATCACAAAAAAAAGTAGACAATATTTTGATATTAATGGAAATGAAGACACAATGTACCAAATTTTATGGGATGCAACAAAATCAGTGCTTAGAGGAAAATTTATAGCTGTAAATTTCTGTATTACAAAAAGAAAAATTTTGAATCAATAATGTACTCTTACACCTTGAAAAAACAGAAAAAGAGAGGAACAAACTAAACCAAGCAATCAGAAGAAAAGAAATAATAAGATAGACTGAGTATAAGTGAAAGAGTTGAAACATAAGAGACAAAACTAATAAAGCTAAACATTGGTTTTTTTGAAAAGGTCAACAGAATTGAGAAACCTTTGCTTAGACTGACCAAAAGAAAAAAGAGAGAGAGAGAGAGAGAAGACTGAAATTATTAAAGTCAAGAATAAGAAAGCAGATATTAGAACTGAGTTTACAGAAATAAAAAGAATTTTAAATGACTACTAGGAACAACTGTATGCCAAAAACTATATAATAAATGAAATGGACAGATTTCTAGAAAAACAGAAACTACTGAAACTAAAGAAGAATTTTTAAAAATCTGAACATATCCATAGCCAGGAAAGAGATTAAATTAGTAATTAAAATATTTCCCACAAAGAACCCAGGCCCTGATGATTTTACCAGTGAATTCGACCAAATATTTAAAGAAGGCTCAACATCAATCTTTCACCAACCCTTCCCAAAAAATAGAAGAGGAAGGAAAATTTTCCAACTCATTCTTTGAGTCCAGAATATCCCTGATGCCAAATCCAGACAAAGATATCACAAGAAAAGAAAATTATAGGCCAATATCCTCTACATATGGAGCCACAAAATTCATCAATGCAACACTAGCAAAAATAATCCAGTAATATATAAAAAGGATTATTTACCGTGACTAAGTGGGATTTATTCCAGGAATGAAAGGCTCTTGCAATAAATTAAAATCTTATCAATGTAATGCACAATATTAACTGAATAAAAGACACAAATCACATGATCATCTCAATAGATAAAGAAAAAAATATGACAAAATACAAAGTCCTTTCATTAAGAAAACACTGAGCAAACTAGGCATAGATGTAAATTTCTTCAACTTGATAAAGAATATCTACAAAAACCCCACCACTAACATCATACCTTATGGTGAAAGAATGAATGCTTCTCTCCAAGATCAAGATAAGGATGTCCACTCTCACCACTTCAACACTGTACTGGAGGTTCGAGCCAAGGAAATTAGGCAAATAAAAAATAAAAAACATCCAGATGGAATGGTATAAATAAAACTACCTCTGTTCACATATATTATCTTGTATATAGAACATCATAAGAAATGCACAGAAAAATTATTAAGGCTAATAACCATTCAGCAAGGTTGCAGGAATATAAGATCAATATACAGAAATCTGTTGTATTTTTGTAACTAATGATTTTTAAAAATCACAAAATAAGGTTAAGAAAATGCCATTTATGACAGCATCAAAAGATAAAATACTTAGAAATAAATTTAGCAAAAGATATATGAAGCTTGTACACTGAAAAAACTACAAAATAGCATTGAAATAAGTTAATGAAGAACTAAATAAATGAAAGACACGCATCCCATGTTAATGAATTGGAAGACTTAATCCTGTAAAGATGGCAAGACTCCCCAAATTTATTCACAGATTTAATAGAATACTTAACCAAAATTTCAGCTGCCTCTTTTACATAGACCAGCTGATCCTAAAACTCAGTAGGAAATGCAGAAAAATACAGAATAGCCAAAGTAATCTTGAAAAAGAAAAATACTGGAGCCCTCACACTTCCCAATTTCAAAACTTAACCACAACTTTACAGTAAATCAAGACAGTGTGGTACTGGCATAAAGCTAGTCTTTTAGATTAACAATAAAATTGAGAGTTCAGAAATAAATTTTTACTGTTTATGATCAATTGCTTTTTGGCAAGGGTACCAACAATTCAACAGGAACAAAATAATCTTTCTAACAAATGGTGCTGGGAAAACTGTATATTCACATGCAAAAGAATCAAGTAGGATGCTTACCTAACACCACATGTAAAAATTAACTAAAAATGGATCATGGACCCAACTAAATGTAACAGCAAAACGATGAAATATTTAAATGGTAACATACGAATTAATCTTCATGACCTAGGAGTAGGCAAGGGTTTATCAGATATGACACTAAAAGCACAACTGATAGAAGAAAAAATATATAAACCAGATATCATCAAAATTAAAAAGGATTTCTTTCAAAAGACAGCAGATGAAAGAGAAAGCCAGCTCACAGAATGGGAGAAAATGTTTGCAAATTATATATTTGATAAGGGACTTATATCTAGAATACGTAAATAACTCTTACTGCTCAATAATAAAAAGACAAATAACCCAATTAAAAATGGACAAAGAAGATGAACAGACATTTCTCCAAGGATGATATACAAATAGCCAGTAAGCACATTAAAAGATGTTTCACATCATTAGTCATCAGGGAAATGTAAATCAAAACCCAAATGAGATGACAGCTCACACCCACTAGGATGTCTTGAACCAAAAACTCAGATAACAACAAGGGTTGTGGAGGATGTGGAGTAATCAGAGCCCAAATACACTGCTGCTGGTGATGTAAAAGGGTGCAGCCTCTTTGGGAAACAGTCTGGTAGTTCCAAAAACGCTTAAACATAGCTACTGTGCAACCCAGCAATTGCACTCCCAGTGCAAGAGAAATGAAGACGTGCCCACACAAAATCTTGTACACAAAAGTTATTCTTACTAGCCAACAGCAGCACTATTCATAATAGCCAAAAGGTGAAAATAACTCAGTTACCCATTTACTGATGAACGGGTAAACAAAATATGGTATATCCACACGACAAAAATTATTCAACCATTGAAAGGAATGAAGTACTGATAAATGCTGCAGTACAGATGAACCTTGAAAGCACTATGCTAAGTGAAAGAAGCCAGTCACAAAAGGGCACGTATTGTATGATTCTACTTGTAGGAAATGATCAGAATAAGCAAATCCACAGAAACAGAAAATAGGTCAGTGTTTGCCAAGGGGCAGGGGGTAGTACTAAAAGGGGGATGACTGCTCATGAGTATGAAGTTTCCTTCTAGAGTGACGAAAATGTTTTGAAATTAGACTGTGATGATGATGGTTACATAACTCATTGGATATACTAAAGCCCACTGAATCATATAGTTTAAAGGGTAAATTTTATAGTATGCAAATTATCTCCCAATAAATCTGTTATTTTTTTAAAATAGTACCATAGGCGTAAGGCCACAGTTCCAATGAAGAAAATTGTCAGAGCTATGTTTAAATATCTCTATCTACATAAAAATTTTGCATAATTTTCTTTGTATTGATTTTGTATTGATTATATATTAGTCATGCTGATATTAAAATATTGAGGTTTCTACTTGATTTTAATTAGACTTACCCGTTTTCTATTTGGGATTCTCAGTAGTGCTCTGATAACCAAAGGAACAACCATGGAAGAGTCAGCTTTCTTTGGTGTAGTCTTTGGCCGATTATGGCTTGGCAAACAACAATCAGAATATTATCAGAGGCCAGCTTTAAAGTTTCCTGAATTTTCCTTGCATGTAAATGACCATGTATGAATACACAATGCTTCTTTCATTGAAGCCACCAAACAAGTGCCAGGCCAAAAAACAAAAAAACAAGAATCACGTTGAACACATTACACACACAGAAGATATCTGACTACATTTTCACTAAGTTTTTAAGTCCAGGATGGGGGACTAGCTCAGCAGGTAAAGGAAGTTAAGTTAAGCTTCGCTCCTTATAACCAAAAAAAAAAAAAAAAAATCCCAAAGAGAAGTAACTACTACAGGGTACAAGTTTATCTCCCACATACAAGAAATCCTAAGGTTGTCACCCTGGACGGGTAGAGGCTCCCCAAGATGTCATCAGGGAAGCCGACTCTTTCCAGCATCCCATGCCGTGATATCTGGGTGTGGTCCTTGTCCAGATCTATCCACTTTCAACAGTAAAATGAAAGAAGACAAGAAGCGTTCATCCAATACATTTCGTGACTGATCGTTGGCATTTAATCACACAATGAACTGCAATGGACACTTGGAAATGTAGTCTTTTGTTTAGGCTAAAAGATTATAAATCTATACCAAGAAAAGAAGGGAGAATAAATAAAAGGAGGCAACAACTGGAAATCTCTGCTAGGAAAAGTATGTATAACAATGATCAAAATTCGTCAGCTTGCAAAGTCTCACCAAACAACAAACATAAACAGGCTGTTTTTTCTTCTGTTTTTATGTGCTGATGGTAATTATCCTGCAGTCATTTACAAACATATATTTTTCCAAAGCTGTCTGCTGGATCAAAAAGTCACAATGTTCCATAAGCCAATGAGCTCTGTTATGAATCATTAAGCAATGAGGAAGGATGTTTAGAAAAAGCAAGTAATCATCTAAGTAATGGCAGAATCTGAAATAATTTACAGGATGCCATGACAATTTCTCACCAGACATGGAGACTTTTTCCCCTGCCACAGACTGAAGATGATTGCAAACCGTCCAGTCCCTCCTTCCTTTGAGATGTGGGCTCTGTTTCCCCTCCCCTGCACCTGGGCTGGGCCTGGGATGTGCTTTGATCAGTAGAAGGCAGCACAAGTGATGGTGTAACTTCTGAGGCTAGACCTCAAGAGATTTGCAGTCTCTTCCTTCACTGCTTGAAATACTACTCTCATTGGAACCCAGTTGACATATTCTTAGAAGTCTAAGCCAAGTCTAAGTTGAGAGGCCACGTGGAGAAGAACCAAGACACAAAGATGTTGTGCAGCCAATACTGACCACCTGTCATGTGAGTGACACATAGTGAATGGCCCAACCCAGTCAAATCTATAGATGCCTGCAGTTGCATCTGATTACCATTAGAACAGAACATCCAGTGAGTCCAATCAAGCCACAGGTTGATGAAGTATGTTCAATTTTTTTCAAGCCACCAATGTTGTTACATAGTAATATACAATTAACACACACACCCTCCCATGTCAGATTAGTGATAAAATACAATTTGTTTTCATCTGACTTAGACTGAAAATATTTGTTCTTTTTAAAACAATTCTTAAACTTGTCAAATCATCAGAAAAAGCCAATTTCTCCTTGTGAATCAAAAACTATGTCATTTCATCTTTAAATCCATATGCCTTGACCTGTAGAAGACCTGGTCATCGTGTAAATATTTATTTAAGAAATGATGCTTTTCAAAAGATATACATTTATAATGTCAAAAGTAAACAGAGTGTAAAAATTGAAGACTTTTTGATAAGCAGCTTAAAAATCTCTATCAAAGATATTCTTTTGGAAATTATTTTGAGCATTTTGAGAATGACATTTACACAGGGAATGCTTTCCTTTAAAAAAAAACCAACCTAAAAAAAAAGAGAAGGAAGGAAAAAAGGAAATAACTTTTAGTAATCTCTCTGTTAGTCATATTGAATTGACCTTCAATTTCTGACTACTCTTGAGAACGTATTTCCTGTACTATTATGTAGTTTTGCAAGTTTATAAGTTTAGAGCCAAATTTCAAATTCTCGTATTTTTAATACACTGTAAAGAACAAAAATACATGTAGTTTTTTAGATTCCTCTCATGTGATTACTTTGGGAATTCTGTAGTCTAAGCCATCAAAGTCCCCGTTTTTAATTCTTGAAGGTGATATTGAATATATGCATGACTGAGAATTCAATGTAAAGATTAATCTTGATTGCAATTTATGATTCTCTGATACCAGTGAGAGTATGTAATTATGAAGAATAGCTCAAGAAGATACTCTTTATACTCTGTGAGGTTAAAAAAATACATGAGGATTAGGAATAAAATGTTTTCATGTCAGAGTATCTCCTTACTGAAGAATGTAAATAACCTCTTTCAATAAACAACTCACCACCTTAAACTCATACGAAGGAAGGACAATAAATAATCTGAATTATTATCAGAATTGCATAATAGTTGTATCTTGGAATACAAAAAAGTACCCATGATTTTGATAAGAGTGTAAAGCATTTATTTAAAATATCATTGATTTTATTTACCTTTAATTACATGACATCTATAAAATAGTTCTAATTTAGATAGGTGGCTAATATTCTGACAGTACTATTATAATTCCTGTAATCCTGTATGTTGAAACTAGAGAGCTTCTGGAGATGTTATCCATCTCTCAAACATCATACCTATTTGATGTCAAAAAAACTTCCCATTTCTCTTGACAGCCAATAACTTTGTCTGCTTTGATCAACTACATCCCTCAGCGATTTTCTTCCCTCGATAGGATAAACCCTGAATTTAGAAAGGCTAGTGTGGTGTTAAAAGCCTCCTAAATTGCGATTCCTCATACCTATAAAGGACCTAACAATTTACGCATGCGTTACTACTTAATGTGCAAAGCAACCCCACGGGAGAGCCAAAGTTTATTATTTTTGTGATCCAGGTCAATAAAAGGAGGCTGTGAAAAGCCTTGTCCGAGTCGACAGTTAGTAAATGGCCCAGTGGGAACTCAGTCCAGTACATCCGACTCCTGGCCTAATGCACTGGCTGCTTTATCACGCTGTTTCCCACCACGCGATATACTCTAGCTTGAGGGATTGATAGCAGAACCTACGGCTGCTGACTTAAAAAGAGAAGTGTACATTTATTTTATGTTGTATTAGGAATTACAGAATATTGTAAAGGACAGGACATAAAGTGTGGTTATTGTCAAAAAGAGCCTTTGCGAAAACAGCGCCTCAGAAGAACATATATTTCCCTCCTGTGTGTCTTCTGATTCACATCTGCTTAGCTTACTCAGAAAAAATAAATTTTTTACTACTGCCTCCTCTGCGGAACCAATATTGCTACAGAAGAGCAAAATGCATGCTATTCTGCCTCATAAATCAAAAACATAGCTGCCTAAATTCTGATTTCAGAGCCACCATCATTGGCAATGAGATATAAGCCACAGGAAACTTTCTTTGTTAAAAAAAAAAAAAAAGGTTTCAGTGCTATATTCTCAATATATAAAATAAAAACAAATACTTGGCAAAATGTTATATCTGAACTCTGTTTCAGAAATACTTGAATTTGTTCTGAAAGAAACAGAAATGCTTGACGTCGTAAGTCATGGACGTGAGAGTATGCTCCCAGTCACAGATCTCATTATCAGGAGATGGTGATTTAATTTCATTCAGTCCTTGACTTTTATGTGGCAGAAATATGTAGCAAAGCTCCAAGAAATTGAGAAACATTGTACTGGCCCAATCATGCCTCACTGTGACTTGAAATTAGGTAAAGCAGAATCCTTCAAGCCACAGAGAGCCCATCTACATAAAATCAGGGGCTTCTGGGATTGCATCAGCCCTTATCTCTATAATGGCAATACCCCAGCCGCGGAGGCCAGAACACTCCATCAATGCCACAGTGAAACTTGCTCGACTCATAACTGCAGGACACAAATAGGCCTATCTTCCTCAGGGCAATGACAACTCTCAAACCTGCAACATCAAAGGCTCAATTCTGGATCTGGGGGTAAAATCCAAAGACAGACCAGCATGTAAATATTTCTCCCATTTTTCTAATGTTCCTTTTTCACTAGATGGGACAAAGTTTGCCTCTTCAATGCATTCTTTTGTTGCTAGGACATTCTGCCTACCGAGCAAGAATCTTCTGTGAAATGGCCTATGTGAGGAGAAGGTAAAAATGAATTTTATCAGATCAGAGGCAAAAGAAATGTATACAGGTCACTGTCCTCTCTCAAATGCAGGCATATTAAAATCATTTTTAAAGCAGAGAGAGAAAAATCATAGTTACCTTGTTCAGCCAGGCAGTTTCCTAGCATTATAAGAAATTTACCATTAGCTGTGCACCTGGACATTACTCTTCATGGGTTATATTTCTATCTGTTCCATCCATCTTGCACTGCCACTCTTGAAGATTCTGTGATTTAACCCCTTAATTATATGGCTAAAAAATGTATGTCCCTGTTGTTTATCATCTTAGCTAGTGAATATTGCCAATTGAATTTTTTCCTTTTTTTTTTTTTTTTTTGTTGGGAGGGATTAGGTTTATTGATTGATTGACTGATGGAGATACTGGGGATTGAACCCAGGGCCATGTGTATGATAAGCATGCCCTCTACCACTGAGCTACATCCTTCCCTGACCAGCTGAATTTTTGAGTGAAACTCAGTATCATTGAAATTACCCTGTTTTATGGTTACCATTTCCTTGTTTTAAAGCAAACTCAGAAATGTGCTTGGCAAACCTATCTGCGTTTATCCTCAGATGAACTCAAGCTTTGTCAAACAAAGACACCAAAATGCTATCTAAATATAATCTGATCGTGTATCCAATGCTAAATTAACCTTTGATTACATAATTGTTTGAGCGATAGAGCCTGGGCATTGAAAGTCTTTATTTTTCATTACAGGTCAATAAGGCTCATGAAATCAACCATTTGCAGGGCAAAGGTCAAATAATCCACTGGATTGTCTTGGTAAGGAGAACTCTGATGTGAAAAGTTCACTCCAGAAAAGAATCCAGTGTACAGTGGGCTGATGACAAATGAGCCTTTTCTGGTGGCCACAAAGCCCCAAACCGACCATGTGCCATCTGTCACCACAGACCACCACTTGTCCTTTAGAGCAAAGATGATGCTGTCAGTTCATTATCTATTAAGGGAATGTTTTGTGGTTTTGGTTTGCTTTTCCCAGGGGAGTGAGGATCTGCTGAAAAAACCTACATCCATTATTGTCTGGACTACATCCCTTATGAGAAGGTTGGCCAAGGACAGGCGATAAATTAATCTCTGTGGAGTTCAAGCCCAATACAGAGGCTTTGTTATGACTCTGCCTAACCAATTAAGGGAACTTCTTAAGACCTGAATGTGACCTTTTTTACATATATAAAATGGCATTTGCATGCCATTCTTTTGCAAGGGTCAAGTTCATTTTTTCTGTCTTCGTATTTTACTGTTTGTAGCAGGAGCACCTTTTCATTCCCTGTCCAACTTCTCTCTGGCTTCTCCTAGCTGCTGCTGCTCCTCAGGCTTGCTGCTGGCCAGGAAAACTACTGATCTGTGACGGTTCTTTCTGTATAGCTTCTCGTACATAGTACACACATGTAATCGCCATGTAAAAACACACACGCACACAAACACACACGCACACACCTGTGTTGGCTAGCCCTTTCTTCTTCGCTAACAGTCCCATTTTATTCTGTTGTTGTTAGAGTCAACACTCTGCAGATGGGGTGATCATGTGACTTTCTGGTCAATGAGACAGAAGAAGCAGATTTTGGGTGTGGTTGGCAGGGCAGGGGGGTTCTTTTGCTCTTACCTTTCAGTCTAAAATGATGGCCAGAGCTAAAGTGAATGCTTTTTTTTTTTTTAATTGAAGTATAGTTGGTTTACAATCTCATGTTAATTTCTGGTGTACAGCATAGTGATTCATTCATACATATATATATATTCCTTTTCACATTCTTTTTCATTATAGGCTATTACAAGGTATTGAATATAGTTCCCTGTGCTGTACAGTAGGACCTTGCTGTTTACCTATTTTATATATAGTAATATATATCTGATAATCCCAAACTCCTAGTTTATCCTTCTACCCACCACACTTTCTCCCCCCTGGTAACCATAATTTTGTTTTCTATGTCTGTGAGTCTGTCTCTGTTTTATAAATAACTTCATTCATGTCATTGTTTTTTTAGATTCCACATAAGAATGATATCATATGGTATTTTTCTTTCTTTTTTTTTGGCTTACTTAGTATGACAATATGCAGGTCCATTCATGTTGTTGCAAATGGTATTATTTTATTCTTTTTTATGGCTGAGTAGTATTCTATTGTGTATATATATACCACAACTTCTTTATCCAGTCAACTGTTGATGGACCTTTAGGTTGCTTCCATGTCTTGGCTATTGTAAATAGTGCTTCTGTGAACATGAACACCCTTAACAAGGCTGCAAAGAGGAGAATGGGACTCACTCTATCAGCCTAGGACCACTTGCCTCTAGATTTCTAAGATAAAAACAAGTTCATCCCTGTTTTAGACTGCTGGCTTTCAGATCCATGTGACTGATCTATTCCTGAGACAGATCCCAGGTATAATTATTATACTATTCATGCCAAGCACTTTATATGTATTCATTTAATCTTCATGCCCTTTCAAGACATTTTTGTCCCCATTTTACAGATGAGGAAAACTGAGTGTCAGACATGAATCATTCAGGTTAACTTTTATAATTTAAAGTTAGCTCATTATTAACTGCTATACTACACTGCCTCTTTCACACTGCTTTTCAAAGTTCATTCTCTTTAGAATTGTCCCTTCAGTGGGCTCAGGGTTTGATTCTTTGCACCAAAAACTTTTCTGGAGTCACTTCTGGGTTCAGAGATGTTGTGGAGGGCTGAGGTAGTAGTTCATAATTCACAGCCTTGAGTCCAACTATCTGGAGTCAACCTTCAGCTGGACTAAAGCTATCTATATGACTTTGGTCAAGGAACTTAAACTTTTAAAGCTTGTTTTCTTATCTTATTTTTTTTTAAACATTTTTTATTGAGTATTGTTTTCTTATCTTAAAATAAGACAAAAATAGTACTGAGGATATAAAGGCTGTTGCAAGAATTATTTAACACAAATATAAACCAATGAAAACAATGTCTCATCGTGATGGGCACACGACAGGAAAGCATTCCCTGCTATGGTTAGTACAGAGTCCTGACTTTAAGGAGCTTATACAAATTAGGTAATGGTTTCTTTAATAAGAGCCAAGGGACCACTGACTTTCACTAGTAACTAGAAATACATGTTTTGGTAATTTTCTGATAGCTACACTGATTAAATGTTGAAGTAAAAGCCAAATTCTGGGGAGAAAAAAAGAGAGAAAGAAAAAAAAAGCTAATCATTCATAGGGTGAATTTTTTTTTAAAGTAGTGTTTCATTTACTAAAGTGGGTGAACCTCTGATGTTTTTATAAAAGTAGACAATGCCAGGAATCCTGTGGAACCTTTTTTCCTCTTGGATAACAAAGCTAGAAAATAACTGGAGAGCATCAAAGCTTGAAATTTTGAGACTGAATGCCATTGAACAGTTAACAAGGGGTAAAAACAGGGAAAGCAGGAGGGTGATGATACAGGGGGAATGGCAGTCTAGAAGAAGCAAAACAAAAAGGCAAGCCAAAGACAATGCAGTTAGTCTGTGTAAGATGTAGGACAGGAATGGAAGTAGAGACCTGTCTACTAAGGAAGAATCTATTAAAAAAATCTGGTGACAGACTTGGCAAGAAGAAAACACTCAAATATAAGATAGAGGAAAAAAGGAAAAAAAAAAAAAAAGAAAACCTGAGGTCCAGTTCTGAAGCCAGTTCATTTAGTTTACATGGGCTGTAACACTTCAACCAGAAGATACCTGAAACAGTATGCTGTTTTTCGTGATCCTTATGATCACCTTCAAGTGGAAATGATTTATAAGGGAACACAATTTTAGAAAAAGTTCAAAATAAGAGAAGGAAATGGCTCAGGATCAAGATGCTAATTCTTAATTTCCTGACACTCGGCACAGCTGACGACATGACCAGGGATGATCCCACCAAGGACGTGTTTATCTCTCAAATTCTTTTTTGTTCTAAGGATTCTTCTCCTTCAAAAATTATTGTATAGGATTAATATATTCTCCAGAGATAACCACCTGAATATGATAGTTCTCTGGATCATGTATCACCTAAAGCAGGCTCAAAAGGTTGTCCTTAACTCACACAATGTAGAGAGACATTGAAAATAGAATGACTATATTTCCTTGCAGATGAACAGCCATAATGCCACAGGCTTACCTTTCAATAAAGAGGCATAGCTTACCTGCCAATCCTTAAGAAATTATATTATAATATAAAATGTCATGAAGCTTCATTAGGTATACTTCATTTTATTTATTCTTTCTTCCTCTTTCCTCAACCATGGTTAGAGGAGATAGATAGACTTTCTACTTAATATTCCACTCCCCAAAATGTCCAATTCATCATCATTAACTGGCTTTATTTTTTGGGTCACTGTTAACTGATAGCTTTCTCTTCTTATGCTCTTTTAAAATCCCCACCACCTTCCTACACCTAAATGACTTTCATTTCATTTCAGCAGACCTCTTGTGAATACAGCCTTTACTTTTAGGCTATAAGATTTATAAACCTCAATAGTACTACCTAAAGAAAAATGTGCCAGGCCAAGAAACAGTAGATAGGAAGGCTTACTGCTAACAAGATTAACCATGAATATCATGAGAGTTTGTATACAGAATGTTACACGTGGAATCAGTGTGCTTTCTGGGCAAAGAATGGTATAAAATCATCATTCAAGGGCCCAAATCTCATTCAGAGAAGAAACTATTTAACTAAGGTAAGTTAGCAAGTTGCTCCAAGCCCCATATGACTAACCTGCCTTATTTTGTTAAACATTACTCTAAAAGGGCCAGATTACACCGTTTTAAACAAGAGTATGCTCAGTGATTTCCAAATGGCAGAAGTAGTCCAAAACACCATTTTATTAACTACATAGAAAAGGTAAACATTTCTGGCTTTCAGAAGAGTGAGTACAGACGTTAAAGACACTGCTCCATTGCCTGCCACTTTTTCTGCCTCAAAAACACACTGAATAATCCATGTAACTCTCAAAACAATATACAGTGGATGCAAATGACTTTGTATATGGGAGCAAGTTTAAACCCCAGCGCCTACAAAGGGAACACAGGCAAGAAGTAAGAAGCTGATTCATCCCTTAAAAGGGAAAACAATTGTCACCTAAAAATTATCTACTAAGCAAAATGTCAGGGGTGAGAGCAGAATAAAAACATTTTTCAGACAAAATATATAAGAGATTGTATTCTTTCTCATGAAACTACTGGAGGATACCTTCCATCAAAATACTATTGTACACACCGGTCACAATGGCCATCAGCCAAAAGTCTACAAATAACAAATGCTGGAGATGGGGTGGAGAAAGGGGAACCTTCCTACACTGTTCATGGGAATGTAATTTGGTGCAGCCACCATGGAGGGCAGTATGGAGGTTCCTTAAAAAACTAAAATAAGAGTTATCATATGATCCAGCAAACTCACTCCTGGGCATATATTCAACAGAAACTCTAACTCAAAATGATACATGCACCCCAGTGTTAACAGCAGCACTATTTACCATAGCCAAGACAGGGAAGCAACCTGAATGTTCATCAACAGATGACTGGATAGATGTGATGTGTGTGTGTGTGTGTGTGTGTGTGTGTGTGTGTGTGTGTGTGTGTGTATCTGAATAGGGGTGTGTGTGTGTGTGTGTGTGTGTGTGTAATATTACTCAGCCATAAAAAAGAATGAAACCATGCCATTTGTAGCAACATGGCTGGGCCTCGAGTTTTTCTTACTAAGTGAAATAAGTCAGACAGAGAAAGACAATTATCATATGATATCACTTATATGTGAAATCTGAAAAAAAAAGATACTAATGAACTTACAAAGCAGAAACAGACCCACATCATAGAAAACAAACTTATGGTTACCAAAGGGTAAGGGGCGGGGAGAGATAAATTAGAAATTTGGGGTTAACAGATACACATTACTATATATAAAACAGATAAATAGCAAGGCCCCACTGTATAGCACAGGGAACTATATTCAATATCTTGTAATAACCTATAATGGAAGAGAATATGAAAAAGAATAGATATATCTATGTACAACTGAATCACTTAGCTCTACACCTGAAACATTGTAAATCAACTACACTGTGATTTAAAAAAATGAAATTAAATGCCACACACACACAGAAAACAGGGACTCCAATAGAGAAGGGAAGCAAAGAGGTTTCCCAGGATCTGGGAGAGATGGGAAGTCGCAGGATGAAAGCTATGCAGCAGATCGTACTGGCAAGCAGTCCACACTGGAGAGGGGAAGACAGAGGGCTTCAAGAGGGAAGTGTCCAGAAGACACTGAAACTAGTTTGATACCAAATAGGTTCATCTTGGAGAAAAATTATATTGTGAGACGTTTTTCAAAGATGTCAGAAAGTAGTGGAAGATGTAGACACAGGTTTGAACATTTAGACATAAATTCTGAAAACTAAGAAAAATTCAAGAAAACCAAAAAGGTTCACAAAAAGGAAACAAAATCACTGCAAGTAATTTGGAGGAGCAGGGACCTATTCACAACCATCACGGTGAAAATCCAGAAAGAGATTTAAGTTACCTATTAGAAGGATTTGGAGAAGCAAGGAGACAGAAGCTCGGAGTGCGGAGATGATCAACTACTATGAGAGGAAACCAATAGATGTCCAGGATGGATGAATCAAGAGATTCATTACTCACTAATACACAAGGCTGATACCAGAGTAAACTGCTCAGAGTGCCAAGTGATTGTTTTTGAGGAGGGACTGAGAGAGAAGTACGACCGATCCTTTTTCGTCTAAATCTTTTAGTACTATTTGACTTTTTAAACTACTTACACAAATTACTTTGCTACAAAATGGAAATATTTTAAACACCAACAATCCATTTTAAAAACCTTTCTTACATTAAAAAAAAACTCTTCTTAATGACTACATCTGAATTCATAGAAAACTGGCATGAATATTAAAAATATGCTTTTTTTAAAAAAGGTAGATGAAATAAATCTGGATAGCTTTAACTACTGTTTAAATTATCTTGATATTAAATTTGCTAACTTAGCAAATTAAACACTGATAGCCAAAAAAAAAAAACCCTCATTTCCTATTCATGACTTCAGAAAGCTGCGTTTCCTATTTCTGACTTGACTTTCTAATTAAAGAAAAAAAGCTTCTAATAAAATATTGATAAAGTGTCATTCTCTTCTGCAAAAGACTAGAAGTATCACTCAAGGGGAATCAAAGTGAATACCATGGTGAATATTAATTCATCTGATCAGAAGAATGAGTTCTAGAAAACTTTTCAAAAACTAAGACATAGAAAACAAACTTTTGGCTGCAAGGAGGGAAAGGGGGCAGGAAGGGATAAATTGAGGGTTCCAGATTTGCAGATACTAACTAGTATATATAAAATAGACATACAACAAGTTTCTTCTGTATAGCACTGGGAACTAGATTCAATATATTATAGTAACCTATAATGAAAAATATGAAAACAGATATATGTATGTATACATATGATTGAAACATTATACTGTGCACCAGAAATTGACACAATGCTGTAAACTGACTATACATCAATGAATACATATACACACAAAACAAACAAAAATAAATAACCTTCATGTCCAGAGCAAACGCTGAGTTGGCTCTTCTGCCAAGTAAGTCATGTGTGGCTATGTGGCTAGGTAGCCTTCTTGATGTCCTGACATAGAAATGCCCACGAGGGTACAGGTCTCCACCAATCTTCCTGCACTGGTAACAGGCTTGCCTTGCTGGAAACAGTACCTGTGCAACCATCTGTTTACTTGTTTGACTCTCCTACTGGAGTTTAAGCCCCTCGAGGGCTGTTTTTACGCACCTTAGTGGCTCTAAGTGAGCAACAAAGTCTGATATTCAATAGTTTCTCAGTAAATATTTGATGAAATAATATACAAATCAGTGAGTGAATCAGTATCAGATTCTTGTTCAACCTCCTTTGAAAATGGAAACCAGATCTATATTTTTCAAAAGGAAAAAGGCTAAAACACATAGGTATCATTGTGAGTGAAACTTTGCATAGCATTTCAAATAAGAGGATACTTCCTGAAAAAGTCAATTTCCTGCCCTTTGTGCCTCTGTCACAGATCAGCAAAAGAAAGGTCAATAGAAAATGCCTTCAGACTTTATTAACTTTTCAGGGTGTCTTAATTCCCTTTAAAAATAAATTAAACATCATCCTTGTTAATTATTACTTCCACAGCCCAGAAAAGTAATATGAACTTACCACCAGGTGTCAGAACTTCAGAACTCACAGAAAAAGGAAATAATTATTATGGTGAAAGCAATGGTGATTTTAAGGCACATGCATCAGCCATATTCTATGGCAAATTCCACATACCCTAGCTTTAGAAATGCGAGTCTTGAGGAATCAGATATATTATATACATAACACATGGTTACATTAGGTCAAATGCATACATGCACATTTTGTATTGCAATAGGCGCCTGAACCAGAAGTACAGTCTCTAAGTGGTGCAACCACATCACAAATTTACAACAAAAAGTGGTGCCAAAGCAGTAACTTGCAACTGTGGGAAGTACAGGCATAAGTCACCTAGGGAGATTTTTCAAACCCTATTCCTCTTTCCCACTCTTCCCTTGTCTTTGAGCTTCCCCACCCCCTTCAACTCCCAGTTAGGAGGTCATGGCCTCCCAGTTGTGAATCACTTCTACCCCGAGCCGAGCCGTAATTACTGACCAGAATAGGTCCTCTACTTCCCGTACGCTGTGGGGAAAGCAACACACGTATTAAGATTACTTAAGTTTTTAAGCATGGGTGAGTGATGATAAGTACGTCTTAGCTGATAAACCAACTTGACCAGTTGGTTGTAGCTGCCTAAAATAAAAGTCGAGAAAGATTTTAAGACCCTTTTTGGTCTTGATGGATACACATGACTATTAGACAAACAAGGAACTACTGTGTAACATGGGGAACTATATTCATTTTCTAATAATTTATAATGGAAAAGAATCTGAAAAAAATGCACATATAACTGAACACCTGAAACTAACACTGTGAATCAACTACACTTCAATAAAAATTTAAAAAAAATAAAACAGATGCAGTGATTAGCAATGGGTTAGAGGTGGGGGCTGCAGTACATGAGGGAGAGATGCCATCTTCTTTTCTAGATGTTCTAGACCAACGTAATAAATTCATTCAAGTCAAAGTCTGATTGCAGTCTCTGTGAAAGCAAGTGCTTTGGTTTTCTTAAAAGAAGCAGTGCACCCTGGAAGGTGATGCAGCAGAAACAAAAGAACACGTGCTTTTAACCTGGGCCCTGCCTTTAATGAGCGATGTGATTGGACGTTCTCTGGGCCTGTGTCCTCATCCTAACACAAGAGCTCCTCACTGCCATGATGATCTCTCAGGTCTCTACCAAGAGGCCTAAAATTCCTTTTTTTCCCCCTTCTTTTTCTAATTAGTCTCTAGCCTCTAAGAGCTGGAGTGTTCTGAACCTTACATGTAAAGCCTCATCAACTCATGAAAATCATGGCAATCAACTAAGGCTCATTTTCTAATTTTTATATTTCAAGCATAACTATAGATCTTAATTTAAATATGTAGGGTGTGAGCTGCATTTTATAGAGATGGTAATGATAGATGGTGACTTAGCTTGACATTTTAAAGAAAATCTCTCCCTTCCCCCAGCACCAGAATGTATTACAAAGAAGTTTATAGAGCTTTATCTGTAATGGAAATAACCCAAATATTCAATAGCAAGAATCTGATAAATTATAATACATGTTGTTGATAGGCTACTATACAAGCATAGGAAATCATATATAAGAATATTTAATTACATGGAAAAATATGGAAAGTATTTTTCAGGGTTTAAATCCTTAATCATAAAAGCTATATGTGTGTGTGCTTGAATAGAAAAAAAGACAAGAGTGTTATTCTGAGTTGTGGATTAACTCAGTATTTCCAAGGCCCAAGTAAATGAATAAAGTGGAAGGAGGGTAAGACAGCAGGAGTGGTGGGGGCTGTGGAAAGTTGAAGCACACATGCCCTTTCAAGAACATGCAGTCTATTTTTTTACATTATGAAGGCTAAAAAACAATCTGTCAGTTTATGGTCCCTGAATTTGGAGATGATTTTCTTGCTTGTGTTTTTGCACTTTGCAAATATTCTACAGTAATTATGTAATACTTCTGTAAGAAGAGTTATTTAAAAACTCAAAGGTAGCCACACTGATAAAATTCAAAAAAAGACCTACATATTTCATTGATGGAAGAATATTTTGGTAATATTATTTTAGCCAGCAGGTAATAAGGAGTGAGTTTGAAAAGTTTAAAGTGTTAATAATTAAAATGTAAGTTTCACAAATTATGAACTAAAGGTAGAAAAAAAATTAACTTCCTTTTTTTTTTTTAAAAAAGAGATGTGTAAAACAAGGTTATCTCAAAGTCATATAGCAGAAGAGCTGAGGTGCCCAAAAGGGATTGTGACACAACACTCACAGAAGTTTGCTTTCTAATGTGCATATAGTAAGTATGGAGCCATAAGTAGTCTTGGTACCCAAAGTAAATGCATTCAGAGGACGAAAGCTAAACAAAATCTTAGCTGAATGGGCAATGCAGGCTACATAGCTGGGGAAACTTCACTCATAGCTGAGGAATCAGAGGGAAGAAGTTAGCCAGACAGGCCATGTCCTGGATGTTGTTAAGATCAACAATAGTAAAGTGACCACAGGAAGGCCAGCAGTTGAGCTGGGGTTGGGGACAATATCCAGGTCTTCTCAGGATGGAGGTGGTTGTGCTACCAAAGGCCAACTTTCAACAAGCTACTATTCGAGATGTCTCTGTCTGATCCGTCTTCTCACACAGGTTTTAGAGGGGGATCCTGTGAGTGCCTGCCGGTGCTCAGTGCTTTTATCCATCTTTATGTCCATGTAAGATGGACAGTATTTTCCCGACTTTATAACTGTGGACCCAGGTTAACTGAACTAGTAAAGAGATATAAACAACTCGGGTCCAAGTGACTTCAAGGCCCGTGAAGGAGTTATGCCCTCCTGGGGACTTTAATCCAATTTCCAAGCCTGGCATTAAGTTTACTGACCTTCTCAGAGCGGCAGCACAGGCAAACTGGAGCACTGGGGCCAAAGGAGTCCTTATCCTAGCCGGGGTATTAGTCACAAACCCTTCACATCAGGTCCAAGTCGGAACAGTCGAGGGCTTTCCCCGCTTCTCCCACGTTGCTATTCTGATAGAAACTTCCAGGTATCAAAAGGTGCACTCTGTGCCTTAGAAAGCTACACAGATCATCAACAATCCCGAGTCATAAGAGAGTATGCAGCTAAGGAGCCACACATAACATGTATCAGTTGACTAGGAAAAAAATTAGAACTGTTTAGTTTTCATTTATTAGGTGATTCGATGTGCATATCTTTGAAAAGGGTTGACTTATAAAGATATACATTAAGTTCACAACTTGTAATTCAGTCCATCCTCAAACAAAATAGTGACATAGTTATTAAATAAAAACAGCAATATTTCCTGCCATGTTGAGAGAACAGAACAGACATTTGTGACTATGTGAGGTCCACAAAACTTTAGAACACCATAGAGCACTCCTTTTTCCCATCCCAACCTATGGCGGCAGTAAGAGCTAACATGTAATGTGGTCCTCCTCTCTGCATCTTCTTATTTCCATGGGAAACATTAAACCTTCCAAAATGCAATCTTCACCTATGCAGCGGTCACTTAATTGCTGAATTTACAAAGAAGGCTCAAAAGAAATCAAGACAGATGAAATAAATGGTAAGTCTTATCTATGAAAATTTAAGTATCTACCTCCCAGATGAATCACTAAAACTCTCACACATCATTTGTTTATCCTTATTTCATTCATAATTCTAATATACTTCCTATCTAGTTTCCATGCGTCAGCAAGTCAAAAAAAAGTTAACAAATTAGATAGGGTAAACTGTTAATAGAAATAGGTAAGTAGCTACAGAGTAGCAGCTGTCAAGGGAAAAGGGGGGAAAACTGCAAAATACAGGGAGGAATAGAACTAGAAAACAGCCATGTGTGTTGCTGTAGAAGAGCTACCAACCCTCTGACTTTAACAGAACCATGAGAAGTCCCTGATGGAGGTGGTTCAAGATGGCAGCATAGGAGGCTGACCTTACCTCCTCCTATAAACACAAATGTACAACTACATTTGTATCAATTCCCTCTGAGTAAAATCTGAGAACTAACTGAACACCTGCTCCACAACAAAAGATGAAAAGGACATTGAGATGGGTAGTAGTGGCAGAGAAACACTCTCTCCAAAAATCCTACTCCACACATGGTGGCATACAATAGGGAGGGATCTCACCAGGCAGGAGCTTGTCCTGGAGGAGCATGGGGTTGGAGCCCCACATCAGGCACTCCAGCCCCTAGGATCTACACCAGAGAGACCAGCCCCAAAACGTCTGGCTTGGGAAACCAATGGGGCTGATATACAAATGCCCCAAAGTGCTATAGGAAAACTGAGATTTCTACCAATCAGGCTTGAAGAATACCATAAGTGAAATTAAAAATACACTAGAAGGATTCAACAGATTAGATGATACAAAAGAACAGGTCAGTGATCTGGAAGACAGATCAGAAAAAGAATCAGAACAGCAAAAAGAAAAAAAAAGAGACTAGCTTAAGGGATCTCTGGATTAACATCAAGTGTACTAACATTCACATTATAGGGTTCCAGAAGGAAAAGAGAATGAAGCAGAAAATTTATTTGAAGAAATGATGGCATTTTTCACAGAACTAGAACAAAGAATCCAAAAGTTTGTATGGAATTACTAAAGACTCAAGTAGCCAAAACAATCCTGAGAAGGAATAGCAAAGCTGGAGGCATCACAAAACCTCATTTCAAAATATACTACAAGGTTAGAGTGATCAAAACAGTATAGTACTGGCATGAAAAGAGACACAGGTAAATGGAACAGAATAGAGTCCAGAAATACCTGTGTATATATGGTCAATTAATTTATGACAAAAGAGGCATGTATATACAATGGAGAAAAGAGAGTTTCTTCAGTAAATGATACTGGGAAAACTAGACAGCTATATGCAAAAGAATGACACTGGGCCACTCTCTTATACTATATACAAAAATAAATTCAAAATAGATTAAAGACTTGTAAGATCAGAAACCATAAAACTCCTATAAGAAAACTTGGGCAGTAAGCTCTCTGAAATCAATCTTATTCATATCTTTTTGAACCTTAACTCTTCAGGTTAAGGGACACAAAAGCAAAAATAAACAAATAGGACTACATCAAACTTAAAGGCTTTTGTATAGGAAACAAAATCAACAAAATGAAAATGCAACCTATTGAATGAGAGAAGGTATTCAAAAATCATATATTCAATAAGGAGTTAATATCCAAACTACATAAAGGACTTTTGCAACTTAGTATCAAAAAAAAAAAAAAAAGAAAAAGAAAGAAACCACACACACTATTTAAAAGTGGACAGAGGACCTGAAGAGACATCTTCCAAAGGCATACAGACGGCCAACAGGCACATGAAAAGATGCTCAACATCACTAATTATCAGGAAAATGCAAATCAAAACCACAATGAGGTTATCACCTTACACTTGTCAGAATGGCACTTACTAAAAAGTCAAGGGAGGAGGGCCAAGATGGCGGAGCAGGACACTCATTGCTCACCCTCTCCCACAAATACACCAAGAGTGACATCCACGAACCCACCCATCCAATCAAAACACTTGCTGAACTTTGACAGAACATCGCCTTCTTCAAAAGGCAAAATACGCCACAAATCTGGTAGGAGAAAAGGAAAAAAGAAAGACGTAAAAGCAAAGCAGTGCATGACCAGTCCCGTGGGGAGTGACCAGCAAAGACAGAATAGCATTCGTTTGCTGGGTCTCCCTGTCTCCAAAGGAGAGGCCAGCGGGACGGAGGGGGATCCTCTGAGGCTCGGATCTGTACAGAACAGCCCTTGACAGACAGAACTAAGTTAAACGGGCACAAAGGGTCCCTGCAACACCCAGCCCAAGACGCGAGCTGGCAGCTGGAGGCCGGGACAGGCCGCCCGAGCCGAGCAGAGGACTGGGGCAGCCGCACTGAGGCAGCCCTGGGGGACTGCAGGGCGCTGCGTGCAGTGGCTGGGAGGGAATACAGAGCAGATCAACCTCGGTCCCCCATAAACTGCAAAAAAAAAAAAAGCAAAGCAACACAGCTGGTGTGCCCTAGGAGTAGGGGTGCATGGCCTTTGTCTCCACAGACCCACGGCGCCATTACTGGCGCGTTCCCGGGGAGGAGAGAGGCGCAGCGCAGCCACGGCCGCCATATTCTCCAGGACGCAGCTCCCAGGCAGAGGTGGGGTGGAAACCTGAATCGTTACCTGGGGGCTCCGCAACCTCATAGGCAGGACTGAGACTTGTTTACAGCCCCGGGCAAGGGGACTGTTCTGCCCCAGTGCCTCTGTGAACACGCACCTCTAAGGCAAATGAACAAGGAGCAGTTCTGGCACACAGCGGGGGCAAGGGCTGGTGCCGCTGTTTCCTGCAGGTCTGCCTACAGAGCACGGGCCCTACAGCACGGGGAGCGGCACCGAATGGGGGAGCGACCTGCCCACCTACCGTGCACCAGCGGGCTCCAGGATATGGTGTTGGGAGGGGGCGCGACCTGCCCGTCTGCTAGTCCTGGGGTCAGCAAAGACCAGGAGTGTGACCAGAAGGCCTCTAGAACCTGCGAGCGGAGTCTGCGCAGCAGGGCGAGGGTAGGAGCAGCAACAACCACAGAACACAAAGGAGGCCCCGCTCAATAGCCAGGGCAGGCTCTGGCCACAACACTGGCCACACCCTCAACCAAAGGGATAACAGAAAAAAAGCTCGAAGGATGACTTGGCAACCACCTATACTCAAGAAAGACCTCTCGACAAAATTATTAAGGCGGTCTCCATGGGAACACATACACCTTTTTTTTTTTTCATTTTTCTTTCTTAATTTTAATTTTTTAATTTTTAAATTCCTTTTAAAATTTTCTTTAAAATTTTTTAAATTAATTTTTTGGTCTCAATTTGATTTTTATTTGTTTTGTTCTTCTGTTATTGATTATAGTTTTCAAATCTTGTTTTCTTTGAAATTTTTAAAAACTTGTCTCAACTTGATTTTTATTTCTCTTCACTTTGTTCTTCTGTTATTATACTGTTTTCAAATGTTTATTTCTTCTTTTTAATTTTATTTCCACATGTTTTAGATAAAATAAACCCCTTCAGGACCACAGTAGATAACTGATACTCTATAATCCATAGTGCCAGAGAGTTATACATAAAATGAAGAAGCAGAGGACACTCCCAATTAAAAGAACAAGAGAAATCCCCTGAAAGAATCATCAATGAAATATACCTTGATAGTCTACTATATCATGATTTCAAAAAAGGAGTGATCAAACTACTGAAGGAACTAAAAGAGACTGTGATTAAAATGAAAATTTAAAATGGAAATTAAATAAAAATGGAAAACTCATTTGCTGAGATAAGAACTGCACTAAAGTCTCTAAAAAGTAGGCTAGATAATGAAGAGGAACAAGTAAGTGACTTAGAAGACAGGACAACAAAAGTCACCCCATCAGAACAGCTGAGAGGAAAACAAATAAAAACTAATGAAAATAATATAAAGGACCTATGGGATAATATAAAGCATGCCAACCTATGCATAATAGGAATCCCAGAAAGAGAAGAAAGAGTAAAAGGGATTGAAAAGGTATTTGAAGAAATCATGACTGAAAACTCCCCAAACCTAACGAAGGAATCAGATATCCAAGTATAGGAAGCACAGAGGGTCCCAAACAAGAAGCAGAACAAAATGACAACCTACAGAATGGGAGAAAACACTTGCAAAAGATGAGACTGACAATGGCTTGATTTCCAGAATATATAAATAGCTCATGACTTAAAAAGAAAAAACAAACAACCCAATCCAAAAATGGGCAGAAGACCTAAACAAGAAATTCTCCAGTGAAGACATATGAATGACCTACAGGCACATGAAAAAATGCTCAATATCACTTATTATCAGAGAAATGCAAATCAAAACTACAATGAGGTATCACCTCATACCAGTCAGAATGGCCATCATTCAAAAGGCCACAAGGGAGAAATGCTGGAGAGGTTGCGGAGAAAAGTGAACCCTCCTACATTGTTGGTGGGAATGCAGTTTGGTGCAGCCATTGTGGAAAAATGTATGGAGATTCCTCAAAAGACTAAAAATAGACTTACCATATGACCCAGCAATCCCACTCCTGTACATACATCCAGAGGGAACCTTAATTCAAAAAGACATATAGCAACACTATTTACAATAACCAAGACATGGAAAAAACCTAAATGTCCATCAACAGATGACTGGATAAAGAAGCTGTGGTATATTTATACAATGGAATACTACTCATCCATAAAAAATGATAAAATAATGCCATTTACAGCAACATGGATGGCCCTGGAGAATGTCATTCTAAGGGAAGTAAGCCAGAAAGAGAAAGAAAAATACCATATGATATCACTCATATGTGGAATCTTAAAAAAAAAAAAAAAAGACAAATGAACTATATATAAAACAGAAACAGACTCACAAACATACAATACAGATTTGTGGTTGCCAGTTGGGGGAAGGGTGGGAAGGGATAAATTGGGAGTTAGATTTACAGATACTGACTGATATATATAAAATAAATAAACAAGTTTATACTATATAGCACAGGGAAATATATTCAGTATCTTGTAGTAGCTTAAGGTGAAAAAGAATATGAAAACAAATATGTGTGTATTCATGTATGACTGAAGCATTGTGCTGTACACCAGAAACTGACACACTGTAAATTGACTATATCTCAAATTTTTAAAAAAAGGACAAAAATAAGATGTAGAGAAAAAGGAACCCTCATGCACTGTTGAGGGGAATGTAAATTGGTCAGTGTGGAAAACAGTATGGAGATTCCTCAAGGTAAAAATAAAACTACCATTTGCTCTAGCAGTCTCACTTCTGGGTATTTATCTGAAGAAAACAAAAATACTAGCTTGAAAAGATATGTTACCCTAGAGTTTACTGCAGCATTATTTACAACAGCCAAGATACAGAAACAACCTAAGTGCCCATCAAAAGGTAATAGATAAAGAAGATGTGGTATATATGTACAATGAATATATACAGTATCAACATGAAAAAGAATGAAATCTTGCCATTTGTGACAACATGGAGAAGCCTAGAGGGCATTATGCTAAGTGAAATAAGTCAGAGAAATACAATTACTGTACGATTTCATTTATATGTGAAATCTAAAAAACAAAACAGAAACAGACTCATAGATACAGAAAACAAATTGGCAGTTGTCAGAGGGGAGAGGGATTGGGAGGTTGGGGGGGACAGGCCAAATTGGTGAAGGGAATTAAGAGATACAGACTTCCAGTTATAAAATAAATTTAAGTCATGGGGATATAATGCACAGCATAGTGAACAGAGTCAATAATACTGTAATAACTTTGTATGGTGATAAACAGTAACCAGAGTTAACGAGGTGGCCATTTTGAAATGTATACAAATATTGAATCAGCATGATGTACACATGAAACTAATATGATATATGTCAATTATATTTTAATTTAAAAAACATTTTTTAAATTATTAAGAGTACTACCTGACGCTCTTGATTCCAAACTACCAAGGTTACGCTGTGTTCAAAAAACAAAAATATTTAAGTAATAAAGTACCTAATATACTTTAGAAATATTGCTTAAAAAGATGAGCTTTGTCAGCTGAGATTTCCTCACAAGTCCTTCAGTCTCAGTCTGCAAAGTGCAGAATAAGCCACTTCTACAGAAGAAACAGAGATACAGAAGCACAAATAACTTTAATGATTTATGGTAAATAAAAAGGAAGCTTGAATCTATGATTGAAAAATTAAAATAATTACAAGTATATCTATATAGAAAATATAAGACGTTTCAAGAGTTGAACTGCTCTTAATTAACTGCTTAATTAATTGCTGTCAAAATACTTAAAGAAACAAAAAATAACACTGCTTACTAGTGAGACACAAAATACAAGAGACAGAGACAAACCAAGAAAATGAACGAAGGAAAGCGAGTAGCAACTCCCGAAAGTGTTTTTACAAACAGGGATTCAGATCAGAAAAGCAAACATAAACCTGTCTAGGAATACGACCAATGAGGCAATAGAAAGTGACTACAAGTCAGCTATAAGTCAAAAATGACAACTCAAATCCCAGAGAGTCTTAAATTACTTAATCCAGACATTATCTAACCCCTCAGATTTGTTTGGTGCTGTGCTGTTCATCAGTCTCCATTAGAATGAAATGTGGGACAAACACATTACCAGTTGGTTGGAGAATGTTTCAGAGCTAATTCACCCGTGAAGGTCAAGGCCAGCAGTATTGTGCTCACATAATATATTTATTCATATGGAAAAATAATATGTCAAAGAAGGGATTAAAGTAAATTTTATTTTGAAATAATCAGCTGAGTCTCAAACTTCAAACAAATGGATCTAAAAATGTTCATCAACTTCAGACTCTCAGCATGCCAGTCTAATGGTTATCAAACTACTCTCTTTGGGTCAAAAAGGACCAAACTGGCAAGTCTCAACAGTGACTCCCTTTCCATGTATTTAATATTTTAAGTATATTCAATTTCTAGGAGGACTTATTAAAGAACTCTGCTTCTTAGAAAATGTTTTAAAATGATCTAATCTACCTTGTCAATTCACAGATAAGAACACTCAGACCAGAGTAACCTGCCCAGGTCTTCCCATTCTCGGGAGATGCCCTGCCCACAACTCTGCAGCCCTGACGGTCCTGGTATTACGAGTAAGTCCTTCTCACTCCTACCATTAGACTTATTGTCGTAGCCTTTTGTAGCATCTGGAGAAAATCTGTCCTAAATCAAGTAACTGCCAACTTCTGCCTCCCCAGCAATCTAAAAATGAAAAGAAATTTATGAAGAAAGAAATTAAAACCTTCAAAAAATTATTTTAGCAAGACATAGTAAGGTCTACCAGAAAGACTGCTTTCTAATTTATCTGCAATGGAGTGACAATTTGCTAGTCTGATGAGAACTCCTAAGAAATAGTGAAATTATAATACGCTAAAGAAAATGCATGCGTGTGTGTGTGTGTGTACAGAGAGCGCACGCAGTTATAAATTGATTATTAACAATAAGGAAGTATATACAATAAAAACATGTACCATGAGCCCAGTGTTGATTTTTAGCACCAAAGAACAATAATGTTAAGATTCAAATCATGATTTCCTGATTAACAGATAAGAGTTTTTTAAAAATGGGGCTAAAAATACAGGAACAGATATCCAAGTAAATTCTAAGTAGCTATATAAACACAAGCGTAGACAGGAGAAGAGTTTAACACCTATGGTGGCACATTTAGACCAGGTACCCTATTCTCATTATAATAAAGTCAGAATAAATTATCTGACAATATTATTTGCTTACTAAAGGAAGGCAAGTATTTCTGCTGATGGCAGGTATGGATTTTTTTCATCAAATATTAAAAGGCTGAGACATAATGATACCACTCGTATATTGAACCAACGTTCTGATACCCTCTCATTAATCTTTGATAGCTAATAATGTGAATAGAAAGACATGATGAATCAATACATACGCCAATTTAAAAAAGAAAAGTCTTTAACGCAAATCTTGGCATCTAACTGGTAAATAGAAGGAATTCCTACTCCGGAGTACAATTTTCTTTTTCTAAATTCAAGGAAAAACAGTATATGAATGAGTCTACCTATTTGTAAAAATGTGATCAAAACAGTGCAATCACTGGGTTCTCACACTGTGCACATTCAATCTGAAATGTTCATCTGGTGTAGTATTCAACTGTCAAGAGGGAGCAACTCAAAGGACATCACACAATCTATAAACCAGCTGGAAGGAGCCATCCAGACTTTGCCCTGCCGAACTCTCTCTGGGCGATTATTAGACAAATCTTCATAGATGATGTACTGTGTGCAGAAGCGCTGGTCAGAATCAGGTCTGGCATGGTACGCGACTGTGCTGATGCTCTGAGTCACGTCACTGTCCGGCTTGGGCTTTCTGCTGAGGATCTGGCCCCCAGCTGCAGCGACCAGCTTAGTAAGGTTGTCCTTTGGATGGTGTTTGAAGGTTCCACCAAAATAGAAGTAGCATCCATCAAACAACTTTGGTAACTGAAATAACGAGAAAAAGCTCATTAAAAGCAGATCAGAATATTTTAAAACACCTGCATATGAATGAGAAATAAAAATAATAGTGAGCAGTTAAGAAGCTACTTAATATGAAAATGAATATACGTTTGTTCACATATGACAGAAGCATTATGTTCCACACCAGAAATTGACACAACGTTGTAAACTGACTATACTTCAATAAAAATATATATAAAAAAAGCTACTTAATGAGGTTCTGGGACAACTTGTATTTCAAGTAAACTATTTGGGTCAAGAAAAATACTTATGAAAATAAAGGTTTCCTATTTACAATTTTTTTCCTACGACTCTGATCCTTTTCACTCTTCTCACATTTTAGGTGTGCTATGTGTACACACACACACACACACACAACCTGTTTATCAATCTTCTTTTATCAGAATGTTTATTCGTATTTGGTGGGACTTAAAGCTCCAAGAATTCCTTCCTAGGGTATCTGAAATACACTTCAGGGTACTAATTAAGCTCAACTTGACTGTAAGAGTAACATCTTTTCCATGGAACCTTCCAATTGTGCCCATCCATATTCAGGTTCCTAAATATTACCAACCTAAAATCTCCAGGGCAGCGACGTGGGAGTGTGGCCTCCAGGGTTCCACAGATGTATTCCTCGGAACACAGTACACTATAAAGCCATGGCTAGGGATCCAATTAGCTATGAAACACACTTCTGTGTGCTTTACAGGAAAAGTTCCACAATTCCCTTCTACAAAAACTTTTGACATTTCTAATATACTTATCTGTCAACAGGATAATGGAATATTATCCATTAAAACTGTAATATGTGGCAATAAAGACATGGTTAACTAAATCCAAGCAGCAGCTGTAAGTCCTCTTTCAAGCTCCTTCCTGTATATGAGACTTATCTCAGATTCTGAAAGGTTTATGGGAATGTTCAAGATGCCAAAAATCCATTAAGAGTATGAAATTATTACCTTCTGGATTTTACTGCTCATTGTGATCATCTCTCAGAATCAAGTGCTTGAACTAAACACAATTAAAATTTTAATCAGTCACCTGTACTTGTTGAAAGGGCAGGAGAAGTTTTTCCTGACGGTAATAATGATATTAAGTTACAATAAGAACACTGAAAGTAGTATCAAAAGGAAAATACCAGCTGTTCTCTGTTGAGCCTGCTTCTCTGTGGTCCTTCAGGAATTTCATACTTTTCTTCCTGTTCCCACTCTTTTCTTTGTAGACACGCTTTCACCCCTGGCAAAAAAACAAAAACAATGAAAAAAGCAAAGTAAATATCAAGCAAGCATTATTTCCTTCACACTGAAATTAAGCACTTTACCTAAGTGATTTTTCTTCATGGTTAAATATTATTCTGAAATAGAAACCTTACCTGTGCCAAAACAAAATGTAATAAAACTGGTTTTCCACATAAAGAAATGTAAGGATTGAGCAATGAAGTAATATTGAACACTAATTTAGTTTCTCTTCTTCAACACACTATTTCACGTACAAGAATAAAAATTAAATTTTTCTTAATAGCTATTATCAAAATTAAGGTGAATAAAAAGTCCCTCATTTAGTTCAGCCCACAATGATGTGACCCTGCGGGCTTGTCATCCACACTCTCATTCTGGTAATCCTATGTCCAACCTCCTGTTAGACTAAAAGTGATCTGACATTAAACAAACTACTCGAGTCCAGAGCACCTCACTAAGCTGGCCACATAAAAAGGGCACTACAGCACTTGTTAAAATAAATAGTAGGCAGAGTCTGGGCCATGTCTGGGATTTGACAGGTCCACACTGAAGTCACCAGTCTAGAGATGACTTGGTCTCAGTATTTTCAATGCTTTTAGAGCTGCTTCAATTGAGATGTTCCAAGATGCTGCTTAATATATAAAAGTTGGAATATTTTAACGACTGAATACTCCATCTCTCCAAAAGCAGAGCTTTGTCAAGAGACAATTTTTCTTAACTTGGGACTATTAATGCATATTCCAATTTAACACTAAACCTTGGCATATCTATAATAACCTATCATGTAATTCCTAATTTTCTGTGCTTTGGTGTCCCTTCCCCCTACTATTTTTAATACAAGGATCACATTTAGCCACGTTTGCTATGCTGAATCCTGTTCTTCTCACTAACCGATCAGAAATATGATGGTTTCATAAAAGCTGTTCTTTAATGTTCATTAAAAATTGTATTTTTAAAATATGTTTTAATAACAACTCACTAGGTAAGATTATCCTTCTAATGAAGTTAATACTAAAATATTAACTTTACTGTATATTGAAAATGCATCTCAAAATAAAATTTCTGACTAAAGGTCAAAATCATACAGGAAAACACTGACAGTGTGCTTGCATTATTACCTCATATACTGGTTCTCTGTTAAACACCAATGCAAAAAACATGAGCAGTCTAGCCAAATCATTGACTTACCTCACTCATTATTTTACATATAAATTATTACTTTCACTTTTTACCACTTCAGCACGTAGCTCCTTTCTAAATCTCCTTTCCTGAAGATATCTGCAGAGCATTTATACCTCTGTCTTTAGATGAAGGTATATACCAGCATACAAGCCAAGGACTGAACACTGAATACTCCTATGATATCTACTGTAACAAGTAAACAGCTAACGTCTAATTACAGAAATAAATAAATGAGCTGTGCATATGCTGGCTGCTTATCCATTTTATGGAGTTAGTTGGTTATTTAAACCATTAAAAAAAAAAGCATACTAAAATGGTATTTATTGGTCCTGGCAATGTGCTGGCATTAGTCAATCAACAGAATGTGGCCTTAAAAGATACTAGAATGAGATAAGCATGACATGGAGAGAAATGAGACAGCAGACACCAAGAGGGCAGCATGGTGCCTCCAGGGGAAGATGCCAATGCTCCTATAGTATAAATATGCCCCCAAGTCGTACACCTTTCAGCTTTATACACTTGTTCAGTAAACTTCTGCAAAGGCTGGAAGAAAAATCCAGTGCTCTAATGACAATTTCCTGAGCTGAATGAAGAACGCAGTCCTCTGATATTCTCTTATTCCAAGTAACAATTTGCCAAGTCTCTCTGCTACCTAATATCAACTAAAGAAGGAAAATATAGCACCGCCCTGCCAAAAACTAAGGAACAGTTTGCAGGTCTATAACATGTTAGAATTGCTGTCATAGCAAACACAACATGGAGAATTTTTTTAAAGTTGGGCATGACATCTAGTCCAAAGATTGTAACTCGAATGCTTACCAGGGCCATTCAGATTACATACAGATTACGTGAGGAACCTTAAGTTAAGTGGTAGAGTTATGGAGACTTTAACAAATACGAAAATGCACATCATACCTGAAGACACAAAAATCAAAGGTTATGCTGAACTAAACCACATGAATTATATCTCTTTTGGCCCTTAGATTGCCAGTTTGAAACTCCTGATGCTCTGTCTAATCAACCTCTTCATTTCATAGATAAGGAAACTTAAATCCTAAGGATTTAAGCAGTTCTCCCAGTGACACTAGTGAGATGAGAACACGGGTATCTTCCAACCCCTTAGATCAGATTTTTTAAAATCTTTATTTTATTAAAAAATAAAGCATCTTAGGAAATGCCAGGTACTCTCTACTCAGGTTTAATATATTGTATCTCTTTTACAATAAATCTCATAACCACTTAATAGATAACTAAATAAAAGGACCCTTATTTTTAAGAGATCAGCCAAAAAGTATACCAAAAACAGCAAAAACTGCTGACTACCTAGGGCAGGGAGCAAGGCATTTGGCTTTGTCTTCAGTAATCACTGAGTTTGTGTAATTTGACTGATGCCAAAGTTGCCACTCTCTAATTTGTACCCTACGAGTTTCAGAATGTTCATACTTCTCATTAGACATTGACGATAATTACAAATTCACATCAACTTTCTAGTAAACTTCCTAGTAAACTTCTTTTGAGATAAATCAATTGAACTGATTTACTATAACAAAAAAAGAATGAAATACTTTAAACTTTGAGCAACTTAAATGGTGATATATCTTCATCGATGGAATGAAAGAATATACCAGCCAAATTATTAACTAATTAACAAACCTAAAACATATATAATATTTTAAGGGTTTAATTATTCAACATTAGCTAGCTAGGCAAACTACATCAGGAACTATTAAATCTATTTTCCATATTAAATTATCAGAACTTTCGTAACACTGCTAGTCATAAACTCATCTGAAGTACAATACATACTGTAATCCTTACTCTCTATAAAGAGGTTAAAACAGGCCATTTCCCACCAATTTAAAGACACTTCTTAAAACTTGGCCAAATTATATTTTTAATTTGTACTTAATAAAGTCCATATTATTATTATTCCATCATCTGCCAAAAAAAAAAAAACAGTTCAGCAGAGACGGATTCTTGTGAAGAAATAAGAAGCATATGCAAGACCACTAGTTAACTTCCTCAGCTAGTAATATTTAAACTGAAATGACCAACATGAATAAGTTGTATTATTTATGTAAACACAGGTTTCTGCATATGCCAGAATAACACATACTTTAAAATATGTCAAGCGACTATCCTTGTAAAATGTATGTTTAATACCAACTTTCTTACTTTTTACATGTTTTATATTTTAAGATTTTGACTAAAGCTATCATTTTGCAGAAATATAGAAATGAACTACCTATCTTATTAAAACTAAGAGATTCTTTTCTGCTCAGATGTACTCCTGATCATGTCTACCATTTCAAGTTAGCTTTCCTTTTGCCCTGATTTTATTACTTTCTTATACAGAGGTAAGCAGCCAATTCCCAAAGTACTGCTTAACTCAAAGTCGTTAGCTCAAAGTCATTAAGGTAGCTCTGGTCATCTAAGCAAAGCCTGGAATCTGCACACTAATGCAGCTTATGAATTCTGGGATACAATTTTTTTTTTTTAAAAGAGGCTTGTATCATTCAGAAATGTATTCCTTTATTCTAAATCTCTAGTAACCACTCTTGCTTCCTACCTCATAAAAGCACATATATCTATGGATGTATATTTTCATTTTAGCTGCATAAACCACTGATGGTGTTCATTAATCTATATTAAGGTTAGTCACTTTTCCTAGTTTTAGAAGGTAAAAAAAGGATTATACAAATGGGAAGGTTCCAGAATCCACAGCTACATACAAATGATTATAGAATACAATGAAGACAGAATAAAGCTTCAAAATCAAGATCTGTTAAATGCTCCAAAGTCCAAATGTCCAAATAGGGAATTATCCCCCCATGAAGACCACAGAATGTGTGCATTTTCTTCAAAAGCTAGAGTAATAAATACATTCTTATTTTAAACAACTATTATTCTTCTAGAGCTACTGGCTATTTGTAACTAAAATAGCACTGAAAATCAGAATTAAATATCACTCTCAGTCAACACTAAATATCCTATAAAACAAATTAAAATACTGAATCAAACATTTCATGTCAAAATAAAAAATCTTAATAAATATGTCATTAGATCCAAACTAAGCACTTAAAGATGTCAAGAAAACTGCATATTATTAAAATAAACATCAAAGAATTTCCCTTCTGATTCTATTAAAAATAAACACTCAAGTTATAAAAACAAGATTTTTTTAAAATGCTTTTCTATTCAGCTTTTTAGTCAAATAGGCTATAATATCACTAAACTTTAGACAAAAGGAAATCATTTTTAAGAGGTAACTTTCTACAACAATGACAAAAATGGAAAAACAACTTTTACTCTGTCATTTTTAAAAAACTGGATGGCAAGTAAAAGAACTAAGCCCAGTATTATGAAATTCCACAGTGAAGAGTGAAAGGACAATACAATGAAGGCCGAAAATGTAAAACAAAAGCCAAATGCTCCTGTCATGCCATCATAAACATTTGCATTTAGGATATCAGCTGTTACAGATCATTGGACTTTGTGTGTCCATACAAATACCACTGAACAACTGTTTATTTCTGGCTATTTTTTAAACCAATATTTTAATTAAAAGCATATTTATACATAAAAACATATTTCCTCATAGAATAGTATGCTAAACTTATTTATTTTACTTGATGCATATTGAGAAGCAGGTCAAATTCTATTACAAAAATATATTACTACATCATAAAATTTGCTAAGGCAAAATCTGGGTATCAATTCTAGAACTTTGCATTATGAATAATTATCAAAATAATCCTCTTTAATTAAAAACTCATACTTGGTGTTCTTTTTGAGTCATATATTTAAAATTCAAATATTTATGTAAGATTTCCATACTTTATTGAACAGTAAACATATTAAAATGTATCTGCTAGATCTGCATAACAGGTATGAATCTGGTGAATCAGACTGGAGCAATATACGCACACAGGTTCTATTTCCCTGATTAAGACCAAAACTCTTACCTACCCAATTAATTTTTGGAAAAGTCCAGAAAGAAGATCTAATTGTTATTAGAACTTGAGAGTTTAAATTTCTTCTAAAGAACTTGAATTTCATTGAAGACATTGTTTTTAAAACTTTATAAACAAACAGGCCTCCATCTACCAATCCACCGCTTTGATTACTTCTTTGCCTGTACATATTCACACGTTTATGCTATTGAAAGTGAAGGTATAATTGTTTTATGCTTTTTTAAAAATTTAAACATTTGTTTTTTCATATTTCAGTCCTAATAATTATCACTTAAAAACATAATTCTCTTTAAGAAAACATCTTTAAGCACTTCAGAATTTTTTTACTTCTTTCATAATCAGGTTATTCCCCATCTTGCAATTAGAAATAACAATGCAAATAGTTTTTTTTTTTCTTTCTGCATTACTTGTGTATATGTGGGTATATTCTCAGAAGTAGCACTATTATATCAAAGGATATTTACTTTTTATTCCTAGACCATTTTCGGTAAAAGATTTTTGTAAGCATGAAGTTGCCTTATCAACCCGAGTGAATAAAAATGCTTTGGTATATTTATTTTTTGATAATTAACAAAATCTGAATAGAATAAAAATTACCTTTATTTTCAAAATTCTACAGCACTCTCAATATCCATTTGAAGAAATAAATTTTAATAGAAAACTCTAAGGTTACTAATCTAATTATGAAGTTATTTATAAAATGATGATATGAGTGCCTTCAAAGAAACACCCTACCTGGCCCTTCCTCTCCTGCGTACAGACACAAGACCAGCATAAAATGTCTGGCACATTCCCACAGCAATTCCCTTAGGTGCTAAGGACTTTCATAACTTCTACAGCAGCAATTTTATTTAAACTCAGATGAGAGTGGGGAAGAGGAAGAGATTATGAAAGAAAAGATGACAGCCATCTGCTCTCCCTTTCACAATGAGACGAGAAATGAAGAGGCAGAATTAAAGTTTTTTTAAAAAGGTTGGACTAGAGGAAATTTTGAAAGCAGTGTACTGAAAGAACAGGTCCGTAAAAGATATTTCATCTTTAAGGTTAGTTTACATCTTTAGGATGCAGGCTCAGTTTTTGCATACTCTAAGAAATGAATAAAATGGCTTATTTATATATCTTCTACTTGTCATTCTAGTCACCTCTTAATTACCAAAATTCACTCTGCACAGGGATGGTTATTAGTTGCCTGTAAGGAATTAGCACCAAAACAAGGACTAAAGCAGAATCTCAGGCACAAATTTAATCTTGAAGAAGGAACTTTCCTATCTATATCGCCTATTTCTGTAAAATAAATACCATTCTATAAGATACCTGTAAAATAAATATGATGAGACAGGATGGCTGGTACAATAGCAATAATCAGGATGTTCACACCAAGTTCATTAACTATGACACTGTAAGATGTTTTATATATATATAATGTAGAAAAGTAAGAGATATTAACCAATTAAGACAGTACATGTTTCAACAGAAAACTTCCAATAGCCAAATCTGGATCCAATGGATCCAAATTGTTTTAAATAATTCTTTTTGTTAATTTGTTTAAATTTGTTTAATTTTTTAAATACGCCAATTCTCTACAAAGAAAGTTTAGGTAAAACTTCCTCTTTAATGTACTTTGTGAAAAACACTGTAAGAAGTTAACACTGAACTTTCTATATAGTTCATCCAGGTTCTGTCTACCAGGCAAGCTAGTGGACATTTTATAGATGGTTTTCAACTAGTTTTGAATAGCTCTGCACTTTTTGTTTAAATCACACTAAGTTGTCTGACATTAAGAAAAACATAGACACCACAGAAAAATATATTAGGATAGAAAGTGAGGATTCCTGCTCTCTTTTTATAAACCCAGTGGCTATTTAAAGTAATTGTCTCAAAACCCTGAACCTATTTCTTTTTGGAATTTGTATCACAAAGTGTGAGGATATGAACTTCAATAAGATATTCCATCCATCTTTCATCCTTAAGGAACCACTGATATAAGAGTATGCTATTCACTACTGTGAGAATCATCAAATAGCACACTATTAAGTCAGCTTGAGTCCATCAGTGATTCTATAAAAATGACATGGCCAAGCCATTAAAGTGACAAAACTTCCATTTCTTAAAGAAGGTAGATTATATGGAAATGAATCACGTAGTCTGTATATGTAACCAGATGCAAGTTCAGCAAATTCACAAGAACTAGACTTAAAGGGTAAGTGTAAATGCCTTATTCAAAATTTCACATGGCTTCTTTATTACTGAGACATTATTATTATGAAAATCTATTCCTTCCTATAACCACTGGCAAAGTTTCTGGCACAATTTCAGTATAAAAACATCTATAATCAAGGAACCATTTTAAGTCAATTTTTAAAATACTGAGGCCTAATAAGATTTGCCACAGATTTGCAAAAAATGAAGGTTTAAAAAGAAGAGTGAGACATAAAAAGAAACTTTTTCTCTATGTAAATGGCCAATCAGTCCACTTGCTTATAGTGCTTCTTAAACTGGTCATGACTGGCAGAGTCTAATAACAGATACTGATGAGACCAGATACAGACAGCGGCATTGTTAGCCATCGTGGGATCAGACCAAATTAGTGCAGACTAACATCCCAAGAAAAGTGGCAGCTGCATTTTAAAGGGATGGGTATCAATCGCTAAAAAGAAACTGTTTTATGAACCAAGTTAATTTCAAACAATAGATTCATATGTTGATAGCCCACTGAGGAAACAAAACTGTCACCCAGATTTGGGTGATGTGGCGATCAACGTGTTAAATGAATAAGATTTTGATTAAATCAAGTGTTTCTACCATAAAGCCTTCAAAGCACAAAGCTATAAAACAAAGTTAAAAAAAAAAACAAACTAATTCTAATACATCATTTTCTTCTTAAAAAGAAAGTTTTATTAAAAATATTCACTATTCAGGGGGGTGGGTGTAGGTCAGTGGTGGAGTGAATGCTTAGCATGCGGGAGATCCTAGGTTCAATCTTAAATAAATAAATAAATAAATAAATAAATAAATAAATAAATAAATAAATAAATAAAAAAAACTTAGTTTCTAAAAGAAAACAGTCTATACTTAAATGAAAACACACTTAAAAAATACTATTTTTTTTTACTTTTTAATCTGAAATAATTATAGATTCGCAGGTCACAAAGAAATGTACAGGGAGGTCCTATATACCCTTCCTTCTAGTGTACAATATTACCATCTTACACAACAATAGGACAATATCAAAACCAAGAATCTGATACTGATACAATCCAGAGAACTGTTTCAGATTTCACCAGTTATACACGCACTCATTTGTGTACACGGGTGTAGATCTATGACATTCAATCACATATGCAGACTTGTGTAGCATAACTACCTCTGGGATCAAGATACTCAGCTGTATCATAACCCTGTGTACCCCCTTTACAGCCACTATTCTTTTATAAACAGTTAGCAAAAAAGGTCATTTTATTGTCCTATATTTTAGCCATCATATCAAAAATAGATATTTCAGTGAATAAAATTGTAGAAAATAAACCTGTATGAGCTTTCTTTTTATTTTAAATCTGAGGTGAAACCAAGGTTAAGAAAAACAAACAAGTGAGAGTTGGGAAGGTGAGAGGCAGCCCCAAAGCTGGTGGTGCTTGACTACAAACAAGAAGCGGGTAACGGGGATAACTTTCCATCAGAGGTTTATAAAACAGCCGAAGTAATTGCCCCAAACCAGGTAGTACAAGGAAGTCTAAATTTCCAAACAGCTTCCTAAAATACACTGTATTAGCTAAGAGAGTAAAAGAGTGTTATACAGGTAAGTTTTAGAACATAAAGGGAAAGCAATAAACTACTTTCATTTCACAGTTGTATATTTAAAACATGCATTTATTGACTGGGACATTGTGCTGCACACCAGAAACTGACACACTAACTGACGGCACTTCAATAAAAAATAAATAAATAAAATAAAATATGCATTTATTAAGTTAAATGTATCATGTAACAGTGACACAGATTGCTTAAGCTTACAAGTCTATTATATAATCCATATACTCGTTATTAAATTAGTTGGTATTGTAGAACAAAAGATTTTGAAACCACAACATACTTGTGCATATTTACTAAAAACATCTAAATGATTTCATTAATATGAGCTTTTTCAAAATGCAGTGACTAACCAGAGGTTAAAAAATTAGCATAAGTTCCCTAAATAATTATTGGTAGTAGTGCACTATAAAAATGAAATTCATCTACTTAACTCCTTTTGTAATTCTCCCGAATCTAATACTTACATTCAAATTTTAGGATCCAGCATCCACTGAGAATCCCAAGCATACACTTCAGGGTGCTTTGAACTGTATCACCAGGAACAATGACATGAGTTACTACAATACAAAAAAAGCAGTAAGAGAAACAGAGATATAAACCAAAAGATTTAACTGGTCTGCTTTTTATAACCAGTCAAGTCTACACTTTATAAACGTACACCTGACTCTTCTTCAAAAGCAACAATTCTTATACTTAGGTATAAAACTTCTTTTATTTAGTTTCATTCTCTATTCTTGCCAGCAACATGAAAAAAATCCAATCATAAACCATGTACATTAAAGCCACATTAGCCAACACAAACTTTTCTTTTATTTTTCAAATTATAACTTAGAAATTAAAGCATTACTGTAATTTATCTGTCACTAGCAAACTCATAATATTGCTCCTCTGACATATTATTCTGTCCTAAAATAGCTGCAAAGCTTTAAGCTTGGTATTTCCTAACTAAATAAAAACTATAAGTAGTTTATAACCGTAAAAACACTTTAGAATTATTATTAGATTCAACACATAGGTCATATCCCACTGGTTAAAACACGCATTATCGAAGGGGGTTCTACAATGGAATTATGTCTTTAAAAATTTCTTCTACCAAAAATAAATAAATAATCCTCACCTGCACTATCAAACTCAGCACATTTTTTAGCCTTTAGAATTGCTGCAAGCTCGTTGAGCATTTTCTGTTGTTCTGAAGAAAGCCCACTGCCTATAAGTACAAGGGGTCCATCCCTACGCTGACCAGTGTTTACCTGTTAATGAAAGAAGAGATGCCACATTATTAAAAACATTTAAAGACTAGAGAAAGATATGAAACTGACTTTCACTTGATACAAGCTTGATTTCATTTCTTAGCTTACTTTATCTAGCAATTCCCAAAATTTTCCATTGAATCACCACTCAGAAACTTAATGCTCAATGCATTTGAACAATTGTTTTTCTATTTCTTTATCCACCTACCCTCCCTACCCCCTAAAAACACTCTACTTGGGATAGCTCTCTATACCCATGGTATCTTTGTTTTCTTGATTCTAAATTGGGTCTCTTTAGGATTTTACAACTTCATTCTGTCACTAGTAAGCCCTTTTTAAAAAATAAATAAATAAATAAAAGAACCCAAAATATCCACTCAAAATGATCAATTCTCTACTCCCTTCCAACTAACTTATTCCAATAGTTAAACTCAACTTGGTCTGTTTAATTTAAACTGAGATTATGTAAAAAATTAAAGAACACTAAGGCGTATAGAACAGCACTGATTTCAAAGACAGAAAACAATTTTTTAACATACAGTTACCTCTAGAAACCAAGAAAATGAAAGCAGACAAGGGAATACCAAAGTTAGATCAGATCCACCAACAGTAACAAGTTAATGCAGCTTATGAAAAGGAAAGCGCTCTAACAAAGACAAACATTTTCACTTTAATAGAAAGACTTAGAACTTACAGGAGACAAAAAAGACAAGAATAAAAAGAAGGCACCAATGGATACCATTAAAGATTAGAAGTGAAAGATTCAAAGAAACAATGGGATAGTGTTTTCTATAGCAGCAAACAGAAATTTAATAAGTGGAATTGGAATGAGAGCCAAAAGCTACCTGATAAAAGAAAAGAAATGAGCCAATAGATAAGGAAGAAAAGGTACATCGCATTACTGTATTACAAGATAAAAAGCCAAATACAATACTTTAATTTTCAAATACAACACATAGGGCCCACCTACACATATGAGCATACGTGTATTCTGGACATCTGGGCTCTCAAAAGCTCCAAAGAGAATGAGTGAAACACTGCAGGTATAATCACCAATATAATTCAGCAACTAGACTGGAGAAAACTGATATTTAAATATTTCCTTCATATATCTGAGTAGCGATAATTTAATTTATCCAGTCTGATGCCCTACAATATTACATGTAAATTGTGGCTAAATCCATAAACAGACTGATCTCAATAATTCATTCACTCAAAATACATTAAATAAGATTCTACTATGTATTCAGCAAGTATGTATTCAAGATATGTTTTCAAAAGGTAAAGTTTAAATGGCAATATTTAGCACTTAAAAGCTCAGCTTCCTGAATTACTTACTTCCCTAAGGTTCAAGCCGCATAGGTTTTATTGGACATGCTATGCACATCGTATTTCTGTGTACTTATCTTCCCTATTCACTAAATTATAAGATGAGGTAAACATGTCTAACCTAAACACTGTAAACACTCTAACATGAAAATAGCTGACTACTTCATCAATCATTCAATTACTATTCAATGATATTTAAAAAGGAGTATTTCAAATATTCTTGTCAGTTATATAAATAAGTGCCATAAAAATAGCTCTAAATGGAACACATTGCTTTTCGATTTATAGAACTCCACTTGGGCTAAATTAGTTCTCTGCACAAAACAAATAATGAAAAGATATCAATTCTAAATATAAACATAGTGTATGATACTATTTCCACCAACTCCAGGAAAGCACCGAAGTGGGTCAAGTATTTTCCTATCTCGTTTTTAAATTTGAATAAAAAATAGAAACTGGCACTAATTTCTCATAGTTAAAAAAAAAAAAAAGCTATTTAAAAAGATAAATAAAATAAAGCAAACAGCTGCCAAAGCCGTATGTCTGATTTGGGGTGGGAGTGGAGAGGCATCTGATTTGAATAAGCAGAGGTCTCAAAACCAGTAGGTTCAAAAGATGCTCAGAAAACATTCCACAGTTCAACACCCTGATTTTATAGAGATTAGATACTATGTACATTGGCATGAAACAAACTTTTTTTTTGGCAGGGGAGGTAATTAGGATTATTTATTTACTTATTTGTTTGTTTGTTTGTTTATTTATTTTCAGAGGGGGTACTGGGGATTGAACCCAGGCCCTCATGCATGCTAAGCATGTGCTCTACTGTTCGAGCTATATACCCTCCCCTCCCCAATAAACTCTTACTTAAGGAATATTTAGATATGAAACTTTTTCTTAGAAAAAGTAGTTATTCTGACTTTATCAAAATTAATAAGTTTGTCAAAAAACAGGGTTTAAAAACTACAGAAAGAATAAAAAGGACAAACATGCTGCTCGAAGGAATCATGAGCAGGAAAGTCACAAAATGAACATGGCAAGCAGCTTTTTAAGTCTTTAAGCTTAGAAACTGCTTAGAAATTTAACATAGTGCTTTCCAACAGCCAATAAACTTTACTTGAAACAAAACAAAATAAACAACAACAACAAAATCTTTCTAAATGGGAAGTAGAGGAATTCAAACTCCATCCACTTATCAGCCTTCCCTTCTTCATGATGCTTTCCCTGAAGCAGCTTGGAAATCACTAATTTGAAGAATTTCAGACTCAGCTCCCAAGCCCCCGTGCTGGTTTCGGGGCCAGCATGTATCAGGAAGGGCCCTCCAGTACTAATTATGCTGTCAACACACACTTAATAAGCACTCACTATTTGCCAGACCCTGTTCTCAGTGCCGGAGCTACTACAGTAAACAAGAGAGGCAAGTCCCTGCCCTCACACAGCTTATACTCTAGTTGGGAAAGAAAAAAAAATCAATAAAATAAAAATCCATTAGGTCAGGTGGTAAACAGTATGGTCAAACAAAGTGGGGTAAGCACTGGGACCCCTCTGATAGGACTGCACTGGAGGTGGAGCTGAAGGGAGGGGAGCACACCGTGTGGACATTTGTTCCTGGTGGAGAAAACAGCTGGTGCTAAGGACTGGAAATGTGAGCATGTCTGGGGGACTGAAGAAACAGCAGAGCAGCCTATGAGGCTGAAAGAGAGTGAGTGAAAAGGAGTTCGGTAGTGGTCAGAGAAGCAGGTCCCAGAGCTTTGATGGTAATGAGTGCACACAGAGAAACAACCCTTTCAACTTAAGGACTTGTTATCATTATCTTTTCCTTAGCCAAGCATCCACCAGTAAGATAGTAAATAATGATATTCACAGGCCACGTCCATGTGACGTGTTTAATAAAAGCACAGTAGTAACTGGTTGAATTAAGAGGATATTCACTTTCCTCTCCTCTGCAAGGCACTGCCACTCTCAGATTCCAATAATACCATAAAGATATCTTTATTTTTGATACATCTAAAATAATCCTTTCCAACTTTTACATTAAAAAAAATTGGCAAACAACTTAGTTATGTGACATCCTCCAAGGAAAGTTCAAGTCCAAATGAATAAATAAGTGCCAATTTACAACTAAGTATGGTGGGACTGAATGCATACTGACCTAAGATTTAAGAAATCTGAGTTCTAACTGATCCGTTGAAAAAAAAATTTTTTTAAATGGCTAGTTAACCCCAGGACACTCACACCATGTCTCAGTTTTCTCATTTGTAAAATGAGGAAATGAAACTGCTGCTTTTTAGGTTGTTTCTTCCAGTTCACCACCAAAAACTATAGTTTGGGACACATTTAGAAGGATTAAGTCTATGAAGAGTTTTCAAAATATAAGGGTAACTAGCCCTGACAGCACCTATGACCACCTCAAACTGTAAATACCTTAGGTTACCTTCTTATCATTAACAACAGCATTAATCACTATTCCACTGCCCTTTCTGGCAAGAAGTCTTCTTTGAACGGTCCTAGATCTCAACTCATCCTTTTTTCTCATTTTCCCCGACCTGAGCAGTTGCTTAGTTAGACAGTGAGTCCACCATCCCTCTCTCTCAAACCCCTCCGTCTTCTCTCCATCCACCCCACCCCAACCCAAACCTGCAGCTCCAGTCCACTTCACATCTGGATTCCACTACAATAGCCTCCTAACCAGTCCTCAGTCCTGGCCCACCCCAACCATGCCCTGCAGAGTCCCATTCCACTTAGAGATACTCTGCGGGGAGCCCACTAACTGGGGAGACAAAGTCTCAACTCCTCCACAAGGAACTCAGTCTTTCACAATCTGATCCCAACCCATCTCTTTACCTTCAATTCCTCTTCAAGCATCTCCTGCTCCTGCTCCTCTCACACTCAACTCTATAGTTTCTCAAATTTCTAAGGTCCTTTATGCCTCCTTGTCTCTGAGCAGCTGTTCCTTAGATTTGGACCTCCAACCCCACTTTGTATACCTGATTACAGTGGGCAATCAAAATCCATTCCTCACTCTCTCCACACTAATACAATCTTCATTTCATTCAGATATCCAAGGGCTGACCCTATCTTCAGCCATGATGTATGTCAAAACAAACTGTGTCACCAGTTCTGACTAATAAGACACAAGAAGTCCACTGGAAGGGTTCTGGGATAGGTTTTAGTCCTTCCAACATGGGACACTGCCAGATCTGGAACTGTGGCAATCATCCTGCAAACACTAGGAGGGAGATTAGTGAGGACAAAGCCACCATGCTGAGGATGGCAAAGCAGAACAACAGAAAGAAATTTGGGTCTTTGGTGCAGCCACATAACTGCTAAAGTAATCGAATTAAGAGCATCATATATGGGATTATCTTTATATATAAGATAATACACTGTCTTTAAGCATTTGAGTGAACGTTTCCTGTTACTTGCCACCAACAGCACTCTATTAGATACCGTACTGTCACCTTCTCTGTGAGACTCTTCTGAGCCCGTCAGAGGCCAGCTTCTCCCTTACGATTCTACTGTTCATTTTTATGACACAGTTTGCAATAATTTTTTTTATATCCACATTCCCCACTGAATCATAGGTTCCTAAGGAACAAACACTTTCCACAACGCAGCAAATGGCACAACCATCTACTCCACTGCTAAAGTTGTATTAATTCTACCCTTTCTCCACAGTTCAAATATAATCTATTCAAAAATTCAGTTGGCATTAACTCAAAAATATATACTAATCCTCATTATTTCTCATAACATCCACTGCTATTACCTTAACCCAGGTCAACATGGTATCTCTCTCCTCTCACAAAGGAACAGTCCTAAGTGATCTCATTGCCCCTACTCCTGTCACCACTCCACGTCTCTTTACTAGAAAGCAGCCAGAGAGAACTTTCTGAAGTATAAATCAAATCATACCATCCCTTCCTTTAAATCCTTCCAGTGGTTTCTCGTTACTCTTAGACAATCGCTGATCACCAGCACTGATGTCCTGCTCTCTAACCTTCAGACACACCAGGCTCATCCACTGAGGGGCCTACATGCTTGCTGTCCCCTCTGCCTGGACACGTGTCCTCTAGGAATTCACCGGATGCCTCTGCATCATCACTCCAGTTCCAGATCAGTATCAATTTTTAAAGGCTCTCCTCAACGACTCAGCCACAATGGCGCCTTTCTGGAGCCCGCAGCCTCTACCCTATTATGCTCTATAAAATCTTATTAGGCACCCATTGTTTAAGTTTCTGAAATTGTTTTATTTATACTACTTTACATATTCACAGTCTGTTTTCTCTCACAAGAATGTAAGCTTCTTGAGAATAAGAATTCTAGCAGTCATATTTATTGCTGTATAAATGATGCCTAAAATATAGAGAGGGCAGGTCACTAAACACCTGTTCACTTATTCTGATTATGTCTTTGAATTCACAACAGCTAATGCAAAGGAAGCGCTCAGTAACTGGTGAACGAAAGCAATTTGTTAACTGGAAATTTTTCCATTACGTTCATTTTGTAACCAATTTCAATAAAATACATAAATTTCCCAAAGCTAAATCCATACTCACCGCTGAGCAGTGGCTAACTGAAGACGACGCATTCTTCTCTGGCAGCAGCAACAGCGATTTCACCTCTTCACTGTCTGCGTAATCCACAGGCCGCAGACCAAATGTGTTCCTGGTAGAATAAGTGCAGGTGGGCTTCAGTAAATACAACGTGCGATCTGATTCTTAACTAAATGAATACACTAATGAAACTTTTTTTCAATTTCCTTAATAATATACAATTTTTACTAAAATAAATGACTCAAGAATTCACCCAAGGCATGAGGATCAAGTACCACAAGCTGCTGAATTCAACAGAAAGAAGATGTGAAATTTCAATTTGACACCAGGCTATTATGGGGAGTATTTTCAGCTGAATGTATTGTTACTTACACATGAATTTTTCCACAGCTCTGTATTCTTGTGTATTCATATTCACATTTTAAAACAGAAATTCATAATCATTAATCATATGGGGTGAGATGCTTGCAAATGCAAATAATCATTTAGTGTAGCGATTACACACTCTTCAGTCTATACAAGCAAATACAGAAATTAGGTAAATTCACAAGGTAGGCATTTAGATCCACTAGAAGGGAAACTATGCCACATGACCAATAATTTAATAAAGTAGTTAACAGGGCATTTTTAAAGTTAATTTTAATATGTATGTACACTACAATCTATAATAATCACAGCCATCACAGAACAAACTGGTGTGGTTCAGAGAACATGTTGATCCAGACTTCCCGGCATGTGCTAATTCGTGAATCACCGAATATTACATTGGAAGAGACTTCAGAGACGTGGTATTGTTATTTCATAGACAAGAAAACAGAGAGAGAAAGTTTCCAATGACTTGACAAAGATCACATTTGCCTCCCATTCATTCCAATAATATTCCAGAAGGCTCATCATTAGTCTTTAAATCATAAGTAAACTATTAAAACTATTGCACTTTTGTCTACTCTTCTACTTTCTTACATATGGTTTCAAGATGACTTTAATATATTATACCATGGCAGGAAGTTTTCTAAAATGAACATTTCTTTTAGAATCTTCCATGGTTTTTAAGATTATGGTATATTTGTACAATGGCCATTAAAGTTCACGTAAAAAATGCAACATGTTAAAAAGGATATAAAATGATAAACCTGGTACAATACCAGTTTTTAAATTTGTATCAAGTATATAGAAAAAGATCTGGAAGTAAACAGTGGGAAACACAAGGAGGAGAGGAAGGAGGAAGGTGTCAACTCCAGCACTGCATGGGGGCACACAGATGAGGGATATGAGCATCTACTAGGTTTAGAGACAAGGTCATTAAAGACTTTGGAGAAAGCTGTGTTGATAGCATCGTAGGAGAAGAAAGCTAATGGATTAAGAAATGAAATGAACCACAGAAAATGTTTCTCCAATGACTGCTATTCACAACTACCAGGTTCACTCTTTCTCCCTGGGAAAGTCTAGGTAAACACTGATAAGTTTATATTCTCAGATTGCCCTTTATGCCCAGGTCCTATAACAGGTAACCTTCTGGCAATAGTTTTCCTTGAAGCAAAGTATAACACAATCAACTGTATTTCAACTTTCTGATTTACAACAAAGTGACACAAGTCATCGTACTGGAAGTTGGGTCTTCCCAAATTCCCATACATCTAAAGCAGACGAGCTCAGATTATTTCAAAAGGTAGCTGATCTCATTCACTACACTTGCTACTTCTCAATTTCATTCTCTATCATGCCCATGTACCACATACGTAATTCCCTCACATACATATGCTACATGAGTATGACAATCAAAAAAGAATCAATATTCTAGATCTTAAACCATCAAGTGAAAAAATGAATAAATAACAACAAAGCCACACTATATACCATCCAAAAAATCAGTCAATGCACCTATGAGAACTTTTTAACAAAGACAAACATAGATTTCTCCAAGAAAATAAAATTTAAGAGCCCAATCAAGTGCACTATTAATGCACAGTAACTATAGCATAGTTATTTTACAAAAATACAAATAAAAGTTGACTGTGGCAACATTAAAAAATGTTAAGTGACTCCTAGAAGAGAATAAAGACAAAATACTTTGAAATAAATTGTAGCAATGTTTTCTTAGGTCAGTTGCCCAAGGCAATAAAAAATAAAAGCAAAAATAAACAAATGAGACCTAATCAAACTTAAAACCTTTGGCACAGCAAAGCAAACCATACACAAAATGAAAAGACAACCTACTGGAACTGGGAGAAAATATCTGCACATGATGCTATTGACAAGGGACTAATTTCCAAAATATACAAACAGCTCATACAACTCACTAACAAAAAAGCAAAAAACAAACAACTCAATCAAAAAATAGTTAGGAGACCTAAACAAACATTTCTCCAAAAAAGACATAGAGATGGCCAAGAGGCACATGAAAAGATGCTCAACATCACTAGTTAGCAGAAAATATGTGAATCAAAACTACAATGAGGTATCACCTCACACCAGTCAGAATGACCATCAGTAAAAAAAAAATCTACAAGTAATAAACACTGAGAGGGTATGGCGAAAAGGGAACCTTCCTACACTGCTAGTGGGAATGTAAATTGGTGCAGCCACTATGGAAAACAGTATGAAGGTTCCTTAAAAATCTAAAAATAGAGTTACCACATGATCCAGCAATCCCACTCCTGGGCATATATCCAGAGAAAACTCTAATTTGAAAAGATACATGCACCGCAATGTTCACAGCAGCACCATTTACAATAGCCAAGACATGGAAGCAACCTAAATGTCCACCAACAGATAAATGGATAAAGAAGATGTGGTGTGTATATACAAGGGAATGTTACTCAACCATAAAAAAGAATGAAATAATGCCATTTGCAGCAACATGGATAGACCTAGAGATTATCATACTAAGTGAAGTAAGTCAGAGAGAGAAAGACAAACACCATATGATATCCTGAGTCCATGCTGTTACAGCAAATCTAAAACAGCAACAACAAAAAAACCCATTTCTTTCTTATGTAGTGATGGAGAATAACTGATTTGTCACTGTCTTTAGTGAATAGTCACATCAATAGTCCTTGTGACTTTTATTCCATGTATTACCTGTCAAAGAAAGCTTTTTATAATTCAGTGAATTCCAAATGATTACACATAGATAATATACTTTATCAATACTAAATGATAAAAATTAGTAATTGAAACATTTTATATACTCACTAACTCACTAACCAAGAAGGTTATCTTTTTGATTCTGAATTTTTTGGAGGTTCCTTCACAACACAGTATATTGGCAAATTTTACCATTTTTTTTTCTGTAATATATTCTTGCTCTACTCCTTCAGCTGTGATTTTAAATAATAATTTTGAAAGTATAAAATTTTTGAAGATAGGCCTAAAGATTTTAAATTTACCTTAAAAACTTGACAAAGACCTAAGTGCCCATAAGTTATTGCTTTTTACTATCAAAAAGCTACTAAGAAATACTGAAGGATCACTGTTACTGATACAAGTTAATAGATTCACACAAAAATGTATATATGTATTAATACACATATACATAGTATACATACATCACAATTAGTAATGATCATTTATTTATTTAACATACACAGAATGAGTATATATGTATATAGTCAGCCCTTCATATACACAGATTCCACAACCACAGGTTCAACCAACAGCAGATCAAAAACATTTAAAAAAAATTTTTTTTCAGGAAGTTCCAAAAAAGTAACACTTGAATTTGTCATATGCTGACAATGATTTACATAGCATTGCATTGGGTATTATAGGTAATTTAGGGACGACTTAAAGTATATAGGAGGATATGTGCACCTTATATGCAAACACTATTCCATTTTATATAAGGGAGTTGAGCATCTATAGGTTTTGATATTTGTGGAGGGCCCTGGAACCAATCCTCTGTGGATACAAAGGGACAACTATGTACACACAGGGGAAAGTTACAAACATCACGTGATAATCAGTTTGGCAAACAGTCATTCACTCAAATACTTCTAAGGGTTCTCTTAGTCACTGAAGAACCAGTGAGATAAAAGGTCCACACAGAGCTCAGTGGGGCAAAAACAGAGGAAAGAAAACAGGAAGAACTTAAAAGCCTGGTAAAGCTGCTCAGACAAGAAAGGAGAAAGAATAAAAGGGGGACAGAATTAGACTAAGAGTCTCCCAGCAGAGAGAAAAGCTTGTGCAAAGGCCCTGAAGTGAGCTAGTGAGGCAGACGAGAAACACCAAAGAAAAGAAAATGAGAAGAGCAAGAAAGACAAGAGGGAGAAAGAGAGAATGCACAGGGGAATGGGCTGTTTTGGAAATATAAGCTGTGGCCAGAAATGGAGGAACAAAAGGGTGGTGTTGAAGAGGTGGACTTCCTCCTTAAGGCACAAGAAACCCTCAACAGCTCCCTAGGGCTGTGAGCAGGAGGGATGGCATCAAGACAGCAGGGGAGCTAAGAGCTGGGGTTACAGAATCAGACTGCCTGAATTTAGATTCCAGCTCTGCCACTCAATAATTGAAGGACTTTAGAGATACTTAATCTCCTGTGTCTCTGTTTCCTTGTCTGTAAAATGAGAATAATACAACCCACTTCATAGGGTTTTCACAGGACTGTCTAAGGACCAAATAAACTAATATATCAAAAGCACTTAAAACAGTGCCTGGCAGATAGTAAGAGCTCAATAGTTGCTTGATATTAATATCATTAGATTTGCATTTTGGGGAAATAGATACAAAATGAAGATGAGGGAACATAAGTTACATCTGGAATATTGACCTCTTCTCTTCATTTTCCCCAATTTTATGATACACCTTATGTATGCTTTGTAGTAACAATTTGGATGTATACTAAAGGAAAGTAGAATGCTCTTAGCAGCATTAAAATTGGAGTATTTCATGACATTACACGGTACAACATAAAGATAAAAAATATATATGATACGATGTAAAGATAAAAAGTATATAAACTAGATGACTTTGAAAATTCTTTTCCTCACTAAGATTCTTTTTGATCACTAAGGCTAGTAAAAAGAAAGGATTAAAGTATGTTTAACACTTCAGCTTTTTTTCAAGTATTCACCATTTTAGCTCTACCCCAAAAACAGAGATCAGAATACAATATAACCCTTCATTGTCCTTCTCTCAAGAATGATAGGATAGACACCTGCTTACAACTGTGCCTGAGATGAGTTTCACCACTAGGAAGAAGGGAGAAGGAGAAATGGGCAAATTTAAACCTGTACATACAGATCATCTGATCCCAAACACACACGTAAAAAAGCATTTTTATTAATGCTAAATGCACGACAGGATACCAAGACGGTCCATGATGAAAAACTTTTGGAACAAATGTGAAATTGCAAACACATAGATTTTAACTTTTCAAGTCATTTGGCTTGTGGTGAAGGAGAGAAATTCAAAAGAGCAACATGTTTTTTTTTTTAAGCTGTAAAATATAAACTACCTCTGTTATAGGAGATTAATTTTTTAAAAATTAACTAGGCAGTGGAACAATTAATAGGTCCAATGGTCCATATACTATTTTCTAATTAAGAATTCTACATCCTTGCAAAGAAAACTCCATTAACAGCAGACCAAGTCTCAAATCCTAAACTCCGTATTTGTTTAAAAAAAAAAAAAGATGTATGATATGCTCCAGATACTTAAAATGGTTCTGATGTGCCTGGAAGGGCTTTTGTTTCAAGTTCACATTGGGATGCACCAGAGGCAGTGGGGAAGGACAGCCAATGAGATTCTGAAAAGTTATCAGTATAAATATTATTAGGCAACAAAGAATTACAGAAGATATGAACCTTATTCTCACATCTGTTATTAAAATAGAACTAATTTTCCCTCTTGGGTAATGGACTCTTATTTTAGCCCTTAACAGGTAAATTTCTCATGCAAAACACATAAGTAAATTCAGAAGTAAGTGAATTAACAATGTATTCAAATGCAAGATGAATTTTTAAAATGCCAAAGTTTGCATAGCAAAAGCTCAAAGCACATAAGAAAGTATTCTAAGTACAACGTGACTTTAAGAAAACAGTAAAGTATTAGAATATTTAAATTAAGTCAAAACAAAAGATAAAGTCTGAAGTAGATATATAGCCTCAGATACAACGGCAAAATAAGTAATCTTTATTTTTATACTCCATGGGGAGGATTTAGGGATAAATTTAATGGGATAAGAATTAGTCCATCTTCTCTTTAGTAACTGTGTTCTATTGTTAATATGTTAGTATTTCAGAGTGATAACTACTAGTAACAAAATTAAGAGAGATCTCCAAATACACAATGTGAAAGTTACCAAAATAACTACTGTTATACCAGGTTGTGTACAGGGGTTGGGGGCGGGAGCGAGAATTATTTCTGTGACATTCCACTCGTGTCCCAGAGACAGAGAAGGTGGAAAGCATCCTGATTACTTTTTAAAAGGTGTATGATCTTAATATCAAAATCTGAGAGAAAAAAGAAATATAAAACAACAGATCATTCTAACTTACAACTATAGATGCAAAAGCCTTACATTAAAACCCTAGCAAACTAATGCGAAGTATTTGTTTAAAGAATAAGACACTTCACCAACATGGTGTAACATTTAAAAATGTGTGAATGACATAACAGGCAAAAAGTCTAAGACCATCTCAAAATCATTTAGTAAAATAAAAGTCTTGTTTAAAAATAGTAAAATAACTGGAAGGAAGATTTTTACTTTTAATATTGATTTTACCATTAACTTATAAACCTACAGTCAATATTTTTAAAATGAGAATAAATCAAGCAAGCCAATTATCACCATTATTTTGTAATTTTGTTCTCGAAACCAACAAATATGCTAAGAAATAAAAGTTAATAAACAACAAAGAGATCCTCAGAATTAGGTATTGGCTAGATAGAAGAGAAATGCACTAAAATCAAATCTTTATTTATTAACAGAAAATCCAGTTCCCCAAAAGGGCCAAATACGGAGAAAAATCTCAGTTAACAGTTGTATGTGTTTACATACACATACATAAAACAGACTGCAAACTTTACTACAATGTATAACAGAAGGCTTTAAACAAATAAGAGACATACCATGGTCCCAAGAGAGAAATCAACTTTATTAATCCACTATAATTTATACACTTATCCAATTTTAATCAAAACCATAATAGGATATTTTTGAAACTTAACACAGTAAATCAAACTTCCTGTGAAGGAATAAATTGATAAAAATAGCTAATTCCCCACTCTACCCCCCGCTGCTACTGTCACTGCTTTAATTCAGACCCTAATCACTCCTCTAGATTATTGGACACACGTCTTCACTGAGCTTCCTGCCCAGTGTGGAGGTCAAAGTTTTCAACATAAAATTTGACCTCTTCAGCACACAAGACCTTTCACTGCCTCTGCCTACCTTCTCTGGCCTCTTAGCTCATCTCCTCCCTCCCTTCATTCCAGTCTTCTATCAGTTCCTAGAAGTGAACAAATAAACTGTCTGGCCTTAGTACCTTAGCACCCATCTCCTCTTTCTGAAAAGCCCATCCTCCTACCCTTTTTCTTCAAGTTCAGGTGAAGTGCTCTTTGCCTACAAAGTCTTTCATGGCCTCCTCTAGTCAGATTTCTAGCCCTAGGTTTTCATAGAATCTTGGGGCATGGAGCTACGGAGGCATGTATCATACTGTTCTGAAACCCCTGAGAGAACTGTCTGTTCACTCCTACTAGAATACAAGTAGCAGATAAAACACCCAGGGGAGATGAAGAAGTAAAGGAAGTGACGGAGAAGAGTATGAGAAAACCTACCAGCATTTCACTGGAGCCCCAGTAAAAGGCATCTGAACAGAAAGAAGACTTCACCCTTGAGATAATGAAGAAGACTGCCGAAACGTCTGTTCTAGAGCTACAGAATGCCACTGAGAAATTTAGAATAAGCAAAAGGACCCTACTTATCTACAACTTTAATTAGTCAAAGTTGGCCCAGCCCTAAAGAAGGATAGAAAAATAGCCTTTGCCCTTTCTGATCCCTACCCTTCTTCCAGGGATGGAAAGAGTCCAGTTACTGAGAGAAGAGGTACATTAAGAGTAAGAGATGTTAGCAGAGAAAAAAAGAAAGCATGCTTGTCAACTCAGATTCCAGAGTCTGAGATATTAATGGCTTAAAAGGAACAAAAACTTCAGGCAAAAAAAAAGTAAGAACCCCATATAGTCTCATGCACCACCCCCCTCCATGCTTTGCTTAAGAAATGGAGGAAGGGACAGAAACAGATTTCATCTATTCTTACCTGTAGTACTTAACTCTATAAAGACAACAGATTGAACGCCGGCAGAAAGAAAAACAGACCTTAAAATGGCAAGACCAGAGGAATTACTTCGGGCAGCCATGATCCCACAACAGGGAATATACTGTGGATGTCCAATAGGCTGGAGGCTAAGAATTCTGCTCAGGGAGTGCACATCACTCACTCCAGCATCTACCTGGGAGCCAGTTCCACCACCCTCAGAAAAGGTGCGGCTTATGGGAACTTGGTTTTAGACATTCTTTTCACAATTACAATGAAACTGGGAGCAGAAGAAGGCAATTCCTATTTTCATTTCACCAGACCCTTTATCAAGAGAGGAAAAAATTTATCATCTTTTTATGCATTCAAACACTAATTCATTCTACAAATAAATGTAGGTACTGACTACAACAGGCACTTGGCGGGGCCTGGGGCCACAGGCACGATCCTGGCACACAGCGCACACCACCTAATGAGAAGACAGTGCCAAGCAGCTGCACTACCACCTCTATTCTACGACTGGGAGGAAGCACCGGGTAAAGACAAGGATTCAGGAAAGCCAGCCAAAAAGAAATGATACCTAAGATGAAACCCAAAGAATGAGAAACGGACCACCAAAAAAGAATATTCCAGACAAAGGGAAAGTATATTTAAAGGCTAGGAAGTAAAATAGCTTGGCACATTTTAAGGAAATAAAAATTTAGAAAGGCTAGTGCAAAAAGTTCCGGAGAAGAAGGGGACAAGAGGCACTGCAGAGAGACAGGCCAGGGAGGCGAGGAGCGCCAGACCCTCTGGGGCCTACGAACCATGTTCTGTTAAGTCTGACTTTGATTTTAAAAACATTAAGAGCTGCCAGTGAAAGGTTTTAAGCAAATGAGCGCTTTGGCCAGAATTGTATTTTTTGAAAGCTCTTAGGCTGCTGTACGGAAAGTAATCTGAAAAGGAGGCCAGTTAGGAAATGGCGAAGCCAATCAGGTCAACAACAACTACGACAAAATAAAAAGAAAGCAGAAGACACAGAAAATACTTAAGTATGATGACCTAGGGTCTGGAAAAGAAGCAGTAACAATGTTTAGAAACAGCTCCCACACTGTGATACCCTGGATTCAATCGACTCCTGCATTTGCCCTTTAGCTGCCTTACTATCCTCCATCCAACATCATTCCCAACTTCTGTCACCAGATAAACCTTCCTTCTCTACTATCCTAGCTATATCAATCAGCTCTCCAATATGTGACTACTTAATTTACATAAAATACATTTGAAGATTTAGTTCCTCAGCAGCAATACATTTCAAGTGCTGAAGAGTAACAGATGTCCGGTGGCTACTGAGTGGAGCACTTCCATCGCTGCAGAAGGAGCTACTGGGCAGGGCTGGGCTAGAGGAACACCTGAACCTACCACTCCACTCTGCGAGCCTACTGAAAACAGCACAGCTATCTGAGAAGGCACCTGGGAAGGCGGACTCGCTGTCTGATGCCCACACCTTGTGTGTTAATGAGCTTCACAGTGACGTGAAGAATCATGGTGTACAAACCATAACACAGGCCCTGTGTTTTGGCTCATTAATCCTCACTATGCTCTGAGGAAACAGAAAAGCAGCAGGCATCACCCATGTTTTATAGGTGAGGACACCAAGGCACAGAAACTAACCTGCCTGAGGCTATAAAGTCAATAATGGAGTCACAAATAAAAGCTGGAATCCCTAATGCCCTGACCACTGCTCCATTCATTAGAGTGGTCACAGCAGATTTAAGAACCCATGAATAGCAACTATTCTGTTTCACCCAACCAAAGCAAGCACTTGCTCTATCAAATGTCTTGCTATACCCACAGGAGGGGCATATGTTAGGGAGGAGTGTGTGTGTGGGGTGTACGTGTGTAGATCTAGTATAATATACATGTATGTGTGTGTCTGTAAAACACAGAAAAATTCATAAACAGAAGATACGTATTCCCTGAGTTTGCCCCAATTATCACATGTGATGAGAAATAAGGAATATTAAGCACACCAAGGTATGGTATATTCCTGCATTATTGATTTGTTTTTCAATTATGTTATATGATTATCTATAAAAAAAAATTACAACCTAGAAGCTCTGCATTTTGTAATCCTTATTTGTCTCTGTAATCAGAGTAAGTCCTAACTTTTGTGTGCTCCTCCCAAACCCGGAGAAGTAATGGAGGTATGGAGAGGCAATTCTTGCATTTTCATTTCAACTAGTTCATTAATTGAGAAGGGTTAAAATAAGAGGGGGGCATGAACCAAGTTACAGATTAAAGCTACAAAATCCACATATAGCATTTGCTTGTGACACTCTTGACAACAGCAATTTAAAAGGCAGCCACCAGCATTCACTAATACATCTCTGTGCCCTAACATTGCAAAACAATTTACCCAGAGCTTCATTTGAGTGATGTAAGAAAATCTAAGAAATAATTTGACCACACTTGCCTAAGATCTGAATTCTTACATATTTTAATTGTTGTTATACAAAATATACAGAAAAGGCAGAAAAGGAACAGAATAGTTAAAAACAATTCTAAAGTATTGAGAAACATAGAATGGTTACTTATATACTTCTAATTCTTGCCTCATTAATAAGTATGAATCAATCTACAGAATATAAAAACTAAGTGAATTTTTCCAGAAAGTCAAAGCTTTTAAAATTAATTTGACAACTGTTTCTGAATTAAAAGATTAAGTCTCCCTCAAATATGAAAGTATCATAAAGGAAAAGGGCATGAATGCTAATTTTAAATCCAGAATAGAATGGCCACGTCTAACATTAGTCATGAAAGAGAACAGAGCCATCAACCTGGGTAGTTAAGTCTTTGCTTCATCAGACCTTGACTCAATGGTAAATCAGAGAAAAGAAACAGTTTTAAGCTGAACGACTTACACAGCACTTCTGGAGGCTCCATAGGAAAGTAACAGCTTGACTATATCCACGTGCCCATTCTTGGCTGCATCGTGAAGGGGTGAGTCATTCTGATACCCAGTGGTGTTCACCAGCGCCTTGTGCTGGAGCAACAATTCCACCACCTTCAGGTGCCCATGATTGCAGGCTTCATGCTAAGTAAAGAAAAAAGGGTGAGAAGAGAGATGATGAAGAGCAACAGATGATACTGTAACAAAACTGTATTTTAGAAAAATAAACCTCCATCAGTAAATTGTTTCTTACCTAAATACTCATACAGACCATAAGCTGTTGTTGACAGAGTAAAAGCCACTATTAATAGTCTTTATGATAAGATACATGGTAATCAAGATTTATGCAATCCATGGAGAAAGATTTTTTTCCATTTGAGCCTTGGGTCAAGCACTCTTCTTTTTTTAGAAGAAAATACAGCTTTAAACCAATTATAGCCCCTAAATTGTTCAACAGTAAGAAATTTTTAAAAATAAGGAAAAAAATGCAGAAAATATTTAACCACCACATCATGCATAGAATCTGAAATTCTCCAAGGCTTAATAGAATTCACTAAATCAGGTACAGCACAAGGAACTATATTCAACTTCTTGTAATAACATATAATGGAAAAGAATCTGAAATATATACATGTATGTATGTATATGTATAATTGAATTGCTTTGCTGTACACCTGAAACATTGTAAATCAACTATATTTTGATTAAAAAAAAAAAAAAGAATTCACTAAATCTTAGGTGCTTAGCCTTAAGCTAAGTGGTGCATCCCACACATTGACATAACCCCAATAAAGCAAATATCCCATAATGAGTATTTGCAAGAAAAGCCTCTCGCTTTTGCTGAAACTACAGAATACTGTTTGGCTGGTGCTAATGACAACAGAAATAACAGAGTAGGTGCTCAAAAAGAGCTTACTGAATGAATGACATAACTGGTAACAATGAAATGCTCAAAGATGCTTCACATGCAAATCCTTCCTCATGTCTAATGATCTGCTAACAATGCCACTGTGTTGTATTCTAATAAATCTCTGGTATAGTGTGCTTTTTAAGTACATCTATTCAAATCTTAATAGGCGATCACCATACTCAATGTCTGTAGGTCTATTTCTAGGAGAAAGGAATCTAAATTAAGCATCAGGTCCTCTAAATCACTCATCAGCTTTTACTACAATTTACCTTAGTGGCTTAAAAAGAAAAATTAACCTTTCTTCAAAAAGGTTAGCCAGCCTGTGGAGTCCAAACAACAAAGTGACTCTGATCCAGACTGAACACTCCCGGCTTAAAGACTGGCAAGGAGAAATCACAACTTTAAACCTTTTTGCCCCTGGCCTAATGCAAATCTCCCAATTTCTGTGAATTTGCAGTTTACAGAATATGGGTATCCACCTCACCTTCTGACACTTCTATGTGTGCATTCAAATCACATGTTTATTGTCCTAATGTGATTAGCCAGTATAGCACCTGTTCCCATGTATGTGTGCCATATTTTTTCCAGACTCTCCTTCACACTATATTTTTAGTAATAAAAGCAAAGGCTTTAAAAAAAAATGTTTAATGTGAGCAAAGATTTCTACTGCCTCTATATGTTTGCAATTGAACAGAGTATAAGTGAGGATAAAACAGATCCTCAGTAAGAATCACTGCCTTGTGATTCGTTCTATACTCAGTTCCTCTGACCTCTCCTTGTTCCAAATGTGGTTCCAATGACATGCAACGCTGCACATCGAAGCCTGATGTCAGCTGTAGCAGTTACCTCTCCACAAATGAGCTACATTCAGCAATATGGTATAACTGGATTCCTAAATCTAAATGTAGTCAGTCAAAAGGTAGCCAGTTTTTTGCTGGCCACAATAGAAAAGTTAGATGAAAAATAACCATTTACTCTTATTTGTTGAAAATATAAGTTCAGATTAAAAAGAGAGGGTATATACGACAGAGGATGACATATAGACAACTATATAACTATAAACTATAATAACAATAAAACATAAGTAGAATGATGATAAAAAAAAAAAAAAACAACTAGAAAACTACCAGTGGTGTCCATCCAGCATGGTCTTTAACATTTGGGTCGCTTCCATTTTGCAAGAGGTATTCAACAGAAGGTATGTCACCCTAGAAGAACAACAAAAAAATAAAAAGAAATTAAAAATCATCAAAGAAAGAAAAAAAAAATTAAGATTTTTTAAAGATTTTGTCTTCTTCAAAATAGAATAAAATTTAAATCTTTTGTCTTACATGCCTACTAATCACGAGTCAATAAATAACGTTACACATGCACAAACTGTTCTGAGATATCAAGTCATCAAAGTCACGTGGTCCACCTTGAATACAGATTACAAAACCTCTGCTATTAGCCAACCTACATCAAAATTCATTTCAAAATACCAAATAAGGGACACAAGCCAAAGATCATCTGATCATAAGAAAGTTTTTAAAGTCATCATTCCACTTGTGAAAAACACCTTTTTTGAACATAAGTGAAAAATGTTTTCTGAGTATTGTTTAAAACAAAATTAAAGCAAAGAAGGTTGCTCAGTGAAACCAATGTTAAAGAGCCAAAAACGACTGTCTAATTGGCAGTTATTCCACTTATCTACAATATATTAATTTTGGGTATAGTCACCCTATTTGCTCAGATTTTTTTAAAGCAAAAGTAGAGCTTATTTTCTCCAAAAATAACTGATAGCTTTCCCTGAAAACGGCTGAATAAACAAAGGTTCCATAAAACAAAACTCACACATGCCAATGCTGTATTTTGAGAAGAGCTTCTTTAAGGAGAAGAAAATCTCTCTCCTACCACTCTCCAACACTCTTCTGAAATGAGTTTTTTCTCTTTTGGCTTGATAATGCAGAAGTCACTAAGTCTCCTAGAAACAGTGACATTTGCTTTTATCGGGTTCTTTTGAACTACCTCTCAAATAGGGTAAATCTTAATATGGTAGCTTACTCAGTTTTCTAAGAAAACAAATCCACATGCAACATATACTTTTTTGTTCCTAAGTTAGTAAAATGGCCTTAAATATTTAATAGGCCTTAAAAAGATTCTGTACATTTCAAATCAATTACCCCACTTCCAATTAAAAAAAAAAATTCCTGTAGTTCCTTAGAGGTGTAAGTTCTACACCTCTAGTGCAAGTTAACATCTATTTAGCAACTTTTGCTCTATATTCAAGTCAGCTCCAAATGAGCTCAGGAACATCTGTCAAGATACAAATTTGAATTTTTTTAAACAATCCCATGAATATTGGGGCAGATCAACTGCCAGAACCACACACATTCCCAACCTTCAAAATGAAGGTATTCACAAAAAATACACAAACACCTTCTCTAAAATGTCCTCAATCTAATTCTACATGGCAATCACAAATATATTAACCTAAAAGTATATTAACCTAAAGAAGTCCATAAAATAATATAAACACAACTGTGGAGTGGAAGAATCACACAGAACCGTCACACAGAGACAATGAGTGACAATTTAGAAAGTACAAGTAGAATCTCTTTTAAGTGGTATTTTTCTTTCATGCCACCTCTTCATGTTATCAAAGGTGTCTTCTGTTAACATTTTACCCCTAGAGTTGCCTGATGTAAGCTGACTTTGCAAATTACTTGCTTTTCATACTCAATCTGCTTTTTCCTCCCTAGTACTTAGAAGTTTGTCATATTTTCAACCTTCCAGTTTATTTAAATTTAATGTCATGCACATAAATAAAATTATGATAATTAGATAGGGTCCACAGTAACTGGAGAAGCTTGAACCAATACAGAGTTTCTGGGATTAAATTAACTTCTGCTTCTGATTTCTTTAAATTACTTTATTCTCAAACAGAACATTTTCTGAGTAATAAGCACTCACTTATAGGCTTCTCACAACTTAAAATAATAATTGAGATTCTCTTAAACCACAGGAAAAAAAATCATCTAAGGAAAAAGTATTTACTAAGGCTTAAAAATTTTTAAATACACTTGGTGTTTTCAAGTAATACCTTAAAGTCTGAAAAATAAGGGAGCATGTGAGTCACACTGAATTTTCTTATTGCTAACCTTTCATTCAAAGGAAATATTCTTCACACATTCGGGTATACATTAACAACATAAATTAACTTTTTAAAAACAAATACATACACAGAACTATTTTTCCTTATAAAGGTTAGCTCTTCTAAAATATTATTAGGAATAAATATCATAATAAAAATGGAGGACATTACAATTAAGTACAATAATGACGATTTACCAAAATGGTTAAGCTTTTCCACATAAATGAACTAACTAGGTACCTGAAATTTCTTCTTTTAGCAACTAGGTATTGTTTAAAAAAAAAAAAAAGAAAAAGTTTACTCATATGGAATGAAGCTCTAAAGTATATTAACCCTCCCCAGTGTTTTAGTTATTTACTGAATAAAATAATTTCACAGATGATTCGGACAACCTAGACACCGTGACAGTAAGTTACCGGTATTACAAAGATGGTAGATGACAAAGGGAAAGATAGATACTGAAGCCAACAGGTTCTCTAGAAAGTTAAATCTTGAAAATATCACAGATGCCAGTTTGCTTTCGAGTCCTTTGCTATTTTCTCAGGAAGCTAGAATAGAGGATCCATAATAACATGGCTTTACATACATATAACATGACTACCTCCAAGTATAATGAATTACGAAGTCAAACTCTGAAGGAGACTCCCCACAAAAGATTTTTCTCTCTACCCAAGAGCTTATCACCTTTGTTATGTTAAACATACCATGCCTTATAAGTTGCCTTCAAAATATTATCTACCATGACTGTACCATAAATACATCATAGCATGCCAGCTTCAAGCCATTCTTCAATTTCCAACACGTTCATTGCTATGGCAAGAATTATGAGTAATCATTACCATTTTAAGAATCTGTGCTAGAGAACTTTGGGGAGGTTTATTCCAGAATCAACAAATTTTTAAGCCAAAATAAAATAATAGAGTAAAAAATCAAAATTTTCTCTGCGTATAATGAAATGTCAAATAGTAAGATTTTTAAAATTAAATTAGAAGAATAAACAATGAGTGTTTACCTTAGTTTCTACTTAGGCATAACACTTTCTCACAGAATCTCTCATTTACAACATAATGTCCTCAAAATCACCCTGACCAGAGGTGATGGAGATATTCAGGTACAAACACGGGGCGTGAAGAGAACATAATGGATTCCAACTTCTGTTCTGGCTAAATGAGAATATTCACAACATCCCAGACATAGGATTAATAAATATTCTGCTTGAAATTCCACAGTGTAAGAAAAGAAAAAGTATAAATATGGAATTCAAAAATGAACCTGTCTAAGGTTTGCATTCAAATGGTACTGAAAATCCAAAAATGAGCTGGCTGGCCTATAAGCCCATGATCCTGAGGGGAAAAGGATTTGAGAATTGAGAACATACACATTATCTGCTGATGATACAGTAACTGTCTACATTCAGGCAGCCTGAGTATTTGGGCAGTCTGGCCATTTAATAAGCGTCTTCAATTGCCAAGTATGGAGTTTTTCAAGATAAAGAAGGTAACAGATGCTTTACATTAACCCATAAGCCCCACTTCTGGGAATTTATTCAAAGGATATACCTGCTCACATACGAAATAAAAACTGCTGACCGCCGCACTGTTCATAAAACCAAAAGAACGGAAACAAACAGGCATCCATCAGTTGGGGGCCAGTTAAATGATAAAAATTCATGGAATGCTCTGCTACTATAAAAATGTACAAAAAGTATGTACGAATATGGAAAGCATTTGCTTATATTTGTGTAAAAAAGTTCACAGAAGATACACAAGAAAGAAAGGGTTTGACAGCAAGAGCTGGGAACAGAAATGGGAGTGAGGCTTTCTTTCCATTACAAATATTTTTATTCTTATTTTAGAAGTGTGAAGTTATTATTCACATTTTGAAATTAGACTTTAAATAGGGAGTATACTCCACATAACCACAAAGTCTAATTGAGGAGTCATATAATAAACAGAAAGTTAAAGGAATATGAATGCAAACAAAACAATGTTACCGTAGAGAAGAAACTAACTGGGAATTCTGAAAAAGACTTACTAAGAAGGTAGGATGTAAGCTAGATTTTGAGGTTAGATACAAAGGACCACAAGGGAAAAGGGAAAGAGGCAGAGGAAAGGATATAAGAGAAAGAAAAAGGAACATGTGCAAAGCACCAGCAGCATTAATGAATGCGCCTGAATAACTCGTAAGTTCAAAGTTCAGTGTGTCAGGAGAGTAGGAATCAGACCACAGCTGAATGGAAAAAAATCGCTCATTGACTCAACAAACAGAGCAATCTACTAAGCACCAGACAGTGTTCTAGACACTGAAGACAGAACAGTGAACAAACAGCTCTTGCTCTCATTCTAAAGAGTGAGACAAGAAACAAAGAGATCTGTAATAATGTCAAGAAATAGTAAGAGGAGGAAAACAAAACAAGCTAAGCTTTTGGCAGAAACTACTACTGTATGTGAGTTAAGAAAAGTCTCTCTGAGGAGGCGGCATCTGAGCAGAGGCCTGAAGAAGGCTGGATCAGGTAGGGCCACACAGGCCATGAGGAGGACTGTGGATTTTATTTTAAGCAGGCCAGGAAGTTATTGGTAGGGCAGCACAGAAAAGACAAGTTCCGACTCTGGTCAGCTGACTTTGGCTGTTCTGTAGAGAACTGAGTGGAGGACATATAAAGGGAAAACAGAACAAGAAATTCAGCGGTGTGAGTGAAGAATAATGACCCCACACCTCTACCACCAGTGTCCGCGTCCTAACCCCCTGAACCTGTGAATGTCACCTTACACAACAGAAGGGACTCTGCAATGACTCTTGAGGTGGGGGGATTATTCTGCACTGTCCAGGTGGCTCCCATCTAATCGTGTGAGTCCTTAAGAGCAGTGAACTTCTCCTGGAGAGGATGAGGACTCCACCCGCTGTTAGCTTTGAAAACAGAAGGAGAGGGCCACGCACCCACGAATGTGGCAGTCTCTAAACCCTGAGAACAGCCCTCAGCAATAAGCCAGCAAGAAAACAGGATCTCAGTCCTACAACCACAAGAAGTATGTAGTTCCTGCCAACAACCCCAAAAACCAAGGAAACAGGTTCTCTCCCACAGCCTACAAACTGATTTTAGTCTGGAGAGAACCACATCAGATTTCTGAACTACAAAACTATAAGAAAATAAATCTGCCTTGTTTGAACTCACTAAATTTACCTATCCTTGGCCTAGGCTGTGGACAAAAGCCCAGTGGACTCTGAAGACAGAGAATGCACAAATAGCCTCCACTAGGGTGATAGCTATGAAAGGTCACAGCCAAGACAAAGATGTCCGGAAGTCGATTAGAGGAGAGAGATTAAACAGTTTTATTAATGATGTGACCAAGTTCAAAGATCATTGTGCAAAGCCATTGCTGCAGCAAGGGAGGCTAACCAGCCCGACAGAGAAGTAATACCACTGTGGGGTTCTCTGCCCTCAGTGCATCCACCAAGGACACACAGTGCAACCGTGCACACTTAGGATCCAAGGGAAACGAGGGAAATGTGGAAACCGCAAGTCTACAGGGTACTTCAGGGAAAAACAACAACCACAACAACAAACTCTGTCTTTGACAGCAAAAAACTTCATTTGCTCTGGCTACCTGCCGTCATCAGATCTGTCGTCTTTATTCAGCTGCAGTAACTCCTTTTCCCTGCTCCTTGTTCCACGTTATAGTACAGCTGACCCTTGAACAACATGGATTTGAACCACACAAGTCCACTTATACACAATTGTTTTTAATAAGAATATTGGAAAATTTTTACAAGATGAGCAACAATTAAAAAAAAACTTGCCAACAAACCAGGTAGGAAAGAACTAGTGAAAAAAATTAAGAAGTTAGGTATGTCATGAATGCATAAAATATATGTAGATAATAGTTTATCCTTACATAGATATGAGGTGAGTGATGTTTAATATTAAATTAATAATGTTACTCTTCTGTTTTAGAACTCTGCTCTCAAAGAATTACATTACTGTACAGTATGCCTCTCTCTTGAAATTGGAGAAACTACACATTAGCCTATCACCACAGGTAAATGGTTTTTAAAAAAACATTAACGATGCTTCCAACACTGTATGAGGAATATGACTGTAACACTGTACACCACAAAAATTTGATAATGATTCAAGTATATAGGCTAGGTTGCCCTGAAGCGACTGCATCCATGGCACTAGTCCACCACACAGTAATCACACTGCTGCTGCGTCATTATCACTGCATGAATCATTATACCTGTAAATTAATGTAAATTTTTTTCACATTATCTTTTCATTTTTGACATCTACTGTTAGCAATACGTATACAAACCACAGTGTTTTGTATCATGTAAGACAATACACTGGTAGGTACTGACAGACAAGTCATCTTATAAACAGATGATGTAAACACACAGTATCTATAAATACAGTACAGGACTATACCTTTTTTTGCAGGGGGTGGGGGTGGATTAGATTGATTTATTTATTTTTTGAGGAGGTTCTGGGGATTGAACCCAGGACCTCGGGCATGCTAAGCTTGTGCTCTAGCGCTTGACTTATATCCTTCCCGCAGTATAGTACTATAAATGCATTTTCTCTTCTTTATAATTTTCTGAACACTTTGTCTCTAGCTTACTTTATTGTAAGAATACAGTGTACAATACATATAACATATGAAATATGTCTTAATCGGCTGTTTATATTACTAGTTAAGGTTTCCAGTCAATAGTAGGCTATTAGTAGCTAACTTTTTAAAGAGTCAAGTTATACGCAGATTTCAACTGTGGGGAGGTCAGCACCCTTAAACCCCGCCTTGTTCAAGGGTCAACTGTAGTTTTAACTTTAGAGCCACCTCAAATCCTTTTCTGAAGTAGGTGGGTACAAAACATAAATAAGACGGTAGGATCGCAACATTTGGTTTCCAAGTATACAGATTATTCATTCTCAGCTGCAAGTGAAAAAAATCAAGATAGAAAATAAAATGAATACCATTTATAAAAAGATAAATATACTGATAAATCCTTTGGTTTTGCTTCAAGTATTTGTTTTGACTATTAAAATCAAGCTGAGATGGGAGCATGCATTCAACTTACAATAAATTTTTAAAAGAGAACACTATTGTTAAATAGGCATTTAAAAAACAATAGAAATCAATTAACTTTCCTTAAATGTACTATATCAGAATCTGCCAACTAATGACAATATAGTATTTTATAAGTTCAAGAGAATCAAATGAGTAATTCTAATTCTGGCAAGACACTTTCTAAGTAAAATGACAACCTGACAAAACTTGTATTGACGCCATCTTGAACACATCAATAGAGAAAATTCACCAAGATGGCATTATGCCACCATTTTTTCCTGTCTTCAGAGTCCACTGGGCTTTTGTCCACAGCCTAGGCCAAGGATAAGTAAACTGTGGCCTGTAGGCCCCACACGTGATTTTGTGTGTAAGGTTTTTTTGGTTTACACATTGTCTACGGTTACTTTTGCACGAAGAAAACAGAGTTGAATAGTTAAGACTATATGTCCTATAAAGCTGAAAGTATTTACTCTCATTGCCTCTTTAAGAAAGAGTTTGCCAAACCATGGCCTAGACTCTAGGTCCTAGGGATCCTCACTAATAAAGATAAATTATTCTAATGATTGAAGAAAAATTCTCACCAATATAACTGGTTACCTCGTGATCTAAAAATAATTCCCGAAAGCAAAATGTAGAAACTAAAGCAGTCTACATTCATGTATTGGTCAGAAAAATGAACAAAAATATTTACTATTATGCTAGCTACTTATGTCTATGAAGCATTAGTAACATTATAATGTTAAGGTTATTATACTTTACATATTATATACATAATACACACGTGTATATATATAAAAATAAAACAAAGAGGACAAAAAATATACTCTGATATTTAAACTCATGCTTTGCAAATATCAGACTAAAACATAACAAGAGCCAATTCCAAAAATTCAAGTTGTTCAAAGGCTACTGAATGCTGAGAAAGTAGTCATGTTGCTGGTCACCCCCTCGCTAGCATCAGATGTATTCTACATTCATCATTTATTGGAAGATAAAGAAGAAGAAAAAAAAAAAGAGTTGGAAGAAACTCACTTTTGTGCCTTTCCCTCTCTCCACAGTAAAACGCAGGAACCCCTGGACTCCCTGCCTACCCCACGTTCTTCCCAGTTTTATGTTGCTCGCCAGTTCTATGTTCAAGGGCCTCCAAGAGGTCTTTTCTGGATCTCCCAAAGTTCTCTATCCATGCAAAAGACCCACAGACTTCCCAGAAAGACCCTAAAAGCTGTCCTAATTTAGTACTCAGCTCTCCCACGTGATATTTTCACAACACTTGCATGAATTCACAGACCAAAGGCTATAAAGCTACAGTGCTAGCTGCTCCCCACTATGTGCAGCACGTGTGTCAGTTTAACCACTGCAAGTACATCTCACACTCAGCAAGTGAGCCAGGTTCTAAAAAACAAACACTGCCACATCGCAAGTATAGAGTCAAAAAATAAGGAGCGTTAACTCAATGGACAGGCTAGTAAAAGGAATGGCTGGCGGAGGGGCCCAGAGAAGCCCCTTTGTGGTGAACCATAGGAGCCATTTCTGACAGTCAAATTTCCAGGTTATTGGAGAAATGTACAGACCACATCTTTTAACCTTCTAGAGTCTGGCGGTGCCCACGAGCAGTGTCAACCATACAGACACTTGTCACCTCTCACGTCACCCCCTAGCTCTTAAGCGAGGTAAAGACTTGTTGCCAGCAGCACTTGGCAACTGTCCATCTACATTCATAAAGCATGAGAAGAATGGGTACACAAAATGGTGAAAACTGAGCAAAAACCATTATGGAATAGACAAAAGTGAAAGCACTAGGCAAAGCTGAAGCTGAAATCCTGATATATGGGTTTTCTTCTGCAAGATCGTGCTCCTCAGGCCCAGGGGCCACTGCTCTAACCGAGGTAGGGATACAGTCCCTATGAATTTTTGCTTCTCTGGTTCAAAGGAAGTATCACATCTGGTTAGGTCAATCATCCTAGTAATCTTACGTCATTTTTCACAAACTCCACAGAAATCATTCTGTACTGGGTCTCATTCTAAAGCTGTATTTCAGAGTAAGCATCCTACCTTAATGGAAGCAACATGGAGCAAAGTCTCTCCTCTGTGATTTCTTTTCCCAGCTGTACGGCTACTGTGCGACAGCTTCGTTGCTGAGGGGCTACACATCATTCGTCTGTAACTTGGACTATTCAGCGTAGAAGGGGGCGTACCTGGTGAAAGGCTAAAGGATTCATCTAATATATTACTGCTCTTCCTCTTTAACGTGTCACCAACTTTAAGTTTGTTTGAAGGTGGTGAAGAACATCCGGGTAATGGCATGTTTTCTGACTGCGCCGTTTCCTTAACAGAATTTCCACTGGTGCTCACAACGCTGCTCCTACATTTCTTAGAAACAGGACTGAAAAGTCTGTTGTGACGCCCACGTTTCCTGCTGTGACCTGATGGCAAGGACTTCTCAGCTGTAAGATGATTTTCACAGAGAGTCTTCTCAGGAGTCACTACTTCATTCCTGCTCTCAGTTTCTGGAGACTCAATGTGCTCAGCCAATGGTAAAAAGACTTCAGTTAAACTTCCAAAACACTCAGATTCTGTTGGGGAGCCACTCGCTAGTAAGTCTATTTCACCGTTTGTCTGAGGACTAGCAATGACAGACGGCTGGCTACAGAAGGATACCAGCTTTTCCTTAAATTCCTCTTTGGAGGTAAGTTCACCATCTTCCTTTCCTGTCTCTAAATTCCACTTCTGGTTGATTTCAGCTAAAGTTTTCTTTTTCTGCTTTTTTCCAGATCTTCTGGAAGGCTTTTTAGCCCTCTCAGAAACATCCACCGGAGGGCTTGGAGAGACAAACTCATACATGGAGGCCTGCTGAGCAGTTTGACTGTTTATCACAGGAGGACGGGTTTGCACTGAAACTTTACTCACAACATACCTGACCTTCTTACTTCGAGGACTAAACCACATTTTTATTGAATTCTTCTTATATTCTGCATCACTAAATAAATTCTTCCTAGATGTTTCTTCTTTCAAATCTGATAGGAAAAAGGAAAAGAAATCTGTTACATGAACTTAAGATCTCTCCCATCATGAGCTTTCAAAGGCTTCTGTTGATAGTTCTCCTAAGATGTATCACCTTTTATTCATGTACCTCTTCCTCCCCTCCTAGATTATGAACTCCTTGGACAGCAGATATCCTCATTCAACACATATTTACAGAATCCTACTTTGTTACAATATTCTCAGGGCTGGAGATACAGCAGAGAACAAAACATGGAACAAAATACTCCACTGGAAACACAAAACATACAAATAAATAAGTAGAACATACAGTCTCCTGTATGGTAGTGATTAAGAGTCATGGAGAAAAGCTATACTAAATAAAAAAAGAGACAGATAGATGTGCGATTTAATAAGCAATAGTCAAAAAAATTAAGACTTGTTAATTGATGCTTAATTTTTTTAAAAAAAGACTTGAAAAATCAATCAATATAATTCACTAAATCAACAAACTAAAAGAAAACCATGGAATTTTTCTCAACAGATAGAGAAAAAAAAAACTTGACAAAATCTAATATCCATTCATTATTTTAAAAATGACTCAGCATTAGGGATAGAAGGAAAATTCTTCAACCCAATGAAGGGCATTTGCAAAAATACACACAGCTAGCAGAACGCGTAATGAGGAAACACTGAACTGCTGTTTTGTTCCTAATGTCCTGCTCTTATCATCAAGAGCAAGGCGAAGAATGTCTGCTCTCATCATTCTTATTCGACATCATACTGAAAGTCCTAGACAGAACACTAAGTAAGAAAAAGATATAAAAGGCACGCAAATTGTGAAGGAAGAAATAAAACTGTATCTATTCACAGCTGACTTGATTGACTATATAGAACATCCTAAAAAATCTTTTTTAAAAAATTAATAAAGCAAATGACTTTAACAAAATCATAGAACACAAGGCCACTATAGGAAGTTTAACTGCAACTGTATTTCTGTATACTAACAACGAACAAACGTAAACCATATTTTTTTTAATTTGGTAGTTTATAATAGTGCCAAATACACAAAATACTTGTGTAAGTCTCACAAAATATGTACAAATTTTGTTTGCTAAAGATTACAAAATATTTATGAAAGAAGTCCTATACAAATGGAAAGACATACCATGTTCATGAATTGGAAGACTCATTATTGTTATGATGTTAATTCTCCCAAACAGATTTACAGACTATAACATACTCCCAATGAAAATTCTAGTATGCTTTTTTTTCTTTAAATAATAGATAAGCTATTTCTAAAATTTTCTAAAATTTACATGGAATAGCAAAGGAACTATAATGTGAAAAGGCAAAAGACCTGGCTGGAACAGCCAACATAATACTGAAGAAGAACAAAGTTGAAGGACTCACACTACTGACTTCAACTTACTTCCAAAAAAACAAATCTAGGGATTTAAAGATAATATTGACAATTCTATAGGTACCATCTAATATAAACTCAAGCTATATAAACCAAAAACTAATGAGAATGAGTGAACCAGAGCTACATACTCAAGTCCACTCTTGAGCAAAAGAAGCCAGATACAAAAGAGTACACAGCAACAGCTGGAACTAACCTAATGTGTTAAATCAGGACAGTGATCATCCCTGTGGGGAAAGGAGGCAGTGACTGAAAACAGGCAACAAGAGGGGCTTCCAGCCTACAGTTCATTCTTCTGGGTGACTTTAGTTTGTGAAAATTCATCAAGCTATACACTTTTGATGAGTATATTATATACTTTAAAGTTTTTAAAATATGTATATATATTTATAATCAGGAATTTTAAAAACACAAAGATTCAGCAGAGTTTAAAAAAAGAAAGGAATCATTTTCCCTAAGTAAACAAAGTGTAACATTTTGTGAGCGAAGGTCATCAAGGAAGGCCTCTGAGGAGCTCACTTTTGAGCTGAGACCTAAAAGACAAGAGGAAAGCAGACACGAAAGGATTTAGGAAAGTGTTTCCCAAGTAGGAGGAGGAGCAAGTGCCAAGGTCCTAAGATGGCAACAAGTTTAGCAAATTCAATAGACAGGACACCAGTGTGGCTGGAGTCTGGAGAAAGAGCAGAAAATGGAAGGAAATGAAGTCAGACAGGTACGCAGCAGCATTCCACAAAAACCTCAGTCTCAGGGGTTTTTCTGCTGGTACTCCTCATTCCACCACCTCTGAAGTGGGAGGGATCGGGGCTTTACCTGCAGTCACTCCCTCAGTAATCACATATATACACATATGTACATATACGATATATGTAATAATGCGTTATATATAACACACACAGTTATTTATATATACACTGACAACTCCAAATGTCTATGTGCAGCCCAGACCCCTCCCCTGAACTCCAGGTTCCAGTATTCAACTGTTCACTTAACAAGTGTACCTGCATGTTTACTCCTAGTAAGTACTACACACTGAACAGCACATCCTCCTAAACCCGCTCCTCTATAGCTTTTGTCATTTGAGTAAATGGCACATCCATCAGTCCAGTTGCCTCAGGACAAAAACCTTAACTGTCTCTGCTATCTCCCTCATATCCTGTAAGCAAAATGCAAGTGCCATCAGTTCTACCTGGAAAATACATCCAAAACCTGACCACTTTTTAAACCTCCGTTCCTGCCACTATGGTATCATCATTTATCACTACATTATTACCTTACCCTCCTATGGCCTCTCCCTAAATATGTCTGCATCCTCCCCTCTAAGTCAATGCTCAACACAGCAGCCAGTGGTCCTTTTATAATTGTTTAGATCCTATCACTAAAATCCTCCAGAGACTTTCAATCTGACTCTGAATAAAAGTCAAAATTTTAGTCTGCAAGACCAGAAACAACCTGACCTTCCATTTCCTTCCTGATCTCATCTCCTGTTCTCTCCCTTCTCACCGTTCCAGCCACTGGGCCTCCCGGTTGTTCCTCAAATACACAAGGCATCCTCTGGCCCCAAAGCCTTCACATTTGTTGCCCCTTTGCCTGGAGACCTCTTCCCCCAAATATGTGCACGGCTCACTCTCTCACCAATTACAGGTCATGGCTCCAAATGTCACTTTTTTTTGTGAGATCATCCCTGACATTCTATTTAAACTTACAAACCCCCACCTCCTACTTATTTTACTTCTGTTTGTGTGTCTCGTCTGTCTCTTCCCATCAGAATATAAGCTCTAGGAAGGCAGTAGCTTGTGTCTCCACCCTACCATATTCCCCATACCTATGCAGTGTGTAACACACAGCAGATGTTCAATTAATATTGGCTGAATGAATAAAATGAATGGGGTTATATAATCCAGGTAAAGCTAGCTGGATCTCATTCAGACTCAACTCAGGAAACATGATGTTTTATGCTTTAGAATGACCACTCTGGCTGCTATGTGAAGGAGGAACTTTAGAAGAATGGACACAGTGACCAATTATGTAGCTATCATCCATGAGGAAGATCATAGTGGCTTTGACAAGCACTGTAGCAATAGAAACGGTAAAAAGTATCAGATATAAAATCTAAAAGACTGCTAATTAACTAAACAAATAGGCAGGGGAGATGACAATATGCTTAAAGGCCCAGTAAGAGGTGGGCATATATTTAAGGAACTAAAAGACAGCCAGTATACTTGCCTTGCAGAGAGACCAAGGAAGAAAGTGGTGCAAAGACGTGACTATAAAGCAATAATCGGACCATGAAAATTTCTTGCTCGCAGTGTTAAACACTTTGATACCTATGCTAAGAGCAACAGAAAATCAATAAAATGCTTTATATGAACCAGGTAGCATCTGTGACTACATCTGTATTTTTAAAAGATCTCTCCTGGCTGGAGGGTGGAAGAACAGACTGGAAGAACACATGAGTGGATGCAAGAATAACCTTACCAAAATTAAGAGTGTTAGTAGAAGATAACAGACTGGGGAGGTGACAGTAGGAAAAGAAAGTAGTAGAATTACTTGAAAAATATTTAGGAGATAAAATTTACAGGACTTGGTGATGAAATGAATAAAGGAGAAAGTGACAAAAATAGTCCACATGTTTCCGGCTCACACCACTGACTGCATCTAGAGAAGAAACACTGACGTTGGGAGAGACAATCTGCCGGGGTCCTGAGCACCCCTGCACGCCCTTGCAGGGTGTACCAACAAGGCAAGGCCCTGGCTGCTTTTTACCCAGGCCATTTCTCAGGGCTGTGTTTGCAGCAAGCAACCCTGAGGGATGTAGTGTCTCCCCATGGAAAGTAAGCAGGCTTATTTCAAATTACGATAAAAATGATCAACTCCCCAAGCTCGGTGTTCCTTTCCTGTTTCGCAACCCCCTGTATGTGCAGGAGTCCACGTGGGCCCTGTGCCAATCATCATCAAAGGTGTAAAGCTGCACTGAGCAATTTCAAAGGCAAGGTGATAAATTATTTGCAATTTTACATGCACACACTCTTTCACAGAGCAATTTCACCTTCTCTCGCAATCTATCTTGCAAAATACACAAAATATTCATGCATGTACCTGCAAACACAGATGTGTAAGTGTTAATCTCAGCAATATTTGTAACAGCATAATTTAGGAAAAAAAGTCAATGTTTATCAATCAGAAATCAGTTAACTATGGAGCATTTATACTACAAAATCTTACGTAGCCATTAAATATACCAACTAGCACGCAAAGTTGTTCGAGACACTTGTAAGTGTAACATAATCCCATCTACGTTTTAAAAATTCTATTGTGTTTATGTCCAAATATTTTCATAAATTCATAAAAGACTAGGGAGGTTAAACAATAAAACAGTACCTCTGAAAAAGATTTTGTGCTTTTTGGTTGAGGATAAAGGGTAGGGGGGACACATTTTACTCTGCACACTTTTACACTGCTTAATCAATTGCTAAGAGAATGTTCTCTTATATTTCTTTACTAAATCAAACAAGTAGAAAATAAAACTTGTATAAGGTTATATACTTAGTTGGTGATGGGGCTTGCATTTGAATTCGTATTTGTTTTCACTAAGTAAGCATTAAAATTTTCACTAAGTACACACTATATGTGGCATTGTGATTACAAGAAATGTGTATTTGGTCTTTGTCCACTGTTTCTGGCACATAGCTCCTAGAATCCTTGTCATTTCCCATATGAACCGTAGGGGCATATTTTGTTTTATTTAGTTGTGTTTCTAGTTTCTGAAATAGTTTCAATGAAAAGGTGAACCAGGTGTCTTACTATTCATAACAAGCCCCTTTCAACCACACTTGAGTTTACGTTAATACAGTGACTTCTGAAAAGCCCCTAATGGTGAAGGTGAAGGTTGTTTGCCAAATGAACCAACCTGGATTAAAGGGTTAGAACTTTCAGTTCCACTCCAACCTCCAGGAAAACAGGACAGAGGTTGAGCCAATCACCAATGGCCAATGATTTAATCAATTGCACCTACGTGATGAAGCCTCCGTAAAAACCCAGAGAAACCAGGGCTGGAGAGCTTGCCAGGGTGGTGAACCTGTGAGGGTGCTGGGAGAGCAGCACACCCAGAGGGGCTTGGAAGCTCCTTGCCCCTTCCACATACCCACATACCTTGCCCTCTGCATCTCTTCCATCGGGCTGTTCCTGAGCCATATCCTTTTATAATGAACCAGTGATCTGGTAAAATGTTTTGCTGAGCTCTGTGAGCCACTCTAGCAAATTATTCAAAGTTCATCTGAACCTCCGATCTATAGCCAGTCGGTCAGAAGTACAACTGAGACTTGAGATTGACATCTGACGGCAGCAGGCCCGGAGGGAGGCTGTGTGGTCTTGTGGGACTCTTAACCCGTCAGATCTGATGCTACCCTCAGCTAGACAGTCTCAGAACTGAGTGAACTGTAGGCCACCCAACTGGTGTCACAGAATGGCTCGATGCATGGAAAACCCACACACGTGGTATCAAAAGTGAAGCAGCACCGTAGGTAACACAGTCGTGTGAGCAGAGGAGACACAAAGGAGAAGTGGGTTTTTCTTTACATGACATACGGTATAATCTTTGTGCGTACTGAGTTTTTTTAGCCCTACCAACGTTTCCCGTTAACAGATGCTCCAGAGCTAGTGCGTGACCTGCACCGCCCCCACGTTCTGATTCTGGCAGTGACCCCTCTTCAAATTCTTACTTTGTTCTGCCTTAAAGCCCGTTCACTTTCCCTTAGAAAATTCCCTTAACATTCTCTTCTCTCACTCCACACAGACAGGTAAAAACAAGCCAGGTCAGCCCAGCACAGTGGTGAGCACATAAACGGTTGCTCAGAAAATACAGATGAACTGATGAATAAATGATTTCCTATCCTCTCTTAAATCTTGACAAATATTTATACAAGGGAGGTTAGAATTCATTTTAAGGGCTAGAAGAAAACATGATCACTCATCTAATTCAATCATTTTAAAGATGAGGAATTAAAGTTAAAAAGAAAGGGAGTCTCCCTAACTCCCAATCCAGGGCTCTTCTCTCCACACAAACTCGATTATCAGGCCATTTCAGGTACCAAGAAGAAAAGGGAAACCAGAAAAACACCACCACCACCTGACAGGATTAACATGACTAGCAAATAATTTCTTATCACCTGATACTCATCCTCCAAATTAACACAATCTCCTATAACCAACCAGGACAACTGGATTATGTTTTATTTCTCCTATTTTTAAAAAAGAAAAAGGAAACTATTTAAATTACATTTTTCTCCTGAAAGGTCACTCCTCATTCAAACTGAAGAGAACTCTGTATAAAATTTCTCTTACACTACGGAATCCAGAGAAAAATTGTAACGAACCAAATTCTAAAACTAAGTCACTTAAAGAAGAAAATCAACAGCAACTAGTGCATCTCACTCCTAAGGACTGGTAACATCCTCCACGTAGGAAACAATACGTCTGATGTTACCGAGGTGTTACATAAAATTGTCAAGTGTGTTATTCCTGTGAAGCTTTAATACTTAAGAGATACAACATAATTTTAATTTCATTTTTCTTAATTGTTTCTGGGAATACATTTCTTTTCAACATTTCTCATGTCTTAAAATATTAGCAAGAGAAAAGGAAGTTATGAAATACTATTTTTAATTTGTTTTAGATTATTTATTCACATAGAACACTTTGTGGTTTTATCAGTTTAAAATTATTAATACACAAGAGGATTAATAAACTCAAATCATCTCAAGTTCAAAATCTCTTCTTCTGTCTACTCTTTCGCCTCATGTTTCTTAAGTACAAAAGTCCTGTCTTTATAAATAGATCTGCCAAGTAAAAGACAGCACTTTAGAAAGATTAAAAAAAATGAAACAGTGGATTTTGGGAAACAATTAGTATTTACCTCTGTAGAAATTTCAGAGATATGATCCCTGTCAAGCAAAAGAATTCAGTCAAACTCCATTCTACTCCAAAAAACAGCTATCCCCTCCTCGTGCAAGTGGAAAAGGAAAGCGTTGCATTGGAAAGACAGTAACTGCTAAACCCAGTGGGGAGGAGGGATGGGCATCTGAGTAAGAGCAGACCCTCTGACATCTTTTTTAATCCTAACTGAACATCACCTGCTCCAAAGAGTGCTCTCAGGACAGGATCTTGGAAATTAAAACAATCAGAATGAGGATCCATTTACAGAGACTTTATGTCTAAATTCAACAAGGTCTTTTCTCTGCATTGACAAGTGGATTTCAAAACCAAGCCATTTCCAATACAACCTCAAGTCTGGAGAAAAGGTCAAAATGTAATGTTACGAGAATTACTTTTTAAGAAAGACGCAGTATTACAAAGACTGAAAGGTTAATCCTCAGGTAGCTGTAAAAGCTCGTATTTGATTTTTTAAAATTTATTATTAAACATAGCTGATTATTAAAAATAGCTGACATTTTCAATTAAAAACAAGTCAAATTCTGAAGTCCTCAATGCTTATAAAACATACAAAGCGTAGAATGAGGCATTTTAAAGGAAAATTAAGGCTTGTAGGTAATAACAACACAATCAACTAAAAAATCTAAATTGAAAAAGACAACCAAATTTCAGACTCAGGAAGGAGCACGTATTTCCTAGCTAATGAAGGAGTAAATGCAGAGAGCATTTATTCATGTAGTTTATGTGCACACAATAATTTCACTAATCATCCAGTAATAAATTTACTCAAGATTTTAATTATGTATCTTGTCCTAAGTGAGCAAGAACCACACAAGCACGATTTTAACTTCTGGATTTTACACAGCATAACTAAGTTAAGACTGGAAAAGGCAAAACCACCACCACTGCTGGAACATAAATCATACCATTAACAGCTACAACAGTCTTTCCGGGTGACTGCTTCTAAACATGATAAATGACCATATTCATTTCATGAAGAAAAATATTGGTCCTTCCCCTACATAGTAAATTTCTTAATGATGACATTTAAAAGACTCCTATCCTCTGAATTTAAATATTTCTGAGCACACCACAAAATATCGAGGAACAGAGACGCACATGTTGCGAAGGAGTGACCTGGCCAAGTGTTTTGCTTAAAACTTAATAATAAGCTACAGAAAAGGGAGGCAATTAGAAAATGTGATTTAGCTATCATTAATCTACATCAAAGGATTATAATGATGTACATTGTGTGCCTTTCAAATTATTCTCTATTATAGGTTTCATAACAGAAGTTGAGAAATTCCTTTGACAAACTAGTCCCTTATTAAAAATCAAAGGAGAGTACTTTGCTACCATCTGTGCAACATTAACACCTTCACTGAAGAATGATTATTTTGTAAGTTAAGTATTCAGTTCTATTTAAAACAAAACAACAGCGACACAGCTATTCAAGTGCTCATCTTCATCTATTATAAAAAAGTCATGGCATATACGAAACACTATGTTATTTGTTACAGAAAGACCTCCATCTCTCCCAAAACCAGAAAAGAAAGTTGGAATCCTATGAAAGCATAATCAAAGCAATTTTTTTTTAAATGTCACCAACACCAACATAAGCTTCACAGAACCTGACCAGCACCTGCAAGGTCTGATTTAATATGATGAGGGGGAAAGAGAAAATAAAAACTTTTAAATTTAACTCCACTAGTAGAAAGCAGATTATGTTTTAAAGAATAAGGTAAAATTATCCATAAATGGTTGTCAGAAAAATTTATGACAATCTCTTCTAAGTACACTGAACCAAGAAAAATCTGTTCAAGTATTTAGAAGCTCATTTTAGAAAGTACTACTATAAATCAGGCTTCTTTATCTCCAGTATACCATATACTATGTCCATGATTTGCAAGTTCTTCCTAATTACCCACCTTAATTACAGTAATCATATATTTTATAGTAAATGAAAATAACAAGGTTCATTTGGAAGATAAACTGTGAACTACAGGTTTAAAAAAAGACGTGGGAGGTGCCCAACCATTCCACTTAATTCACCATCTTCAACATTTGACCGTTTAACAAAACCTCATGGTTTTTGAGCTAGAACTTAGGGAACACTTAATCTAATATCTTTATTTTATAATGAGATCATTTTCCAATTTCCTCAGTATAAAGAGGGCCAACCACTATCTGTCCCCAACTGTTAGTTCCCTCTACCTATTCACCTACTGCGCCTTGTAACACTTTAGTTTTAGAAGTACTTGCTAGATAATAAACTAACATAAAGGTATGCATGCATGAAATACACTGAATAAACTATAAGGAAACAAAGGGATATACCAAAAGAAAACACTTCAAATGCCCTTCAAGGCTAGTTTGTTTTTGGGTGACCTTGGGAGGAAAAGTTGATGACAATGAAACTAAGAATAAGTAGAAAAAACTTTGAACCATGGAAATTACAGATTCAGATAGAAATTTATATTTCAAAATGTTTATACTCGACTTATTTTAGCTTCTCTTAATGTAGTAAAGGAGGATGTTACCATTATAACATGGATTGTTGAAAGCAAAACCTACAAATTTATTTTAAAATTGTTTTAATTAAGTTTAGTCTCTGGGATATGAATTAGTCTTAACACTGTCAATTTTTCTCCAAATCAATTCAAACTACAATACAATACAATTCAACAAATATAACAAATACCCGTACCAAAACAAAGCACTGTGCTAAATGATAAAAAAAAAAAAAAGCAAGAAACTGACAACATGACCACCCTGCCCAACCTAGGCCCTCAAGTTCCTCACCTACAGAATAAAGATCCTAAAGCTCTAACTACAGATTAGCCAAACTGTGAAATTCCAATTCATCTTAAAATAAGTAAAATGTTAAAGCCAGCCCAGCTAAAATCTGGTAAGAACTAATGTAATTATTACTACAATAAGGAAAACAAAAGTATACAATTACTCATTATAATAAGGAAAATAGCCTTTGAAAAGTGAATCACTGTAATTCTCTCCGCAAACTCCATCTCTGCTCCGAGAGAAGGATGACAGCATTCCAAAGGCCTCAGATCCCACATAAAAACTTGTTCTGAACTCAGTAATTTTCCTAAGTTTCTTTTTTTAATGATGAAATATTAAGGCATTTAATATTCCATGGCCCAAATATGAGAGCTGTACTGATTAATTCAGACATTACTAACTACAGTAAAATTTCTCGAGGAGTCATCTAATTCTGCTTTGTACCACACGGCACCCAGTACCCCAGGTACCATAACTGACTACAATCAACCCACTGAGGGTTACTCTTCTGCCCCACTTATCACCACTAAAAACGTCACATTATTTCTTTATGAGTTAAAATGTATCCCTCTCAAAATTCATATCTTGAAGTCCTAATCCCAGTACCTCAGAATATGACCTTATTTGGAAACAGGGTCATTGCAGATAAGGTGGGACTCTAATGCAGTATGAGTGGTGCCCTTATAAAAAAGGGAAATCAGACACAAACATGCATACATGGGGAACGCCACAGGAACATGAAGGCTGCTCTCTACAAGGTAACAAGAGAGGCCTAGAACACATCCTTCCCTGGCAGACCTCGAAGTAACTGACCTCACCTACACCTGGATTTAGAACGTCTAGCCTTCAGAACCATGAGACAATAAATTTCTGTTGTTTAAGCCACCCAGTCTGTGGTACTTTCTTACAGCAGCCCTAGCAAGCTAATATATTACTATTCAACAACTAGAGAGGAATCTAATCAAAATATCATGACAGCCACAAAGTAGCACCCCAAATTTCAACGCATGGCCAACATTGTTGAAGAATCTGATGAAAGCCGCTTTCACATAGACATGAACATTCTTCATATTGTACACTTAACTCAGTAGGCTCACTAATCCTCCCCCACTAACCCCAACACTGCCAGAGATGCACAGACTCTTGATGAAGAATTCCTGCTTTAATCAATGGTACTGGAGGTGGGGGGGGGAGCAGATCAAACACCAATCTTTTTTAACTTGAAAATAAAACACTATCAGCACTGTCTTTGATAAAGAAGGAAGAGAACACAGATAAACTAATAATGAAACTTTTCCTCATTGTGCTCTGAAAGAAGTTTACAATATATTATTTTTTAAAAAGGTAAGTACTTTTAAAAATATGTGTGTGTATAATTACATCTGCAAATAAGTAAAACTTTATCACCGTAGCACACTTTACCATAAATGGAGTCTTAATAATCAGAAAACTAAATGAAGAAAACTTTTCAATATGTAAATTACGATTTAAATTCTTGTTAAAATATGGACCTACTCAGTAAGACTCAAAGTATTTGCCTTATTTCTTTATTTTTGCCCAATCAACTTTACCTTTAGTAGTTGACGATAACACATTATGTTGGAACTCTTAAGAGCAAAAGTTTCTTTTTAAATGAATATATGTATGTATATGCATGACTGGGACATTGTGCTGTACACCAGAAATTGACACATTGTAAATGATTAACTTCAATTTTTTTAAAAAAGTTTTTTTTTTTAATTTAATTTTTTTTAATGGAGGCACTGGGGATTGAACCAAAGACTTTGTGCATGCAAAGCCTGCACTGTACCACTGAGCTATCCCACCCCCCTAACATCAAAAGATTTAAACACAGAAATCCAACCATTTTATATGCGCATATATTCATGGCATCCTGCCAGTCAAGAAAAGTTCTCCCATTAAAAACAAGCTAAAATGATGTTATCTGGTCAACAAAAAGACAATCCCAATATCTGATTATAAGATTCAAAATACTTTACTTTCTTTCCTCAGCTATTCAGTTCTGAGCAGAAAGCACAATGGGAAGATACATTAACACACAGACTATAAGAACAATATGAAAAACATTAACCTCCATTTAAATAGAAAAGAAATTGAATATTAAATTTTTGCTCTTTCAAAATGCGTACATCTAATTAATTCATAGAAAAGTGATCCACAGAAAGTTGTATTCTATCTTGTAAAAGTGTATTTAAGTAAGTTTAAGGACAAAATCACCATTATTAGGGACAAAAATCACTATTCCACATATATTATACAGAAATTATTTTAACTGTAAAAAGCAAGTAAAATAAGTGATGCGAAAGTCTCTGGACTGACGATCAGAGGAAACAGGCTCCACTTCTCCTGCTCCTGGTACTCACTGCACATGTGACTTCAGGCAAGATCATTTAACCTCTCTGGATACTGGTTCTCATCGATAAAATAAGCGAGTCAGACTTACTATCTCTAAGGTATCCGTCACCCCTCAAAATGATTCCTAACACTCTAAATATTAAAGTCTGAAATATGCCATTTGTATTTTACATACTTTATGTGATCAGTATGAATTTATCAGTTATTTAAGTAAGAGAGATAGTGATATTTCTCACCTGAAAAATCAGTGTCATGTAGCAAGTTTCGAAGCTTACTACAAAGCTGGATCATGCTGTCCAATTGTCTATTTATTTTCACATCTTGTATCCAGGCTGGGGTATAACACACTGGACATCCGCTTCCAATGCAGTCACATACACAATTACTTAAAAAAGATTGAAAAATATATGGATATCAATAGATTCAGCAGAATGTGAACTCAAAAAAATAAACAGTTTGAACAGAAATAAATGACGCAGAGGCTGTTCCAACAATGGTCAGTTATATTAGTTTAAACAGTGTTTTTGAAAGAGTACAACACACACACACAGTCTAAATCTAAAGCTGCTTATATAATTCGCTATGAAGAGACTATACCTGGCCAGACAATAGCATGATGTTTCCCTGCAAATAAATCTTTAGTTTCTTTTTTTAATATTTTTATTGAAGTATAGTCAGTTTACAATGTTGAGTTAATTTCTGGTGTACAGCACAATGCTTCAGTCATACATGAACACACATATATTCATTTCCATATTCTCTTTCACCATTAAGTTATAAGATATTGAATATGGTTCCCTGTGCTATACAGTATAAACTTGCCGCTTATCTATTTTTTATATTTAGTTAAATCTATAGTCTCTAAAGAGTGAAAGTACAGAGGGAAATATAAACAAACGTATTCAGTACCTATTGCATGCAAGCCATGCATCTCAAACTTTCCTACCCTGAACCTAACACCGTGCTTCTTGGAAATACCTAAAATTATGACAAAAAGATGGTGGAAGCTATTTTTTCTTTTGTTTTTGCAAAGTATCTAAAGGCTTTAAAGCAGTTTTTGAGAAAAGATCTTTGGTTCTTTCAGACACTTTCATAATGTGTAGACTCAACTAAATGACCTCGGGTTATCTGTCTAAGAGTTACAGTCTCATAGTTAGAAGGGTTTTCCTAACTTTGGGGGTTACAAACCCTTTGTGAATCTGATGAAGATGTGCACAAGCTTTTGGTCACAATCCCCCCTGAAGCCTATCTGTGAATCCTGAAATAAGAGACCTATAAATCCACTGCCTCCTTAGCTTCACCAGGTGGGCTGCAGCAGGGCTGGGTAATATAACAGTGGTAAAAGCCACATCTCCTCCAAACACTACATCCCTTTTCATGTGACCCTCTCATTGGTAGGCACAAAGGATTACTGAAGTAGGAGCTCCCTTCAGAAAAAAAGCCTGTGGTATTTTTAGTCCTTGTATCCTCAGATCCTAGGATGATTCTTGTCACAAAGTAACTCAATATATGTTGTAAAAGAAATTGTAAACCGTAGTGGGGCCAGGAGAGGTCTTCTAGATCACTGGGTTCTATAAATGTCAAACTTCTTTAGCAAAGAAAGGAATTCTTTGATTTTGCTTGCTTGTAGTTAAGAACTCTTATCTTGGAACCCCAACGTACAGAACAGGTAAACTGATTCCTCAGGGGATTTAAATCATTGCTGGCTATGTAATATTTATTTGAGGAACACCAGTGAAATACAGTCAAAATCTTCTCATCAGGAACCACTACCTCATTTTCAGATGAATATGAGATCCAGTTCAGACACTTACCCAGGACCACACTAGTATGCAGATCAGTCTATTTTAAATTTTCTGTAACATATGTCTTGTTCCCAAATTATTTTGTATACTTAAACCAGAATTCTGGGGAAATAAGTCATTTCTCAATAGACCTGCATAAGCCAATATTTTCCAAATGATGAATGCACAATGTCATAAAATGATGCTGGGTAAAAGATCCATTTCAAAGCACAGGATAAACCAATGAAATTAAATGTAGCAAAGTACAAAAGTTCACTGATAGGGTTTTAGATTCCACACTGTAACAAATCTAGAGAAACTAACACTTGCCAAATGGTGTGGTATCAAAGGATATCCATAATTATCTAAAAAGACTACTAAAATATTCCTCCTTTTTCCAACTACAGATATGTGTAAGAGTTCATAGACTCCTTTTGTTAGGCACTGGCATGAAAGTATCCTAAAACTACCAGAATGTGTCAATAAGAAAAAAATCTGTGTCCCTCCAACCTCCCCTCGACTCTAATGCTTCCGTTGCCCTGGCACATATCAAAACTATCTTTGAAGAGTGCCTGGTATTTACAGCATTGCTCAGCAGCTTTACAGAGCTACAAATCTGCAAAGAATACAAACAGCTGCCCGAATTCTGGGCATCATATAATAAAAATGAACCAAAACCATACTGAATTCTTTCCTCTGTCATATACAGATGACCATTTGCTCTTTTAAGATGTTCTCATGCCTTTCCTAATCTTTCATTGGTCATTTTAAGTCACAGACCCCTTGAGAATCCAACTAAGGGTATGGAACACACACACTACACATGCTTTACAATTTACTGGAGTTTATTATGCTCCAGCAGATTTGTTGCTAATCTATTATATACAGTGAGTACATCCGCTGAAACAAAAATCTGCTTGCTACTGAGTGGAGACAAGAAGTGAGCAAAATTTGATACAAGGGTAATGGGAGGCCTTCTGAAGAGACAATATTTGAGCTGAAATACAGCTGATGAAAAGCTAGCCTCACAAAAAAATGGCAGAAGTACATTCCAGATGGAAGAAATAGTAAGTGCAAAAGTCCTAGGGCAGGAGTGAATTTGGTGTGTTTAATGAACTAAAGGGAGAAGGTGGCTGAATAGTGAGAACCAGAAGGACATGTGGTCCAAGAGGCAGGCAGGGACAAAGCCCTGTGCAGGGTCTTATGGACCTTAGTGCAGAGTGTGGACTTTATTCTAATTGTAATAGGAAGTTACTGAAGGATTTTAATTTAGAGAGGCAATGATACGAATGTGATTTACATTTTCAAAAGATCACTCACAAGAATGTAGAAAATGGGGAAGGGGACCACCTATGAACTTACTATGATAGTCTGAGAAGAGATAATTTGATGGTGGCTTGGACCAAAGTACAAACAGTAGTAAGTAGAGAGAAATAAAGGGAAAGTTCAAGATTTAGGGCACATTAGAACTTAATGATGTAGAATAAGAAAGAAAAATAGCAACCAGGTATGACTAGTGGTTTTTACTTTGAGCAACTGTGGTACCACTTATTCCAGTGCACCGTTTATAGCTACGAAGATGACCCAGGCAGAAACGGCATAAAGGGGAGAATGATCAGACCTGCTCTGAACATTCCAAGTCTGAAATCCCATTTTTTCATCCAAACGGAGATACCAGGAAGGCAAGAGACACTACCTCCTACCCTCGCCTCCTGCTGGATATGCCCCATGTAACAGACCTGTTTCTAGAAACAAAACTGGGACCCCAAGTGCAGCTGCCTCCCACACGTCCCCAGCCCACTGAAGCCACACAGTAAACTATTTTCATATGTGCTTAAACTTCATATTGCAGTTTGCTCATCCCAGATAATCACACAGTCATAACTTGAAATAATTAAAAGATTGATTCAAAGGAGGATATATTAACCCTGTCTCCCAGACAATTAAACTAAGACATTCACTCCTCTAATTGATTTCTACTGAATGAGAAATAAGATGAGACGAAAATCTAATATTCTAACCTCTAAGCCAGGGCTTTAATGGATATACTTTCATAATAACTGTTACGGCTTGAATTATGTCCCCCAGAAAGATGCTTAAGTCTTAAACCTTAGGACCTGTGAATGTGGTCTTATTAGGAAATGGGGTCTTTGTAAGGTAATCAAGTTAAGATGAGATCACCAGGGTGAGCCCTAATCCAATATGGCTGGTATTGTTATTAGGAGAGGAAATCCAGACACAGAGACAAACAGGCACACAAGGGAGAACGCCATGTGAGCATGAAGGCTAAGGTGAGAGCTGTGTACTGTAAGCCCAGAAATGCTCAAGACCGCCAGAAACCAAAGATTCTCCACCGCAAGCAGGAGAGAAGCACAGAACAGATGCTCCCTTTCGCAGCTCTCAGGAGGAACCAACCCTACTGACACCTCGCTCTCAGACTTCCAGCCTCCAGAACTGGGACACAGTAAGTTTCTGTTGCTCTCAGCCACCCCGTGTTTGGTACTCTTGTGGCAGCCCGAGGAAACCAACAACAGTAACAGCAAGAACTAAACTTTCACAGTGTGGAAAGTCTAGACTCAAAACTGGAAGAATAAAAGAGACATATGTGAATTGTAAAATAGGTATTAATTTTTTCCCCAAGCTTAGTAAAGCTACTTACTAAGCTTTGTAATTTTCAACAAGTCACCCTCTTTGAGGTTTGAGCTTTCTGATTTGGAAATTAAGATAGTTAAAAGGATCGAAATGAGATAACGTACAGTCTACAAGAACGACGTGACATAAGGTAATATTAGTATCAATATGATTACGTGACTATCACCTAGTAAAACATATAGTTACATTAAACGTGTGTGTGTGTGTGTGTGTGTGTGTGTGTGTGTATCTATCACAAGCCATAATTACTCACCTACAGAAGATGTGTTCACATCCTCCTAAGCACACAGGCTCCCTCAGAATATTAGTGCTGTTTGAAGAAAAGAAAACAATCAAGACCTAGGTCATTGTTAGATAAACATTTTTTACCCAACATTTCATAAATCCAAGGCCTAAAACTACCATAATTCATTCTCAAAACAGAAGATATCAAGGAAGTATTCATTTGAAAGGCTGTTACCCTGTGATTAAATACTGTATGATCACACACCTGCTAAATTCAAATAGCACCTACCAAACTCAGTACAAATTATAACACTTTTTATAATGGATATTCTTTGAAACCACAGCAAGAAGCAACCTTGCTCAGTATCTCTGAACCACTGACAGGCAAAACCAACCCTTGGCTGCTTCTTTCAACTGATGATTCAAAGTGTAGACCATAAATCTCAAAATGAGACCACAAGTAGGATGACGATAGAGTGTATTGTCCAAATGAGAACATTTCTGAGGGTGAAGGGGAGTGATAACTGAATAAGATAGCAGGTGTAAACCAGGACTTCCCTAGGAAAATAGGACCTCTGGTCACCTTGACCATAAGATTTTACGGTTTCCCATTTAAAAACAAAAAAAAAAGAAGTTTCTGGTTGCTGTTAAGCAGCCATCTAATTTTCACAGATGTCTTATCAAAAATACAGCCATTCTTTCAGTTTACAGGAAGTTAATTTTTTTTTTATTTAAAACAACTGCAAACAAGAATCAATCTGGTTGGCAGTCTGCAGACAATTCCGTATTGTACTTCCAGCATTGTCCATTAAAAACACCTGCTACGTTAGATAATTCTAAGAAAGTAATGGTACTTACTAATAAACAAATATCAAGTCACTATATTCAGAGGGCGTAATGAGGTAAGAGCAAACAGGAGGAGTAAAGCTTTTAAAAAATGAACGCTTTTTGTGCCTGGTTTATTATCCTAACCCCCGGACCTTTAGGTATTTACACCATTATTATCCAATTACCTCTGTACACATACCACATATCAATAAAAATTGTTTTCCACATTTCTTGAAAGATCAAATGTATCACACTGCACATTTTAATAGATATGAACATTAAAGTGAAATTGAGCTTTCAGGAAGAGTGCTAAAAACAGAGCACACCCACAGTGTTATTCTCAAGATACCGAAAACGGTGCTCACTGACATTATAAAACCCACCACTTTTTAAAAACTCGCAATATCTGATTTTTCTATCATACTACAGAGAATATAGTGATAAAAAATAGGACTTGTGATGTGCCAGCTACTTCTGTGATTCTGGCAATTAAGACGATCTCTGCTACAAAGCTCATGCTTCTCCTGTAACTTCGGTTCATTATTTGGCCTCCCAAACCTAGCCTCTGACCTCCTAATCAAGTGTGTTGAACCCCACTTCAGTACAAGCTCTGCCTCTGCGACCTCAAACATGGTGCTCTCTCACCTCCTCCTAGCATATCCCTCTCCTCTTTCATCCCAGCGCCCTGACCAAACCTCCGTGTTCAGGTTGCTCTCCATCCGGGGAGACTCCCGTTCAGGATTAGCTCCTTGGATCCCCTACCCAGCCCAGAACAGAGTTTACTAGTTCACAGCCATCCCCGCCACCACGTTAATTCTGCTAACCTCCCAGTCAATCAAGGGCGTCAATCAGTAATGCCAGACAGACCAACAGCCCACTCCTGCCGTGCCTGCTCTCAGGCCATGAGAGCCATTATAAAAAGACAGAATGATACACAGACTTGTGTGTATAAACTCATTTGGTAGTGTCCTCACCTTTGTATCTCTACCAAAGTGATGTATTTGATATTCTGTGAGTAAAATAACAAATGAATAGACGGCTATTCAAAACAAGCTCCAAGCTCGAAATCCCATTAACCTTACTGAAGCCAAACAGGGTGAGCTTTTCACCACTAGACGCATTCCTACCTCTTCACCCATAATCTTACCCCTCCTTCCAGGCTCAGAGGAAAAGATCTCCTCTAGTCATTCTTCCTTCCCAAACTGTGCTGCTCTATTTGCCCGTAGATCCCTTATCTTCTCTGCCTTCTGAAATAGTCTGTTCTCATCATTAGAGTCACCTGTCTTCTCCCATCGGCAACTAAACGTGCATAGGTCACGTCTCCTTCAACCTAAAAAGTCCCTTTAGATCCTGCCTCCCACTCTACCGTCTGCCCCAGCTCCTCCCTTTCTCGCAGATGTAAATTGTTAACTAAGTGCTCTGTGCCAGCTGACGCCAATTCCTCACCTTTCTGGCTTTAACACTCACCATTCTGCTCCATCTGCTCAGCATTTTGTGATCAAAGCATTTTGTGATCCTCACTCTTCCTGACCTGTCTGAAATAACACTGACCTCACCTTCTCTCCTGAACCCTTTCCTTCCATTCAGTTTTAATTTTCTTATAGCACATTTATTTGCCTATTTCAGCACTTCCTTAGCTGCTTCGTTTCCTACCTCTCAATGTAGGTTTACCCCCAAGATGCAGCCCCCAGACTTCTGGCTTTCTCTCCCAATACCTGACTCAATGCCTCGATTGTGTTTCTAAACTGAATTTCCTTCCTAAGGTGACTCTGAACCCTTTATCTATAGTTCTTAACCTTCCCCGTAGCAACAAGATGCTACAGTATAATTAGCAATGACTCCAGTAGCTACAAATAATTGATCAATTGGACTAATTATTCTAATTAGTGACCTAGAAATTTTTTTTTATGGCTGTTAATAGATGAGACAAGACACTGGGAGAGTGAATGAAAAGTATGTGCCTGTGTGTGTGTTGGGGAAGGAGCAGGGAGAGCAATGTCACAGCCAAAGCTGGGAGAGTGCAGTGCCGAGTTCAGAAGAATTTTAATGGAAGAGCTCAAAGAACAGATGCACTCCACAGAGGGCGGCCCTGAACTGCGTCAAAGCCAGACCTTCTGACAATGTCTAGAGCTTCGCTGAGAAGACACTCTGGAAGAATTCTTATTACAACCAGATATATCTATCAAAATTCCAAATGTACCGAACTTGAACTCAACTATTCTACTGCCAGGAACAGAGTATGATTCTTCAGATTATCTCAGATGCTTACAAAATTGAAAATTCAAAACTCTAAAGATATCTATCTAGACAAGATACCCAAAGCTTCCAGAGATTAAGAAACAATAAAATGTCATATATATGTGTGTATGTGTGTGTGTATATGTATTTTTTAAAGGATTCAGAACAGTATAAGACATCTCAAGGGAAACAAGGAATGTTTAGCCTTCACAGTAATGACTGAAAATCGGTTTGTACTCTGAATTCTATGTCCAGTCATCTTCAGTAGCAGAAAGTTAACAGATAATTGGTAATAAGAAAATTCATCTTCCAGAGCAGGATGTTAGGAAGTTAACAAATAATGTCTAAGATGGAAAAAAAAAATCAAGAACTAGCAATACAAAAACACTTGGCAACGTGAAAGTTACAGAACTAAAAGAGATGAAAGAAGCTGTATTTGGAGTATAGAACTCAAGGAATGAGTCAAAAGAATGTTCTCGTTACAGTCTTTGTCATACTGACTTTGTCAACTATTTTCATGTATAACTCTAACAAAAACTTTAAAATGTAAAGGCACATGGACAAGGATATTCTCTCCAGCACAAGTCTTGTGTTTATTAAGGCGCAAGACTGGAAACAATCTAAACTTCTACCAAGGAAATGGTAAATAAACCGTGACACATCGACCTGATGAGTGGTATCCTCTCATCTAAGATACAAAGTGCTCTTAAAGGGCACACGAGACACTGATCGTGGTGGGCTCTTAAAGAAGATTCAGACTTACTTGTCGTTCATTTAACAAATATTTAATGACCATATACCGTATTGTTTTAATTCTTTGGCATATGCATATATTACTTTTCAAAAACGTACTATTACAAAGTTCTTCACAATCTGGTTACTCCGAAGCCAGGGAACCTTTGCTCTTGCTGCTCAAAAAAAACTGCTCTTACCAGGCCAGTGTCTGTTGTAAAATCTCTCAAACACCTTACAGCCAATTCCAAGGCCACAACTGCTCAGACTGTCCCCAGCATAGAATACCCTTCCTCCTCCCCCAAAACTATTCCAGCCCAACACCTTCTTTGAATCCTGTCCAGGATGATATATAATAAAAATGACACTAAACAAAGAAGTACAGAAATTTGGGGGATTTAGTTTCCATGCAAAATCTGTCCCTGCAGCAGACATACACAGAACTCCCAGATGACTGTGTTCCACTTCCTCCCAAGGGGCTTATAATCTAGCTGGGTAGTTTTCATAAGCCAAGTTAACGTCTGACTTAAGTACAAAACACTCTTAAGTTCCAGAGACGACATCTAGCTGGGGCTCTGGAAATCAGTGTTGAAAACTAAGTATTTTGTATTTTATCTGCCTGATTCCTTTTTTTTTTTTTAAGTCTCCAGATAGACTGTAGCCCTACAGACAAGAGATTTTGAATTTCATTTTTCCTGAGCTCCCCAACACGCCATCACCTACCGAGCATGGTGCTGTACGAGCACCAGGATTTCAATAAACCCTCAGTGAATGAACCAAGTGGAAGACGACGCACAAAAATGCATTTATATTAACAATTCTATTTTATCCTTATGCTATTTTTTGTTTGATATACATATATATTAAAAACAAAAAATCCAAAAGAATAAGACATTTGCATGGTAACAGGATTTCCATACCTTGAAAATTTAGCTGCTTTACTTTTTCCCATTGCAGTCATACTTGTTACTTTACACGTAGTCGATTTGGAAAGGTTTTTGCAGTCAGAGGATTACAACTTAGGGAAGAACTAAGCAAGGAAAACAAACTTAAAAAAAAAAAAGTCCTATTGATAGAAAATTTTCTTTGCAAAGAAGAAAAGGAAAGTAAATTCAGTTGCGATTACAATACTGAGGAAGACCTATTTCTTAACTGAATGGCTCCCTAAGCTTCCGTGAGGTTATCAAATGCTATTCAATATTAGGCAAGATAGCTACCCTAGTGCTCTTGCATTTTAGAAAATCTCCAAGCTATTTTTAAGAGTGGACCAACACATTTTAATACTAAATGCAGAGGCTCCTCAAGCCAACTAAACAATTTGTTTGATTTATCTTGAGGAGAATAAATAAAATTGTTAACAAGTAAGGGATATGATGACATGAAAGTATCTTACTTTGCATAGTTATTTTGTATGCCCGATTCAAGTAAATCACATGGGAAAAATAAAAAATCATGTGTGTGTCAACTGGTTAGTGTCAATAAATATTGAATAAATCAATGAGTCAAATATCCCAAAAGTAAAGGGGCGATAGAATTCTATTAATGACTAATCATAATAGAATCTATTACAGATAAGCCACAGAGAATATCATGTATCCCCAACTCAAATAGTTTTGGTTATTCTGTCTTCTATTCTCTTTCCTCCAAAGCAAAACTAAGTAACTGCTGACATGCCTCTGTCCTTAAACTATCATGTCTTCCAACTGACGTTCAAATGAGTTTCAAGCCTCAGACACAGACATTCACGTTTATACCCTCTTTCCTGGTCATCCCAGAAACCTGTCTTCAATTACCATGTAATGCAGTTGACTATCAAATTTGTACTCTTAGCCTAAAACCTCTCCTCTGAGCCCCAACCTGGGGCACAATAATCTCACGTGTAAGACCATCTGCTGGGCTGTGGAGGGCAGGGTTAAAGGGAGCTCAGTGTGTCTGGTAGTTTCTCTGCAGTCATAAGCCCTACATAACAGCAGGTGTGCGTAGCCTGTAACAGGACTGCACATGTCGCGGTTGTAGCTCCAAATCCAAAGGGGCAAGAGCTGCACCTTCTCCACTGCCCTGAAACCTTAGTCACTGTTTACTGTGGGTAATGTCCCCCGGAACCTGTGGAGGATTCTTGGAGATTCAAATGAATTAACCAGGTCCTCCGCAATTCCCACTTGCACTGTGATCCTAATTTAACCCAAACTCTTTCATGTATTAATTTAACAAACACTAAGATGTGTCCAGCACTGTGGCTTCAAATGTGAAATTATGAAATGTGTAGTATAACTGAAGGAGACAGGTGTCAATCAGAGAATCAAAATACCGCATAAGTAAATAAATCCCACAATTTGGAGGGACATATGAGACGTGAACACCAACAATCTGTGTCCTTTTCCGTGTTTAAGTCAGACTTCACTAAAAAGTTTTAAACAATATTTTGCATCCAATAGACAATAATAATTCCAGAACCTGCAAACTGGAGACAGCCTTAAAAATCAATTCATCCATTTATTTTCCTCACTTTACAGATGAGGATACAGGCTTCCCAGGAAAGCCACACAGATGCTCTCCTTAGGGAGTAACTATGTGAAACAACTGAATCTTCTGTTGGGCTTCTAATCGCTAGCATCTGACTTTGTCTTAACTCTCTGCCCACCTGACTCATTCACTCCACCTTTATTCTGCATACTTTTTAGCATATCTTTATTTGCTATAATCCTCCACCAAGTTCTATCTATAAAAATCTATCCATGCCCTAATTCAAAAATCCAGGAAGCTTTCCTCCACTGACCCTACCCAAGTACTCTTCTCAGAAACCCCTTGGCCTCCATCATAATTTAGCCTGAACTATGTGTAAATTTTATCTCTTAAACATACGCTCCTAAGGGTAGAAAGTCTCACTGCATCACCACTAACGCAGTGCCTCAGTGATTGCTTGTCCTAACGATTCAGCTGTACCAGAGCACATGGAAGGGAGTAGTCATCCCATTTAAGACTCAATGGCCTCTAAGAACGCCTCTGAACATTGAAAACTAATGGAGAAAGACAAAAGCTATATGCTGGAGTCAGGAAATCTATCCTTTATTTTACAAGCACCTATATAGCAGTGAGAACGCAACAGGCGCTGCTCTAAGTACTTTATCAATATTAACCCAATTAATTCCCCTAGCAAACTTGTAAGGTAAAAACTACTACCAGCTCATTTGGCAGATGAAGAAAAGGAAGCATACAAAGAGGAAACAGTTTGTCCAAAATCAACGAGCCAGGATTTGAAGCCAGGGTCCAAAATCCATTCTCTTAACCACTAACCTATGCTGTCTAAAATGTAAGAGAAAACAATCTTAATCACCTTTACTAAAACGGCAAGAAGTAATTTAGAAAAATAAAATCACTTACCTTAAAAGTCACAATACTTTGACTTTTTATGAAAAGTTGATTTAAAGGCACTAGAACTCCAAATTACAATTGTAGTAGATGCCAACCCCCCCCCAAATATATCAAGGTACCAAATTATTTTTATTCACAAACAGTGTCATATGATACCTGGGCTTTTTAGACTACAGCTCCTACCATCATCATTCCCTGCTTCTTTCAGGAACACATTATTCCCATGCTTTCCGCCAGCATCTCAAATGATACGGTCTTCCTGTCTTATTTTTCCAAATCTTTAAATAGCTTCTATTTGGTGGTGAGGTTTGGACCTAACACAAAAGCCACATCTGGCTTCTTGAACAATTTTGTCAGCTTCAGCTTGGAGTTATACTTATGTTAAAGGTCAAAAAAGGATGCCCTATAATGCAGCCAATCCACCCTCACCTGCAAGTAATGCTTGCTGCAAAACACAACCAACGCGCTACACAGGACAGGTGACAGCTGGGAGCGAGAGACGGATGACAGCTGCAGGCTGAATGTGAGGGTAATTGGGGTAATCACTAACCCACTGGGTAAAACTTTGAAGCTCTGTAAAAAGAACATACTGACACACTATTTCAAATAATATGAAATTGTCTGAATGATGGGTAACAAAAGCAAGAAGCCAACCATTCTGAGTTGCTCCTTTGGAGCAGTGATGTCAGGCAGCTACTAGGCAGAGCACAGGTGGAAAGAATGGGATGGCTGTCTTCCCATAGGTAAAGAGCAACTGGCCGTGTTTTACTCACTGCAGACAGTAACAAACGTGCAGCGACAGGGAGAGGAACACAAATCATTTCTAAACATTAAACCCCATGTGATATAAAATTTTACACCAAAAAGAATTTTTAACCTTAAGTCATTTTACCTGTTAAAACAAGAGTTTGGCAAACTACTGCCTATGCACCGAATCAAGCCAGTAGCCTGTTTCTGTACAGCCCTTGAGGCTAAGAACTTTTTTAGGTTTCTAAGAGTTGTAAAAAATAATAATAATAAAAACTAAGACTCTTTGTGGCCAGCAAAGCCTAAAATATTCACTGTAGACTTTTAACAGAGAAAAGTCTGCAAAGTCCTATGTTAAAATACGCAAAGAAACAGCTACAGAGAAAACCTGCCAGAGTGATACTGATGCAGAAGCAGCTGTGCACACAGCAGGTGCTCGATAAATGCTTTTGGAAGAAATGAAAAGTGAGACAAGCCCTTCTTGGGTTTTTATAAACCTTCTTGATTTCTACACTAGGAAAAGCTACAGGAAAAGGAGAAGCAAGGTGAGTACCAGTCATAAAAATGATGTCTTCAGATGGAATGAAAACCTTGAACTGAAAGGATTCCTACGGTGTAAGAGCATGAAGGAAAACAAGCAGCAAAAAATGATAGCCTCTCTAATGAACCCCATGCCACACAGTCTTTGATCAAACCAAGGAAATGTCAAATTGAACGAGAAGTTGGTGGTGCCCATCACACTATTACCTTCAATCTATCCCCAACGAGGGTCCCCAAAACTCTCCCTCCATAAAGTTGCTACGGAGAAAAGGTTAAAAGGGCAAGCTAAGCAAAGAGTGACAGCTGCTGCAAACTTAGCGCGCCTCTTTAAACTTAACAGCCCTCGGCCTAAGGTTCTGGAACGACTGATGCCTCAGCCCTACAGATTCAAACTCTGGTGGCGGGAATGGGGATCTACATTTTTAGCCACACCTCCAGACGCTTCTCAAGCCCGCCAAAGTTCGAAAACTACCATCTTAGTTGGGTTTGGTGCAAGGAAAGGCTAGAAGGCCTCCCAGAAACGATGTGAATAGGGGTTAGAGTGGAGTTAAGTAACGCAGATCCCCGGGCAGGTCCTAAATCAGCTAGCCAGCCCAGCTGCAGAGCGGGGATGAACCGAAGAAACCGGAAGTCTGAAAAGACCTCCCGCCCCCGAGACTGGGACGACCCCCGCCCGCTCCGCGACCCTCCCGGCAACCCCCTCGAGTCGAGGGTCGGGCTTTACCAGCGCGAGCAGCGCAGCAGTTTCTCCAGCCGGTCGAGCGCCGCGCGGCTGTGGGCCCAGACCTCGCGACCCGCCGGCTCCATGGCAGGCGCGGGACGAGGCTCGTTCCCGGAGCGGACCCTCAGCTGCCGGTTCCCTGGCATCGCCCCGCCTTCGCGGGAAAGGCTCCTCGGAGAGCAGGAGGCAGGGCGGACTAAAGCAATCACCGAGACACCGCAGGCCTGCGCCGGGACCCCAGCCCCAGCTGCTCCCGCGTCTCGGACCACGGGACGTCTAAGGGGCGGGGCGCGCGGGGTGGGCGGGGCGGGGCCGAAAGGCGCCAGAAGTCCCGGCGCGCGGGCCAAGGGGGGGGGCGGGGCCCCGAAAGCATACTTAAGCTCTGGTGGGCGGGGCCTCGGGGCGGGGCAGGCCTCGGGGAGGGGGGCGGCTGCCATAGCTGTTGGCGGGAAAGGGGGCGGGTCCGCCTGGAGGGGTAAAGGCAAGAACTGGAGCAAGTCCTTGCTGAACTGGAGCAAGTCCTTGCTTTCCTGGAGCAACGGTTCAGTGGCCCCTTAGCTGAATTTAATTGATGGAAAATCACAAAAGAAACTTTCAGTTGAACGTTATCAATAAGGAGTGCTGTTTTGACTACTGTTGGGCTTTGCTCATGACACTGAAGGTGCCACTCTAATTCCTAAAAAAGTAATTTTCTGTTCTCTCCCCACCCCCACCTCAGGCTTTTCATTGATGGACATTTTTAAAGATAACACCTACCGCGCACCCCTCCACCCTCTCCATTCACTTCAATGCCAAATTTTTCCCCACCCCTCTCCGTCTTCTCAACAGGCCCAGATGTCTCGTCTTCACCTGGATTGTTCCCATTAGTCTTCTAGCTGGTATCCCGGTGTCCACCTAGGTCCTCTTCAATCTTTAGGCTTCACCGCAGCCATCTAAAACATTTCCAAATAAACCTTTGGTTAGTAGAAGCAGAACGAGTAAAACGAGAGTTTTAACTGGCCTACCATAGCAAATTAAACTAACCAAATATGTTTATATACACACACAAATACATATATATACATTTTTTAAACTCAGAGTTAGCCAAGAAGTTAATCCTTGATTATTAACCCTGTTAAGCCATCGCTTACTCTGTACAGAGAAATCAAACTCTAGAAAACTGAAAATGTTAAATAAACTTGAAGAGATGCTATAGTGTATAATGGAGAGAGTCAGAAATTTCAGGAGTTAGTCCTACTTCTAATCCCACTTCCTCCACTGAATAATTCTGTAATTTCAATCAAGTCTTAAGTTCTCTGAGCATTTGTTTCCTTATCTGAAAAAAAATGGGGATTACATTTATCCTGTAGATCTGGGGGTCTGTTAAATGAGCTAATGTAAAATCACCTATAAGCACTCAAAACTAATATGAAGATGAACATATATAATACATATTCAGTACTGCTTTACTTACCATACAATAACATTCACTATTTTTATCAGATTTTTTAAAATTAGGGCATAATTTAACTGTGATTAGAGTAAAGGAAAATTTCACATTTTGGTAAAATGCTTTGAGGACCAAGTAATTGTTTCTGGCTTGTTTGTACAGTGCTATTAATTGAATTATGACGCAGGTGCAATGATTTTTTTTCTCCCACTAGTTTCCTCTTTTCCTTCCCTCCCCTGTTGCCTCATTACCTCTCCCCAAGGCTCATGAAATTCTTGGTAGCTGTTTAATGGTGGCCATAGCAAACTGGTCAAGAGGACAGGCAAGATTACTCTCCCATCTGCAATTTCCCCTTCCATTTGCTTCCTCCCAGCCTTCTCTACTACAGCTCAGGTGGATGATGCTCTGCTTTTCATGGAGATAAAAGATACGTGTTTTGGAAGCAGCTCTTCCTCTCAGCTCTGGATCCTGAATTTCAAGAGCTGATTCTTTCTCCCATGTCCATTTCTGTGTGCAAGTAGAAGATGGGTGATCTGTCCAGAATGAGATACACCAAAAATGTGTGAAATCCTGGAACTCTCACTTCAGAGAAAATTTCCCCAGGGAAATCCAGTCCATCTATAGGGTCCTGGTAAAGCCTTAGTTTAAGGCATTAACAATATCCTCTCTCCACTCTAAAAATGGTATCTTATTTCCCTTTCCGTTTCCCTGCAGGTACCTTCTGAGTTCATCAAAGTTTAGGTTTGTTGCTCCATTTCACTCCTAGCCTATCCTCCTCCTCTTCCAATTAAGCAGTATTCCCCAGAAATTTCGACTCTTCCAAAATTATTCATCCTACCCCAATGTAATACTCTGGTCCCAGGGGGGATTCTGAGGCATACAAATTGGCTTGTTTTAGCCTATTTACCTGTCCTCCTCTCTCCACGCCCTCCCCCACCCCCCACTGCTTTGATTACCATCTGTATTCTGTACTCCCAAGGCATCTCTGGCCTGGTTCTCTTTCCCAATCTTCAGGCTTAATATAACAGTTTGTTGAAAACAGTCTAAATGCTAATTTTTGTCTTCTATTGTGAAGTATTTTACAAGTAGTAAATCTTCCTCATATTCACTTGGATACACACATATAACAAGCAAAATGGAACGAGCATAATACCCAGACACTCAGCCAGTGGAAAGTGAGCTATCTTACAAGTTCGGCATGAGCGCCAATTCCTCTCTGGCTTTTAATTACGGTGTCATGCAGTGAAATCAACCACCTCAATTCTTTTGAGGGCATTCTCTTTGACAGATACAAATTTCATTTGCAAGGACCTCTATGAAACCTAGAGTTCTCCCCCAGAAAATGCAGTTTGAAAACAATTGATAAAGAGCAATCAAATAGTAATTGATGGAGTGGAACAAACCTCCACAGCATCTGGGAGTGCGGTGTCTGCTCTCGACACTTGACTGAGCTAGCCTTCATATGTGAAAATGCCATTAACCTCAGTTAAAGTCATAAGCACTGTGCCATTTTTTTCTGGCACCCAGTGTGGCATAATGATTAAGTGCCATAGAGCTCTGGAGTCAAGCAGAACTGGGTTATACAGCAAGCCCCGCCACTTCCTAGAACGGCGCCCATGGGCCCTCTGTTTAACTGATCTTGGAACTTAGTTTCATCTTTTGCAAACGTAGGATTAATGTATACCAACCTCACACTTGTCGAGTTGGTGTGAGAAAGGAATTACAAACTATGAAAGTGTTCTAAACCAGGAACGCAGCACAGCCAATGCAAACCCCTTCACAATGGGCTGTACTGAACTTTAATACATATGTTAAAGCTTAACTCACAGTTAGTGCTTAACACATTTTCCCATTTTTAGAACTGGTTTTAGCATTGTTGAGTCTCACTAAGCCAGTTACGCTTGCTTTAAAATTCTCTTATGAAAGAGAACATCTTGCGAGCAAGAAGGAGCCGCTCATTCCGTGAGGATGGAACAGAGATACTTGCTGTAGCAATTCTTTTGCAAATGTGATGCGATAACTCTGAAAGGAAGCTTGAATTGTGTTTAATGATCATAATCTCCTTTAGTAGCATCTGAAATGAAGTATCTGCTGAATTCCCAACACCACCCTTGGCATGATATTAGGACCCTGATAATGAAAATTCTTACAGTTTTTGTTCAATTAACTTGGAGATCTTTTATTTACAACATTTTGTTCCTCCTTTAAGAGCAAATAAAAACCTCTCATTAATTAAAAATAGTAATTTTGTCTGGTGTACTATAGACTGCTTATATGAAGCAAACTAAGTAATATGGCCAAAACTAACCAGTGCCCACCACTGATGGATGCCATATGATGAATATGGATGCCTGGATACCTTCTTGACCAGTACAGTTGAACATATATGTATTGATCAAGTTAGTGGCTGCAGTCTCCTTGAGTTGCACCTATAAACACAGTCTCAATGTCGTGCTGATCTTGGCATTTACTGAAAAATTACCTAAATCTCTGGAAGCATCTAGATATTTTGAAATGGTTTTTGAAAGGATGTTAGCCCCATTCTTGTCGGCACCTGTCAAATTTCTGTCACAGAATCAAAAATACGTAGTCTAAGAACATAGTCACTTTAATATGTCCCTTCAGCCATGGTTTTAAAGGTTTTGGTGTCTTCTGTATTTCCTGATCATTTATCACATTCAGTCTAACACAGATATTTCACTGGTCATTGTTTTTTAGTCCAACAGACTTCAGAGTTCAGCCCATTCCACTGTCTTTTATTGCTGCTGTTTTTAAGGAGACACCTCAGTAGAAACCCCCTTTTTCTCTACAGTGTAATTACTGAAGCACATAAAGCAGTTATAGCAGGAATTTATCACTTTCAGGTGGAAACACTCCCAGCCAAATAAAAGATAGAGTAGGAATGCCAGAAGCAATTTATAACAGGCTCACTGACATTTTGTATTGAGAAGCTCTACCACTGAATGAGCATCAAGTCATAAATCTCTGTAAACGTGATTAAAGCAAGCAAGTTATTCTTTGAGGGGACACTATAAAAAAAAAGAATGTTGTGATGCAAAGCAGGAAAATTCTGTTGACAAAAATCACCAAAACCAGCTGTCAGTAAAATTTACAAACAGCTTGCTTTAAATTCTGTTGAATTCCAGCAGCTGTTTGTTTGCACATAAAATGTTCATTTAGGAAATGAGCATTGGCCCTAGTTTGGGTTCCATTGTGTTTCACAATTTTGTAATCAGCTTAATCAAATTTCATACAATAATTTAAATTACTTCCCACAGATAAGTGAGAGGTAACCAGTATGTGTAAGTCTGCCTTGGACACAGTATATGCTCAATAAACAGGGAAATAAATGAGTAAATGACTGTTACCATTGTCCCTGAGAGCAATGACCAATTGCAAAGTGCATTTCAGCTTTTTTTTTTTCCTATCATATATTACTATTTTGGAAATGATGCCTTGTTCATATTGGATGCAGTTTGCTAGTATTGGTAATAAGCCTTAATAGCCCTTTAGCAATACATTTTCGAGTTTAGAACACTGAATTAAAATTTAATTACTGTTATAAAGTCACTTTCTGTGAAAGAAAGCTTACTGAATCTCTCCTCAATATTTTTGCAAATGCCTTCATTTAATTGCTTTCCTCACTATCTCAAAAGATAGCTTATATATTTTTTCATCGGTGAAAGAGGGATAGTAGAAAATACCTCATTGCTGTTGCATGGATAAAGTAAGCTAATATCCTTAGCGAAGTCTTTGGTACAGAGTAAATTCTTAATAAATGCTATCACTTATTACTGTACAAAAACTCTAGGTTCAAGAATAATAAAATGATAAGAAATTTATTCTTAGGTAGTAAGAACCAAAATATCTTCTTGGATACTCAACTAGACAGGAATCCAGTGTGTTTCAAATTATCTGTTCCCGCAAGCCTCAAAATGCCAAATACATATATATACATATATGACATTTTTAGGTGTTAATCAGGAGATTGGAAAGTTGTGTCAGACCAAAAAACATTAGCTTAAAATTAACTATAAAAACACTTTTCATTCTTCAGCCAAATGTACACAATGACAATCTTTCCTTTACCTGAATTGCTCAAATTACTAAGAAAACTATACAGTCATTCCTTGGCATGGGGTGGGGAGGTGGGTATTGGTTCCAGGACTCACGCAGATACCAAAATTCAAGGTGCTCGAGTCCCATGTAGGCCCTCTGTATCCACAGGTTCTATATCTGAGGATTCAGCCAACTTCCAGTCATGTATTAAATTTGTGATGCAGGGTTGGTTGAATCTACAGATGTGGAACCCACAGATACTGAAGGCCAACTGTATGTGTATTAATTGAAAACATTCCACCTATAAATGAACCTGCACAGTTTAAAACCTTATTGTTCAAAGGTCAACTGTATCCATTGGTTTTAAGTTTCCATAGACTTAATATAATCCTAACAATCATCTTATGGTACAGACATCATTATCTCTTCATTTGACAGAAGAGGAAGTGGGTCTTCAGGTTGCTTAGTAACCATCCCAAGGACACACAGCTTATAAGTGGCAAAGCAAGGAAATAGATCCAGGTCTGCCTGACTTCAAAGCCCAAATTTTAAGCACCTGCATAACTTAGTTTTAATTAAATTTAACTTCCAAGGACTTTAAGTCCAAATCAGTTTAAATACCAGATTGCACACTGGTTTTCAGAACAATTATGCATTGTAAGATTACAGAAGAAGTTTAACTTACAGTCTCTCCCCTCAGAGAATTTACTGTCTACAGACAAGACTAATACAAGAACTAATACAAATAATATGAGACAGCTTATAATTAGGTGTTCGATTATGTGGTACACATATAAGTATCACAAATGGTCAGAGGAGAGAATGCTTAAAATTGCTTAAAATAAACAAAGAGGTTCTATGTATAGCACAAGGAACTATATTCAATATCTTGTAATAACCTATGATGAAAAAGAATATGAAAAGGAATATATATGTATCACTGAATCACTATGGTGTACACAAGAAACTAACAAACATTGTGAATTGACTATACTTCAATTAAAAAAAAGACAAAAATATTGCTTAAGAGGACTGGAGTGTTCATGGATGTCTTTGTAGGAGACATGAAAGTGAGAGTTAAGTCTTGGAAGATAAACAGGGTTTGAAGGAGTAGAAAGGAGGAGGAAGATTATTTCAGATGAGCAAAATTATATAAACACAGAGACAAATGATGGGGGGAAATCAGCAGTAGTTTGAAAAGGGCAAAGATATTAGATTGAAGCATATGAAATTACTGTTTCTGTAGGTCAAAAATGGTCAGATAACAGCAATTTCATCTGGCTCAACCTAAGGCATATTAGACAGTAGTGATTACAGACAGTACCTAGCTGAATGCAATAAGGAACTCCTGCAATTTGGGGAGGAATCAGTGAAAAGTCACCTTCATGAGAGGGGAGCTAGCAGGAATCAACAAATAATGGCTGAGATTATTATCTGCTCATTTATGTACTGTAAGAGAGATTTGGAAACAGGTTGCTTAGCTATTCAAAGAAAAGCCCCAGGCCAATCAAAGCAAATAGAGTAAAATTAAAGGACTGAATTTTTTTTAACTTGCCTTTTCAGGGCAACTTGAGCCTGGGAATAAAAATTAAGTCACATTATTAATAATAACAACCCATATTTATATATTTTTGGCATCCACCAGGGATGTATGGTAGCTGATTTTACAGGCTCACAAAAGCCAACATTAAATTTGTAGGAATTTTAGTAGCTATTTGTTAAGCATAACCATTATTAAAAACTTATACTGTGTAACCTTGGAATTAAATAAATTATTTCTTAAAGCAAAAGTATTTAAAACTCATCCTTTCCTAAATATTTTACTATATTTTCTTATTATCAATCCTCTTGAAGTGAATTACATTTTTAAAAACTTTCTAATAGACATGCTATAGTATGTAATGATGTGTCCTTGCACATTTCTTGCTAAATTGATGTTCAGTAACATCACTTTGGTGGCTTGAAATCTATGTTACTAAGACAGATTAATATGTCATGTCTGTAGCTCTTATATTACGAAGGGGCACAAAAAAGTGATGATTTATTCTTCTGGTATTCAAGCTGATTCAGTAAACAATTCACTCACATCACTGGACGAACAAGTTTCACTTTTGTCTTACTCATCAATTTAACATGAATACCAACCTCCACGTGTCAGAATTGCACTCAGAAAGCCAGCTGTGTGACATTTGCCAACACATCAGTGCACTTTCCCACCGTGTTGGATCTGGTGTCTTCCCTGCCTTGCCCCCTTGGAAGTCTTCAGGCCGTATTTCACTTTTACTTAGAAACACAGTGCTGTTGGCTACAATATGGCATCGAGACTTCCCCTCTTCCCAGGCTCTGATTCTGAGCCTCACAGTGATTTCTGCTGCCTAGAAATGCTCTGAGGTCTTAAGATCGTCATTCCTTTGGACCCCACAACTCCTCTGAGCTTGCAGATCCTACAAGTCTGGAATTGTTTCTAACTGCTGCCTTTGGAAGTGTCAACTCTGCTCTCCACAAATAGGGAGATTTTCTTTTCCCCAATCTTGTACCTGCTCTGACTAATTGTGTTGCCTTATGCCTTCAGTATCTCAAAAATGACGTATGAAATTGGCTCTTTGGTTTTGCTGTGCTTTTTATGGTCACATCACAGGTCTATTAGGGGCTGGTATGGAGGAACACTTTACCTTGTCTATTTGTTTCCAGCTGGTATCACTAGCTGATACATTATATAGTTCACTTATTTATCTAACTTATCCATATTTCCTTATGGAACGTATACTCAAGGATAGCAGGGATTTTTGTCTATTCATTGCTATATCCTCAGCACTCAGGACAGCACCAGGGACATAACAGGTATCACATGAATGAATGAAAACAAAATGACAATTATTAAGCTGTCAGAATCAGTTTGGCATTTTAATGCTGGGGCTATTATTTCTGGACAAAACTTTCTCTCCTTTCTCGTTAATTAAGATAAGTTTTGGGTTTTTTTTCCCCCCAGAGATTCCTAAATGACTTATGCCCTACATGGTCTGTAACTGACACAGGGAAATGGTACGTGAGAGGATGACTGCATCCCAGGTCTCGATGGAGTCCCTGGGATGTGCCCCATCAAGTGAGGGTCCTTGGTTTCACTCAGGAAAGAACTGAAGAGTGAGCCATAGTAGAATGAATGTAGATTTATTCAGAGAGACACATACTCCATAGAGTGCGGGCTTCTCAGGTCAGAGAGGCCACGAGGTACGGAGTTGTTAGTTTTTATGAGCTCAGTTATTTCATATGCTTATTTCATATTTCATATTTCTTATCCAAGTTGGAGGATTATTCCAACTACTTTGGGGAATGGGCTGGGATTCCCAGGAACTGGACCATTGCCCACTTTTTGACTTTTTATGGTTAGCCTGGGAACTGTCATGGCACCTGTGGGGAGTGATATTACCATGCTGATATATTACAGTGAGCACATAATGAAGGCCCAGGTCTACTGGAAGTCAGATCTCCTGCCCCCTGGGGCCTCAAGGTCTATGGGAGTTGAAGTTTCCACCATCTTGGTGCTAACTGCTGTGTCATTCCTTTAATAGCTGTGCCCTGTCCCCTTCCTTTCTGCCTCACAAGGATGACTAAATTCTTCTCACTGTGGGGTGTTGCTTAGATTCCCCTCCCCACCCCACCCCCAGTCAGACATAAAGTTGTGACTGGAACATTATAACATAATCTGTCTGAAGAGAAATAAAGCCTTTGAGTGTGTCAAATCAGAATGTCAAAAAAGCATTTTCTTAATGATTCAGACCGAATTTCTTTTGTGAGATGGTTTGGGATAATTCTTGATAAGGTGCTTGGCTAAGAGGAGTGTTAGCAAAAGCCAAAGCTGCAACAGGCAGTGTTTAAACTATCATCCATGGCCAAGGAGAGAGAAATTGGGTTTCAGGCCTGGGAAGGAGGAAGGGAGGAGAGAAGGACCAGAGACAGAAGGAGGAGCCAACAAGGTTGTCACGAGGTGGGACTTGCACCAAGAAAAAGCAGCCAGTGAATCGTCCCAAGAGTTGGGTGACTGAGAACTTTAAGAGCGAGTCCTTAATTATGGAACATTTTTAGCTGGATAATGGGTTGCTATGGAAACTAACCTGAAATCTATTAATTTATGGGGCCTGGCTGCCCAGAAAATACTACAGCTGCTCTTTATGTGAATTGAGTGTAAAGGTGATGGTATTTCATGACTGAGCTGGTAGGTTTCTTGTGCAATTGATGTAGTTGAACACATTATTGTTTACAGGTCAGGGCCAGAGCACATCATTATGTGGCATAAAAAAAAAAAAAAGAGCAGGAAGTGCTTGGGGACTTGGGACCTTGAAACAATTAGGAAAGTATGTAATTGTTAGCAAAGGTGGCAAGAGCTCCAATTTGCACGAGTCTGGTTTGAAATCTTTTGTTTTATCTCAGTTGGGAAGAAGCTTCTGGGGGGCTTTTTGTTTGTTTTATTTTATTTTATTTTTAAATATCAGATACTTCCTGCCTCCAAGGGGAGATGTTCTGCTACCAGAACAAGATGGACAAAGGCTGTGGTGCTGCACAATGGTTCCGGCTTCTACTGTCTCACACTCAAAACTGTCCAAACAGCCCATGAAATGCAAGAAGGCAAGAAACGACAGTTACATTACCTGCATTTTTTTCTGATTATATTATCTTCTCAACAGAGTGTTATTTTCACACTCAGCGACTTGATGTCAAAGATTTTCACACCTTTCTGGCTTATTGCTTTAGGTGAATGTGGATGCTGTGATAGCAGTAATTATCAAAACCCAGAAAGAACAGGAAAAGAAAAAGACCCTTTGTTTTCCAGCTGGTTAAGAGTATTTAAAACTAAAAGGAGAAATATACTTTAAATGTATACATATTTTTAAAAGAATTTATGAGCATCTATTGGGGGAGGAGCAGGCAGGAAAAACAGGAGAAGTGGATAACAACTAATGAATAGGCAAAAAAAAAAAAAAAAAAAAAAAGCCAAAAGAAAAACAAAAACAAGGCATTGTTCTTAAAACTATAAGATACATAGTCAAGCCCTGGTCCTGCCATTTGCTATTTTTTTGGCCTTAGTTAAGCCACTTCATGCATTCTTCCAATTACTCTCATGCATCAGTGGTTCTTAGAGCTAATCATATGTCCTCACTATCTTAGGTGCTGGAAGACCAAGCTGATCCTGTCCTCACAGAGTTTACAATTTCTGTTTCCCCATTATTAACTCTAAAATGGGAAAAATCATAATTGCCTTCTCATAGTGTTACTGTGTGGATCAAGTTGAGAATACCTTATGTAAAAGCAGTGTATAAATCATACATGTGAAAGATTATTCTTATCCTTCTGTTTGTTAAAATGCAAAATAAGATGTACTCAGCCAACCCTACATTTGTTCAAATTAAAATAATTTTTTTAACTTCAATTGTCATTGCACAATGGCCTCTGCAGAAGAAAGTGCCTTCTTTAAAATAAAAAATCTGTCAAGATTTTGTGCAGTTCCCATGATGATCAATAGACAAAGTGGCTTGCTTTGAAATTTCTCCTCTATGTTTCATTTCCAAGTAGGAATTAAATTTCCTTTAGAATCACAACATCTAATTCACTCTGCCCTGATATTTGAACCACAAACAGAAAAAAAATCCTATAATTTGAATAGCTCTATCTTCAAACTTAGGAAAATTTTTATGACACAGTACAACATAGTTTAAGAAAAGCCATAGTAAAGATAATTTTTTTAAAATATTGAATTAAAATAACAATTTAATCTGCTTGCTCAGAGAATAAATTTCATATCAAATCAAAAAGAACCTTAGCCCTATGTTCTCTCTTATTCTCATTCATAAATGGTATCTCTTTAAATAAAATGACGGCACTAACGTGTTCACAGGTCAAGCAGTCTTGACAAGCTCAGCTCTAAGTTTTGTAATTATTCAAAAATTGTTAAGTATGACTTGAAATTACTATTTCTTGTATTTCAAGCGTTACCTGTTGACCAGCATAGCAGTGTTGAAGTAGTGGTAATACCTATTTTAAATAGTATTTGACCCATTGGTCTGCTAAATAAAGTTGCCACTAACTTTTGAAAATAAAGGCTACCATAAGATAATAAAATAGATAAAAAATCCCCTTCTTTCCTACAAACTGAAATAGTTTGCAGTCTTTGTCAAAAAAATCAGTGTGTATATGTATTTCTTTGTTGTGCTTTAAATTTACAACCAAGCAAACAGAACCACTACATAATACAACTAAGATCAAGTATATATAAATATAATAGTACATACATACAAAGATATTATTGTAGTAGGATATAAGATTAAATTGACTTATACTTAAATTCATAAGGTTAAAGAGTTGCAGACTCCAGAAATATAGGAAAGAATTTTTTCTGCAGTTAATTATTGCAGGCAGTTGGACATTCTGAAGAGCGAACAACTGGGTTCATACAAGTGTCAAGAATGAACAGATCCCAAAACTTGGTTTATGCAGTGTTTAAGCACAGCCGATGCAGCTTTTGCCTTTATAAGGCAAATGTATCTTAAAATCAATTTGTAATGTGACAGAAAGACAATAAAACAGTTTTAGTAGTGGAGTGAGATACTGCGAGAGTTCAGTTCTAGGCAAAAATGAATCAAGACCTCCACGTCCTGGGAGGGCAACAAAGAACCCAATCTTACTAGGAGAGCAATGTGGATTGCAAACGATGTGCTTCTTAAAGGAAAAATGTAGGGAGAAAAACAGCACTGAGCTCTTTGGAAGAGAAGTACAAGTCTGTTCCAAGTAGCTTGTATGGCAGCCTCCGTATTTTAAAGTAGCTTCACATGATATCTTCTTCATGTGCTGCTTAATGGAAATAGCTTATTTATTAAGATGCCTAATGAAAATTTAAATGAAAATACAGTAGTCATTATTTTACAAAGTTTGGTATTTTTTTTAATATAGTAAAAGTTAAAAAGAGTCACGTTTGTGAAAATCAGTATTTTAACTCGCTGAAATGAAGCACAGGAAGAGCAACCTTACCATCGTGAATTTGTTTTTAAAATAATAAACCTTTCATTGCTTTCCAGCGTGACTGTAGAGAGGATAACAGCTCCTTTCTACAATATGTTACTCATATTCTGCATGAATGAAATGAAGAATATCATGAAACAATTTATAAAAGTTTATAATCACAGCCAATGAACCATATTTTACTTAATAACTATTTAAGTGAAATATAATAAAAATCCTGAATAAATCATCTTTTTGTAAGGAATAATCATTTCACGTTTTATATTGGAGCCATATCACTGGTGAGATTTCCTTTAAAATAAACTGTTAAGATCAATTGTTAAGGTATCTGAAGAAAAACCTTGCAAATATGGACAGCTTCTTAAGATTTCAAACCCAACCTAAAATGTATGCTTAATATTTCTACTAGGCACCTGTACTAGAACTAGGGTTGCCCGAAAGATTCAGTAATAATTACATACAGTTCATCAGAATGTACCAGGAGGGTAGGCACTAATATTTCTTATTCCAGACTTGTATGGATGTTCTTGGCTGAATCATAATGAGCAAAGCTACTCAGTTATACCTCCTTTTTTAATTATCCAAGCTGGGAAGAGACCGAAAATTTATTCTGGTGATGGTATTCTCTGATACTTAGAATTAACAAAAAGAATACGTTGACTACAAAGAGATTCAGTTTCAAGTCCAGAATGAAAGGGAAAGATGTGAGAGATTTGTTTCCACACAATGGGGAATAGTGATACAACAAGAATGGCCTCCTCCTGAGATTTCACATATTGTACCTGTTCGATTTGTTAAAACTTGATTTTCATGTAGGAAAAAAAGTGTTTTGGGTCAGATAAGATCTCTAAAATGTCCCTGCTTACCAGGTGGTAAGTAAAGCATTTCAAAAACCCAATTCTTGACTTCCAGGACATTCAAGGAGAGAGGATTAAGGAAGAGGACCAAGAACCTTAGGAATGATGACATTTCAGAGGGAGGAGACATAAAATGATGCAGGATTTTAAAAGAAAAAAATTTAGGTATAGAGGAAACATCATTGAAGCTTGAAAAAAACTTATTTTGAAGAAGAGTTTGGGTTTGTAAGTAAATAAGGTGGGTGAAGGAAGGAAGAGACTGAAAAATATCACTGATCACATTCTTCTTAAAAGACTCCTCCAGTGCTAAGGAGAGGTCAAGGGTTGAGAACTGGGAAAAGGCCACGGAATCTAGGTATTCCACCCCAGAAAAGATGATGGCATTCCAGAACAAGCGTTATTGATGTGTCCCAAAGGTGCCTGCTCCTTCATCTTTTTCAGGATACTGAGATTTGAAATGGCTCTGGCTCATTCCTTCTTCTGTTTTTTCCCAGAAGGTCCCCATGATCTAACACTGCTTGGTGCTGGGAAAAGTCCAGTTGAGGTGGCTCCTCTTAATCGTGGGGCCAAAATTTCCTAATTCTTCTAGGAGAAATAGCAAAAAAAAAAAAAAAAAAAAAAAAAAAAAAAGGCAGGGGGGATGAGGAGGAGAAGAAGGAGGAAGAGGAAGATAAAAGAGATCTGATGGCTCTTTAGCTTGAAAAATGAAATAAAAATTCTGAAAATAAATTATCTTATTTAACAACATTTAGGTTATAACTGCAACTAGGTGTTCATTTTTAGTTCTTCTTTATTTTTTAAATGTGTTCATTTTTAGAATGAACAAAGAATGAGCCAAACATTTATTAGTTTGGGGTGTAATGTGGCAAAAAATAATGTTTAATAGTCAGACATGACCTTCTCAATCCACATTTTTCCAAGAGCCTCTCTTAATTCTTTTGTTACCAATGCTGTTGCCCCAGAATCATACCCGCGCCCCTCCCTCGAATGGAAACCAATTACTCTTATCTAAGTTTCAGGAGAAAGCTGCAAAGAGAAGAAAGCAAGAACTGGTTAGAATGGACTAGGCCCAAAAAGCATATTTGACTTCAGTAGACCTTGAGTCTTATTATACACTTATTGTAATAAATTAGCATGCTAAATGACACACCCACCAGCGCCATGACTGTTGACAGTTGCCATGACAATCAGAAAAGCTCATACAAGGACTGAAAAGGAGGGTTGCATCAGTTCCCCATCCAAACCACATCCCTGTTCTCAGATAAGTTATGAATACTTCTCCCACTCTTTCCAATTCCCTTCCTTTCACCTCGATCCTCTTGTATATTTGGTGTCTCTGCCCAAATTGGGTTGAGAAATTGACTGTGAACTAGGTTCCCCCTTCTCCCTGTTCTTTAGCCAAAGAAAAAGCTTGTGCTGTTTCAGTCTCAGAATCAGTGTCGTTATTGGCTGTACACACCCAACGAGAAAAAGAATCTCCCTGGCTGAGACAAGGGGTCTCAACCTGGGTTAGGCCCCCCGTGAGGGTCCAGTCGACCAATTCTGTAACATTTTGATATTCAAATAATTCTCTTTTGAAGCTTATACCTTGTCATCATGTCTGTTGCTTTTCTCTCCTCCAGTGACTGAATGATGGAATTCCTATTTGCCCACCATTCTAGCAGTTGTCCATTATCACTTTCAGTGGCTTCAAGAAAGTTTGCATCTTGAGCAATATTTGCATTTTCACTTTGAATTCGATTTGCATTGTATTTAACATAGTGTTGTCCAGATACTGATGCTTTAACTGATGAGGAGTATAGAATCTAGTGTTAGGCATAGAGAATTCTGTGTTATTTGAGTGAGGACTAATTTTATAAATAGCCATTTTGTATTATATATTTGTAAGTAATTTGTATTTTACTTTCCTAAACAATTTTATATAAATCCAGGAATTTGATTATGAAAACTTAGAAGAAAGGCCTATCTCATCTTTGAATGATCAAGCATGGTCTGTCTTTCCAAACACCCTATGAATGACTAAATTTTTACATAAAGGAAATGTAATTGAGAAGTATATTTTTATTTCACCCTCAGAAATCTTGTTATGCTTTTGTAAGTCATAATAATATATTTTGGGAATATATACCTAGTCTTTAGCAAGTTAAGTGTTCATTTCAAAATTTAACTAAAAAAAAAAAAAAGGCAGAAAAATCATTGCTTGCCCACTGTGTAAGTTTGGTTAATGAGCTGTCAACAAACAAAAGATTCTCTATTTTAATTGCTTTTCTTTATGGCAGTTTAAATTGGCAAAAAATTATTAATCAGATTGTTAGGTTCGTCTTTAACTTTGTTAAATTGTTTGTAAACATAGGAAAAAATAACTATAAATTGCATTTTGGAATGCAATTATAATCTTATGATACAATGCACATTCAGAGTCAGAAAAATATAGTGTTGGTATGAGGCTCGTTGCTAGAAAATGAAGCTCTCCCTACCAATTAGTATTTCTGGAAATTTTCTATTAAAAGAATGTACTGACTCATTTTGAAAGTTTCTCTGGATTAATTTGAATTTTCAAATAGAAATTAAGAGGATTAAAAAATGTAAATCAAACTTAAATCTATCTAATGCTTTTCAGAAAAATAATTAAGAATGGGCATTCTGGCAAAATCCTGTTTATAATTTTAAATCTCCACATTCCATTTGTATGAGTAGTGTAGGAAAAATCATTATAATGCAGCAAAAATTCATTTATTTGGCAAAAAAAAAAAAAGGTTTTAGAAGAAGCACCTTCATTGACCAACTTGCTTTGCATTTGGATGCATTAGAAGCCAAGCTATTGTTGGCCAACAGGTAATCAGTAAATGAAAAGATGCAGATAGAGATATACCTCCTCTTTGCCATCTTTAATGCTTTTCTACTCCAGTAATTTGGTCCATATCTTGCCCTTTTTGAAGCATCCATTTTTTTTCAGTCATTTCTTTATTTAGAACCCTGTGTACATTCTCATTGCTCTAAGTGGTGGGGGCCACACAATAGACTGTTGATTCCACTCTTCTCCCATTGGCCACCACGAACATGCTCTAGTAATTATTAGAAGTGACCAACCAACTTCCCTAGGACAGTGGCCATAAGAATTTTTTAGACCTCTGTCTGTAACAGGAGCAAAAACTCAGTCTCATGCACACTATTCCTTTCACTTTCCAACCAATGAGTAACAGAGAAGTGTCATTCCTTGTATAAGATTATGTCAGGTAGATAATATAAACAGCAATGGTGTCTTAAAATGATTCTCAATTATTGTTAGTCTTGCCTTAAATTAAATTCCTCAATAAACTCAATTACACAGTAATTTTATTTTCATGCATATCAAAATTTAGTAAGTTCCTAGAAAATTAGCAGCACATAAAAGTTACCAAATGATTTAAATTTCCTAAGGAGGTTTAAAAAGTTATATACTACTATGAGAGGTGTATGAGAAAAAAGGATTATAAAAATGCTAGACCATGGTAAGTAACTGTATTGTCTTTCTTCTAAATAATCTCTATGGAAACTGCAAACATCATCTGTCATTTTACTCTACCTCTCTGAAGCTTTCAAATTCATGACAATATAAATGACAGACATCAAATTATGGTAGAAGAACCCTGAATTGTGGGTTTGGATATCGGAGTTTTAAACTGGGCTCCCACTCACTGGAGAAGTCACAGTGCTCATAAATCAAAGTTTCTATTGCATCCTCTCATCTGCTTTGCTCCAACTTAATTCGTCTGCTGCAGTCAGACAAATTGCATCTTGATCTTTCCTATGTGCTTCTCTCACTTAGTTGCTTCTGTATTCATTCCCACTTCTAAGGAAGTATTTTTCCTTTCCTTTATTTCAAAGAGAAGAACCTTTCCTCATGCCAGAAATCATTAAAGATATAAGGGTTCTTGAACAGTTTTCTCAAATTCAACCACCTTCCTCTTCACACTAAGCTCTTAGCAATCCTTCAGTCTTGTATACACCTGTAGCTGATAATGAAACAGATTTAATAAATTTGGGTATTCCTTGAATTTATCTTATCTCCTTAACTGTACAATTTAGTGACCCTCATTATTCCATAGGCTCTAGAATCATGGAATCCATTCCCATCTCGCTAAAAAAATGATGCAATTAAACTTGCAGTTAGAATGCCCACTTGCAATTAGAAGCTGCCCAGAGCCTCCTTTTGAGAGAAGCTTATGTAGGAAGTGCTTTATGTACAAATGGACCTGCAGATGCTTACTCAATAACTGTTGGGCCAGGACTAGGCAGCCTGGTACGAAAGCTCTGTCAAAAGGAGACAACCTATGTAAATGCTGCTGGGCAGATCAATTGGATCCTCACCCTGGGAGAAAACAAAACTCAAGCTAGGAGGAGCTAAATTGTCATGATGGTGGACAAACAGACCAGAGAGATACCATGTGCTGAAAAATGGGACAGTCTGAAAAAACAAGCTGATTCCTGCGGGGATCACTGGGATGGCCACCTAACTGCCATTGTGCAATTTCATGCTGTGTCTACACTGCATTTATATTTTACGTACCAAGTAGAAGCCAACTAAAGTCCGTTCAAGTTTCTCAGGAACGAACCTTGAGAAAAGTGTTGGAAATACTGAGTGATCACACAATATGCTGAGCTCAAAAAAGCCTTTGCCACAGCAGTCAGTACAATCTCCCTTGCACTGCACAGAGATTGTGGTGGGCTTACAAGAGGGAGGTGTGGGGAGACCTGACTACAGAGACAGAAAAGGAGAAGCTGGTGCGATGACGAAGCAAAGAGAGATTTGAAGAGGGAGGAAGGGGCCATAAGCCAGGGAACACAAGCAATGCAGTTCTGGAAGCTGGAAAAGGCAAAGAAACAGACTCTCCCCTAGAGCCTCCTGAGGGAGCTTGGCCCTGCCAACACTCTAGTTCAGCCCAGAGAAACCGATTCTGGACTTTCAACTCCAAGAACTGTAAGAGAATAAATATATATTGTTTTATGCCACTGTGTGGGAATTTGTGCATTAACCATAAGAAATTAATCCAGAGATTCATGTGCATATTCCTTCTTTGTATCTGATAAATAGAGTAAGAGATACACATTAGAATTTTTTTTCTTTTCCTCACCAATAACTGGAGTTAAGTACCTATTTAATGCAAATTTCAATAAATTGGCAATCAAAGGTTGCTCTGGGCAGAATTTAGTTAAGTACAAGATCTGATTATCTTCAGCTAGCAAGCAAATTCTTGAAGTTATTAATACTAATATGAATTAGCATTATTTGAATTAGTGTTATTGAGGTTAAAAAAATGTATACGTATGTTTGATGAAGTTGAAAAAAATTATAAGAAGTGGCAGGTAAGGATGAAAGAAAAGAGAAAAATAGAATAAATGTCCTTGATTGTCACAGAGTTTTTAAAGAAAAGTATGCATATATATAAAACCTGACCAAGTCTATATCTTTCAAATTTTTCTATTATTAATTATTTTATCTAACCTTTTTATTACTTAGTTTCCTATTTAATTTTACCAAAATAGTAGCATGTGCTATATTGTTAATGTTTTTAATTTAAATTGCATTAGATTTACTTTGATTTATATTTAATTTGCAATTTTGTTGATTTTCTTTTTTCTTTATGTATTTAGCTTATGAGCTATTAGCTTAAGGGATTTAGGTTTATTCTTACCTTTGTATGTGTATCAGTCCACATCAGAGTCTGAAATCTTTTTTTCCCTTTAACAGCTACTATTTTTATAACTATTTTAAAAGCTATTCAACTCAGGAATGTTATTCCAAGTCTCTGCAATAGCTTTCTATCCCTTCATACTTTCCCAACAAACTTCCAGTAATAGAATATACCTCTCAAAGCCTATGAAACCCTACATCACCCATGCACACGTGCACCTTATTGTTAACGGTATCCTCAGGTACCTTTGCTCTGGGATGTCATTTGCTAAATACAATCTTAATAATGGATTCATCAATTGGGAGAGTTACGCATAATTTTCAGAATAACTACATACCCATTCGGTTAGAACTCTTGTAATTTGAATACTCAAAGTTTCAGTTAAGATGGTATTGGTCCTTAGATGACAGTGTACCCGATATAAAACCCACAAGTAAGAAACAATGGACATTTAACAGATGGTGATGACAGATGTCAGAAAAGCAAACGCCTTAGGTCTTACTCACCTCTGGAAATGTAATTTTGTCATTCCCTCCAGGAAGGCTCTCTGGGCCCCCGGGCTCCAGCAGCGGGCCTGGTGTTGACCCTAGACTCTCAGGGTACCTGTCCTGGCTGGGCTGTTTCTCCGCTAATCAGTGGGGAAACAAAAGGGGGTAGGTGTTGGTTTTTATTTAATCTCTGAGCGAGATCAAAGTCCTGCCTCAAAGTCCTCATTCCAGCATGCGAAGTATACAGTAGGCCCTCAATTAATGTTTGTTGTATGAGTCTAGCTTCTCTAGCTCCTCCAGGAAGAGGAGAACTTTTAATAAGAGGCATTTTTTCAGGGGCTACTCAGCAAATGTCAAGTGTTTTAAACTGTTGCCTAGAAAAATCTGACACTGGAAACTTTAACCTTTAGAAGCCAGATTAGCATTTACTTGAAGGCTATGCTTTGCAATGAATAACAGACTACATTTAAAGCCAGCTAACTTGTACTCCAGTAACACAGGTTTAATAAAAATGTAAAGTGGATAGTGAAATTATCAAAAACCAACTCCTAGCTTATTACCCGGTAGCAAAGAACATCTTCTCTAGTTAATCTTCTATTTCCCAGTGATCTATGACCACTTAATCGTCCCTAGAATCCAGTCTAATCAATTACAGCATTCACTCTCACCAATTCCAGGCAGGAATAGCCTTTATCTGCCCAAATCCTCCTGTTTCCTCGTGGATTCAGATTTCATTGCATCACCAGATGAAAGCTGATTTTTAAACTGACATGTCCTTCCAGTGATTTGCCCTGTTTGGAAAAAAATGGAAAAATAGGGGCTTTGAAATCAGCAACAGTGCAATTGAACTTTTTTTTTTTTTTTTTTTTTTTTTGAGTAAAGGTAGATTTATTCAGAGAGATACATTGAAAGGCAAGAGAAAGGCCACAAGGTGTGGGGGTTGGGTGCTCAGATTAAAAGTAAGTGCACATTCCATAGACAGAATGCAGGCCGTCTCCAAAGAGGGAGAGAAAGAAGGGCTTTTTCTTTCTTTCTTTGGGGGGGGGGTAGGTAATTAGGTTTATGTATTTTTACAGGAGGTACTGGGAATTGAACCCAGGACTTCATGCATGCCAAGCATGTGCTCTGCCACTTGAGCTATACCCTCTCTACTCACAGCAATTGAACTTAATCTGCATCCACTAAGGCTTTCTCTATGCTGACCACTTTGCTAAATGCATCTATAAATAGTTTATGATTCTTAGTCTAGTTTTCCATGAGCACATATACTCATAATTATTTTATATTTTATACATATTTGCATTTCTTCAACAAATATTTCTTGAGCATATACTATATACCAGGCACTTTTCTACTACTGTGATACACAGATATTTCTGCTAGTAAAATATTTCCTAACTTTTATGCTGAAATTAAATATATCAGTGTTTCACGATGTTTTGTAAAACTGTGAATCCACATGTTCTGCACCTAAACACAACCACTGCCCTCCCAAGCTACAGCCCACTGAATTATTTGTGCCCATTGGTTAGTCTTCTATGTGTTAAGAAAGATAAATCTGGAAGAATCATGTTTCATTCCTCCCTAATGACAGTTTTGATACCACTGATTGATGTATTTTTTTGTCCAACCTGAAAGATACATTATTCTGGATTCTTCTCCTACCCGCTTGCATACTCTTCATGGAACTCTTGATTTCCTATCAAAAACATACTCCCCCTTAGCGTCCCTGTCTCAGTCAATGGCATGGCTGTCAACACAGTGCCTCAGTTCAAAAATTTAAGAGTTATCCTTGATTTCTCTCATCTCCTCCTCAATATGGAATCTAATATCTTGATAAATCTTGGCTTTACTTTCAAATGTACCACAAACCCATTAACTTACCTCCATCTCTTCTGCTCTCACCCTGGTCCACAACCATCTCTCACCTTTGCTACCAGTTTTTGCATTTCTACTCTTGCAGTTTTGCAATGTATTCTCTGCACAGCAGCCAGAGTGATGCTGTAAATGTAGACAGACCCTGTAACCCCACTGCTGGAAACTCTCCTATGGCTTTTTCCACGTGGAGTAAAACTCAGACCCTTCTCTGGGATCTTCAGGAGCTTCATGATGTGGCCCCTACCTCTGCCTCTAACTTCACGTTCTCCTGCCCTCCACTCTGCTCACTGAGCTGCAGCCACCCCGGCTTCTTGCAGAAATACGGAAAAGGCCAAGTCTGTTCCTTCTTAAAGGGCTTTGCGTTTCTGTTCCCTGGACCAGAAACATTCCTCCCCAGTACTCTGTAGACTCGGCTCCCTCTTATTCTTCAGATCCTCAAACAAATTTCCCGTCCTCAGAGAGGCCCTCCTGGCCATTCAGTCTAAATGAGTCACACCCCCGCCTTCCTACGCCAGTCAATCTCCCTCATTACTGCCCTCCATCATCTTATTTTATGCATGTGTTTATGGTCTGCTTCTACCCACTTGACCATAATCTCCATGAAAGCAGGGATCCTCTCTCTCTTACTTGTCTGAAGGCCTGGATCAGGCACTTGTTCACCTAAGTGGGTGCCTGGCACAGAGTTGGCCAAAAGTATTTGTTGGATGAATGAGTGAATGAATACATGAATGAAAGGAAAAATGGCCAACACTGTCAGAGTCTAAATGTGTTGACCCTTGACACTGCACCTAACTTTTCTGACACTCAGAGCTTTGGAACTCCGTAAATGGTCCTGTGATGTAGGTACTTGAGTTGAGGATGGCTGGATGGATTTATTTGCCTGTTTGTTTGATTATCTTGCATCAGTGTGAGAAAGGCTGTGGCTCACTTGATTTTGGCTGAGAGGGCGTGGCCTCTGATCTCACCACACAAACAGCCATACTCTTACCTAGCAGATACCGCTCTAACAGAAAATAAACTGATTCTTTTGTTTCATTTCCTAGCATAATTCATGGCCTGTTTTCTGAAACTATTTTCTGGCTTTAGAGAAAAACAGATTCACAAAGACCACTTTAAACAGAGACCAATTTTTGTTTAAACAAACTTTTGATATGAATAGACAGTGATCATTTTTATTCTTACAAATTCATACCATTTGATCAAAGGAAAAACATAATGCCTTAGTGACATGCAGGAAATACAAAATACATGCTGACGTTTGAACTGCACACATTTGGTATGGCACGAAAAGAAAGTTTATTCAAAGATAAGGCTTTATATCTCTGTGTAATTCACTGATAAGAAATAATAACTGTAGAATTTCTTTCCTAATTAATTCAGAGGTAATACAGAATTAAATCAATTCTTATTGAAAATAAAGTGAATTATTTTAATAAATATTAAAGTTTAGCTCCTGGATCAGACAGAAGAAAAACTTCAAGTCATATAGGAAAATAAAAAGCTCTTCTGGGATAAAAGTAAGGAAACCTGGGAAGATTTCCACTGAGACAAAAGACAAAATTTTTAAAGTTTAAAAAAAAATTGTAAGACACATATATTATTTTATTCTTAAGGAAAAATGCTTTCTTGTTTTATGATGATATTCAGAACCTCTCCCTAAATCTACATGGAATTAAAAACTCTACTGAATGCAGAACAGAGTATGGCAACTTTGAGAGATCTGGGGGTTATGAATAAAGACTCTAGATTTACCTTGAATGCCAATGAATGTCAAATTCGTAAAACTTACTAATAATAGCCCTAACATTTGTGTAATACTTTATAGTTTATGGACACTTTCAAATACATTATCTCATTTGGTTTTCAAAATAACCCTTGGGAAAATCAGAATACATTTAGTGGTATTTAACTGCTAGGGAGAGGTTAGGGCAGACCCAAAGTCACTTAATACTGCACTGAAATAACAAAAATCCACCCTGCAGCTTAACATCACTTTACTTGGGGACAAAGCCTCTCATTCCACAAGAGAACCTAGGTTTAACCTGCAAATGCCTTGGAGACTTAACACAGCAATTTACACTACCACTAAGATGCATATGAGTGATTACAGAGCCTTTTCTGGGGGAAGAATTCGGAAAAAGGCGAAAGAGAGGGTCTGGGAGAATACAGCTCCTAAAAATGTGCAAGTCTTTCAGTGAGGAGGTTGCTGGAAGGAAGTGGGAGCCCTTAAAGAGAAACCCAGCCTTATCCACAGGTCGTCTGAGGTCTCCCCGCCCTCGCTTTAAGCTGTGCCCGTGAACACCATGCGTGGAAGGATAGTCATGTTCTTGAAGAGTTCAATCTGTGCTGATTTTTAAAAATAATGAATCAAGGCAGAGTTTAAATTTGTTAAATGATATTTTGACTAAGACGTGAGGAGTGAGTAGGAGTTAGCCAGGCAAGGAGGAAGTGGAAGCAGCAATATTCCAGGCAGAGAAAGCAGCATGAGTGAAAGTCAGAGGCAAGAGGCGATGGAGTCCGTTTACCACTATGTGATGGGATAATTCACTGAGGTGTTAATCTGCGTTTTGTTTGCACAGCTAGCAGTGGATCAGAAGCACAAGAACTACCTTTTCTCTTCAAACCTCTCAGTCCCCATTAGGTTTTCGGTTGAATGAGGACCTAGACCTTGTCTTGCAGAGTTAAGAAAATTTTGTTTTGTGAAAGAAGATAGTCCAAGAAAGGGGATGGGCTTTGAGGCTCTGAGATCAGGAACCAGACATGACAAAACTGAAAGAGGCTCCTCCAAAGGCTGAGGATTAGGGGTCCTGAAAGTAGCAGACCTGCACTCCGCCTCTTCACTGTATCCCCGATTTGGTGTTAGGAGCCTGAAGAGTGGCTGGATCCAATCACCGAAGCTCCCAGACTCTGCAAGGATCTCAGTGCTCCTGATACCAATGACACCTCTTTACAAAGAAAACTCAGGCTTGGGCAATCAGCAGTGACCTACTGGGGCCACAGACAAGGTCTCCTGAATCTGAGGTGGGGGTGGGGTTGGCAGAAGGATATGTGTCCTAGTTTTCTCAGAAGTATATAATCGCCATAAATACTCTTTTAGGTTATGGCAGTTGCTCATCTCAGATGCAGAGACCTCAAGACTCTGAGGTCTGATCCAGGTCCTTGGAATCTGACTGGTTCATACTTACCCTTGCCCTCAGAATTTGTAGGATTTCTGGGGGTCTCAGGACCATCATTTCCTGCACATTCATACATTTAGAATTAGAAGGACTCATTCTCGCAATGATTTTACTGAGTTCTATATTTTACAATTGTCACAGTCACAAAGAATAGAAACCAATATAAAGGGAGGCCATGTAAAGGTAGAACATTTACCACATAAAGTTAAAAATAAGAGGTAACACTCATACCCCTGGCACAAGATCTTTTCCAAGTACTGTTTTAAGTGATTGAGCTAGATTAAGTTGCATGATACTAACAACCCTGTAGATAGATATTATTTTTTATCCCAAGTGTGACTATTGCCAAGAGAAGGATGAAGAAACGTGAACACTGAATAGGTAGCATTTTCCATCGGGAGAGAAGACGACATTAAGCACCAATGAAGTAAAGCTAAAGGTAATTCCTGGATCAAAGTCAAATGCTATCATAAGAGAAAAAATAATCCATTACTTGTACTGTGAATGAAAAAATACTGCAAACCATATCAGTAAACAAAGAATGCTAAAGCCGTCAAGTCATCAGCAGCTGCCCCCACCCCCGCTGAAGACAAGCCTGCAGCCCAGCTTCTGCAGCCACTCACGATGAGTGCCCTCTGAGGGGACTCAGAATAATAAAGGACAATATACTGGCCCTAAATAGCTAGATGCTTGTTAAAGGAATGAATTCAATGAGCCCAAATGTTTGCTTCCTCCCATACACAGAAAAGTGCTAAATTCTCTAACTTGAGATGGTTTTCTTTAGATAATAAGTAATCTTTTATTGTTCCAACTACCTGGTCTTTGTTGTAAAGCTCCTATATATCCTAGCTCCTCCCCTACCTCTTTGGAGCAGTCCATCTGAGCCATCTGAGAGGCTGTCATCCCGGCTCGAGTCCTCCCTGCCAAATAAAACATAACTCTCAACTTTTGGGCTGTGCATTTACTTCAGTCGACAGTACCCAACTTAAAACTAGACACAGAACAACTTTTTGCCACGCAGAGAACGGATGAAGTGATTACGTGAACCTATTTTGCCTTCTCCTTTCTAAGAGTCAGTCACTTTTTGTATATAAAGCTTTTTGGCATTATCCCTTTTGAGTTTTCACTGAACAATGAAGGCATATTGTCTGGTGGTTTCCAGCATTATTATCCGGTAGCTGCACCATCCTGAATCCAGTCATCATTTCTAGGGCATCTCCCATTGATTATAATAAGCCAAAACACTAGGATTGGAAATTTTAGGTACTCTCGTTCAGTAGAATTACCATCTAGTTTATTTTACAGAAAAAAAAATCTATTATAAAGACTTGAGTAAATTAATCTGGCTCTACTGCCAGGAGATTCTAGTGTTATAGTATTTTCCCCCCAGAGCACTAAAGGGAGTGTGTTCATCTGCCATTCTTATTGGTCCTAATGTCTTATTGTCAAAGACATGGCTGACTCTAGGCAAAATTGCAAAGCAGCCAAAGTTCATCTTAAGAGTCCTGCCTTCTTTTCACGCATACCCTCCTCATCTTCTTGAGAAAGCATGGATTGCATTTAGTTCCAGGAATGCTCAGATATCCACTGAAGCTCAATGGACTCACGAAGGGTTTTGGACACCAAAAATTTGTCAGCAGGCTTGAACTGATCTTTCATTGTTAAATCCACTCGCAAATGCACATTCCTCATTTAACCGAACTGATCAGCAGCACTTTATACAGCTGATTACTCCTCTCCCTCAATATACTTTTTTCCCCACATGGCCTCCCACTTGGACATCCCACCTCCTGGGTTTTCTTTCTATTCCACAGATAGCTTCTTTTTGATCTCCCTTGTTCCTTCTTGTCTCTCTAGCCTCTTAATACTGGAAGGAGCCAGTACTCAGGCTTTGGTCATCTTCTCTTTCTCTCTATATTTGCTCTCTTGATGATCTCAGTGCTGGAAATATCATCTATATACCAATGACTGCCATTATGCCCCTTTGGTGGGCCTACCTCCTGAATGCTAGACTCATGTATCCAACTACCTACTTGAAAGCCTCTCTTGAATATTTAGTAGGCATCTCAAAGTGAAGCTGACCCAAACTGAGCTCTGTATCTTCTCCGGAAAAATCTGCTCTTCCTGGTCTTTCTGTCTCACCTGAAAGAAACTCCATCAGTCCAGTTAATCCAGGCAACATCTTTGGACACCTGGACTCCTTCTTCACCTCGTATCATACATCCACCTTTTTACATCTAACTTCAAACTACATTGAAAATTCAACCTCTCTTGACCACATCCAATTACCTCCAGTCCTACCATCCTGATTGAACCATTATCATCTTCTATTTGGATTATTGCAATAACTTTGTAACTACTTTCCTTGTCTCTACTCTTATAAATTGTCTTGGTTTAGTTGCCTCCAATAGCAGATCCTGAGAAAGAATTTGGGTGTAATTTAAGAGGTGATCCTAAGAAACATTGTAGGGTATGGTGCAGAGAGACGGGTAAGGCACAAACCCAATAAAAGATTTAGTGTTAATGACTAGGTCACCCTTGTGGACAACTGGTGTAATAGAGAATAACCTTTGTTTTGTTGGAAGTTTACAGGGACACCATGACCTGGCCCCCTTGGATGGCTGCCAGAAAAAATGCCTGCAGCAAGAAGTTTGCAACAATCACCCACAACCCTCCCTTGTTTTTTGTACAAAAGGAGCCTGTATTCTGACTAGAACAGGATGATTCTCCAAGACATTAGTCTGCCATCCTCTCAGTCTGCTGGCTTTCTGAATAAAGTCGCTATTCCTTGTCCCAACACCTCGTCTCCCAATTTATTGGCCTGTCGTGCAGTGAGCAGAACGAGTTTGGACTCAGCAACACTGGGGCTCAGTCCTGCCCGAGGACCAAGGTAGAATTTGCCTCATGGATGTTCTCCTTCAAGATGCCTACCTACCCTTCACACACACACACACACACACACACACACACACACACACACACACACACACACACGGCTGATTGTTTTTCTCAGCAGAGATCCAGCACTCCTTGTCTTCCATGGGACACCAGAGGACTGGTGCTTAGGTGGTCATGTCTATCCTGTCAGGGAACAGGTAGCCTGAACCACCTGGACATTAGCAAGTGGAGCCTAACCAGGACCTGAGCTTTTCTGTGTGTCTTTCTGTCGGGGGCTGGGTGTTCCTTTCTTTGGGCAATTGAAACCAGGCAGGACCCTGTGGGGCCCTCCTGGATACAAAAGCCTTTCTATGTGCCTTCTGTTTCTTATTTGCAGGAAAAGACTTCAATCTCCTAGACTTTCCTGAAGACCAAAGGGCAGATTCAAACAGTTGCTAATCAGGGAAGTCAGGGAATGTAGAAACAAAGGGAGCAGTCAAGAAACAATAACACAACCTTGAGGCAAGGTTCTGGTTCCTCCTTAAGGAATATACATAACAGTATCTTTGGATTCTATTTTGGGAACTAAAGCTCCCACCCAAGTGGAGAATAATAACTTCAGGCTGAGCACAAGATTCCTGGAACATGGCCTGGTTACCTCACCACCAACCAATCAGAAGAAAGTCACACACCCTGCAGCCCTCACCCCAAAATTTGCCTGTTAAAAACTTCTCCCCAGAAACCGTTAGTTTGGATTTTTTTTGAGCATGAGCCACAGATTCTCCTTGCTTGGCCCTGCAATAATCCTTTCTCTGATCCAGACTCAGACGTTTTGGTTTATTTGGCCTCAGTGTGCGTCAGTCACACAAAGCTGCATTTAGTGATGAAATCTCCCTGTGGGGAGCTGGACTGGAACGGGGTGGGGTGGGGGGCCGAATCACAACAAGTGACTGTAGTGCCCCTCTTCTGAACTGGGACTTCCCTATGCAAACTCCTTTTGTGCTTTACCTGTCACCTGAAAGAAGCCAAGTCTCTCCCATTCCTCTGAGACAGGAAGGGGGCAGGGCACAGCCATTCAAGGAAGGCCACAGCAATTAACAGCAAAATGGTGAAAGAGTCAACCCCCAGCAGGCCGTGAGGCGCAGGACAGTGGGAGATTTGACTTCTAGAAACCCTTGAGCTTCATCATACGCTCATTGTAACATACTAACATGGTGAATGACGTGCCCACAGGCACCATGGCCGTCCCAAGGCTAGCCACAAAACGTCAAAGAGTGGGAAATGGCCAGCTTCCTGGGAATCCCAGCTGCTTCCCCAGGCTGCTTAGACTGGTCCTTCCACTTATTAGCATATGAAGCCACCAAGCCCATAAAAACCAGCAACACGGCGCCTCGCGGCCGCCGCTCTCTCCCTCTTCGGAGACGGCCCACATTCTGTCTATGGAATGTGTACCTACTTTTAATCTGAGCCCCCAACCCCCACAACTCGTGGCCTTTCTCTTGCCTTTCAATGTATCTCTGAATAAATCTACCTCGACTCACCTGTGGCTCGCTCTTGAATTCTTTCCTGTGCGAAGCCAAGGACCCACACTTGGCAGGGCATGTCCCAGGGGCTCAACTGAGACCTGGGATACAGCCCTCCTTATGCCCTACATCTGTTTTCCTGCATCACCTCCTCCTTCTAAATTGTCTTCACCACCTTTGACAAATTTCTTCTGACCTTGCTTCTGTCTCTCTGAGATTCTTCAGAAAAAAAAAATCTTACTGTAAATTGTTCCTATAACTTCCCACAGCAACTGGGATTATCTTTGTGACTTTGTCCCAGAGCATTAAAAAAATTTTTTTAAACTTTTTTTGGGCGGGAAGGTAACTAGGTTTATTTATTCATTTTTAGAGGAGTTACTGGGGATTGAACCCAGGACTTCATGCATGCTAAGCAGGCCCTCTACCACTTGAGCTATACCCTCCCCCTTGTTCCAGAGCATCTTGTTTGAATCCATATTGGCACAGTCTGTCCAGTTCTGGTACAGGGGCTAAGGCCTTGTCTTTTTGTAATTGTGTGGCCAGAATCAACAAGCCAGCCCTGGCAAATCCTCTCTTTCTGGATATCCATATTCCTAGATGCCAGTTTTAAGGTCACAAGAGACATTTGAGGCCTTGATACCTTGAGTAATTCTGAATGCCAGGCCTTGAAATTTTAAATTTTCCTCCCCAAATCCTCCCCTCCAGTTCCTGGCACTGAGTACCTTGAAAATGCATACATTTTCTAGTGACAACGTAGCTGTCACTTGATAGTCACCTGCTCTGTAGTCCTATTTCGGCTGCTGAAGGATGGAAAAGGCCCTGAATTAGCCCATTTCTCACAGCCTCAGACTTCTGATCATTCTCCAGGAACACTCCCACTTTCTAGAAAACTTCCATGGAGGCTGTGTTAACCGGTAATTTCTAACCTGCTACTTTACGAGCTTGTTCCTCACACTTCACCGCAACCCATTCACCTAATGCTGCTTTTATCTGATTCCCAGTGGGACCCATGTAATCTTGATCCTTCTCATTTCTCCAAAGACTAGATTGCCAATCTCATTAGAGTTTCCACATTCTCTTGCAGAATTTGGAAGGGTGTTCCAAGAACTGACAATCTCCTTGAACTCTACTTTGAAGAGCTTAGAGTTTTGCTGGGGAGGGGACACTCCTGGCCCAGTTCCATGACAATATCAGGACTCCTGGAATAGTCAGAGAAGGAAAAAAGTCTGGAGCAGATGCAGAAGCACTTGGTGCCAGCCTTAGCTCCATCACTAATTAAATGGTGTAACTAAAACCAAGTCACTTAACCTTTTGGTGCCTCGTTTCCCTCATACATCAAATGAGAAATAATAACTAGATTTGTTGGGAGACAAAATTCAATAATAAGAAGGTGCTTTGAAAAATATGAAACTATACCAGTGTGAGGCAATTCTGTTATTATTAGCCTAAGTTGCTTTGGTCTTCCAATTTCAGTTGAAATTAAGCAATTGAACACAAAATACCAATTTCGTAAGGAGAATATAGCAGAATGAGCAGTAGTAAAAAGATCTATTTAATCTAGACTTTACATTTTTATTACGTGAAATCATTTAAAAAGAAATGGTATTTTTACTCATAACTTTGGTTTAAGAAAGGGAAAATATTGGAGCAATTGCAAAGAATTGGGCCATAAATTTTATTAGATTTCAACATCATTTAAATATGCTTCAAGTAAAGGTTATATGTTTGTTTCATGTTACCAAAATGGTAAAGTCAAATGATAACACCGTACAGAGAAAATTAGAATGACTCTGTCTTATGTGTTAAAGAAAGAGGGGTACTTTCTTAAAAAATATTAGTACTGGAACACTATCTATGCTCCCAACACAATTAATTAACCCCTGATGGTATTCCGATACCTTCTCAGTGTCTGTTGTTTCTTTGAGCTTGGAATATCTCTTGGACTTTCTCTTATCTCTTCAAGTCCTCTCCTCTTGTGCATTTGTTTTTCAGTCTGTTTGTCTGTCACTATGATCCTATCCGTTTCTATCACTAAAGACTTTCTGATCCACTGATGGCACCCTTGTCCTCTAACACCATGATGGAAATACACTTTTGAAGATATATTTTCTGTTACACAAAAGAATCCTGGACAGAAGGTAGGTAGATGCTATGACTGGTCTTAATTTTTATAGTAATGGTTTCTGGTTATTACTTATAAATATGAAAATGCAACTTAGTCAAAAGTAAAAATCATATAACCCCTGAGATAACCAATATTAATATCTTGATATTTATCTTTTTAGGTATTCTATTGATATTTATTGAAAGAAAGATGGGATCACTGAAAATCTGTTTACCTTTATGTTTAATGAGTGCCTGATAAGCAGCAAGCACAGAAATGGATGAAGGAGATTGAGAGATGTGATGGGGATACAGAGGGCAAAAAAAAGTTCTCTGCCTTCAAGTAGTTTCCAGTTTATAAAAACAGACTTACCACATGATCCAACAATCTGACTCCTGGGCATGTATCTGGAGGGAACTCTAATTTGAAAAGACACCTGCACCCCAATGTTCACAGCAGCACTATTTACAATAGCCAAGACATGGAAACAACCTAAATGTCCATTGACAGATGACTGAATAAAGAAGTTGTGGTATATTTATAGAATGGAATACTACTCAGCCATAAAAATGATAACATAATGCCATTTGCAGCAACATGGATGGACCTGGAGATCATCATTCTAAGTTAAGTAAGACAGAAAGAGAAAGAAAAATACCATATCGTATCATTTATATGTGGAATCTTAAAAAAAAAAAAGACAAACGAACTTATTTACAAAACAGAAACAGACTCACAGACATAGAAAATAAACTTACGGTTACCAGGGTGGGAAGGGGGTGGAAAGGGATAAATTGGGATTTTGAGATTTGAAGATATTAACTGATATATATAAAATAGATACACAAGTTCATACTGTATAGCACAGGGAACTATATTCAATATCTTATAATAACTTATGGTGATAAAGAATATGATAATGAATATATGTATGTTCATGTATGACTGAATATGAATGAAGCATTATGCTGTAACTAGAAATTAACACATTTGTAAACTGACTATACTTCAATAAAATATATATATATATATATATAGATATACAAAAAAGAAAAAAAGAAAGTACTTCCAAATCTAATGGATACAAAGAAATATAAATATTACTACCTTCTCCCAGTTATTCAATCAAACATGAATCTAACTATTGCTAGGAAGGGATTTTTCAGATATAATTAAGGTCCTAAATCAGTTGACCTTAAAGTAGGAAGATAATCTGAGTATGTCTGACCTTTTCAAATGAATCTTTTAAAATAAAGTTTTCTCCACATGGGTGGAGAAGAGGAAGCTAGAGATTTGAAAAAGGAGAAAGATCAGACACAGGAGGATTGCTGGCTTGAAAGATTAGGGTGTCCATATGTGGAGAAATGCAGTAGGCCTCTAGCTACTAAGAGAAGATCCTGGTTGACAGCCAGTAAGAAAATCAGGACCTTGGTTCCACAACTGCAGGGAACTAAACTCTGACAACAGTAAGAATGATCTTGGAGGACTTGAGTTTCCTCACAACTTCCAGAGGAGAACCTAGCTGGGCTGACACCCCAGTTTCAGACTTGGGACACCCTGAGCAGAAAACTCAGCCACGCTGTGCTTGACTTGGGTTGGGCTGTTATGTAGATGTGCGCTGATATGAATGGCAGCTGTACTAGGGTCCTACTTAGAGGTGTCCTTGAAAGTAAATAGTGAGGGCAAATGCTTCTAATGAATGGAACTTTAGGTGGTGCACTTAGACATTGCTTTGTGAGAAAAGAGGCATATCCTGAAGCTAGAACACATGTAAGTTCATGACTTGGCTAACTGGATAGGGACCTGAAAGTTCTGGGCTAGAGACATCTGAGTGAACATGTGCATGTGGGCACAGAATGAAAATATTTCTATCACATGCAACATGCTCAGAAAGGACTTACCGTGGAAGAGGCAATAAACAATCAGGTAGAGCAAAAACTCATCCAGTTGATATCAACCAGTCTCTTCTTCATCCACAACAGTGCCATCTCAATGGAAATATGAGTGAGTAGTTGTGATGGTGAGGAGGAGGCTACGCATGGACCCAGCTGCCTAGACTCTCATTTACCAAGACTGATGTAGCTACTGTTGCTACCAAATGTCCAATCCTCCAGCAGCAGAAACTAATACTGAATTCTTCAATATGGCACCAGCCCTCAAGGAGAACAGTCAGCTTTTTGGTAGCAAATTGATTACATTAGATCATCGTTATCATGAAAGAAACAGCTGGGTTTTTTGTTTCTTTGTTTTGGGTTTGGTTTTTTTTTTACAGAAAGAGGAAGATACTTCAGGTATTGACTTGCCTTTTTTGCCCACAGGGCCTCAGGTTTATATGGTGTTTGCTCCATTCATGTGGCATCCTACATACATTGTGTTAGACTAAGGAACCCATCTGACAACAAAGAAACTGTGAGAATGAGTGCATGACCAACAGATCCACTGGGCATGTCACATTAAACACCACCCAGAAAGCTGACAACACAGCTGAATGATAGTCCAGAGGCAATGCTTTGCAACAATGGAATACCATCCTCCAGTGTATGTCTCCAGTATGTACTTTAACCAATGCTTCTCAACCAGGGGCAATTTTGCCCCCAGAAGACATTTGGCAAAGTCTAGAGACATTGTTGGTTGTCACAATGGGTGGTTGCTACTGGCATCTAGTGGATGGAGACCAATGATACTGCCAAACATCTTACATTACACAGGAGAGCCCCACAATGAAGAATTATCTTGCCCAAAATGATAATAGTACCAAGGATGAGAAATCATACTTTAAACTAATGACGTTTGTAGGGTGCAATTTCTTTGTAGTTGAAAGACATTGGTCTGAGACCTGTGAGTTAGAAGCAGAAGTGGCCCACCTACCATCACTTCCATGTCTTCTCTCTGGCACACTGCACTCTCAAGAACACTCCTGAATAAATCGCTTGCACATAGCCTCTATCTCAGTCTGCTTCCTGGGGAACCCCATCTGTGACAGATTATAAATTAAGGCAAGGCAGTAGCAACAGCAACAAAGCCTGCATAGCAATTTTAGGATATTTTAAGGAAAAATAGAGTCCATTACCAATTGGATATAAAAGGAAGGGAAGATGGAAGACTTAATTATAACTTCCAGGTTTACTTGGACAAGTGAGTAATCAATGGTGCAGTCATCAAGATAAGGAATATAGGAATAGGAGAGAATTTGAAGGAGGAAAATGACCAATTTTTTTCTTGTATATTTTCATCACATGTATATATAAAAATACAACAACATAATATGTATAATGTTAGTTTGAATCACATGAAATTGCCATTTTTATTGGTCAAAAACTGTCAAATGTTGGCAGTTTCAAATAGTTCAACCTAATAATTACATATTAGCTTCCACATGGGGAAATTTACTATTTTTATTAAAGCTTATGTAGGCCATATATGATTTTAGAAAGGTAATATCTGTCAGATTCAAAAGATAATCTTTGGGGTAATGATACATCATTTACATTTAAGCTTCCAAAGCAAGAATATAAGTCACATATTATTGCTTTAAGGCACGTTAGGGGAACTTGATGAGATTGGAAACTGTTTTATATCAATTTTCTTGTGAGAGTTGAGACATAATTGCTATAAGTAGAGCCAGGAAAGGTCACAGATAACTTAAATTTTATGCCAAAGCTTTGAAAAACATGCTATCAACTGTCATAAAAAAGAATGTTAAGACAAATGTGGTATGGGATGGCATTTGTCTTGCCTATCAATAGGCTCTTTTGCAAAACCCAAAATGCCAAAATGCTATTTTGGGTGAGATCAAAACTTTGAACTTAACAGACAAGTGCACATTACCTTTATAGGCTGAAATATATACTTATTAAACCAAGTTCTACCAAGGCTGTAGCATGTAATGCTGATTGAAGATGGGCACCCAGTATTACTGATAGAACTGATTCAAAATGGTAGTTGAGGGGGTGGAGTTAGAATAAGACTTTCTGCTGCTTCTTTTAGTGTGAGCCTGAGAATTGGTTTTCATTCCTTCAGCAGAGAAGTAATCCACTGGGTGCATACTAATCTGATCAAAAATATTATGTTAAACCACCAACCTAGAGAGATAGAAAATGATAGAAAAATACATACAGAAAGAAAAATAACAACCTTCTTTCACTAAGCATAGGTTCAAGGACAGAGGAGTGGCATCATTCCTTGGGGGTAGGTTAGAGAATCTAAGTGAGAGATGTGGTGAAAACTGTCAATACAAATACCAGTCAGAATAGACTAGGTAGTTCTGAAGTTAAAACAAACAAACAAAATCTGAAACTCTCAATGACTTAAAACCACTAAGTTAATTTCTGGCTCACCTTACACGATCATTACAAGTTGGCTGCAGGCCCTGCTCCCCATTGTCCTGACTCCAGGACCCCAGTTGAACAAGAAACCGCTGTCTGGAACCTTGCCAACCCGCAAAGTGAGCAGAGTGGGATGAATTGCACGCTGGCTTTTAAAGCTATGTCCTGAGTAATACACATCCTTTTTGCTCACATAATATTGCCAAAGGAAGTTCAAGGCCACAAATAACTTCAAAGGGGATGAGAAAGTACAATGCTACAATATATCTGGGAGGACAAAATAAAAACATTTGGTGAGCAGTCCTAATGATACACTAAGACTGCCGCTTTCTTTCTAGTCTGTAGTTGAGACCAAAAAACGGCAGTGTTGGGAGTTGCAGTAGCAGAAGTGACGGAACCTTGGACAAGGCGGACCAAGGAGAGGAACAGTAAAGGCACAAGGCTGGAACACGCCTCACTACAGGAGGCTTTGAAGTTTCAGGTGCACAACAGCCTTCCCTGGAGATGTAAGAGGAACTATTTCTGCCAAGTGTGCAGGCACATAACTCCTAGACTGTGTTATCATCAGAAAGGAGAAGAAAAGATACCACAGGGAAATCAGACGTTTAAAAAGAAAGCTGTGACGTGAAAGAGTGTGACTTAAGGAATCCATTTCTCCTTGATGACACTCAGTAGTTCACAGTGGGTCAGTTTTCTTTCATCTCTCAACAACCTGCATTCAACTTCAAGTCATTGCTTGAAGGCCACATTATTAATGAAAACAGAATTTTAAAATAGAAAAAAGTACATTTTAATTACCCACTAAAAATGCTATTTCTGTATTAATTCCACATTTCTGTTGGTTTTTCTAGAATTTATATATTTGATATGATTTATTTAAATAATTATTCATTTACCCAATTGTCAGCCACTGTGTTAATTTTTATGGTTTTAATTTATAGGGATAGGAACAGTAACTAAGACACATGCATTGAAGACTTTGAGTGAGTTTAGACAGATTATATGTATCATAAATAATTCTGAGCAAATGGCATCGTTCTGCAGACTATCTGCTGCCTCTCAGAAATGTCCACAAAAGAGAGGAAGGGCACTTTCTATTGTCATCAGTCTTATATTTAATATTATGAATGAGATTTATCCAAAAGCAAAATGACCTGGTGATTTAAATCTTACATTGTTAAGTTTAAATATATCTATAAGACTGTTTAAAATTTTGTTACTGGCTATGTTGACCAACATCTTGTCACAAAACTATACTAAAGAAACTGAACAAGGTGGTTCATACATTTTTGTAAATTATATGGCCCACTTTAATGCTTCCTTCAACACTCAAACAGAATAGCAACTCCCCCATTTTATCTTGCAGTTACAGAAATCAAACAGTCCATAAAGCAGAAAAACAGAAAAACTGTGTTTTAAAGTGAGTAGTCACTTCCATCTTCACAGCTAGTGTGGAGAATTTTTGTTAATAAAAACAAGAAGGGAGAGGGGAGAGAGAGAAGCTTTTTTAGAGGATCTGAATTATTATTATATTTCAGTATCTAGCACAATGTCTTGTACATAGTAAATGCTCAATAACACCGAAGTTTAGTAATTGCAACAGGAGCTATATGGCCCTTGAAGCCTAAAAATCTATACTACCTGTCCCTCTACAGAGAATGTTTGCTCGCCGCAAATACAGTTCACAAGGTTCAGTCTCTCAGAGCACAGAGCAGGGTGGAGAAGGACAGGGGAATAAAAGCTGAAATGGCAAACAAACACTATTCAGCAGAAAAAGTAATTTCACATTTTGTCAGTATATATTTGAAATGAGTTCCTAGAAGTGGGGCTGCTGAATCAAGGGGTAAATGTCTGCCCTTTGAGGGTAATTTTTCCAGGTATCACCAAGCTTTCCTCCATCGGGCTTATTGCATTTGCATGGTCACTGGCAACATATGACAGGGCCTGTTTCCCCACAGCCTAATCAACAGAGTATCTCAAACTTTTGGATTTTTGTCTATCTGGTAGGTAAGAAGTGGTGTCACAATGTATAACTTCAATTTGCACTTCTCTTATTAGTAAAATTGAACATCTTTTTGAACACGCGTGGGACACTTTTATATCTTCTTCTCTAAACTACTATTTGTTTATGGGAGGAATAAGATTTTTTTCCACTGAAGAGTAGCGTACTGTAAACTGCGCTGAATGTTATAAATCTATAGCTTAGTGAATCTTTTAAAGTAAGTTTTCTCATGTAACAATCAACAAGCTCAAGTTATAAACATTCTCAGCATCTCTAAAGCCTTCCTCATGCCCTCTTTCAGTCATTATTCCCCCCAAAGTTAGTCACTATTCTGTCCATCATATATTAGTTTGATTTTTACCTTTCTAAAAACAAAATTGAACAGCATTTGCTCTTTGGTTTCTTTCATTCATCATTGTATCTGTGAGCTTTATCCATATTGTTAGTGAAGCAGTAGTTTGTTTTTTTTATTGCAATATGATAATCTATTTTATAAACATATAATTCATTCATTCATTGTACTGTTGATAGGTATTTAAATATTTCTAAGTTTTTGCAGTGAAGATTCATGCTGTTACATTTGTGCTCATGTACTTTGGTACACATATGTAGATATTTATGGACGATACACACCTCACAGTGAGCTAGTGGATCACAAGGTATGATTGTGTTCAACTTTAGCAGATACTGATGAAAGCATTTCCAAAGTGGCTGTATTCATTTTGACTCCCATCAGTAGTATCTTAGAGCTCCAGTTGCTCCGTATTCTTGCCAGAACTAGGCATTGTCAGAATTTTAAATTTAGGCCTATAAGTCAGATATTCATGTATGAAAAAAATAACTGTAGCCTCTAGCTTACACAATTCACCAAAATTTATTACACATAGATTTTAGGCCTAAGAGTGCTTCAACAGCCTTTAGTGAGAAGGGATTTATGGTCCATGTCAGAATAAGTTATGTCTCTTCTTGTAATTCAGTAAATTGTCTATCTATTTATCTAAATTTATATTCATATCTATATAATCACTATTTATTTCTATCTATGTGTGAGCATGAATTAGTGTCATTTTTTTGCTTTTAGTTGGCCCCAAATTCCTTGTGGTTGCAGAACTGACCCTCTCAGCTCTTAAAGGTCACCTTCAGTTTCCTACCATGTGGCCCTATCCATGGGCAGTTCACATCAAAACAGCTTACTTCTTCAAGACCGACAGAAGAGTCTCTTTTTTCAGTCTGCTGAGACAGAATCATAAAAGGTAACATAATCATGGGAGTCACATCCCATTACCTTTACCATAAGACATAACTGAATCAAGGAAGTGCCATCCACCACCTTTGCCATATTCTTAGTCAGAAGAAAGTCACAGGTTCCACCTGCACTCAAGGGGAGGGGATTATACGAGGACAGGATTGAGTGGAGTATGTCCATTCCAGAGCAATTATCACAATGTGTACACAACATGCCTGGAAGTAAGGGAGATAAGCAGCCAAGAAGGGCATTGCTCAAACTGTAAAATTAATATAAACCAAGGATGAATGATCAGGAAACTGAAGACAATCGATTTAGTAAAAAATTTATAAACTCACATCCAGTTTCTATACCTGAGTCAAGGTCTGACTCTAAACTTATTGATTGAAGAAGGAGGGACTCTGTAACACAATGATAAGTCACTTCCCAACAGGAATGAAAGGTATTTACTTGCAAAATCAAACTCTGGGGCAAGAGGAATACACAAACATTTTGAGGAATGTTAGATGTCAGGTCTGAGTTGACATTGATAATTAGAGACATAAAGCATCATCAGAGTCCTCATGTTAAAGTGAAGGCATTTGGAGACTAGATAATTAAAAGAATTTGGGCATAAATCTAGCTCACAGTAGTTGGTTCACTGAGTTCCCTGACTTGCAAAGTTATTGTTTCCTTAGTCCCAGGATATGTCATTGGAATGGAGATACTTGGTAGTTAATGGTTCATTAGATCACAGAATAAGAGCTTTCCAGTAGGAAGGCCAGGTGCAAATTTCTAAAACTTCTTTCCCATTTCCCCATCCCCACACTTGTGAAATATATTAAGACAAAAAAGCAACATTGCATCCCAGGGAGAATAGCAGAAGACCTAGAAGATGCAGAGGCCATGGGCCCATCATATGTTCATTTACCTTACTATTTTGACCCACTAAACAACCCAGATAGATCCTGGACAATGGAAATAGACTACTGCAAACTCAACCAACTAGTGGTGCTAATTGCAGTTACTATTGCTGAAGAGGTACCTTTGTTAGAGTAGATCAACTTCAAATACATGGTATTCAGTCATTGATTTGTCTAATTTATCCTTTACTTCCTTGTCTTTGTAAGAAAGAAGCATCAAAAGCAGTTTGTATTCATGTGGGATAAATGTTTATACTGCCCCATCACTAGGTTAATTTTCACACCCTCTGTCATGATATTGCCTGGAGAGACCTGGACAGTTTGGACATCTATACAAAATCACTTTGGTCCATTATATTGATGACATATTAATTAGACCAGATGAGCAAAAAGTGGCAAGATAAGTACATTGGAAACCTAGTTAAGACACATGCTCCAGAGAGTAGGAGAAAAAGATTACGAAGGTTCAAGTACTTGCCACGCCAGTTACTTTTTAGAGGTTCATTGGTTTGAATATACTATATGCACACTTGGGAATATTGCTCTACCTGCTCTGAGTGGGTACCAGAGCAGGTAAAGTCAGCGCAGCAGGTCCAGATGCAGCAGACCCTGTGGTGCAGAGGCCCCTGTGGTAGGGTAGCTGTGAAGTTAATGACAATGGGAGGATCACAGTTCCAGAACTTGTGGTTTCACAAGTCCACAGATAAAAAGGAACTGGACTCCTGGAGCTGTGCTGAAGGAACCACACTCAAAAAGGCTCATACACATTTGAACATGATTTAAATGAGGTGGTGGTGGACTTTGATCTGACGCTGCAATGGACTGAGTTTTACAGGGGCCTGAGACATGGTGAGTGTATTTTTCACATGAAAGGGATGAGAATCACTGGGGGCTGGGGGAATACATGGTAGGATGCTTATAACGTGGCTCCCTGTCATTTCCACCTTCTGGTACTCTTTCCCTTGAGTAATCCCTTCCCCTGGAGTATGAGCTGGATCCAAATACTTTTTTTTAACTTTACTTTTTATTTATTTATATATTTTTTAACAGGGATACTGGAGATTAAGCCCAGGACCTCGAGCATGCTGAGCACACGCTCTACCACTGACCTATACCCTCCCCACCTCTTTTAGAGAACAGGATATAGCAAAAGTGATGGGACATCACTTCTCAGATTAGGTTAAAGGCTATAACTTCTTCTGGTTTGTACTGTCTCTTTCTCTGGCTCTTAATGCCCGCTTGTTATGATAAGTAAGTTGACATATCATCAGATGCCTTAGTAAGAAGCCCATGTGGAAAGGAACTGAGGGCAGCCTTCAACCATCCGCCAGCAAGGACTGAGGCCAAGGAAAAGATGAAGAGGGCTGGTGATCATACAGGTGAGCTGGAGACAAATCCAAGTGATCCTTGGAATGACTGCAACTCAGGTGACACCGTGACTGTAGCCTGGGAGAAGTCCTAAAGCAAAGGACAGAGATAAGCAGTGCCCAGATTTCTGACTCACAGGAACTGGGAGACAATAAATGTTGTTTAAAGCCACTAAATTTTGGCGTAATTTGTTATAATGCAAGAGATAATTAATTCAATAGCATATCATTGTACAGCTCGAGGGTCATCTAATCAAGACCCTCCCCCATTTTACAGCAGAGGAAAATGAACCCCAGTGTAATTAAGTACGTTCTTTTAATATATCTTTTTTAAGATAAAAAAGGTTTTCATCACATTGAGATTTGTTTTATTTTCCTTTAAAATAGCACCGAATCTTTCAAGATGTTTAAATAAATGAATTCCTGAATCACATAATCATAGAGTTGGAAGGGAATTCAGAGATCAGCTAGTGGTCGCCACTCACTTTATAAAGGAGGAAACTAAAAATCTACTTTGAAAGAGTCCCTTTTGAAATTGCCTTCTAAAGTGGTTTACGAGCTCCGTGAGAAAACTCGGCTCATAACTTGAGGTCCCCTTATTTTCGAAACCCCAAACACTATAACCCAATTTAACCAACTGCTTTATTCACCGGTCTTGACTTTTGGCAAGCTTTAAAAAAATCAAATCCCCTGTCAAAAGATGAAGATTTGCCACTATTGAGGACAGTCAAAGAAATTAGCTTCAGGCTCTGAAAGCAATTTCAAGAGGAGTTCTAAAACTGTTTTAAGCAATGGCCGTACCGCTGGAATAAATGTATATCCTGTCAGGGCAGCTACTTTGACTGGGATATGGTAATTTGGATCTGTAATTTCTGCTTTGTTTCTTGAAAAGTAGAAACACTGTATATCAACTGTGCAGAAAGTAACAGCCATTCATTCCAAAACAGTGAGACAATAAAAATTTAAATAAAAGGTTTCAAACAGTGCTTCAGTCTTTGCTCAACAATCCACACCTATGATCCTGAATATGACCTTTTTGCATTTTGTAGCTATTTGGGTTTACGATACTCTTTCCGTGCGTTCTGTCATTAACTATTGATTTCTCTAACATTTTCCTTCAATATTATTTCGAATAGCGGGACTAGAATTGTCATTATGTGAACTATCAACCCTCAGTCCCTATCCTTTCATCTTTCCATACATCTTAATTGATGTTTAAAATGTAACCATTACAATTTTACAGCATAGATACTGAATTATAGATACATTTTCATGTTGCTTGTTCACTTTGTTGAATTGTTCGTGGCTACCTGGATCACCAATATTGAGAAAGATTCTGTGGCCTTATCTGGCCTCAGTGGGAAAGAATTCCATATTTTGTGAAGCCTGCCATGATCAAAGAGGAAAAGTAACCACATATATATTGATGACCTTCTTTGAATTACTGCTTTGATTCCTATTGCAATGAAGATATCTCTAGGGTGGATAATGCTTTAATAGACTGTCAGCCAGTTATACCTTAAAAGGAATAAAAGGTTTGCATTGTGTGGAAGTAGGGAGCACATACAGCTGGTATGCATTGGGAATATGGATGTCACCATGAGGGAAAATGAGACAGAATTGTTGCAAAGATCGTCTAGACTGCCATACTTCACGGTTTTATACTGGTTCAGTCTGAATTGCTTTAAGTATGTCTTCAATTTGGTAAAATTGCCTCTGTTCACCATTCAGGAATAGTGCAGAAACCTGGAAAATTCATATTTTCACTTATGTTTCAAGGACATTGATTTAATCTCAGCTTCTCTGTACTAAGACAGGTTGATTTCCCAAGGTATCATTTGCCTGGAAAGAGGGCAGAATTTATCAAGGTCATAGCACATGCTGGAAAAGCCCCTTGGCGGAGGTATTTTGTGACATTCCTGGATGTTGAATCAGGAAGCGATCTGTCCCATTCACCTCGATGGTCAATGGCCAGTGTTTGGATGTGACTACCCTTTCACCTGGGCTGGGGTTCAGCGACTGTGAATTGGTAAGTCAGAACCCCTTCTCTTGCCTGCAGTAATAACTAGACACAGAAGGGAAGCCATCAGGAAAGTTTGAGAACAACTCACGCAGGCACACTTTGACCCTAACAACCTGAATCAGTTCCAGCTTTGCCTGATGTTACCCTGGAGCTTTTCTCCCCGCCACGTTCCTCCTTCCTCCCTCTCACTGGTCTATGTATCTCTCTCCAAATCTCCCATTGACGTCCTTTTCTTTTTCTTATTTTTCTACCTCCCTTTGCTGTAGTCATTCAGAACTAAATAGAGTGCCAACCTCTTACCAATCCATAGTGTATTACTGTGACCTGAATCCCATTTTCTCAGTTACCATTAAAATGGTAGTTCATTCCTTACAGCTTCCTGACATAAGCTTGGACTGGTTCACACTAAATTTTCACTCTATCCCAGAAATCTAACTTGGTCCGGACTCCAGTTCACCTTTATGCTAACTCGATGTCTCTCTAAGAGAATTAGCCTACTCAGCATTATCTAATTTTTTCTTAAAGTTTGAGGTAATATTTAAAAATTTGGGAGAAACTGTATTAATTATAGACAAATTTGTTAAAAAAAGTTTTTTTAATTCTAATGTCCTTCCAGCTGGAAGAAACAGGATACTTTGTTGCAGAATGGCTGAAGTTTATTTTTTCTTTTATTTTACTAAGAAAAAAGTGGAAAACATCAAAGTATTCAGATTTTCTGAAGTCAAGGCTTTGCTTTGGTGGGTTGGGAACTTTTCTGAACCCTTTCTATGAGAAGTAATTGGATGTGTGCATAAAATGAATTACAATTCAAACCAGTCACCACAAGCATACCAATTGGCTCCCCTGAAAATACAGCCAATTCATTACTCATGAATTCTCAAAAATCAGTCTGGCAAAGTGAGAGAGAAAAAAATGATTACAATTCTCATATCACTGATGATTTAATATATAAATTAGTTTGTATAATTGGGTATTTACAGTGACACAACTCAATTATGCTTTCTTTAATAGATTGGAGATCTCACACCACTAAATGCTACCTCTCTGCACCATGACCCCGCCCTGCCTCTGCCAGTGAGAAACAGCACAGACCACCACCGTGTGCCTTAAAAATCCCTTCTACCGAAAGGGCTCACTCTTCATTTTATATAACAATCTTGTCTCCAGTGTCTGATACGGATCTCAGATACAAGATATGCTATGAATTATCTGGGTGGGGAATGGAAAAGAAAAGCATATTGTAAGCAGTTTATTCCTGTAGCTCTGAAAGAGAATCTTCATCCCCTTAATAGAAGGAATGAAGCTGGGTACAGAGAAGAAAATTGGTACCCATGCAATTCTGTGCTCCCAGAGGTAGAGTCTTAATGAATTTACCTGAGGGCTACATAGCACCTTTGGAAACTACCTTGTTAGCCAGCTGTTTGTTTCTGGCTAGTCTCAATTAATGTGCATCTTAAAATAATAGCATGGTCAGAAAAAGCTTTCAAAAACCTCCAAAACGGCATCTCTGTCTCTCAAAACAGAACATCATTGACCAAAAGGATGCTTTAGAGTGAATGACAAGTAACATCCTGAAAGGGCAGGCAGGGTAAGGCAGATAGAAAGCCGGGTCCCTTTGAACAAGTCTCTAACTGCCTAGGTAATCACATTTCTTACAGGGCATCTTTGGAGGAGATCATCAAGAGGACATGACCACCAGGTGACCCAAGAACTGGACCTGGGTAATCAGAGGCTCCTCCCCTCCTCTCCTATGCTTGGAATGTAGTTTCCCCCATTGTTCCCACAGTGGGAGGCATTTTCAAGGATGTAGCTTTGAGAGAGCAATGTGATGTTGAGGCCATCTGGATGGTACAAGTGACAGAACCCAGTTAAGGCCTCTCTATATATTTTTAAGATTGGTGGATGGGCCCAGAAATCTATGCATCTTGCGGCTGCCCAAGACAAGCCTGGTGAGTAAGTTCCTTTGCTTATCAGTCCTTCCACCTACCAGCCAGGAGTGGTCTGCCTCTGTCTTCAGTCTCCCCGACCTTCAAGTCTGGGGATGGTTTTAGATTACACCCGGGAAGCTCCCACGGAAATCTGTGAGCCAACGGGCATATAAATATCTCTTTTCATTATATTAACCCAAGAAGAAAACATAAAAGGTGCAACTTGAGGGCAAATGTCAGTAACAAGAGGGAAAGCCTGCAGAGAGAATCAGAAACAGCACAGGAGTGTACAGATTATAGGAAAAAATAAAATAAAAGCAAGCTTGAGTCACAGAAGTAAAAGCATTGAGGCAATTAATGGCATAAACATATTTTTAAAAAGGAAGAAAAACTGAAAAGTGAAAAAAAAAAACTTGAAGGATTGGCACTAAAGGTAACAAAAGTCTAGTAAAAAGGGTTGTATCTAGACACTGAGGTAGCTGCAGTGGCATATCCTATCTAACCACAACAGGAATTCAAATACAGACAGAACTTCCTGAATTCTAGAATTTTTCCATCTCACTCTGGAGATGACAGACAGCTCAAGCGGTAGAATGATTTAGGACGTTGTGGAGAAGTAAAGAGAAAAGCTGATTTAGAAGACAGAAAAAAAGGTCTTAAAAGAGATCCATGTGATTGAAGTCTGAAAATGTTGGCACTAACACAGAGCAAGATTTTCCCTTAAGGGAGCAGACAAGGCTAACAGATTCTTTGCTATTCTCACACAAGGAATGCTTTCCCGAAATTCGTGCTGAATATTTGCCCCAAGGGGGCATGAGTAACATTTGTAACTTTCATTGTAAAGGGTCTTTGTTAGAAACTCTCTTTTCTTACTATTTACAGGCATGTCTCATAGATGAGGAAAAAATGTGTACCTTTTCAGTCCCCAACAAGATAAAAGGAAATTGCAGTTGGATTTTACTAAACCTACGTATTCTGCGTGGAGGAAAGTTGGGGAAAAAGGGCCAGAATCCACTGTGTGCTGGAATGATCTCTGGGAATCGTGTGTAGGGGGTTAGATGGAGCATCTAAGTAGAGGCAGATTTATTGTGAGGTCAGTGGAGATCGACCCGTAGGGCCCCTCACTTGTATGGACCTTAAATGGAAATTAATGCTTCGGGTACGATTTGATTTTTTCACTATTGTTTTAATTTTCTTTTTTTTGATGTCAGAATAATTCTTATTAACAGTATTATTTTTTATTCCTTCTGTTTCATACTTTACTACTTTTCACCTGAATTTTTTCAGGCCTTTAATGTATAATTTATGTATGACAAAGGCAGTGTCATTTATATAGTCCAAGTTAATGTCAATAATGTCTCATTTGTTTCATTGAAATATCTCTAAAAGGATCATAGAACGGGCCTCTGAACAGCCACAGCTAGGCCGTTTCTCGTTCTCACAGCTGTTTCCACGTGTGGACGTTAGTAAGTCCTGATGCCACCCGTCAGTACCTCTGGGGGCCCAGTGACCGCAACTCCCTGACTCATGTTTCCTGGTTTTACCACCTGAGAGGGATTGAGGGATTGCCCCCCTCACCTTGGTTTTAATTTTAAAAAAGATCTCAGTTAAGTGTAGTGTGCACTATGTAGAGCATTTTGGACATAAGTTTGTTTTGGTAATTTGTGTTCTTTTTCTTAAGGGGGGTCCTCAAATTGTCAAACCTTCAGGACCACAAAGCCCACACCAGCTTCTGGCTGGTCAGGCCTCCTGAAGCATTCAGCAGCCCTGGGTTGGGGAATCAGAGCAGTTCAAACACTCAAGCCCCTGGTGGCTGTCACTGTGGTATTGTCTGGATAAGTAATGACATCACAATTGACAGGAAATGCAGTTATGCTTCCAAGTTGACCCTCCCTTTCCACGTGGTTGAGACTCAAAGTACTGTCTAGACTAAAATAGGGAGTTTTCTCAAATACTGACACATCTTAGAACATTATGTCATCCCCATGTAAATAATTATTGCCAGGAGAGTCTGGGGGTGAAGGCAGAGTGGGTACAAAATCAATGCAGGATTTGTTAACTTATTATAGAATAAAAATAATTAAATTTTGTGTGAATTTTAAGTCTTAAATATCCTCTCCCATGAGATGCTCATCAAGTTATTTCCTGTTTAAAAAAATCCCAATTTTAGCAGCCTTAATTTGGCACTGCAAATATAACAGAAATACCTAGAACGGGGACCAATGAGTCCCTGGTAAATACAATATTGCTTAACAAAGAATAAAAGGAGGCAGAGTTTCAGAATTAGCATCTCAGTAGTGAAAGCCTCTTTTCTAAATCTTTAAAACATTTGTAGAGAAAAGAATTGGCAAACACCCCATTCCTCAAACTGCAGGGAGATGCCTAAAGTTTAGGAATCATATCTCGGAGTCTCTTTAAGAAAAAAAAATTGGAGTCAATATTAAAGGCTAATTTAATTAATTACTCAAGTAGACTCCCCCTTCCCCCCAGTATAGTAATGTTCTGAAAGCTACTTGACACAAGTACAGGGCCCAGGGAAAGGTAAAAGAGCTGTGTCTTCATAATTAAGAAAATTATTTTTTCAAAATTATTTTCATCTGGTGCCCATATTAGGTGGATAGAATGTTTTGTGTGGCATCCTCAATGTTCTAAGAAGTGGATATTTCACATATAAATCCAGATCTCTGAATAGTGAGAAGAGTGAGAGAGACACACAGAGAGAGACAAAGGTGACAACTCTGTCTACATTCCTGTAAAACAGCAATATTGAGAGGTGTGTAACAGCTGTGCCCTTTGCAAAGGCATGAAAGCTCGTTCTACTTGGCCACAATCCCCATCTTTGCCCATTAATAGTACAAAATCTATTTCACTCATTTATATCATCTGCTTAAAGTCCAAATGCTTCAATTTGTGATTCTTGGATTCAAATGCCCTATTCTCCCCAAATTAATGACTTTTCTTGGATATGTGTTTCACCAAAATGTTCTTTAATTAGGAAGATCAGCTCAACTATAGCATGTACTGTACAATATCGGAAAAAAAAAAAAAAAACAACAACCCAACAAAGAGGCTCCTGCTTTACCATTACCAATGGCTCAGAACCATTTCCCCTCACCTGTTGTATGAGGCTTAGGTATCCACCTGCTTCACTGACATCTTGTCAACCCCTGGGGCTGCTATTCCATTTCAAGCATCAGATGTAGGGTGTTTATTTTAGGGGAAATGCATGAAACTGAGCAGAACCCAGCAAGGCCCTCCTGGGTACAAAAATCCCTCTGTGTCCCCCATTTCTTGTTTATAGGAAAAGGCTTTGGTCTGGTAGGCTTTCCAAAGAGCAGACTCAAGCAGCTGCTAATTAGGGAAGTGAAGAAATACAGAAACAAAGGAAAAGCAGTCAAGCCAGAAAAGTAATGATGGTTTAAACAACAGTTCAGCAATAAAACAGAGTCCTAGTTCCTCTAAGGATATGCTTAACAATCTGATGCTCATCTTGGAGTTTTTCTGCAGAAATTAAGACCTCCACCTTGTGGAGGATGGTGACTATGGGTTAACCACAAGCACGTAGATCCTAGACTGGTTGGAACCAGAAGGTTGATGATTAAAATTCCCAAAACATCATCCTGTTGCCTCACCACCAACCAATCAGAATAAAGTCCATGAGCTGCAACCCTCACCCCAAATGTTGCCTTTAAAAACCCTCCTGAAAAGTCATTGAAGAATTGAGCTGAGGATAAGCTGCCTGTTCTTCTTGCTTGGTGCCCTGTAGTAAGTGCTGTACTTTCCCTCATTACAACTCAGTGTCAATAGATTGGCTTTGCTGTATGGCAGGAGAGGGGATCCAAGTTCAGTTCTGAGTGTTCTGTGGAGGTGGGTAAAAATTCAGGCCGATGACTACCAGATAAATACGTTTGAGGGAGAGGATGTTACCTGAGGACATGGGAGCTAAAAGAGTTGTGGAGAAGCCCACAAGGGGAAATTCTTTGTAAAATCCAGTTCTTAGTTGTTTTCCCTTTTCATTCTCAGGCATAACCTTTGTCATCTACATTACACTTCTCTTCTGAAACTGCCCTAGTCTTTTAGCAAAGAAGTTTGCATTTGACTAAACATCTAGTGTAGTAGTCTTTAAGAGACTGAAGTGATGGGTTAATAAAAGGAAAGGAGGCTTTCTCATTCCATGAATTTCTGGACCAGGGAAGAGTGGCGGTTCTGGTTAACTGTTGCTGGGTAACAAGCACCACCAAAACTTGAGCTGCAAAATAGCAACCATATTATTATGCTCAGAAATCTGTGAATTGGGCAGGACCTCGCAGGGGTTCTCACATGGCTCTGTCTTCATGCAGTCTTGGGGCCACTCCACATGGTCTTTTTACATAGTGTCTGCAGCCCTGAGGCCACTTGGGGAGGTCAGAGTTTTTACATACCAGCGGAGAACTCTAAGAGTGAGTGCAACATTTCCTGTATCCTCACCTTAGGAATTTAAAAGTCACTTCTGCAACATTCCATCGCTGAAATCAATCTCTAAGACCAGCGAGGATTTAAGAAGAGAGGAATTAGACTATGCCTCTCCATAGGAGAAGCAGCAAAGAGTCTGTGGATATATTTAAACCACCACTGTGGCCGTGTAAGCTTCTAGGGTACATGGTGACCCAGATTTCAGGCAGTCATTAGCACTACAGACGGGGACTCCATGGCAGAGCTGGGAACTAAGGGGCCTGATTCAGATCAGTGCTGAGCTCTGCAGGGGGACCCATTCAGCTGGGTCAGGAGGATCAGACCTTTGGATTGCGCCTAAAAAAAGACAGAATACTGACATTGGAAAGGGGAATGGAAAGAGGTGGAATCATTTTTGTGAGATTGTTGAATAGAAAGCAGTGAACCAGTTGAAATAATGTCAATATCTCATTTATTTTGTTGACACTTAACTGGTTATCTCAAACACATGCCACAGCACTGAAGAAAACTGAAAAGATTTCAGAACAGCCAAAATAATAGAAAGTCTAGATATTAATGTTTATTTTCTTCCTCATAAGAGGGCCATTCCTGGCTTGACCCAAGAGTTTCCTCTCTCTTACTTTACATGCAGTTAGGATAAATGCAGTTTGTGGTATTTTGGCTGATAGTAAATTTTAAGTGGCTTAGTAGGTTGGTGGGGACAGGGGTGGGAGTCACTGCTAGAAGGAAGTTCACCGGCAGCAATAAGAAATAACTCAGTTGTTAAGCCTGAATGGCTTCCAAACCCTAGCATCTTTCTCCCATTTTCCATGTTCCAGTCTTCACCATATGAAACCCTGGGGCCAAATGTACAGACTCATCTTCGTGTCCAGTTCCCAAGGTCAATAGAAACTTAACATTGGAAAAACCCCTTTCTGCGGCTCAGCACTGGGTTACCTTTGGTGTGGATCTGAAGTTGTGTCCCTGCTCTAGTGAAGTTCTTTTGGCCCTCTCATTCCTGAGCACCTCAATCCTCCTAACGCCTCTAACGGGGCTTCAGTCCAGGTCCTTGTGTTCAGGGTGTTATGTTGACTCCTCATGTTCAGATCCCTTCTGGACTGGGGTTCTGCCCTCCTAGGGGATATCCCAGCCCATGAATCCTTGTTTCATTAGTAGGGCTGTTTTATCCTGTGACAGACATTTACAATGCCCGCTCCCAACTGCCGAACTACTAAGTGTCCCTAATCCAAGCCCCAAAGTCAGGCTGTCCTCATGTTAGGAGGTCCTGATCTTTCATTGCAAAACTCTATTGCTGACTGTCCAGGACACAGCTGAAGAATTGAGGGGGTGACCAAATCTGACCCGACGTTTGCCTCTCTGGCTGAACCCCTGTTGCAGGCACTGTCCACTGTCTGAGTGTACTTACTGCCCTCTAGTGGCAGGTCCAGTGCTAGATGATGTAGGTGTTATTTCTCTTCCCCTCCTGCCTCATCTGCTCTAAAGGGCTGGCCAATAGTCTCGCTCCCTTGATACCCTAGATACGACCTCAGCATCCCCAAATTAAAGGGGCAGAAAGAAAATGTACATCCATAAAACAAATACAAAGTCAAAAGAAAGACTGTGGGATTATTTTGCAAACAAACAAACACCTCAAGAATAACACTAACGTTAACTTACATTTACTGGGCGCGTCTCCAAGCCAGGCTCTCCTCAAGCCCTTTACATGTGTGAATTCGTTTCAGCCTCACAACAACTAGGAGAAGCTGTGCTATTATTATTCTCATTTTGTGGATGAGAACACTAAGGCCCTAGTGTGCAAGGTTATATGGCTGAGTGAGGGGAGCGGGGCCAAGTTTCAAGGCTGGGGATCTTGCCCCAGAATCCTCACTCATGCTCATTTTTCTAAGGCCTGGAAAGATGTCAGTGTGTTCTGGCCCAGTATGATGACCCAGGCCCACAGTGATGGTCCTGAGTCATAAAAAACATTCAGATCTGTTCTAGAAGGCAGAAAATTGCATAAGATACTTTAAATAATTATCTCAAAATTGATTTAAAATAACAGCCCTTTGGTGGGTAGGGTATAGCTTAGCGGTAGAGCACAAACTTAGTAAGCACGAGGTCCTGGGTTCAATCCCCAGCAACTCCATTGAAAAAAAAAATGGATAGCCCTTCAAGGGGTCAGCTTCTATTTGGAAAATGAATTTATGAATTATTGCTATCTTATTGCCATTCATTTTCTCATCAGGTTTATTTAGTACTTGAGACATACCACATCTTTAATGTAGACTGAATCTTTACAGGGCATAGGTATATACACTAATACATTTCTGGAGTTACACCAGAAACACTCTTATTTACGGTGTAACTTTGATACCACACAATTTCTGGATTATACAACTCTTTTCAGAGTTACTATCAAAAATAACCAAAACTGGTACACTGGAATCACATAAGAGAGAATATGCCCCAAACTGAAAATAATTGGTTAACTCCATCCCCCTCCCCAACACTGTAACACACTGAAGAACTTAGATACTTTAAATTTTATTTTTCTAAATGTTTGACCAGGTGGCCAAAAGAAAATGTTGTTCCCTACATTATATTTCTTAAAAAATGAATTCCAATTACCTCACAATTAAGGCACAGTTAGTTTGTTACAGGTCATGATTTAATTGCATCAGGCTGGATTTTATTGCCAAATTATCTTGTTAGCATCCAGAGCCTGTAGGCCGCTAAAAGTCTAACTAAACGAAACATTCTGTCATAAATCTTTTCTGGGAAAAGATGGATAGGGGTATTAAAAACACATAAAAATGAAAAAAGAAACCATCCAGGACATTAAATGTTTCTTAAGAAGTGTCCAACATTGGTATTGGTTAAAAGGCAAGGCATCACATGAGAATTACGGTGAGACCTTTTAACAAATACTTGGGCTTAACCCCAGAATGATTAAATCAGGAACTTAGGGAGCAGGCCTTGAACATTGTTGCATTTAAAATTTCCCCAGTCAGTTCTAACATACAGCAAGCTTGAGAACACTGATCAAGGCCAGGGGTTGGTGAATTGTGGCTGTTGGCCTGGCCATTTTGTAAATAAAGTTTTATTGGAACCCATTCACACACATATTGTCTATGGCTGCTGCTTTGGGGCGGCAGGGGCAGAGTTGAGTAGTTGTGAGGGAGATGCTGTGGCCCTAGAAGCCTAAAATATTTACTCTGTGGCTCCTTAAGAAAAGGCATTTCAACCCCTGCTGTATGCTAATTAACATCACTGTATTTGAGTAGTGTTATTTAGGTGTGTTAAATTTGCTCAAAAGAAGGGAGGAGGGTTTAGAAGTACAGTATGTGTTATCCTCCCTTCATTATCCTTCCAGGAAGTTACATGCATCATTTCTGCTTACATCCCACTGGTTAGAACTTGGTCACGTGGCCCTACCAAGCAGCAAGAGGGCCTGGGAAATGTAGTCCTTATTATGATAGTATCGCCCAGTTAAAATTCAAGTGTTCTATTACTAAAGGAAAAGAACACGGATGTTGGGTGACTAAAAGAAACCTCTTCCACATCAGTCTGTTTTCATACTGAAAGACTATACTCAAATCCTGTAACACAACAGGAAGAAATACTCTTTGGATCAGAAAACAAACAAAGACAGATGGATAATCCATTTGCCTTCATCTCATGTTAAAACATTTGAACCTTCAGCTTTTGCATATGATATGCTCACTGACTTAGTCTCTAAAGGAGAACAGAAAATATTTTTCAATTAGAAATCTCTCTATAATCATAGGACTTGTGTTTGATTCAGATACCCAAAACTAATGGAACAGACTCTCCTAACATTTGCTGCCATATTTGATGGCTGGGGTGAGAATTTGTGTCCAAGCTAAATAGTTGAAAGTGAAAGGGATGCTATTAAAAGCTGTACTTGGACAACAGGGATACGCTGGAAAATTGATCAATAGTCACCTTAATTTTGATTTACACTTTGGGTAAGCATTTTCTAATTTAGGATAAAGAGAAAGGAAAGAAGGAAAAAAACCTCAGTGTGGAGTCTGATCTAATGTTGACCAATCATTGAGCCAGATGGATTATCATTACTTTAGGGAAAAGTCATAAATAATATTATCCTCACACTGATATAAATAAAATGTTGTTATTTTAAATTTCAAGAGACTGTATTTTATTTTATCATTTAAAAATTGTGGTAAATCTTTAAGTTAACCTAAAATTTGTGGTCTTTGTGGGAGTCAAACCAACAGGTAGTTCACATATGACAAAAGCTTGGGAAACATTGACTAAAAGATAGAATTACTTGGAGGGCATACAGACTTTTAATCACAATATAGCATAGGTAACAAAAGGCATGTCGACAGGTCTTGGCAATTCTTTTAATATCTTAAAATCTATTCCCTTCTATCAATCCTTTTCACTACATCTCTATTGCCATTATTCTAATTGGATTCCTTGTCTCCGATGCATTTGTCCCCCAAATCCATGCATCACCCTGTTCCCAGGGCAAGTTTCTAACTTGCAAATCTGCTCATGTCAATTTCCTTCTAAAGTCTTTCCAGGATTCCTCATGCTCCCCATTGCCCTTCAGGGTCAAGTCCAGACAGGGCTATATAATTTGTGGGACCCATTACAAAATGAAAATGTAGGGTCTCTGGTTCAAAAAGCAGGGAAAATAGTGCCATTCAAGGTAATGGAATATAAACATTTTCCCTTTCTTCTGTGCTGTGTCTTTCAACTTGTCACAGTATTTTTATGTGCTATTTAATGTCATTCTAAATAAAGATAAATTAAAATCTTAAATTATTAAAATAAATTTTTCTGTTCATGGTTATATAGTGGAATGCCAATTTTAAATGTAAAAATAAGTGTTAATTCAAATGTAGAATTACCAGAATCACACAATTTCTGTTTTACAGCCTGTATGTGCACATGTATAATTGCTGCATGAAACCAGCTCAACTGGTTGTGTTTTGCTTCTTGACCCCTTTACTCTCTCGCCTTCAGTCTTGGCAAAACATCCCTCCAGCCTGCCTCACCGCACCCGCCTCATCGCACTTGTTACACAGGCTCTGAATATTAATCTGGTTCATTTCTCCTTGCAACTAACCTGTGAGTTCTACGAAGTCAAATAAATATGTTTTTCACCTTTGTTTCTCTAGTGTTTAGCAAATTATAGCTATTCAGTACCTGTTTATGGCTGAATAGGTAAATGACTAAAAAATTAATTAATGATGACTCCCATTTCTCAATTTCCAATTCCTAGATTCAACAGACAGAATTCCCAATTATGTTTTTCAAAGATTCCCAAGGATAGAAATTCTACAGCCATCTTCTGTAAATATATTTCTTATACTTTACCAACTTGATAGTTTTTTCTTACTGTCAAATGGTAAGTTTTTCTGTCTGCTCACTACTCTTTCAGGGACACTGAGCAGGACTTGTTTTGGTCATGTGCAGGGCAAAGATTCAGACAGACTAGGGGCAAGCCTATCTCTAGTCACTTTCCTAGAATCTTCTGGTGAGCTACTTAGTTTTGGATTAGCTAACTTCCTTGAAGAGTTAGGGCAAGGACTATGTCAGAGCATGAACACATGGTAACTTTCAAGAAAAGTCATTCTGCTCCCTTCTCCGTACCAGCCATTTAAATACAAGCACCCCTCACTCTTAGAAAGTTCACTTTACACAACTTTGCTTTTACAAAAGACCTATATTGGTACCTGTTTTTGCTAACAAAAAGAAATTCAAAAAGGGTTTTCATTTTACGAAAAAAAGGCAAAAAGCGAAAATAGCATTCACTATTACAGAGGCAGTGCACACCCTGAGTAGGAGAGAGGTACCACCAAGCTCCTGCCCCGGGAACTAGACTCAGCATCAAGCCATCAAGCTACTAGAGCCATGAACTGTGTCTGTGAGCATCTGGGCTGGATCTCAGTTTACAGTGGTCCTGCCTTATCTGCGGGGGATGTGTTCCAAGATCCCCAGTGGGTTCCTGAAACCATGGATGGTACCAAACCAGAAAGATACTGTTTTTTTCCTATACATACATACCCATAATAAAGACCAATTTATAAATTAAGCAACATAAGAGATTAACAACAACAGCTACACAGAGGCACCCCAATGTTCATAAAAGCACTATTCTCAATAGCCAAGACAAGGAAACAACCTACATGTCCATCAACAGATGACTGGGTAAAGAAGCTGTGGTATAATTATACAATGGAATACTACTCAGCCACTAAAAAGAATAAAATAATGCCATTTGCAGCAACATGGATGGACCTGGAGAATGTCATTCTAAGTGAAGTAAGCAGAAAGAGAAAGAAAAATACCATATAATATCACTCGTGTGGAATCTAAAAAAAAAAAAAAGACAAATGAACTTATTTACAAAAGAGAAACAGACTCACAGACATAGAAAATAAATTTATGGTTACTGGGGGGGAAGGGAGTGGGTAGGGATAAATTGGGAGTTCAAGATTTGCTGATATTAATATATATAAAATAGATAAACAAGTTTATACTATATAGCACAGGGAACCATATTCAGTATCTTGTAGTGACCTATGGTGAAGAATAGAATGAATGTACATATGTTCCTATGTGACTGAAGTATTGTGCTGTACACCAGAAACTGACACAACATTGTAAACTGACTGTACTTCAATAAAAATATATTAAAATAATAACAGCTAATGATAAATAGAACTGAAAGATATTCCATAAATTAAAAAATGTGAATGTGGTCTCTTTCAAAGTATCTTATTGTACAGATGTAATGCCTTTTCCCTCTTAACTAAGCACTGATCATGCACTGTGGCTGCAAATTTTGCAGCTTGAGGTGCAACAGCAAAACTAGCACAAATTTATTTTTGCTTCTCCCCAATTTCACTTATAGTAGATTCATTCTTACCAAAGATCTTAGTAACCTCAGCATGTTTTTTGTTTCTTTCCTTATTAAATCGAGAACTTTCACCTTTTCATTTAAAGGAAGCACTTTGCAGCTTCTCTGTGACATAGCAGAATTGTCAGCATCACTACTCTTATGCTTTGGGGCCATTATTAAGTAAAATAAAGGTGGCTTGAACACAAGCACCGTGATACCACGACAGTCGATCTGATAAGCCTGATACCTACTATGTAAGTGACTAACAGACGGGGTTTGCTGGACAAAGGAGTGGTTCACATCCTAGTCCTGGGTGGGATGGAGCAGGACAACACGAAATTTCCTCATGCTACTCAGACCAGCATAAAATGTAAAAGTTATGAATTATTTCTGGAATTCTGCACTTAATTATTTTCAGACTGATGTTGTCCAGGGTAACAAACCTCAAAAAGCAAAACTGCCTAGAAGTGGGGAATTTCTGTATTTTGTGCATCCATTAGCAAAATGTATCCTTAGAGTTTCATAGGAACGCTCTACTTTTGGATAGCGGGGAAACCTGTATCTTCTACACATTCAGTACAGCAGTTGTCTTATCTCTGAGATAAGTAACTTTATATCATTGTATCTTAAGAGAAGGCCACTCATGGTCTAAGAAAATTTGAACTATGTTAAAATTTGTATGTATATGTGATTCTTGTTATGTGGTTTAATACATCCCCCCAATACATGTAAGTTATACACTTAAATTTATTGAATTTTATTTTATGTACATTATACCTCAAAATACCTAATATAAAGAATAACAAAGATATGCTAATGTCATGTCTGTTTCACCTCTAGTATCTATGTTTCTCTTGATTCAGTCTCCCATAACTCTCCTCTTTCCTGGATCCTTTCATGGTGTTCTCTGAAATTCATACTCTGTGAGTTTGCTAGGTAAGTCTACCATAACCAAATACCACAGAGTGGGTGGTTTAAACAAGAAAAATGTATTTTCTCTTAGCTCTGGAAGCTGTACGTGCAAGATTAAATTGTTGAAAGGTTCGGTTTATCCTCTCTCCTTGGCTTGCAGACGTCTGCCTTCTCACTGTCCTCACATGGCCTTTTCTGTTTCGGCATCCCTGGTGTCTCTCTTCTTCTAAGAACCGCAGTCATACTGAATTCAGGCCCCATCTTATTGTCCTCAGTGTAATTTAATCACTCTCTGAAGGCGCTATCTCCAAACACAGTCACAGGGACTAGAGTGCACCCATATGACCTCATTTAAACTTATTACCTCCTTACAGACCCTATCTCCAAGTACCTTTCCATTCTCAGCTACTGGGAGCTGGGATTTCAACATATACGTTTTGGGGGTTACACATAACATAGCCCGGAACACTCTCCTATTAACAGAATCCTCTAGTTAAATTCTTGTTTTAACTAGAATGGACTCACTCCAGCAAAATACTTAGCATATGCTTTTTTTCCCAACTGGGAAATATTTTTCATCTTATTTTTATTTTGCTAACTCTTATTTATCCTTTAGGTCTTAATCTAAACATCCCAAATATCACTTCCTTAGGGAGGCCACTGCTTAACCCTCGGGTTAGGTCCCCTGTTTCATGTTCGTGACAGCACCCTGTGATTCCTTTATTATGTGAAGGGTTTTTTTTGGTCAGCTTTACTGATGCATAATTCATATGCAACAGAGCTCATCAATTTTCAGTGTACAGTTTGAGTTCTGAGAAAATTATACAAAGGCATATCCACCACCACAATCATGAAATAAAACATTTTTATTACCCTGAAAAGGTCCTTTAGGCCCATTTGCAATTAATTCCCTCTACCCTCAAACAATCACTGGTCTGTTTTCTATCGTTACTGGTTTCCCTTTTCTGGTGTTTCATATAAATGGAATCATACAGCATGCAGTATTTCCTGACTGCCTCCTTTCACTTATCACAGTGCTTTTGAGCTTCACAGACAGAAAGCACGTCAGTAGCCCATTCCTTTTTTATTGATGAGTAGAATTCCACTGTATGGATATACCACAATTGGTTTAATCCATTCAAGAATTGATAAACATTCTATATATTTTTTCCCCCAGTTTTTGACTATTATAAATTACCAAATTGAGTTGTTTCCAGCTTTTGGCTCTTATAAATAGGTACTATGCACATTCATATACAAGACTTTGTGTTGACATATTTTCATTTTCTTGGGTAATTATCTAGGAATGGAATGCCTGGGTCATATGGTAAGTATATATTTAACTTTTTAAATAAACTGCCAAATGGTTTCTGAAAGTGTTGTACAATTTCACAGTTTCATTTGAGGTGTTTAAGTGTTAACATTTGTTTCATGTCCTTACCAAAACTTAGCATTTTCAGTTACTAACTTTAGCCATTCAAGGGGGTATTTTAGTAGTATTCACTGTGATTTTAATTTGCTTTTTCTTGATGACTAATGCTATTGAGTTTAATTCTTTCTTAATACCTTTAAGTACTTGGAAAATGTCTCTCTTCCCTCCCTGCTAGACTACAAATCTCATGACGGAAGAAATGGTACATTTCTTTTGTCTTTTTATTTCGGGACATCTATGCTCCTTATTCTTTAAAAATGTTTTAATAAAATATTTCAAAGCTGAGAAAAATTGTGAGTAACAAACCATCGTGTATTCACCACCCACCACCCCTGTATGAATCATCAAACCAAGACCTTTCTGTTTAATCTTTTAACCTCCCAAATTACCCTCCCACCACACACACACACTCATTTATTTTAAAACAAATCTAAGACTGTATCTTTCTTGTTCACAGATGTATCTCTAGTGTTTAGAACAATGCCCCAAATGGAAGGCATTCAATATTTATTTGAATGACTTGATGCTATTATTTTGTATTTAACGTATTTTATCTTATGTTCTTACCTCAAAGACAGACCATTACTTTGAGTCATACTGATGAATGGGTTGAGCTTTTTTGGTAAATCTGAACAGAAATATCATAAGCCTCTTCCAAAAACAGCACCCATTCTCTTACTGTCAGATGGATGGTTGAAGCTCAGAAATATCAAAATTTTCTTTAAGCTGATCAACTGACCAAGATTTTTTTGGTTGTGAAGCAGTATCTCTGCTTAAATCAGCCATGAAAATGAGCTGCCGCTACGGTAGGTTTCTAGTTTTCAGAAGCTGTTTACTGAAGTCTGTGTTAGGTTGAATACTGAATAGTCCATCATACCAGTAATGGGGCTAGAAGAGAATTGCTTGACTCTGGTTCGATGCCACTTTAGTACATAAATTGTCAAACTGGCTGTCAGGATGGAATACACAATTGGAATGGCCTGTAGCAGAAAAACATTCATAGGCTGATGATTGGGCCAAAGTAAAGCCGATGTAAGTCAAATTTCTGGAGCTCACTTCATTCTGAGGCATACTTCACAACATAAAAATCCTCAAGAAACATGTTCTTTTATTTCTTGAGAGATAAATAAGGCTGCCTGAGATGTAAGACAGATAAATACATCTTCCATATTCCTGTAGTTTGGTCCTACAATTAATCCTGAACTAAAATGCTTCTGAATCTTCTAGTGAGTTTTGCAAAAACAAATGCCAAAGAGGAAGGATGTGCTTTCAAAAACAAAAGTCCTGTGTGATTGCCTCAGCTTTGTTTTCCCAGAGAAGGACGACTGGATGACTCAAAAAGCTTAGTGAGAGGGGAGACGGCTTCGTGACTTCCAGCTTGTTTCTGTTTCTCCCTCGGTCTGGTGACTCAGCCGAGGGAAGGTGTGCATCAGCTGCAACAATTCTTTTACAAAGTTGGCTTTTTATGCCTCGTGCTGTGGAATACGCAACACAAAACTATCGTGGGTTAATAATGCGGCAATTTAACAATTTCTGTTAATCCTTATGTTGTGGTTAGATGCCAATGGCTCCATGAAGGCTACAGTTTAAAATCGCAATTATTTGAAAGTATGTCTCTTTGGTACACCACTAGTAAATTGGATTATGTTTTCTGAGCCTCCAAGAGCATTAGCCAAAGCATAGCTAAACCTTTTCCAGTATTATAAATCATCTTTATAGGCTCACAGATACTTCATAATAAAGGTTGGGATTTCGCTAATCTTTTTAATGTGAAATTCATGTTTCCTTCTCCCCATTAATCCTTATTCCATTTCTGTAACTCCACTCACACATTAAATTTATCTAGGCTATCAGCCAAAGTAGAGTGCTTGTTTATTTTCTTCTTAAAGCCAGTCTCTACATCCAAATTATCCACCATAGATTAGGACTCTATTCTAACCTTGCTACAAGAAATCAGGGAACTCTGTTATTCTGAATTGTGTGTATGTGGAGGCTTATAAATTACCCACCTGCTTGTTGGTACTCACTTACCAGAGGAGGCTTTCTTTTTAGAAACATATGTTAGATTGTGAGAAAAGCAAGGAAGACTTCTCTTTGTGTACCTGAAACGAATCAAGCTGTAACAGTAGAGCACATTTGAAAAACTACTCATCATTAGTAATTTGTAGTTTGCATTGTTGGATGTGTGCCTACACAATTATACAGTATCTTAATTTTTTTAAAATTCCAAATGTCAGTATACTTTAACTCTGAGCTCTATTTGGCTTTGTAGAAACTCTTCTTCAGACCCATCCCAAAGGAGAAACAGAACCAAACTCAAACAAATAAATAAGCAAAAACCACTCTACCAAGAGCTCCAGTCTCATTATCAATGTTATATTTAAGGGGGAAAAGTGTCATTAGAATCTGAATCTATTTAAAAGTGATTTTTAGAGAAAAATCAGAAAAATTATTAGAGAGGTTTGCTTTCTCTTCAGTAGGAGGATATAGTAGACACCATTCAAATAAATGCAATTGGAATTTTAGGTAAATATTATTTTATAGAGATATAGCTCTACATTGCATATAATCATGAGACTTCCTATCAGTTAATATGGTGATTTTTTGGCATTCTTTTGGCTACGAGTAATAGAATATTCAACTTAAATGGCTTATCAAAAGTAGTATAATTATCTCCTCATACAAGAAGTCCAAAGTCTGGTTGCTTTCAGGATTGGTTCAACAACAGCTCAGTAATATTATGAAGGATTCTGGTCTTTCTGTATTTCAGCTCTCCATCCTCAGAGTACTGTCTTGAAACTTAGGTTTACTTAAACCTCTTGGATGTGAAGTGTAGCTGTAGTTTAGGTATCACATACTATAAATGCAGTTTCCTTTCATGTATCTTTTTATAACAGGAGAGAAAACCTTCTCCAGACGCTCCCTAGCAGACTTTCCTTTGGGTCCCTTCTGCTAGAATTGGGTCACATGCCCATGACCTACATGTCATGGGCAAATTTAAGGAAACTTAAGAAAACTACATGTGACATTTTGAGACGTCGTAGTTGACTATCATCTGGGCCAGCAGGGAAGTGGGGAAAGAGAACTATGCCAGTTGGGAAGACAACAGTTGTCTACCAAGAGTTTACATCACATTTTGCCACTATTTTGTAAAATAAAGTTACTAAAAATTAAGTGTAACTTTATTTAAACTTTTGTTTTTGCAAAGAAATTTGTATCAATACATTACAGATAGTTTATCAGAGAGTCACAGAGTAATTCTAATTAAACCTCTCGAATTTCTTTCAAGTAAATTTTAGAAGTCCCCTCTAAACAAACTGGGGAAAAGAAAAGAATATTGTGATATTACTATTCCAAGAAATAAAAAAACAATAGGATGTGATGAATTGAGAAACCAAATCGCACTCTTTCAATGGAATGTGCCAAAGACCAACTGACTAGTAAAATAATTAGGAAACGAGATCCTGAGCATAGACAAAGGCATAATGGAAACCAGTCAGATTAAACAGACGTCAGTGCTATAATTACGTTCCACAGCAGATGCAGAACTGAAAACACCAGGGCACCTGTTTTGTTCAAACCAAAGCTAGCTTTCACAGACACAGTCTGAGGGGCAGAGGGCAACATCAAGTCATCTCTCTTCGTTTGGCTTGATTCACTGGGGAGGCTTCTAGATCTTCCAAGGGTGGGACAATTCCATTCAGGAAAAAAAGCGACAACTACAAAGAATCCCACATTGAACACAAAACACCAAAACAAAGATACTCCTTCTTCTAAATGCTCCTATTCCGAAAGCATATTCCTCTTCGTAGTTTTCTAGTTTTATTCAAAGTAAATACCAGACGAACAAGCTTTAATGCAAAATATGACTCAAGAACACTGTGTAAGCAGGGATTTAGGACTCCTCACAATGACTGCCTTTATTGTTTCCCTCTTTTAAGGGAAAAGCAAAGAAAACAACTCTGTGAGCTGCAAAGAGGGTTTAAAATGACTTGTTTGGAAAGTCTCCAACCAAAGGACCAGAGTCTAAGGCCTCCTATATTTTAGGAGTTCAAAGTATCCTCTAAGCACCAACATGAATACAATTCTGGCTGCATTTAATTGGGGGCTAAAAGAGAGTACAGACGTTACAGCACATTATTAAGGAGTTATTCCACCCCTGGAAGATAAAGTACTTTTCTGATGAAAACAAGCACAGCACATCGAAATTTTCTTAAAAAACAAAAAACAAAAACCAAAAACCTCAAACTCATCCTAGTGAAAACAGAAAAATACCATTTTATTAATCTATTAATTTCTCAAGAATAAAGGCTTTTATATTCTTCGTTATTCTGAAAGTCAAAATCTCCATTTCAATAGAAGGTTTTTAAGGGGAGGTGGAGGGAAGTTCTAATGAATATTTATGTCTAATTTTATCTGGATTTGCTTGGTGACAGAACACAGAACATTTTAATATGCTTTTAAAAATGTGCGCAGAACCTCATATGGAAAACAGGATTGGCATCACATTCAAATTGCTGGGACGGGGTGTCATCCAACAGGCCGCTTCAAAGGTCTTAAAAACAGTCGTTAGTTTTCACAGGAACAAATGGCTTGCCCTCCAAGACACAACATTGCAGCCTCATTGAGCCTAAGATACTGGGTTTAAGTCCATGGAGTATCTGAACCAGCAGCAACTGTTAAGAACCCAGCATCTGATTATTCCTCCTGTCAGTCAGTAAGTCAGTCAATGTTTCTTGAACCCGTGGTGTAAACAGTGACAGATACTGGGGACACGGCAGTGAACGAATCCTAGGTCCTGCCCTCAACTTTCAGTCCGCTTTGTCTATTTTGCTTTAGGAGCCAAGGGAGAATTCTGAAATGTGAAGCATAAGACATGGCTGGAAGGAGACCACTGGGCCAGAACGGTCTGCTCCCTCTCCCTCAGGTCACAGTGATATGCCTCCTGCGTTCCCCACTCACGGTGCTCCTCCTGCTTGTGGACCCAAAAGCGATGGGGACTAAACTGATGGTAATTAGCATGATGATTAAGATCATTCAGAGTTTTTTTTAATGGATCACTGTAGGTATATTTCCAACTTTATAAACTTCTCAGTCATCTCCTTTCTTCTGGTTTAAATTAAAATAAATGAAGGGAAAAAAAATCAAAATTGGACACATAGGTTCTTTGATTTAATAAAGAAATAGTATGTCGATATTGTCAGTGATGCATCATAAAACTAAATTAAAATACATGTTTTATAGGAAGAAGAAAATGATATTAAGCCACAGCATTTTCAGCTTTGCTCCCTTTTACTTGGAATCATTTTCCACTGCTCTTTATCTGACTACGTCATGTCTCAGCATAAATGTCAGAACTTGGATGTGATTCTTGGAAAAATTATGCCACATAGTGTTAACACCTCACCGTCTCTGAGTGGAGCTTGTATTCTTCCTGTCTTGAAGCACATAAATTATTTTCAAGGTTCATTTTATTTATTTTGTTTTTGTTTTGGTTGTTGTTGTTGTAGGGGGAGATAATTAGGTTTATTTATTTTTAGAGGAGGTACTGGGGATTGAACTCAGGACCTCATGCATACTGAGCATGGGCTCTACCACTTGAACTATACCCTCCCCCCTAGAAAGTATTGTAAGCAATTCTCTATTAGTTATTTTTTCTTTTAAACTTTATAGAGCAGTTTTAGGTCAACAACAAAGTTGAGAGGAAGGTATAGAGATTTCTCATATGTCCTCTGTCCCCACATATGCATAGCCTCTCCTATTAGCAACACACTCACCAGAGTGGTGCTTTTTTTTTTTTAACCAAGGATGAACCTGCACTGACACATCATAATCACCCAGAGTCCATTTTTTACCTTGGGGTTGACTCTTGGTGTTGTGTATTCTACATATTTGAACAAAAGTATAATGATGTACATTCATCATTATTATATCATACAGAGTATTTTCACCATCCTAAAAATCCTCTGAGCTCTGCCTATTCATCTCTCCTCCTTCCCCAACCTCCCTGGCAACCACTGATCTTTTTACTGTCTCCATAGTTTTGCCTTCTTCAGAATGTCATATAGTTGGAATCTATAAGTAAGGACCCTTTTTAGATTGGCTTCTTTCACTTAGTGATATGCATTTTAGCTTCCTCTATGTCTTTTCTTAGCCTGAGAGCTCATTTCTTTTTTAGTGCTGAATAATATTCCACTGTCTGGATGCACCATATTTATCTATTCACCTGCAGAGGGACATCTAGGTTGCTTACAAGTTTTGGCAATTATGAATAAAGCTTCTAGAAATACTCAGGTGAAGGTTTTTGTGTGGATGTAAGTATTCGACTCTTTTGGGTAAAAACTGGAGAGCACGATTGATAGTGTGGTAAGAGCATGCTTAGTTTTGTATCTATTCATCCTATAAATTTAAAAAAACTGTCAGTCTTCCATGTGTTTATATAAATTAGTGCAGATATTCTTCCATTATGTTTATTTAAAGCCAGATAATGATTTCTAAGACACTTGACCAAGTTTTATTTTTCTTTTAATTTTTAAGCATTTCAGATCTGCAGAAATTGATGAAAATTAGACTCTAAAATACACTAGATAATGTGATCTTCCTTTAAAAAGAACTATTAAAGTAACTGAATAAAAACTATCCAGGATAAACTCTTTTGGAAAACAAATTATTTACATTAGAAACATATTTAAAAACTGATTAAGTTTTTAATAATTAAGTACCCTATAGGTTTTCTAATCTGTGATGACAAAGGCAGAGAAGAAGGAGCTGGGGGAGGAGGAGGAAAAAAGAAAGAAAGGAAGAGAAAGACAGAGAAAAGAAGAAAGGAAAATAATACCAAACTTTTTTTGAGGAAATCTTTTTACCAAGGACAGATGGCATTGGTAAGGGGGCAATGGGATCTCCTATCCTGCTAATTTCAGCAATAATGGTGATGATGAGGTTAAGGATAAAAATCTGCCCTGTGGTTAGAAAGCGAACATGTGAACCAATTTATTTTGAACTAAGAACAAGGACCATCTACTATGAGACTTAAACACACTTATCAAAATCACACCCAACTCAAAGGTCTTAATTGCTTTTAGTTTCTTTGTTCTAGTTCTTTTTTTTTTTCCACTTTCCTTTATTTTCATGGTCATTCTTATGATTAGAAGAATTATCATATTTATACCCTGAATGTAACCACTTCCAAATATTGATCCAGGGAAAGTATCCTCTGCATAGACTTCCTTTTCCAAGAAACTGAAGAAAATTGTTTGTTCTTGAAGAATGCTGTTTGACCTCTCTGTTACATTGTCTATTTGAACATATAGTAGGCTACAAGCTGCTCTTTCTGCAAAATAAGCTTATTTTGAAGTTAGAGCTTAGTTCAAAGAAGGATGTTGTACAGACTGTTTAGAGAAGCTGGGACCTGGAGCTGTGGCTGTGGACCTGCTTGTGGGAGGGAGGTGCCAGGCAGGCTTGGATCTTGGCTATGGAAGCAGATTCTAGAGGACCGTTCTCTTTCCAGTTTGGCTGCTGTGGATATATTTGATTATTGTTAAGTCACTTAAAGAATGTAAGCAAACAGTTGAGTGAACCCCTTACTTAGCTCCCAGACTTCCTGTGCACAATTCCTATAAGCTTTCAGAAAACCATCCTAAATACCCCATGTTCAAACTACTTATCATTCCATTGCCAGGGTACATCCTTTAGCATAAAATAAAACCTGCTGCATAACCTCAACCGATGTGATCCATCCAACAATTAAAACATCCCTTGGAAGGAAATTTCATTTCCTCCTTTATCCATATATTCTAGTGTTAATACTCTTTTTCTAAGCAGCAAGTTCACATTTATCAACCTCAAACTTTCTGCCTAGTCCCTAACACAGGAAACGAACAATGAAATGAGCACAAGACCAGCAGTCATTACCTATTGGGAAATATGTAATATCTGAAAGTATTTTGTTTATTCAAAACTAGGATGCATTTGATTAATGGTATTTGATGTAATTAATATTTAAATTATATATTTCCTTGCTATCTAAATAAACAGTGTAACCATATAATTTTAAGTTTTGAAATAATTTATTTAATATTTTCTGTAGTCTCAATGAATGACTATATAATTCAGTGAACGGTTTTGAGAGTGTCCAGGACCACTGTGAGTAGCTAAAGCTCAACCCACAGATGTAAACCAGGACTTTCCTGTGCAAACCAGGATGCATGCTTCTAAAGCACGTTCTCAAGCTAAAGAAGAGTTATGTTTCCTCAGCCAAGCAGGCAACGCTTTCCCATTTATTTTTAGAGTTCATATTTGCAAGCAAATGAAACAATCAATTCCCCATTCCTGCAAATAGGGAAAACCTCTCTACTCAAAATTTCAACATCAATAACTTCTCCAATGTGCATGTAACTAAATTATACATCACTCCCACAACAAAATGGAGGAATAATGTAGCAAGAACTTGTTCTACTCTCTCAGCTACTTTTGTTCACTATTGGAAAATATTACTTACACATTGGTTTTCCAGTTTGTTTTCTGTCCCCCCCGGCCTCTCCCTAATTACCATGTTTCCTAGAGGCAAATACTTTGTCTTGTTCATTGTTGTATTCCTACTGCCCAGAATATAGCAAATGCTCAACAAATATTTGTTGAATGAATGAATAAATGAAAGCCCGTATGCAATAAGCATCATTTGGTGAAAAGCTGACAAAAAGACAGGAGGAGGATACCCTTGATGGGGTTTGGCAGGGTCACAATTTCAAATGTCTCTTAGGGCAGGTACAGGATGAAGCGAACACAGCCAGAGGAAATCCTTCTGTCTACCCTGTGGGAAGAGTGGGGTTTATGCTCCACTGACACCTGCAGCTACAGGCAGCTCCAGCCAATTGCTGCCACGAAAAGGTGGAGGGTCCAGTGATGTCGGATCTTGCAATTTTTCAAGACCAGAAATTTGAATTTCAAGCCAATACCTAAAATATATCATGTTAACTCTAATCTTTGCCATAACATTGTGTAGATTAAGTAAAACACATCTTTGGTCTTTGGACTATACACTTCTGACCTCTGGTCTAATTCTAATTCCATCAATTGAAAATTCTTTAGGAAAATTAATTCTTTTCTGATATAAATAAAGCTGAAAGTATTAGCCTTCTCTCTCATTCTCACTTTCAAAACAATGACTTTTGTCACATCAATACATCTGTAGCTATCAGCTTCTGGGATTCAGAGATTTGACAGTAGGATGAAAAGGGGCCTACCTAGCATATTTGACTTTGAGAACAAATCATTTTTTAACATCTCCCTTCTCAATATGACAAAATAACTTTAAATAATTATCATAAAATAAAACTAATAGTAGCCAGAAAAGCAATGAAAATGGTGAAGGTTTATCTTTAATTGAATTTCACAAATAGTCATGCCAGTAAAAAAAAAATTAATAAACATAAATAAAATAAAATTATTTCACTAAAGAAAAAAATCGAATGGATTGTTACTTTTTAACGATCTTCATTCTTTTTTTTGGTTAGAAAAAGGGAAAAAATATCTTTTTAGCTTTTTGTCACTCAGTGAACAGTACGGTTTCTGTGTTCAAACCTCACTTTCTACAAATGTGTCAATGACTCCATCAAAATAGATTTTTGCATATTTAAGTTTGTTATCAAGTATAGCCACATTGCTTAATCTATCTTCACTCATAGCTGATCAAAGAACAATTAAAAAAATTTTTTTTAATTTCAAAATATTTCTCTCCAAGCAAAATTATAGTTAGGAAAAGTCTTAAAAATAAAGTAAATTTTGGCAGAGATTTATAAAAATTTCATTTCACAGTAAATTTAACTACTCCAATACTTAACACATTTTTATGTCTTTGGGATTGATTCTAGCAGCCTTCAAATGTCTGTGGGGTCAAAAAAATTTGAACATAAATAAAAACTCCAAGTGGCTACACAGGATGACAGAGTTGGAACAACAAGTGCTGTTCCTTCATCTTTACAATTAGTGTTCTCATTGTTTATTTAAAACCTACTGTGAGAACGTGGGAATATATATTTCCAGAGGTGATGGAGGCAGAAACTGCACCCATGAAAGCTGGAAAGATTCTGAATCATGCAGAACATATAACCGGGAGTTCTCCAAATTTTCCTCCATGTAGAATACCATGTTTATCAAAGGATAAATAATTTTTTTAAACTTCTAATTTGCAGCTTGCATATGTATTATTAAGACTCAGTAGTAACAACATCAATTGTTCAGGACTTACATTGACAAAAGATGTTTTCAGGTAGGAGTATTTTCTCACTGACATAGTTTGGACTTGCTGGAGCTAGGTGAAAATAAAAAACAATGTCTTTTAGTTTGTTCTATTATTTAAAAATTCTCTGGAGACATTTGTACCCCAATTTCATCTGCCCTGAGGTAGACAGATCCCACGGCCACCCATGAAAAGTCCCAGGAAAGGAACAGTACATAGAGGGAAGGAAAGAAATAGAGGAAGAAGACTATAAAACACCCACATGACCTTTCCCATGTGCTCCCTCCACTTTTATGGGAGGTATTTGCAAACTATCTTATGTTTACGCTCTGGCTCTGATTTTCTACATATGCTAAGGTAAGTCATTGTTTTTATTTAAAGAAGAGAGATTCACTTGGGAGCTAAAGTACCTGAGCTCTGGTACCACTCATCTCATCTGAAGACATTTTAGTCCTCTTTCCTCCCCAGGGGCTTAGTTCAGAGCCACCACTGCCTGCTGTTAAACCCAGTGTCTCAGCTACCAGCTGTTAATGAACCAGGTTTGCTTGCCTGATGAGCAGCAAGCCAAACACTGAGATGCCAATGTTTGCAGCAGAGAAGGGGTTTATACAGGAGGAAGATTGGTGGGGGTGGGGGTGGGGGGTGGACAAATCTCAAATCCACCTCTCCGAAGTCCAGGGGGTTGGGATATTTATGGGATAAAGCTGAGGCCTGGGAGTGTGGGAAAAGGTCTTAGGAAATAAGAAAAAGGTGAAAGAATCGTGGTTCAGCACAGGCACAGCCAAGCTACTGGCTTCTTCATGGACAGCTTGTTCAGAAAATGGGGGCACCAACGTGCTCTGAGACATCCTCTGACATCAAAAGGTCACTGAGCAGACACTCACGCATGCCTAGCTGGGCGGGCTGGTGGTCCTAACCAGTCTTAACTGACTGGAGCTCAAACTAGACCCAGCTGACTCCAAGCCCCAGAAAATCAACTTCGGTAAACATCTTATTGTGTGTTCGTGATGCCTGGAGGTCTCTGACAGCAACAATTAAAGCCAGCTTGAGCAGTGAGGCAGGTTACAGGTGTTGCGGATTTAACTGATGACTACTCTTGGTTTCACCCTGGCTTTTATTTAGCTGTTTCTGATCCATGAGCCTGTTTACCTTGTTTCTGGGTCCAGTTATGGTCTTGTTTCATCTTTTGCATTTTATCTACCGTTATTCTGTTTTTGCAGTAAAGCTGGGTCCAGCAGAGTTTGGACTTCGAGCCAGCTTCTCTATTCCATTAGAATGTACATACGAGCGCACATTTGGAACGTTATTTAGAACTACAAAGTTCTGGAGTGAACGGCACTAAACTCATTACGGTGCTTATCTCTGGGGAGATGAGGGAGCTCAGGTTGGGAGCGGTGTCAAAATCACTTTCATTTTATCTGTAATATTTTAAGTTTTAAGGGAGACCACAGAAATATATTAATTCAAAAATTTTAAATTTACTTAAACATTAATGAAATAAAACATAATAGGAATGAGAGGAAGTATTTTATAAATACCCACTTGTACTACAAGCGCTCAAGGCCTGGCAGGTTCTCGGCTTCCGGCAGACAGAAGAACACTCTGGAAGCCGAAGGTACGTCTGACGTGCGGACCAGGACACAGGCTTCCATGGCAGCTGCGGTGGAAAGTCCTTTATGTATCAAGGCAAACGAAGCCGGCAGCCCGCCAACTGCGATAGGAGCTAACCAGTGCGCTTGCGTGGTGCAAGTCGCGCTCGTATACCACTACATGGGTACCGCGCATGCGGGACAGTACAGCTGAGTCACCGGGCACCGGATCTCCGGTGAGGGAGCCTGAGTGACTCCATTTTCCCTGGACTACTGCTTTATTCTCTTTGTTTTCAACTTAGAAGCATGATTTTACCGCTACTAAATCCTAATCCATCTATTTATGTGATGTTACTTTAATGGAGCTTTAAAAATATAAAAAATATATCTTATGTTGGTGCACTACTTGCTTTTATTAAAAGATGCTTACATTTTAAAAATTGAAAACTTAAATTCACAGAGAATAATTTGCTGAAATATTATAATGAACCATTAACTCTTTGCTAAAATTTACAGAGATAAAAGTATGCATCTGTGTTGCCATTTTTCTGAAGTAATTTACTAAGAAAACTCATTTCTCTGGGGTAGTTCTTACTCACTGACACATAACATAATGCCTTAATGCCCTAACTGGATTGTTAGGTAGGATTTAAATGATTCACGTATGATGCTGAGACAAAGCCTCTTTAAGAACAGCTCAACATGATTCATATTCTGTGCTATATTTTAAGAAAACAAGAAAGAATAGAGCTACGACGACAGAAGCAGATGGGACAAATACTTTAGAAGCTGTTTCACTACCTATAAGTGTTGTAGAACCACCTGGCTAAAAAAGCAAAAGAATGTTCATCATGAGAGTCTTATACAGCAGAGTTGCTGGGAAGAGCTTCTTTTGGAAAATGACTCCAGACAAGCTCAGCTGTGTCTTCCTCTTGTATATGGCAGTTGGGAACATTTCCATTTTTTTTTTTTAAAGCTCCATTACTTTTAAAATACACATTTAAAAGGAAAAAAAAAAAGCTAGGGCATAACTTGATTTTCACATCATTTAAAACCATTATTTGATGTCTCAAAAGGCTCTTCTTTCCAATTCTAATTTTAAAGGCATGACTATAATACAAGTTTTCCAAGGGCATTAGTACCTGGGATCTGTATTGCAGCAATGCAATTTATAATTCTATCTATGGAACCAAAGACTGATATAAATGTAATAAGACTCTAAGGAGTTATATATTGTTTTTGAAAATTTGCAGTAAGATATCAATTATCCATAGCAGAAAGAACCATGGATCTCAACCTTGATTGCACATTAGAAACACTTGGAGACCTTTTAAAACTCCCAGTGGCTACACCATACCCTGACTAATTAAATCAAATTTCAAGAGAAAGGTGAAACTGAAATCAGTATAATTTCCCCTGGTAACGTCTATGTGCAGCTCAAATTGAGAATCACTGAGATACAGTGTACCATTGGAAAAGGTTTGCCTAAAATGATTTTCTTCTCCCTTTAAAATATTACATTGTGAGTCTTACTCTTAGATTTTGTTGAGAGGAAAGCTGAAACAGGATTTTTAGGAATTATGTTAATTCCTTCATTTGTCCATCCACTCATTTATTCAACAAGAATTTACTGAGTTCTGGTATGTGCCAAATTGAGCTTAGTTTATAATCTTAAATTAGGATAATTATCTTTTTAAAGACAAGATTATACTTCGATTCTTTCTTGGGAGAATTTAACCTGAAGAGACAAAGTGAAGGAACAGTTTTGTAAGAATAGGGGTTCAGACCAAGATGGAAATCATTTTGTCAAGTAGAGATCTGCTGTGACTCTTTGCTCTTTGAACAGATCCTTTAAGGAGAGTGGGCTTAATGAAACTCAGTTAAGAGGTTTCCTGGAATCAACAAAATGCAGAAAGTTCATCATAAAACTGTCAAGTGAAAATAGTCAAGACTTCCTCCATAGAAGATGTTTGCTTTAAGATTTTTCTTTTAGAAGATACACTATAAAGAAAAACGTTTTTACATTTGCATTTATTCCTGGCCTGGATAGCTGAAATCAAGCCATGGCACCAAGACATCAGTGAGAGGTACCATTTATGCAGAACCTACCACAAGGGCCTTTTCTAAGCATCTTTAACCCCATGCAGTCTTCACAACAATTTTGTGCAGTAGACACTAGCATTATCTCCATTTTTAAAACAAGAGAGCAGAGTTACAGAAAATATAAGTAAAATGTCCAAGATCACCCAGCTGGGGCAACTGGAAGTGAACCTCAGGACTGGACTATGAACTTCAAAACAGAGTTGAACCAAGGCAGCTGGTTCAAAGATCACCCTCTCGCCTCCAAGTGTGTCTGAGGAGCAGCAGCAGTGAGCTCATTAGCAATGCAGAGCCCTGGGCTCCACCCCAGTCTTACTCATCAACACCTGCATTTCAGTCCGGTTCCTGGGTGACTCACATGTGCACTTAAATTGGAGAAGCAATTTTCTAAATCCCTGTTTAATACTGCCTCTCGGATCTGATGGGATCAATTTTATGAGCTGCTTCTAAAGGTGTGGGTATAATGAATGTCTCTGTTGTTGGTGTACACTGGCCATAATGAGGAGCCCAGTCGTAGAAATAAGGTCTATTAGATTGTTCTTTAAAACAACGGTTCTCCAAACTCCTTGAAAATAAAAATCACCAGAGTACTTGCTAATAGTACAAATTACTCCCTAATCACTGACCTACTAAGTCATAATCTTCAGGAGAAGGGCCTGGAAATGTGTGTGTGTGTGTGTATATATTTTAAACAAAGGGCCCTAAGTGATATTTATTATGAAGGACGTTTGGAAATATTGCTCTGAGTGAAGCTTTTTAATCAATAAATAATGAAGACGCAAAATCAGTGCGTCTGAAAAACCTGTACCTTGATTGAAAGTGCTATATCATCACATCTGAAGAAAGAAAGGTGCACCTGAAGGGAGCTGGCTGCCCACAGAAACATTGAAAAGAGCTTCTTAGAGATACATCTGTGATGACAGAGCTCAGGGCTCACTCAGCTCTGAGGAGGAAAGGAAGTTTCCAGAATTAAGGTTGTCTCTTTTGAAGGTGTGTCCTATGATGGCGATGGATGCTTCAGGCTGGAGAAGCCTGATGACATTAAACACTGCAGTCGTGTAATTAACTCCATTTGCTTGGAGTCTCTGCTCAGCAAGCAATGTTCTGATTAAAGCGTCACTTCCTATGTAACGTGCTTGCAGGGAAAGAAAATACATTGGCTGGGGGAAAGAAATGTGCAGTTAAAACTCACACTGTAAATCAACAACCTGGTACCCAGGTTTTACTCATCAGTGATGTGGACTTCAATGTGAGTCCACCTAAGGGAGCTAGATCCCCTTACGCTGTTAAGGTATGATTCCGAGCCTGCAGAGCAGTGTGGTGAGAGGTAACACCCGTCATTCCTTGTGGGAAAGACCTGCCTGCATAGACCTGCCTGCATAGACCCGCCATCGCCCCTTTCCTTTGAATTTTCTTGTCATTTGCCTTTCTGACCGTGATAACTTTCCCCTGAAGCCCAGGATATTTATCTGCTGGCAGGACAGTAACTCTGGAGGACAGGATATTAGTTTAAGAATGAGTTTGATCAATTTCTTTGACTTTCCTCCTTTATCCCATTTAGTAGTTTACCAATCTAGCCTGGAAAACTAGGGAGTGAGTTCAAAATCACAAAGTTTTCTTGTGATGTAAATATATTTTCTTTGCTTAAGATTTGATGTTCATTTGTAGAATGGGGATCGGATATAAAATTTGCTCGCTTTCCATCCTAGGGAGTTAAGGGCAGGAGAAGGGGGAGAGAGTGGGTAAGTAGAGAAAAGAGTGAACATACTGCTAATTTTCTGCTCTGGGCTTTGACACGGGACTGTGTGTGTCTCTCTGTGTTAAATATTTCTTAAATCAGCTTAATGTGGAAAGTGAGCCACTTTGTATCACGTTGAAACATTCCACATAAAAGTGAACTAGACCTCACGGGATGGCACAATAAAGGAGACACTGGGTCTCAGTTTAGCCACCCTGCGTTGAGTATGGCATGGTCTCCAATTTGAGAGCAATGTTCCTAACATGGTACCCACTCAGGCAGGACTAGGGGACTTCTGAGCCAAGGGTGAACGCTGGGCCTGTGGTAGCAATGGAAGATGTAACAAACACTCAAGGGTGAGCATAAGTCAGCCTGGAATTACTACCACACTCTGATTAAGCCAGAAGACCAGAGCACAAGTTATGTCAGCTCAGGCTTCAGTCATTAATCCTAGTGAGGAAAACAGTACCCAGGGAGCAGGGAACATTGCCCACTGCAGAGATGATCAGAGGTAGAGGGCACGACCCCTGCAAACTTGACCCTTTCCCGCACTCATTCGGGTGTGTAACATCGCTTTTCTGACATAACTGGTTATTCCCCTCCAACTACCAGCCGTCTCTCTGCCTCCTTTCCCTTTAGTCTTGAAAAAGTTAACTATATATTACATCTCCACTTTCCCTCCTATTTTTTATTAAACTTATTCCTGAGGCTTTTTCCCCTATCTTTCCACAGAAATTTCTCTCAAGGTCATGGTCACTCATGAATATGTCAAAGCCAAAGGTCAGTTTTCTGTTCTTATTTTAATCTACCCAGCAGCTGCCTAGACACCATCAGCCACTCCCTCCTTTTTAGAAACTCTTCTGGGCTTGCATGCTACATGTTATTTCTGGGTGTTCCTTCTCTGCCTCAAAAACACTGCAATTCCCCAGGGCGCTCTCTTTAGATAATTTCTCTGCTTAGGCACATTCATCTCCCTGTATAACCCCATTCAGACTTGTGGCTTGAATTTCCATCTCTAGGCCAATAACTTTCACACTTTTTTCCCCCCAGTATGGACCTTTTTCCTGAACTCCAGATATATAGATCTATCAGCTCATTCAACACTTCCTCTAGAATATCTAGGAAGCATCTCAGACTTAATGTATCTTAAACCCAGCCCTTGATTTTCCCTCCTAAGCCTGCCTTTGCCTCTCCAATTTTCCCATTCTCCAATAAATGGCAATTCTATTTATGCAGTTGCTCAGGTCATAACCCCTGGATTCATTCTTGGCTCTTTTTTTTTCTTACACATTTCTCACTAATCTGGCAGCAACTCCTGTCAGCTTTGCCTTCAAAACATACCAGAATCTGATTGTGTCTCACCACCTCCACGGCTACTGTCTTTTCTCCACTGCCCTCGTTTCCTAGAGTTTCCTGGAGTGCCCTGACTTCCACTTTGCCTCCCTGCAGCATGTCTTCCATGGCTCCACTTTGCCTCCCTGCAGTTTGTCCTCCGTGGCTGCCAAAATAGTCCTTCAGGCTTGCTGGATCCTGTGGCTAAAGAAAAGTTATCAGGACTTGGTTTATCATGCTGTTTGTCAGCCCTGCTTGTCTCTGCTTGACCTTGTTAAGTGTGTGGTCTCTTCCTATGATATGAACAAGATGGCGGCGGGAGCCCTAGACTCACTTCCATTCAGTTTAGCAATCCCAGGGAAAGGAACCATCTCTTCCAAAATTTAAATATTAACTCAAGGATGATTGACTGGTTTTACTGGAGTCATGTGTGGATCTCTAATCAAATTGACCATGAGAAATAAGGTGCTCCAGCCATCCTGGGTCATGTGCCCATACTAGCTGCTGGGATGGAGTAGTGTCATAGTCATTGACAGTCTCACAGAGACAACCTTGCATAGGAGCAAGGGAACCACAGAAATCAGAGAAGGGAAAGAATTTAGATCAGAGAAAAATATAGTTAGCTACTATAATTTGTTACATTTTGTTTGTGAAGTGAGTTATTTAATTCCTTTGAGTCTAATTCTCCATCTAGAGGCAACAACACTTACAGGGTTGCTGTGAGATTCAAATAAATATATGTATATAGGTATATGAAGTTACTTGGTAAAAAATGAAATTATGTACAGTAATTGATAGATGTTAGTTATTAAATTGAGACTAGTCCATCAGTGGCTGATTAAATATAGGTAGATACAGAGGATAACCTTTGCTGACTTACTAAAAGGCACAGGTGTGGACAAAAGTTAACCAATGGATTAACACCTTAAGAAGGGAGAGAGGAAGAAAAACCATCTTGAAGACCAGGGGGAACAGAATTATACAGAATATAATTGTTAATTACCTACTGAAATGAATAATGACTAGAGGTAGGTATTTTGGGAAGGATTATTTGAGGAAAAAATGTTATCAAATAAAGCTGCAATCAGCGTGGTGGCCAGGGCTGGATTCTTGTCTGCATGCTCCACTAGGGAAGAGTCTGTTCCCAAACTCAGGTGATTGTTGGCAGCACTCAGTTCCTTGCAGGCTGTCTTGGTTTCTTGCTGGCTGTCAGCTGAAGGCCTTCTCAGTTTCCTGCCACTTGGTGGCCAGAGGCTGCCTGCTATTTCTTGCCAGGTGGGCCTCCCTAACATGGCCTCTTCACAGTCACAAGGGAGAGGGGCTCCTAGCAAGACAAATATTAAAATCTCGTGTTATGTAATCACCTTTGCCATATTCTATTGTCAGAAACAGTTCCTTACCACATTCAAGGAAGGGAACCGATCACTTAATAACATGAAGACAGACGGTGAGATCGTTAGGGGCTATTTTAGAGTATCTACTATACTACGACAGCCTGTTTTCTCCCCTTAGATTTGCAAAAGAATAAAAAAACTTCTATAACTTTCTGTACTCAATAGATAATATACTTTCCATATATAAGACATGCTACAGCTTCCCTATTCATGCAGGGTTCTTCAAATGCTAGACAGGTCACACTTGTGAAGAAAGGTTATAAACTCTCTTTTTAAATAAAGATAAATTATTTACCAAGATAATGCACACTTTAATTTCATTATCAAAAAAGAGTTTGGGGGAGACCTTCATAATGGGAGAATACTTTTGAAGTCCAACCTGAGAAGGGATCAGAAAAGTTCTTAAAGCAGTTAGTCTAAAAAGAACATTTCCTAGCTTAGTGTATGTTTGTACATCTCACCAAAGAATCTGACAAAATGTTTCAGGACTTCTCTGGAGCTGTAGCTGATGCTTTACTTTGGTAAGGCTTCCCATTTATTTCCTTCCTAAACTGTAATGTGTGTTGATTGCGACACCTTGCTTACAATATATTAGTCCGATAATATTTAGTTAATAAGTATCTTCATTTAGTAACTGAATTGTTTTAAACAAAGAAAAGGAAAATTTCTCAGATAGTACTCCATATTTCTTTTGGGCTGGTTATTGAACTTTTGTCTTTGAGAAGAATTTTGGCTTGCAACTCTACTGAGTTGCCAAGAGGTAGAAGTTTAAGTGAGGGGCTTTCCTTTTTTACTAGAGGTTTCTCAATGGACTCAAAGTAACAAGAATTGAAAATTTGTTTTGAGATGTTGAAATAGCCACTTTGGACATGACTTGTTTAGGGTATAGACCATTTTATAGTGCTGGCTCCAATACATTGGGAGTTTTGTTCTCACTTGAGTGGAATAATAAAACATAGACATGGAGATAGCTAAATAATAATAATAATAATAATAATAATAATAATAATAATAATAATAATAATAATAGCCCATATTTTATAATAGCTATAAATGGAGTGTAACCATTAAAAATTGTGACTCACTAAATTATACACCTGTACCTTATATAATATTGCACAGCAACTACAAAATCTCAGTGAGTAAAAAGCAAACTCTTCTGAGTTCAAGTAAGTATAAAGGCTTAGTAAATCTTTGCATGTCTAGTTGACGTGGTTGGGTTTCTTTGTGTGGAATTTCAGAGCGGCCAGGATGGAAGGCTAGAGTTCTCCCTGAGGGTTTCTGGGGGAAGAGCATAGTCAGGGACAAAGACTTCTTGTCCGTGCCGGGAGCCTGCACTGCAGTAGTCAAGGGAGCAGTCGCCGGGGCCAGCAGTGCCAGTGGTTCCCTTGTCAGGTCAACATAGACATACATACAGCTCATCCCTAAATTATTAGTGAATTTGTGTATCTAAGTCAACAGATTCAAGTCTTTATTTCGGTGGGAAGGGGTCTCTGTCAGGATACAGTGTCTGGAGTCAAATTTACTTTATTGCTCTATGATTCTGAGCAAGATAATTCCCTTTTCTAGTTCTCAGTGTCCTTGTCAATAAGAATAAGTTGAAAATATGTTGTGAGAATTAAATAAGAATAGAATAAATGTGGCACATTTGACCCAGTGTTCCACATGTAACAAATTTTCAAGAAGTGTTAACTGTGGTTATTTTAACTATAACTGCATCTTTACCTTAGTTTCTCCACTTGTGCAGTGGGAGTGATTAAGGATAACTCTATATTGGTGAAAGTATTTGCTTTTAAATAGTATTTTTATTTTAATACTTTTTGGCAAATGCCATCTTAGGCAATACTATTAATAAAGTCATGGTATGTTCAATGCTTACATTTGAATGAAGTGTGCTTTATGCAGAAATACATTTAAATTTAAAATGGAGGGATAAATTAGGAGTTTGTGATTAGCTGATACAAATTACTCTATACAGAATAAACAACAAGATCCTACTGTATAGCACAAGGAACTATATTCAATAGCTTATAATAACTTATAATGAAGAAGATTATATATATGTATAACTGAATCACTATGCTGTACACTAGAAACTAACACAACATGGTAAATCAACTATACTTCAATTAAAAAATAAAATAAGATAAAAATCAAATGTTTGGTCATCCGCACATTTTTCCACAGCAGTTAATATTAAATTGTAATAGCCAGTCTTCTAAAGCTAAAACAAACGTAACTGCAAAAAATTCAAAACAAAAATTATTTATAAACTGAAATAGACTTCTCTGGTCCCTCAAAGATTTCTTGAGCAACAGTATGTTGGTATTGTGCTGGATATGGTAGATACAATGAGGAAGGAATAACAGGTCACTTCTCTTAAGGAACTTAAGAGCCTAATGGGAAGAGAAAGATATGTACAGAGATGATTATAATGCAACATGGAAATGCTTCTGCAGAGGCAGGCACAGAAGGCTTTTGTAACAGAGAATAGAACAATGAAGTCTGCCTGAGGCTCTTTGGGAAGATATCCTCAAAGAAAAGACCCAAGAGAAGGGTGAAGATGAAGAGTTTCTAGATAAAATCTAAATGGGAACAGGGAAGAGGTCTTTCGAGAGGAAAGAGTAGTGTGAGCAAAGTGGCCCAGGAGTGAGAAAAGACCTGTCATAATAGGAAATAGCAAGAAATTCACTGAAGTCAGAGCATAGACAACATGCAGAAGAGAGGGGGAAATCTTGGGGGCTGGATTATGAAATATTTTGAGGATCATTTCACTCTATAGGTTATGGAAAACCAGCCTGGGTTTAAAAGTAAGAGAGGGGTAAGATTAACTTTGCAACAAATGATGCCAAAGGAAATTTTATCATTCCCTTTAGCTTGCTGTTATTATACTTAAAAACTTACATTGAGGAGCTTACCTTAATGAAGCAAGCAGGCTCCCAGGGCCCCATGGGGGGAAGAGGATGCAGGTCTGCAGCATCAGCCCCACCGTCGTCCAGGAGGGCATCTGCAGGTCTAGGGACTGATCATCTCCGAGGAGAAGAATGGCTCATTCAGGCAGAGAGCATATTTGGAGAAGGTAGTCGTATGTATAATTTTTCTATTCTTCTGATTTTGTACCAAGTGTTTTAATATTATAAAAATCAGGTTTTATAAGTGAAGTGAAGGTTGCCACAATCCTCAGGGGTAATTTAGGTAACTCACATGAAAAAGCAGATTCTGTAGGGTTGTCTAGAGTGGAGGCAGTCCTCCAAGAACTGGGAATTCTCAAAACATTTTCTCTACTACAGAGAAGCCCAAAGGGATGTGGGTTCAAATAGTTTTTTATGTATGTTCCTTACTTATATGTAAAAATGTACCTTGAAACTCTTATACAATCCATTTTTACAGACAAAAAGATAAAGAAGAATTAAATGTGCAAAAGCAAAGCGTTAGAATTCTGATTCCAAAGAAGATTCCCAAATCCTCCTATCCTAGTGGATTCACTATAATATCTGTATTATGGAATCAAGTGCTGTCTTTCCTTCTTCTCCATGAATAAACTACCCCATGGGAAACTCCACTGCATTTCAGAAATTTAAACAGAATAAAGATGCTTGGTTTCCATAACAACCATGCCAGCTTCTCTTTTGTTTCTCATTCATTTATTTATTCATCCATTTAACCAATAAATATTTATTGAGTGCCACAAATATTTGTGGTGAGTTTAAGTACTGATGGGAAAACCAGGAAGGTCACAGTAGATCTTCTGTCCTCATAGAGCTTCAATGACTAGTGAGGGAGAGAAACAGTAAACACTCAAAAGTGCAGCCACTGTCATCCAGAGGTCAGCTTGGACTTCCCTGACTACTGAGATGTACATAAGATTGGCTGGAACCCCCCAGATCCACATCCTGGTGGGTCAGAGGCTCCACTCAGCACATATCCAGACCTCTGTGTCTCACGGTCTCTGCTCCAGCCAGCCTCCTCCTTCTCTGTGGTGAAGCAGTCATTGTTCTGCACCTCTTTCAAAGTACACATTAACACATCCCTTCCTCAATTTCCACTAAACACTCATTCACATAAAGCATTTATAAATGTGACTGACTTCAATCAAGATCTAGGGGTAAGGAGGACAGTCTAGAGTGTTGGCTGCGCAGCAAATGAATGCGGAATATATTTGGATATTCATGGTTTTTAAAGTCCATTCAAGCACCCAGACCTCTCACTGGACTTTCATCTGTCTTCAGTACCCATCCTCCACCAACTCACTGGTTCTTCCTCTCTCCACTTCCTTTCTCTCCTCCCTCTGTGCTTCCGTCTCTACTATTGCTCAGAAGCAAGCAACCAACCAACCATTACAGCAACAAACACAATGAACAACAAACAAATCCCTTTATTCTTTCATGGAGCCTGACCATTTTTTTTGGTCATTTGGTCTCCTGAAGACACTCATCCTCTCAGAGTTACACTTATACTTACTCCAAAAGGCTTGTCTATGTATTATACTCAACAAGGACATTTTCTATCCTGAGGGAAATTCTGTTACCATCTGTTAAAATGCATATTGTTAATCTGATGTGTTACAAATTAGGATGCATGCTCTAACAGAAAAGTAGGAAGTATAAGAGTACCATTTTGGGACGGGAGATTGGATTTAAACTGAAGAAGTGGGGAAGCAAAGCTTCTCTGAGAAAGAAAGACATTTCTGAAGACTGTTAGCTAGGCACAGATTGTGGAGGAAGAGCGTTTCCAGCAGGGGAACATATGAAAACATATGGAAAGATGTGGAGATAGGAAGGAGTTTGGTGCACTGGAAAAACCAAAAAGAGGCCAGCATGTCTACACTCTAAAGAGGAAAAGGAGAAAGAAAGGGATGAAGGTGGAGAAGCAAGCAGGGGCCAGAACCTATGGGACCTTGTAGGCCACATGATTGCAAGTTTTAGGTTCCTGGCTTTTCCCTAACAAATGAAATTGACTTCATGAATTGCTTTTTACTAAATTTTGATTTTATTTTCAACACAGAAACAGTTGTGCCAGAGCTGGCAAACCTGTACACACACACACACACACACACACACAAATGTTATATAAAGCACCTTCCCTAAGGGCCATATAATTTGGCATTATTACAAAGTCTATTCCATGGCCATATACATGATTCTGGTTCAGCTGGGTAACTAGTTGAAAATTATCTTCATATTAATTTTCCCTTCACAGGAATGTTTTCTGCAGAGAGACCCAGAATATGAGGCTTTCTGTAAAATCTTAAAAAAAAAGTGGCCTGCCAGCAGCACATGAACTCTCTATTATCTTTCAGGATTTGTATCTGCCCGCTGACACACCCATTTCCCCCAGAGAGCAAGTAGCTTCTTGTTCTGCCCTGTGCCTTACTATTGGCAAGGCACCGTGAGAATAAATCTTAAGTTCTGTTTACCACCAGGGTAAACTGCCTTCCTATAGTATTCTTGTAAACTGGCATTTTGGGGGGTTTGGTACGTCCCCACGTATTCACAGGTACTGAAAATGGCATACACGCGCAGTCCAGACACTGTGCCCGCTCCTTACTGCTGTGTTAATCTGGCCCTTGGCACTTTGCACATCACGCAAGAGTCATGTATTCGAGATGTTCATTCTGTTATTTTCTAAAAATAAATTATTTTGTTTGCTCTCTCATTTCTACCTACCCCAAACTACCTTACTTTTCTTCTCCATTCTTACTTTTCAACTGCTAATAACCATGCCTTTTAAGCTGTCTTTTTATTGAAAGTAATAAATTAAGACATTCATCTTCAGGTAGTTTCACCTTTGCATAAGAGTCAACAACATATACGTTAGTATGCTCACAGTGTTGAGTAGACAGGAATTCATCTCAGCAGCAACAACATTCACTGATCTTAGAAAGAAAACTTTCCATTTACAGTTACTGGCTAGTCTTACACATTTCAACTTTCCAATAATATAATACTTCAAAATTAAAATATTTTGAGGAATTCGTATCTTCTGTGGCTCTTCCTCAAAATGAAGCCATTGGCCATTTGCTGAGGTTGAGTTTGCTGGAGGTACTATGACTCCATCTGGTCATCCTGTGAGTCAATGCTTATGGTGGAACCATGGCTACCAGTGTCCGCGGTTTCATAGCACTTTTGGTCTTTGGCAAAGTTGATGAAAACCTGATTTTTCAAGGGAAATAAAGCCATTGTACTTGGTAAACTTGGTAAAAGGAAGAAATAATGTCAATTCACACACACGCACACACATACACACACGTGTGTGGGCACAATGGGAGAGCAAATAAGAAGAAAACTAGATTTCGTAGGGACATGCCCAAACATATATACACACTCTCACTAGGAGTTCTTCCTTTATACTGAAATTGAACTGGGGCTTGAAAATAATTCCTATATGGACAACTATCAGTACATTTATAATTATAAATCTAAAGCTATAATTGAATATTTGAAGCCACATATTTGTATCTATATGATCTGCATCAATATCTTACAAGTATGAACAAGGAGCCCAACTCAAGCCCTTATCAAATGTTTTTATGATGATGAGACAAATTTCACTCAAGAGTTAATGCACTAAAATAAAATTTGCATAGAAAACTCACATTAACATTATGTTCAGTAAGCCGATTATTTAACAGGCAGACCTTTATACTTTATTTAAAATAATTAATTCTATTAGTCATAGATTCATCCAGAAAATACTGAGAGCCTATTTTGTGCCAGACAGGATGCTGGTAATTGGTTACAAGTCAAAGGATAAATCTTCTGTGTCGGCAAAGCCATAATTGCCTTAATTCCCCATAAAAAATTGTCCATAAGATGAAGCACAATTCAAAGGCTTCCATAGCCTCACTTTCAGACCCATTCCAGTGATAGATACAGTCAAATGTTCTCTGCATCACGTTGGTTGAATTGCATAAAATTAAAACAGTGCAAAGTTGATGAAGGATGCCTTGTTAAGCCTCAAGTTACTGAATATAAATGTAATTAAGACAGATGATGTGAATGAAACAAAAATCCCTGCATTTATTGCTTTGGTTGCCTGAATCTAGCAGATCCAAAGCTTGGGCACCAAATTCTAACCAGATATCCTCTTCCTCCCCTAATCCAGGAAGCCAATCAAAAGCAATGCTATTTAAGAAACCTACCAAGGGGAAAGTAAGGAAAGTAACAGCTATTTGTTTTATAGATGAAAATAATTGTTGCTTTATATAAACATATAACTGATGGGCATAGATGTTTCATAGAAGGAAAAAAACTTTTCTCCATGAAAAATAGTTACTGCTTTTCACATTTTTCCCCTAACATCCCAAGATGCAGCTAGAAATAAATTAAGCTAAGTTTTTCAGGTGAGAGTTAAATATTGCTTCAATTAAAAACAAATTGAATGTTATTAAAAGGAAATAATCAGCATGTATAATAATCAATGTGACACTGTGCACATGGATCATGGTATCCAGCTTACCTCTTCCAGTGTAGTCTGACTCACTAAGAAATTTGTGATATTTAAAGCCGTTTTGTTGGTTTCCAGCAGATCAAAAATGTTTGCTACTCCTCCTGCTGTGACCGGAACATGATACTCTAGCATGCTGAGGTGTTGATCCTGTCAGAACCAAAGGAAAAAAAAATGTATTTCTTGATGTCAGGGAATATTGACTGGACTACACATAACTTGACCAACAACTAAGAAACATACTGAAATTTGTTCCACTGAAAATGATGCTACAGTGTAAATAATCAGTATGTTTGGAAACTAACAGCTTTTGAAGATGAGATAAGAAGTTTTACGAATGTCAAAGAGAAAACAAATCAAATAGCTAATGATAATTCCAAAACATTCTATATTCATATGCACTTATAAAGCTGTAGTCTTGCTTAGAAAAAAATATTGTGGAGTGGTATTGCAGATGTCAGATTCTGCTCAGCTCACATAAGCTTTTTTCAGAGATCATGTTTAGAAATTTTATTTCTTTAAATGCTGGAATTGTTCTAAAAGGCTAGGGATAAGCTGTTCAATTTATATTGGCTAAAGTTGCCAGATTTCAAAAGCATCTAAGTGAAACCTTATTCAAATAATGCCACATTCTTTCTTAATTCACTCCAGAATTCTTTTCAATTTATTTAGCCCATAGTATTACTATCTACTTGGTAATATATTCTTATTTTCTTGCAGTATCTTAACACCTTTTTCTGCATATTTCATCAATCATCATATCCTATTTATTTTTTCCTCTAAAATAACTCTCAAGTTTAACCTTTCCTTTCAATTTGCACCATCAGTATTATTAACTTGATGCTCATTGTCCGTATCTCAGTTATTGCAACACCCTCTTCAGAAGCCTAGAAACCGTATGCACTCGTATGCTCTGGCACAAAGTAGCTAGAATGATCTTTCTATCTTTCTATCACCAGTTTGGTCAGGATTTTTCTTACTCCATAATCAACCCCTGTAACCTATGACTTAGATCAGGATTGTATGTTGCAGCCTGGCATTCTAGACTTATGTTGCTGGAAACCCCTCTTCTCACTCCTCTGCTAGCCCTTCTCGTTGGTTTGTGTTCACATCACATCTATCACTGTAATCAGGCTATCTTACTTATTTTTACTCCCAAATTGTTGTTTTCCCTTTTAGAGATCTAGAAACCATCACATACTTGTAAAGAATGGTCTTTTTAGGAAAAAATCTAATTTTTATCACTAGTGCACTTGTCTTGTGGAGCCCTGGTCCCAGGAGGAAGAAACCAGGGCAAGAGCAATCTCATCACTCAGTGAATAGACATAGATTTCAACCCAGAAATTCACTGACCAATGCGATTTGTGCAAAAAAGTGTCCTTTAATTTTTAAATTTGATTTTAATTTAGATGATACAAAATGGATTTTGATAAGAATCGTAAAAGCTATTATTTCCTGGAGAACTTAGTCTAGGCCTGGGGGGGGGGTGGATGCAAAGGTATTTCAAAGAGATAAAAGAACTGTTTTTAAAAGCACACTCCATTTTGCTCTCTAAAGTCATTTCACATTAATATGGGTGTCTCATAGTTTATGAAGCATCTCTGTGGACATTTTATCATTTAGCACTCACACCAATCTTGTGAAGTAAGTGTCATTACTCCTATTTTACAAATGAGAAAAATGAGGCTCAGAGACTTTGAATGCCTTGCTGGAAATCACACAGGCAGAGCTGGACCTCAGCCCAAGTCGACCAACTTCTTTTCATCATTCCACATCTGACTTCCTTTTAAAAACAATCATTTGCTATAACCAACTTGTACAAATTACCTGCATGTCAAAGTTGTTATAATGATAACTTTTTTTTGTCAAGTGCATTTAAATATGTACTATGTGATCTATATGCATATAACTGTGTGTTGGTCCTGTTGATATGTTATATGTAAGATGAAATTTAGTGATCAATTTTCCAACTAATGTGGGATTTAAGAATTTGATTTCCAAGTAATTCTGCTCAAAAACTCATGGGCTTGTCTTTCAAATGAGGAAAGCAAAGGAAATAATCTCTTCTAGCTGTGACATTCTGGAATTTTGTAAATTTTTTTTCTAGGAAGAAATGCCCTTGGTCATATGTATCTGTCACCCCTCAATTCCCTAACATATTTAACTAATAAACTAGTTAAGTATACAACTTGAAAACTAACATAATATGGTCATAAAGTCTTTGTGAGGAAGAAATAAAGGGGTATAAAAGGACTATGAAAAAAAGTGTAAAAGTTTATTCTTAAATAACTACAAAATATATGACTAATTTGAAGATTTTATACTAAGTGTGCTTCAGAGTATCTTAAGCATCTTGAGCTAATATATTAAGATAAATAATAAAGCTATGGTCAATTTGAAAATGGCAAACATCCACTATGATATTAGATTATGACTATCAAAACCAGTCAGATCAAAAGGCAGGACAATCTCTTACTTACTTTTAAGTATGTTTTTGGAAAATGCAGTTGCATGAACCTTGTGAGGGCTTCCATGCTCACTTTGATATTTTTCAAGTGAACTTTGACAGTAAATCCTCGTCCAAACCTAGAAAGAATGCAAAATAAGTTAAGAGTTACATTTTGCTGAAATAGGTCCTTTGGAATTTTGGATAATGAAACAGGACCCAAGCTGACCATTATAGCCACTTTTTCTATATAAAAGCTATCATTTTGCCATAAAAGTTCAGGGCATGTTGCAAACTGCAAATAGTGCACTGCCATGACTTCTTATTTATTTCTACCATGATTCAAAGTCAGATCCTTGGACAAAAGCTGCATTAGAAAGAAAACATAAAATTGGGCTTTTTTTGGCACCCATAAATTGGCATTTGATGTCAATTTCTGGGGCTAAATGCTTTCTAATTTAAAACAAAGAAGATCTTGAGAGGCAAGTTATTGGAGATTTGGTGTCAACTGTAAAGATTAAAATCACTGGAGTTTTTAAAATAAATAATAAATCAATATACTAGCTAACTGCACCAAAAATAGAGTTTGGAAATAAGTCACAACAGACTCTCTGAGAACAACATATGAAGCCTCTTTTATTCTTTTTCTTATCTTGGTTAATATTATCTTATAAAAAAGCCAAGTTGTTGTACAGATAAAGGTATAAAGTAGCATCATGAAGCTTGAAGATTAACATGGATATGTAAAATGCATATGCACTCTGGTGGATATGAAATATTAATTTAATTTTAATTTGATAGTATGATATTTATGCACATTTCCCTAATGTATTCTTGATTCAAAGGTTTTGAATGTGGTAAAAATGATAAATAGCTTACGAAAAGCCTGTGCAAATGACAAATGAACATGCTAGCTAAAAATCAATGCCTTCATGTACTTGTCAAGGTCTAATGTGTTACTGAGTTAACTGTTAACACTGCTTCCTAAGAATATTTTGCTTGAGGGTTATTTATCATCGTCGTCGTCGTCGTCGTCGTCGTCGTCATCATCATCATCATCATCATCATCATCATTTATTTTCATTATTATTAGCTTTTAGGTCTTGTAGGTTTGGGGGTTATTAACTAAAAAAAATTCAACCCTCAGTACAATCATTGAAATTTAAGGCGAGTCAATGATTAGCTTCTCCATTCCAGTTTTACTAGTCACTGCAGGATAGGCTACTGAGATAACCCCTGAAGGTGAGTATAGTACTGTTAGATTGATTACTCTACACCGTGTGCTAAACAATACACTTGTGCTTCACCTGCTCTTAATATGCTGCAATGATCCAATACATTGGAACCTTCCATTCACCATAATGGCCAACCTGGTACAGAGTGCTTCACATTCTTCCATGCTGAAAGACAGAATTGTATGAACATTCTGGGCAAATAAAACTGGATTGCAGTTCATGAGCATAAGCTTAACTTTTTCATCATGGCACTTTAGAAATACTGATTGAGTTCCTTAAAATGTCTTTTTCCTTGAAGAACAAAAAAATCTTTGAATGTGGAAATTAAATGTCTTCAGATAGGATTTATTACTGTTTATTCTCAAACTTGATGCTATTCTCATCTGCAATGCCCACTCTATCAAGCACAGTATTTCTTTCAAACTCTGACTCATGACTTACATTTCCTAAGAAACATTTCCAAAATAACACCAAGCTTTTTTTTATTATGCCTCATACTCTGTATTCAGTTGGCTTTTATGTTTTCATATTTACAATTAGTTAACCTGTACTTGATTATATAATTCTAATTTCATAACCTATAGTAACTGGAGGAGATCTTAGGTATCACCCTGAGATCTTTGGGATCACCCTATACATTTAATTCAAAAGTTAATGGAAATTAAATGATTGGCTTCAGAACATATAGTGACCTAGGGCAAGGTTAGGACATAGGATATTTTGATTCTAAACATATCTAGTACTTTTTCTACTATATGATAATTATAGCAAAAGGATGAACTTAATACAGGGCCAACCTTATTAAAAAGGGCACAGATAAAATGCTTTAGTAACTTTTCTACTTAACTGATGGAAAGGGTCTACTTCATGGGGGAGGCCTGTGAGCTAGTTCTCAAAGGATGAGTAAGATTAAAATTTGGAGATTTTGTAAAAAGACCAACTCCAGTGGAAAGCACAGCCAAAGAAAGAGCATAGTTTATAGGAAAGGGCAGTGAGTGTATCTGAAACCATGAGTCATTCAGATTGACTGATAGGAGAGGGTGTCATAGGAAAAAAGACTAGAAATTTAGATAAGTCCAGAAAATAAAACGCTTTGCATACTAAGCCTAAGGACGCTGAACTTTTTGTGATGGGCAACAGAGAGTCATTGTTGAGTTAAAAGGGCCTTAAGTCATGAGAAGTTTGTTTTAAAAAGCACGCTTAGGCCCTGTGCCACTATAGGAGCCGATGTCTTACCATGAAACCTTCCTGACTTGTTCTTATGACTATAAATATAAAATACCTCAATCCAAATGCGAACATTCATTATCCATATATATCACACAGGCTTACATTTCCCCATTTAGCATCCTAATATCATGTTATCTAACTTTAAAGTTCCCATTCTCAGCTTACCTGTGAGAGGTGAGGATGACAGAACATTTATTCTGTACTTCTTCTGAAATGATCTTCCAGAGGTGCCGTTTTGACTTAGGATCCATCCCAGAGCTCGGCTCATCCTTAATAGAAAGTTACAAGAAGAATTTATCAAATTAATTAAATTTTGATGAGGTTCTTTACATGAATCACCGCGTCTCACTCGCCTAGAACAGAAATCACTTTTCGAGGTTCTGTGACTAACTTGTTTTATACTTAATAGGCTTCTTTCTGCTGCTGTCAAAAAGCTCAAAATTAATCATTTAAAATTGTCAATCTGTTTTAAAAAGTGTCTCAATGAAGTTGACACCCTGTTACTTTACACTTGTCTCTTCTATTTCTTTGGAAAAAATTCTGCTTCAATTACTGACAAAGCAAGAGTTTTTACATTTAATACTACATTGTCACATATATATTTGAAGCTACATCAACAAAATTGCTACCTTTCTTCTGATAGCAGAATTGTGGCTGTGAGTGATAATATGTTATCTGAAGCATAGAGAATGCAATTTGATTTTTTTGTTAATACATTTGAGGTGTATTTTTAGTTTTGTGTGATTAATTGATATTTAATACTCCCTGGGGAAATAAAAACGAGGTTTGCAGAAATTGCCAGATAGGAAGATATAAATTGCATTTTAAAGTAAATGATGCTTTGAAAAATTGTTCAGACTTAAAATTTGAAATGTAGCAATGGAAAAGCTAAACAAGCAGTGATAGATCCTGACAGATAATTTAAAAAACCAAATGATAGGTCAAGACTAGGTAAAAATTAAAAATATATATCTGATATGGAAAGTATGTATATAGGATCACCAGAGGTTTATTCTTATAGTAAGAGGTTAAATTTAAAGAAAGAAATGAGTGCTAATTTGGGGAAACAGTATATTGTCACTGCCCCCATTTTTGACGCCAACAGCATATATATAGTAAATGCATACAAAGGAAAATACTGTATCTTTCTCTCACATCCTGATTTCAGTTCAACTCATTAATACAAAATATTTGCATACAGCTTTTAACATTTTAAAGTACTTTACATCTATTATCTCACAGGGGTGCCTAAGGATTGTTTTGTTCAATTTAAGGGACACTTATACAATAGAATTCCATTATGAGCATCGATTTGCAGGGAAATAATGCACTGTAAGCTTCCAGTATTGTAGAAAGATAGGTTGTGCAGTACTCTGTCTGGGCAGTTTAAATGATCAGGGGTATATTACTTAATCCCTGGAATAATGTGGTGATTTATAACTGGGTTTTTATTGCATATAGTTAAGGCTCTTTGGGAGTTTGGAGGTCCTTAAATGAAAGGGATCTTCCAAAACAAGGGCAAGATTATTTCTCAGAAATAAACAGTTTTCACAATATTTGGTCTGGGAAGCAAAATGCTATGTCATTCCTAGTGCAATTTATATTTCCAGGTGATCAATTTAATTTTCCAGCTCTTAACCAAAATACAGTTATAGCATGTATATCTTGCCTTCAAAAAATTCAGATAGAACAGAATGGCGTATTGTTGATTGCATCCCAAGCTAGGTAACTGATGCTTTTTATGCAACAAGGAGATAACATTTTAGCCCAATACATTGTCTTAAAAAGTGTATTTCCTTTTAGGTAGAAGTTGGAAAATGTGTTAGTTCACCTGATCAGTTACCAGTAGAACTTATTTCTTCAATAACTGTGAATCAAATTCTGTCATAATTTTACTTACTCGTTTGAATATCGTGAACTGGTTTCAGCTACTTCCTATTCCCATGCCAAGTATTTCCTCGGAAACTGACTGAGCCATAGCTTCAGACAAAAACATTCCAAGGGCATATTGTGCCAACAAATTATGTGCTGATGTAAATTCCCTTAATGAGATAGTATACGCAAAGTGCTTTGCAAAATAACCAGCACGTAGTGAGACCTCAGTAAATGTTTATTGCAATAATGTGAATGAAATGTTACACACACAATTGCATATGTGGTTCTGATTATGTAGCAGGCTTTTTTCACAGTGATTCTCTTACCAGCAACAGAATGGAAGGTTTCCCTATCAAGGCCAGTGCAGTGGATAATTTTCTTTTTGTGCCGTAACTACACATACAGGTAGCTCTGTCCTTGTAGGGCATCAGGTGAAGTCTCCTGAGGAGTTTATGAACAGTCTGTGGGTGGAAAAGAAAACTTAGGTTGATTTTCCCTTCCAAAACCCTTAAAGCATTAAGTGGGGAAAAAAAAATCTACCTGTGAAAAGAAAGTTTTATAATGAAAAAATACATACCCCCCCAATTAAAACATTTAAATTCAACATAAATTTTAACTTTTATTTTCAAAGGTCCACTTAAAAATTAATAGGTCAGAGATAAAAAAAGATAAATTAAAGAGATAAAAGAGATAAAAGCAATTCTGTGGAGGCTTATTTTCAAATGGGATCCCCCCGTGCCCCACTGTATGTGTGTGTGTGAGAGAGAGTGTGTGTATACAATTGCTCTTTCTGCTGTAACTAACACAGGATTTCCTTGTAAAGCTTCAAAGAGCTAAAACAGAATTCATCCCTTCAGAAGGCAGGTTTCTTATTGATTGTCATCACTGTTTCATCTTTCTTCTGACTGTGGGGTGAGTTGTCACAAAGGCTTTAAGTCTATTTCAAACTGACCTAGTATCAAAACTTTAGTGTATTAATTTAGGAATAGTGTGTTCTTGTGGCTATTTCTGTAGATAAATAACCCTGGCAAACAGTGGAATCCTAGGAGGATTTCAACAGGCCCCGAAGGGTTGCAAAAATAGAGAAAAACGCCCTAAGGGTTAGCCATTCCATTAAAAAGGTAAATAATTATGGTGAGGAACAAAACCACATTTAAAAAATTGAACTGGAAGCTAGTCTACTTCACTTGGGCAGTCTGGAGGTAATTCCATGTTTTAATACTTATCTGAACAATAAAGAATGTACAGGCATCCCCAGCCAAGGCTCAACCCAGAGCCTAAGGCAAACGTCATGTTTTAGTTAAAAGTTTTTAAAAGGTAACTGAACATGGGCCAAGGTGTTTCTAAAGCCGAGCTGATAGGTGTGTATGTGATATACACAATCGAGCTAATGCTGTATCCATTGTCACTGTCAGGAGAAAAGTGTCCTAGTTTTCCAGAGGTCAAGTTGGGTCTTGAGGGGAAGGGAGGTAGGAAGCAGAAACAATAATGGTTTTCAAGTGAACTAGTTTTTCACACTTATACTCACTTCTTTAATATCTTTTTCTGGAATTCCATGTATCCTAGCATAGAAATACAAATGTTCTTCCACAGTTACCAGGTCATCTAAGGCATCTTCCTGAGGACAGTAGCCAACTAATGAGCTGTGAGAGTCAACGTGAGCCAGAGATCTGAATTGAGAGAATCAAAACCACAAATGAATTTCAGATGTTTCCTTTCTTATCCCCAAATGTTGAGAGGGTAGCTCTATTTCGGTCATGGTGACCCGTGATTCAGGTAAAAAGAGGTAAAACAATCCAACCATCACAGTCACATGTGGAGGTTTAAAATTTTCCACTCACTTGGATGGCTGTTCTTCCCCCTAATGATTGACCACAAAATAACATAAAGAGTTCATTTTAATTACTCTTCTCATTAATTATGTTGTGCTCTATAAATCGAAGTATTTTTCATACCCAGTCTGATTTCTGATCAGAATGTGTCCACTTGAGGGAATTATGTCTCCAGTTAGCATCTTGAAGATGGTAGTCTTTCCTGCTCCATTTACCCCAAGAAGGCCAAAGCACTGGTTTGAGGGAGGAAAAAAAAAAGGACGTAAACTTTAATTCAAACTAAAGATGTGCTACTATTATATCTCTTTTCTCCTTCTCCTTGGGTAAAATAAATTACCAAGAAAAATAAATCACTGGAATTATTCATGGATATTGTAGCCTTCTGTTGGCACTTGATAAAACTTTCTCTTTTATTTTTTTTTAACTTTCTCTTTTAAAACAAATGGGTACTTATATATCTTTTTTTCTTTAACAATGTGAATATTTGTATAGATACATAGGATTTCTTTTACATATTATATTATAGCATACCTCTGGTGACATGGTAAAATACCCAACAAGTGAGGTATGCTATCCTGATAAAGTAATTATATTTATGGATTTGAAATTATTCACACAAAATCACAACTTTACTGAATAAGCTATTGAAGCAATAATATCTTTATGCTGTCAAACAAATTTGATGCATTTAGTTTGCAGCTAGGCTTGGCAACCTATGCTCACATTCTCTTTCTTCTTTCCAAGCTGCCTTAATATTTCTTCTATGAAAACAGCAAGAATCAATATGGATGCAGTTCTAGGACCTCACTTCCAACAACTGATTTCTTTATGTTGCCTTTCAAGAAGTCTGGAAACTAAGAGTTGAAAAAAGTACCCTGCACATAATTCTTGACTGAAAGTCCACCCAGTGAGGATAGTAACTTGGGAAAGGCTCAGGACTTGGTGTGTGGTGAGTCCTCCCTGGCAAGAGGGAAGATGAATGGGGTAAGTAATACGTGGACACATGTAAATTATACATATAGAATCCATCAAAGTATTCACAGGTTGACTTTCATATTTCTAGGAAAAAATTAAAAGAAGATAAAGATCTTTATTTGTCACTTACCATGCCAATATAAAGGATAGCTAGAAACAAAACATTGTTCCTTACCTCCCCAGCAGGTATCCCAATGCTAATGTTGTTTACAGCTATGATCTTTTTGTGGATAAGTTGGTAAGTCTTTGTGAGATGATGGAGTTGGACCAGGTCAAATTCACTTGCACCATTCTCAACTCTTAATCTCTCAGCCCGCACATCCTCATCTTCATCTATTGTCTCGACCACAGGTGAAGAATTAAATTTTCTGAAGAAGAGTCTAAAAAATGAATGAAAAGATTTTGCATCAATGATTTTAAAATGGCACCACTCAGTTTTGACATCTTTTAAGAAGTTCTCACTTCACTAAAAGTGTGCTATCACATACTATGTGAGTTTAAAATTTTTTATGCATTATGGTACTCAAATAACTTAAAACTTAGTACAGATACTGTTCACAATATTTGCTATGATATTTGAGAAACAGCTTTTGCTTTCCATGCCTTAAATACTTACAGATCCACTGTTACAATTCAGAATCTTAATTTCATAACAAGGAAATCACTTTGGGTTTGAAAGTTACTTCCTAACAGAGAGACTAGAGTCATTGGTAAGACTCAACACTTACAAACCCATGATCAATGATCACCTTTTAAAAAAAATCCTGTCTGTTCTTTTGTCATCAATAATATGAATGCTATTCTATATTTTTTTTTTACTGTGTCTTACCTAGGATGTAGCCAATATATTAAGGTTATCAGTTCTGAAAACTCACTACATCTCAAACCCACTTCAGTATCTTGCCTAATAAATACCAAAGCAAACCAAACCAACAAATCAATTCAAGCCTTCCTCCCAATGTCCCTGTTTCTTTTAATGATATCCACAGATATTCCATCTGTGATTTTTTTTCCTTGAATCTTCCCCATGCCACAACCCACTCATGCAGCCAGTTTCCTAGCACTGGAAATGCCTTATAACACCCAGTCATCGATCATTATCTGTCTGTTGCTATTACCATCATAGGCTTTCATTTGTTTCTCACCTAGATTTATCTAGGAGCCTCAGACTGCTCCAGTGTCTCTGACTGCTCCATTCCAGTCTGCACTGTCTCCACAAAACCACAGCTCCTAAAGCACCATTTGATCCTGTTGGTCTCTGTTCAAAAACCTTTGATATACTACTATGTGCTCACTGAACAAAGTCCAAGCTGTATCTCTTTAACCAAGCAATCAGTAGACTCCATAACTTTCCAGCATATGCTTCAGCTCCTACTCTTTTATTACATTTACTCTGTGCTCTGATCAAATTGTATTACTCACTTCTCAAACATGGCCCAAGATTTTTCTATCTTTGCTCTTGTCTTCTCTTTCATTATTATTAACTTAAATCTTATTTTTCAATAGGTGATAAATGTACATCAAGTATTAAAATTAAAACGGTACTGAAGAATATTTAGTGAAAGTAAGTCTCCTTCAACAAATATACAGTTCTCTGTAGCAGAGACATAGAGACAATCTCTGCATATGTATGCATAAATAATATATATATATATACTTTTAAAACTCAAATGACAATATACTTTATATGTAGTTCTGAACCTTGCATTTCTCACTTAATAAATATTAGAAGTAATCCCAAACATTATACAGTGAACTGCATCCTTCTTTCTAATGGCTGCATACTGTTTCATTCATAAATTATGTATATAATTTATTAAACTAGTCTCTAAATAAAGGACATTTAGGTTGTCATTCTTTTGCCATTAGGAGTGTATAACTTTATACGTACATAATTCTGCATACGTGTGAGCATATCTCTCAAAAAAATTTCCTAGAAATAAAATTGCTGGGTCAATGGTACATGTTTTTCTTTTTATTTATGATTCTGTCCTCACTTTATTCAATTTTCCTTTCCCAGATCCATTGCTAATATGCTACATACTCAATTCTCTCTCCCCATTTCTACTTTCCATCTTTTCAAGCACAACTCAAAGACTACATCTTTTCTCTATGTACAAGTTTTCTCTCCACCACTGAATCTTAATTTCTTTAAGGCTAACAATTGTGCTTATTTAATTTTATTTTCTCACTCTACAATACTTGCAGACCCATAGTAAGGTTTGATAATTATTTACTGAATGAAATAAATGGTGAATTATGCTTTGATTTTTAAAAGTTTTTTGAGCAAAACATTTCTATATTACCAGTGGAAAAGCTTAGACTGTTGACGACTCCTTGAATATTTTGAATTGAGTATTGTCAGTGATGTCGAACACTGTTTTTATTGTATTTACCTGAGTTTCTTTATTAGCCAGTCATTCATTAAAAGTCGTAAGAGAAAGAACATGGTCCCTTGAGAAACCAAAGCCACAAACATTGCACCTAGTTTATCCATCTCAAAGGTTTCGCTTGGGTATTCCACTCCATATGCTTTTAAGAAGTCTAGGACTGACTGTTGTTGAGAAAGTTCAATCAAACCGTAACCAAAGCAGAATTGTGGGAAAATCAGGAAAATGCGCTTGAGGGTTTCAGAAATAAGTTCTAAAGTCTGAAATAAGAAGAATAACAATAAAGCTCAGTGTTAGTCTTCCAACAAACTGACAAAAACTGAAACTAGATGTAGACAAATGTTGAAATCCAAGAAGCCTATCTAGATAGGCAATTATTGCATATGCATGCTGAATTTACATATAAACATTTACTATAACCAAATGATGGAGATTTATTACCAAAATCCAAGCAAAAGAGGATTATATATTTTTTGAAATGGTCTAAGGTGTCAGGCCAAACCCTGGGTGCAGAATCACTTCTAGAGCTGCCTTAGATCCTAGGAATGTAGTAATAGCCAGGGTGTTGGGGTCTGACACAGAGTATCTACAGGTAGGTGTCTGAGTAAAGGAGGTATTTAGTACAGTAACGTTTCAGAAGCTAAGCTACTCAAAGGGGGGCTAAAATGGTGAAATGAGATGGAAGGAGAGACAACCTCTCTGAATGAGGAGCAAATGGCTCATTTTCATGTTATTCACACTTGGAACCAACCATTTTGCACCTCATGAATTTTCTTCTTCCTCCTGGCGTGTGCTTGCCTTTTCCTCACTTCACTTCATTTCCTCTCTATTCTTTTCCACCCAATTGCCTGGCACGGGTAGTGCTTCCCTCCTCAGTAATCATAATTGCCAGCTCTGAATGGAAAGTGATACTTACAATGAAGTAGACTCCAATACATGATTGAAAGGGAATGAATTCGTTTTTCTTTCTCTATGGACGTTCAAATGACTCTTAACCCATAGTTGTATGACTAAGCCATTGTCCTTGTTCCTACTGTACCATAACAGTTTCTTAAGAAGTAAAAAGTTTAGCTGACTGACTGGTTGCATGATTTTTGTTAGTGCCATACAATGTGTCTGATTTCACCTCCATGTCCCTACTCAAGCCCTGTCAAATCTCAACAGTTTTGACACTGCATATATACAATCATAGATAACCTAGATGGAGTCTAAAAAGAACTTTAAAAGGCTGTAGTTTCCCCCCACCACTAAATTTAATAGAATCAAGTGAAATTCCTCTATTTTATTTAGAGAATGCAAAACACAGAAAGCCTACCTCCTTGAACATGTTTAAGCATTTGATCCACTCACTGAAGTTTAGCAGACTAATAAAAGACCTTACCGGATCATTAGGCCTTTCCTTGGAGAGAAAGTACACCACCGACAGGGAAACAATGGAATTGATGCCAAAAAATAGGTTGATGCAAACGTAAGTGATGAAAGCCATTCCTGTTTCATGAAAGAGTCCAGCCAGCAAGTACATCCAAGAAAATGTGGCATACCTTTACGTTAATAATACTAAGAATTAAAATTATGCCTTAATTATTCTTACACTAAATAAACAGACATATATATATAACTTAGATAGTGTTCTAAAGTGAAAATAAACATTAGGGATGAGTTGCCAAGCCTTATAATTACATCTCTCTTTTATTCCTCCTTTTAGCAACAGCACATACACATGCACACACACACACACACACACACACACACACACACATAAAATCCAAAGCATGATTTTTAAATGACAGTAAAGGTCTTTTAAGGAATCTTCAGTAGTCTGACATCATTATGACTATAAATTAATTTTTCCTAGAGATGATGTTACACCACCAAAGCAAGACTTTTTTTTCTTTGCTCAGAAATATGAGTTTAATCAATGTATATTTTACAATTTAAAGCTGAGGGAAAAAATGACATTATTGTAGGCTAGCTAAGCAGACAGTGTATGCTTAGAAGCTGGATGTCCTGTTTTCAGCAAATACCGGAGCAACCTTTGAGGTAATGAAGTAGAACTAGACACAGATCCTTCATCAGCTACAATTGCTAACTAAACGGATACTACTCATGCATTCAGGGCAGAAAGAAGTGCTATGCTAAGCATTGATTATATCAACCTGTATTACCTGCATTAAGTACCCTCATTCAGAAACAATATTATATATGTGTTCTTAGACATCTATAAAAATATAAATAAAATAAATATACATAAATATATATACTTTAAAATGCCATATATTTATATATACTCACAATTTGTTAATAAATTCATACATGTACATACATTTTTCTGATCATTCTAAAGCCTCCATTTTTATGTAAATTAAATTACATTTATAAATTGCTAAGCGTGACACTCAGGACCTAGTAAGTGCTCATTAATGATAGGTATTACTATTAATGAGAACAACATTAATTTTCAGAATTACTATACAAACTATGGACTAGCAAATGTAATGTACTGTTAATCATCACTTATGACTAATGAAACCCCAAGATAACTGTAAATTAGCTAATGAGATTTAGGTCCTGTTTGTGTCCAGGAGCATTTAATTCTGTTAATTCTTCTTTCACTGCAGCTTACCCAAACAGCAGAAGTAGGAGAGATACAGCGCCTAGGTTGTTTTCACTGTAGAAAGCAGGTAACTTGAAAATTGCAATGACACCAATTGAAAATGCTACAGGCACCAAGTAGAAGACCTATGGGAACATGTAAAACAATGTTTAACATATGGCAAGTAGTTTTTAAAAAAATCAATAGCCTATCTAGTTTAAAACTGTTAACAAATTGACCTGGAAACACTTGATGATATGAATTTTTATCTATGTTCCTGTTGCTTATAACATTCAGTTCATTTTACATTGATTTCACTCTAGAATTTGTCTCCTCCAGTATGAGGTCAAGCCAGTCTCCATCGTTATAGAGATACGGAGTCCCTGGTATTCCTGCTTCCAGGCTTTGCAACCTGGGATCATTTGGTGACAGAGGTTCACTGAGAAAGATAAGATAGCCAGGTATCTTGGTATTAGTTAGATTCAGTCCTCAAAGTATTAATTGTGAATGCTGGAACTCTCTCAGATGGTTGATTTCTAAGGCTTGGTTATCAGTGTGAGCCACTCTGCAAAACAGCAGGGCAGTGGGTGCCACACATTCTTAGAATCACAAGGATATGAAAGAAGACTTCAGTGTTTCATTAGCAAGCAGAAATATTAAATGCTGAGGAGTCTGCAGCAAGATGCACACAATGAAAGAGACGGTAATTTAATTTGGGAGGAAAATCTCCTAAAATTGTAATGAGCACCAGATATATAATAACAGAATCTAAGTAGTAAGTAGTCCTTCACAGAAGTGTGTACTTTAAGCTTTCTTAACACGTGAAAGCTCCTATTAAGTCCAGAGAAATTATTATCATTCTTTTAGATTTGACTTCTACAAACAAACGCATTTCAGACCTCACTGGATACATTAACCAAACGGATCTGCAGTTAATTACTCTCCAATTCTTCAAGCCATTGGTCTTTACAGCAACTCAGACAATTTCACCATAATCACCTGGCAACTACATACCTATCCTGGGCTTCTGGCCAATACTGGCACATTTGGAGTCAAGAAAAACCATCTGAACTTAAGAACCATCTTATGCAAATAAGACAGCTATCAATGAAATTTATCCTTTATTTTCCCAATTAATCTTCTCTAATGTGTCATTCAGTAGGGGCTACTACCTCAAATTTTTCACTATTGGTTGATTAAATTTTTATAAGCTTGATTGTTTGTTACCATTGGACAAGGCTATTCTGTTTCTAAGCTACTATTTCTTCACAGTAGTGGTTCTTAAACTTCGGTGTGCTTAAAGTAACTTGGGGAAGGGGTTGTTAAAAATGCACATTCTCCAGTCTCCACTCCCAAGACATGGATCTCATAGGTCTGGACTGGTGCCTAGGAATCCACATTTTAACAAATGTCCTGGGGAATCTGATACAGGAGGTCCTCAGACCATAGAGATAAGGGCAGGGAAGGTGGATTTTTCTTTTCCTCCAACCACTGGATGCAAACTTTTTTCCTTAATTTACTGTCTTTGTGGTAATAATCTGAACAAACCAGGGTCAATGAATCTCAAATATAAAACTGTCTTCTACCTAAATCAGTGCTGTCTTTCCTGCAAAGACATAAGTTACTCACCATGTCATAAATGAAGTTTGTTACCCAGTAGCATGTGACTCCAACACCTGAAATGTGCTGTAGCTGTTTGGCTTTGGTCTGATGCTCCCGTACGATGTAGGTGACAAAGCTGGCAGTGGTGACAGAGTAGCCCATCAAGATGGAGAGTGCCACTAAAATATCGATTAAACTGCTCATTCTAGAGTGAGCAATAGGGAGAGGAGAGCACACGTAAGTTTTTGGAACTCTTTTCCTTTCAGAAAGACTCATGGCTAAAGCTGTCAACAAAACAGTGCAAGAGATGCATAAGTCTTTCTGCAAGGCAGCCAGATAATATATTCTACCTGACTCGGCTGCGACCTTGGGATAAATGTAGCTCTAGCGCATCTGAATTGACTAGGGATATTTGATAGAAAAACCTCAGTCTCCAAGGGTTGCAGGGTGCATGCAAGAGATATATAGTTCTTGGGCATAGAAATCGTACTTAAATGCTACGCAGGGAAGTTGAAATGATGAAGCACTTATGCACCTGACTTATAAAAGCGGCAGATTCTGTGAATCTATAGTCAACAAGCCCTACTTGGCAACTCCACTCTACATGCTTTCAGAAACTTCCTTTTATCCCAGTCAGCGACTTATATTAACAGCTCTTCTAGATTGACATTCATTCAGATACAACTGTGATTTCCAATTATAGCACCTTATACAGAGGCTCAGCTATGCCAAGGACAAAGCAGCCATGCCAGACATATCTGCTTACGTGGCTTGTTCTTGGTCTTGCACTCCTGGATAAGGATGACTATACATGATGATACCTTAAAGAAGAGACAATTCTTTTCATTAGCAGGTATTCAGTTAATCAGAAACGCCAATTTTTAGATGAATAATGCATAATACTTTCTAAAGAATTTTACTTTGGGGATACTCTCTTAAAGGGAAGTGATTCCTCCCTGCCCATCTCATCAATGCCGTAAAATTGATGGCACGGACACACACACAAAAAGAACAGTTTTTCACATTGTGTATGGAATTTGGGGGGAAGAGGCGAGAATTTTTACTTCTTATATAATATGTTTCCCCTCTATTGCATTTAAGTAAATTGTTTTCCATTTTCTTCTCCCTATCTGGTCACATGTAGGTTTGTATTCAGCAGTACTTTAGAAATGTATGGCATTTAAAGAAGCATCTCAAAGAGAGTCCATATAATCAATCCTCTGATTATATGAGATTCTCCTAAAGAACACTTTCCAGCCCCATCCCTCTTCACTGTGCTATTGGCTGCAGTAGGGAAATACTGTAGCCTGAGAGGATCCCTTCTTTATTGTTTCTAAAATGCTTCTTGTTCTAGAACTCTACCAAGAGTAGAGTTTGGGAGTTTCAGCCACCCCGGAGGGATTTTCACTGACTCATAAAGATCCAGGAGAATTCAGAGAAACTAACTGGCTCCAGAAAAGTAGTCCCTTAATTCCAATATAGTCCTAAATTATTTGTGTCTCCGAGGATTGGTTATACTTTCTGAGTTAGAAGCAAGTTTCTTTCCTCCCTTTCCTTAGAGCATGTTGGTTATCCAAAGTGGGCTGGCGAGTTTCCCAAAGGACCATGGTTTTAAGGCAAAACTTATACTGTCTGAATAACTTTGGAAAAGAACAGTAGGGGATAGGGGTAAGGATATACTTTAAATACTTTTTCCTATAGAGTCATTAGCTGAGCAAGAACTTTGTCACTTATTGCTCATTCAGTATATGTTCATTACACTAGGTTATTAAGGCCCGCTCACAGCACTCAAATATTATAGGCTATTCTAAAGTTCTATTCTTTCCATTAACTTAAATTTATAATTTTTATTAAGTAGAGTAAGACATATTTTGAGGTCGAATTCTGCAATTGTTATACATTGAAGAAAAATATATAGTTAAAGCAAAACAAAGAGACTAACAGCAACAATAATCAATTTGACTAACTTTAACCACATCACTGGGGGAATGCAGTTTTCTTATCTTTTGTGGAAATTAATAAACTCTCTTTTTACTGAGATTCACTTTTCCTTGGGCCCTACTTAAACCTTGTTGCTGGGTTATAATGTAGGCAAGGGGAAAACATTTCTCTTATTCCTGCTTTGTATTTCAGAATCCATAAATACTCTATTTCACCAGAGGAATATTTACAAATATTTACTCCAATATGAAAAATGCTGCTGAACCAGTTTTTTAAATACATATCTTTAGTTGAAACATCAAGTAAATGTATTAGGGTTTAGAATCTATATTACAGTCTTCTCTGTGGGTTCTGTAGCGTTCAGTATAATGTCTTGAGTACAGTGATTAGTCAATGAATGCTTATTGAATCTAATAAAATCTTAAAATTCCAATTATTTCCCCCACATACAATATACATTAAAAAGAACATATTTTCTGTTGTCTCTACACTTGTAAACCTAAAATGAGTAACTTTCCACTGACCACTGCTACTAATGCAATAAGAATAAACACTAGAGTGGAGCAAACAATGCGTCAATATTTTTGGAAAAGAGCCTAGTTGTGTAACATTTGTTACTGAAAACAAGTAAATCTGTATTCTTTGGGGAGAAGGAACAAAATTTTCATTTAAATTTACCACTAGAGGGAACCACATGAATATAACAGATATTGACACTGCAAATGAAAGCTAATTAAAAGTTTCTGATTACCGCGTTAAAATTCAAAAAGAATCAATTTTACAGCTAAAGCAAAATCTCAATTCATGTAGAATCCAACAAAGATGCCTTAAAACACTAGTGTAGTAGGGGGAAGTGGCAGGAGAATAATTTTTTAGAGACATTATCGTGGCAGATCCCATACACGCGTTACAAAAAAATAACAGTATTTTAAGGTGGCTTGGATTTCTTCTTTGAAAGAAAACAAACTCCTTCCAGAGAGAGTGGAAAGCTATCACTTTCATAGTTCTACATGAGAAAAGTTAATAAAAAACAGAAGGTCACTACTACTAATCTCTATATAACTCAAAATAAGTCTTATTTTTCAATTAAAAAATTTCCTTCTAGGGTCAATTTGAAGATTATGTTCCAGAATTTTTAATTCTTTAGACTCTGTAACTTAAAAATGTAGTTGTACGGGCCACGACAAGACTGCTGAGGTCCAGAGTGATTCAGATTGCTGTGGTCTTGGTAAAGAACACAAATAGTAAATGAAATCCAAACACAGGTTTCAAAAGTTGACCCTTCAGAAGTGGTACTGGTCTCTTTTTCTCACCTACATACCTTTGCGACATGTCATTTCTATAGTTCTTATACTTTCATTATCTGTCACGGCAACAAATGTCTTTTGCTCTGAGTAAGACATCCTACTGAAAGTCAAGTATTCTGTCGTATTTCAAACCAGCTCATACTAGACCTGCCTGGCTTTAGTCACCATTTAACTTAGCTTACTACTTTTGACTACACTCTTTATTGATGCTCTAGGTCTATGGACTATCAACCTTGTTATTTTCTTCATGGTTCCTGCTGCTAGGACTATGTCAAAGCAGTTGGGGAAAAATACTGTTTTCTCTGAAATGAAGACTCCAAAAGATTGTGTTCCTAGAATGAGTATCTGAGTCTACAGTTTACGTCTATAATCACCAGAATATCTAGCACATGCTATTATGCCCAACGGTAGGGAGATGAAAGACAAGTAGATGCTGGCATTTCTAAAAAATATGTTGTCTTTTTCCTTTTTAACAGTCTATTGGTTGGACTATTTATTAGGCTAGAAACTCAGTGCTGGCCAGCAAATATGTTACATAGTTTTTCTCCATTTTTATTATTATTATTTTGGGGAATATGAGAAAATAATTTGAGCAAGGCTTAAGAAGATGAAATGATCTGATGAAGAGCAACTGAATTAGAAAAAAATCAGTCTCTTTCAAATTTCAAATACTTTTTGAAAACTATGTGGAAGCTTCCTGAGAAATCTCACTAAAGTAGACCTGGCTGAGCATAGAGAAGAATTAGAAAAATAAAGAGACAGGAGTCAAACAGACCTGGGTTCAAATCCCACTTCTGATCCCCAGTGGAATAACAGTAGGGAACAATAATATTCATCCTGAGAGGGTGCTAAGGATTAGCAGTATTTTATACAAAGCAAGAGTCATACAATAAGTACTCAATTAATGGTAATACTTCTGGTTAGGTGTAGAACTTTCTAGTTTAAAAATTTTGTTTTCACATTTAGATTTGTGTACAATATTTATTGACATTTTTTAAATTTTTAGCCTATGTACAAACAAGTAGTTATAAAATATTTTCCTATGAGATATAAATACTAGGTGTATGAGCAGAAATAAGTGTGAAGTCAGCATTAGCATCTTGATTTGATAAATGAGGAAACTAAATTAACCTGAAGTTAAGGAGATTATCCAGAATGTTCCATCTGGTGGTAGTTACTACTTCCAAATTCCTTTTAAAGATCTGTGATTTAAATACCATAAAATAGCTGCCTCTGGGAGGAAACAAGATCTAGCGTGCATTTTTATATGGAGAGCAGCAAAAGTTGCAAAGCAAGAAGCTTCTATGTAAGTAACTTTACCATGTTGGGCAGCATCGTATTTTGACATGTTAACTCGCAGAAGGAAGTTATTCAGGCTGTTGAGATAAGCTGGGAGGGAGTGATAGCCTTCTGGATCATACCATACCTGTTAAATTCCAAAAGAGGGCAAGATAAGTTTGGTGTACAAATAAATTAAGCAGTCTTTCTATCTTGCAGCCTACAGAATTTATATTTAAAATAAGTGCACCCATTTTCTGGTGCCTATTTCATCCTGGAAGATTATGAACCATCCCCCAGAGTGCTGACCGTAGACCTTTAGGTTTCCAATGCAGAGATGGGCAGAGACTGGGAAAACTGTCTTTTTTTTTCCTTACATGATAGTACCAAGTTATTAATCATCCCAGATCTTCTCTACAGGTAAAGCTTGAAAAACTGAAGAAATCATTATTATCTTCATCTCTGTAATGGCCTGTAGTGATTTTGGAACTAGAACTAAGGCATTCTGTCTCTCGACAATAATAATAACAATAAAGGCAAATGGCATATAGGCCAGGCTGCAGAAAGAAATTAAGTACATCTCCAAGATCAAGTCCTTAGCAACAAGACTGATAACCTCGGAATCCCCCCACTAACTTTCTATTCCTAGTTATAACCCACAAGAAAGTGAGCTACGTTACCTATATCAAAAGCAGAGAGATTTAAAATACCTCAGTTCAAGGAACCCAGTTGATCAAAATTACAAATCTGATTTAGAGAGAAATTATTTAATATTAGAACCCTTTTCCCTTATGAGGGATATTTACTCTCTGTATGGAGAAAGGGAGAAAAGGAACAATGGGAGGGGCCATTCAAATCCTCAGCACTGCTATTTGTTTTATATGACCTTGTAAAAACCAGCTACACTAGACTCATTAATCTCTCTCTCATAGGGATGTTGTAAGGATGAAATTACATAGTTTGTGTAAAAGGTGATACTAGTGCTTGGTTTATAACAGTCACCAAATGAATATTAGTTTCTTTATTTTCCCCCAGGTTGCACATGTCTCTTAATACCAAATGAGAAATATGTGAAGAATAATCTAAAATTTAAAGACTACTCGTGATCCTATGGGTAATTATATGTGTCCGATTCTGTGACTCTAGCTTGTTTCAAATTCAAAGCATAGGTACAATCTAGAAGAAAAAAAGGTCAACAGGATTATTTACATCCATCAAATTCTGTTAAGTTTCCATGTTCTTTAAAAAGCAAGGATAAACATATATGACACATATATAAAGAAAAATGCATAAAACATAAGTGTATAGTTTAACAAAAAATTATAAAAGGAGTACACCCAACCCACAGGTTGAGAAACAAAACTTGCCAGCACCCAGAACATCTTCTCCCTGACACACTATGTCCTTCACAATCACAATGCTCTCTCCCCTAGACAGTATGGTTGGGTTTTGTCTACTCTCAAAGTTTATAGTAAATGCAATTTCCCCCTATGCTTACTGATAATGTTTGGAAGATTTAGCCTGCTTGTTGTACAGAACTGAGTTCCTTCATTTCCATTGCCAATTCTATTGAATGACTATATAACAATTTATTCATTTATTTTATTGTGTATGGACATTTGCGGTTGTGCTTTTGACTAATGTGAGAAATACTACTAAGTATATTTTTGTATATGTATCTGGGTACTTACATGTACATGTTTCCTTAGGATAAATACATAAAACCAGAACTGTTGTATTAGGGAGTGTGCATTATTCCAAAGTGCTTTTCAAATTGATTGACCCATGTTTTGTTTTTACCTCATGAAAATGCTTGACCGTTTCAAGTTCACATTCTCATTTGTATGACATCCTAAAAGAAGGATCATAATTTACCTTGGCAAGTGTTCTATTAGCAGGAACTGTTGTTATATCAAAACGAAGGTCTTTAGTCAAAGGCAGCCCAAAACTCCAACCTCCATATCTATACAGAAAAATTGATACTTGTTTTAATAGAGAAAATATTCATAAATCGATGTAAAATGTTTAACTCATAGCTCATTTTTTCTTTCCATTAGGAACACATTTACAGTATGAAATAAATACTGCCTGACAAATAATTTACAGTTTTATTGATTCTTTTTATCATATTTTAATCTAAAGAGTACATTATAACTAGAAGTAAAAAGTCTTTCTAAGCAGTTACAAATGTAATCATTCTGAAAATAAATAACATGTAATCTAACCAATTCCTCCAACTTAACCGGATCATGCACCATCTCAAAAATCTTAAGATTTTAGTGCTTAAGTATCTTATTTTAGGTAATTTAATACTAAAGTGATAACAACATCAGTTACGATCTTTTTTCAAATGGCTCCATTTCCTTTATTCTCCAATCTTTTTTCTCTAATTTGTCCCCGAGTGTTACACTTTTTCAATTCCTGGATGTTTTAAAGAGAGTTGTATCTATATAATTACCTGTCACTTCATGGACTCTTAAAAATAAAACGTGGATTTAAAAAAAAAATCCAAGCACTAATTTTAAGGATAGATTAGTTTAAATGTCCACCAAATTAAGACTGGGTTAAATAAAAAACAGTGTAGTCACACTAAAATAATTTTCTTGTGACTATTATCCTAAATGTGATGCTATAGAACTGTATTTTTGTCATGCAAAGAACACTATAGCATATTGTTCACTTCTTTTTAAAAAAGGGTTTAGAATGATTTATTTATAATAAACCTTATTTTGTTGAAAATACTTACATGTATATTCACATGTATTTACCAACTTTCCCCCCTCAGCTTTATTAAGATATAATTGACAAATAAAAGGTGTATACATTTAAGGCATATAGATGTTTTGATAGATGTATACACTGTGAAATGGTCACCACAATCAAGCTAAATAACATATCCATTATCTCACATGGTTACTATTTTCTTGTATATGTGTGTTGAGAATTCTTGGCAAATTTCAAGTGACAATACGATATTGTTAACTATAGTCTCACTGCTGTATAGATCTCCAGAGTGTATTCCCCTTGCATTACTGAAACTTTGTTCCCCTTGACCAACATCTCCCCATTTCCCCCACTCCCAGACCCTGGCAACCATCACTCTCCTCTCTGCTTCTATGAATTGACTATTTTGGATTCCACACATAGGTGATACTATGCAATATTTGTCTTTCTGTGTCTAGCTTATTTCACTTAGCATAGTGTCTTCCAGTCCATCCATGTTGTGTCAGATGTAAGCCTGTCAACCTTACATCTATGGCAAATGTTTAGGTGACTTAGGTGGAAGCCTGTGGCCTTGCTGTACATGGACACATTTTATTCATATGTGGATATATCCACATTGAGATATTCATGTTGGAACTAAGGACAATTGTCACTGAAAACCATGCCTGAAAGCTCTCCAAGTTGGTGTAATCTAGTCGATAACTTGTCTTTTGCTTAGAGGAAAACAATATGTACACATTTAACAATACATTTTTGAGGCCTAAAACAATGCTTTTTTGAATGTGTTCAGATAAATCTTAGAATCATTATTTAAATTTTAATATGAAAGCTGTTTAGATAAAACAGAATTTAGCCCCATAAATAATCAATAGAAGCTCTGCATTTATTGCCACAAATTCAAAAGGCAGTTACTATTAAAATTAGAAAGCAAGATATTCTAAATTAAATATGTTTAATAAATACAGTATTTTTACCTTTTTTGCATAAACTCATTAGCAGTTGATATAAGATAATTTTCCAAGTGTTGCCCAGTGAGGTTATAAATTACATGGGAAGAATAAGTTCTTCTATGAGGTGGAGAATAGTTAAATTTAGGACATTCCTGAAAAATAAGGTTAAAAATTAAGTTCTTTCTTTCAGTGCTGTACAAATTAAATACACAATGTCAAGGAGCTTCAGTCTCAGGATTTGTCTATTAGTGCAACTGGTAGAGTGTGATAAGAGTGTCCTCTGCCTCTAAAGAGATTTGAAAAGGAAGTCATCTTTCCTATGCCAAGAAATTAGAACAAATAGTTATCAATTATATACAGCACATATATGTGTTTAGGACTTGCCTAAAGCCAAAAAAGAACACATTAACTAATGTTCCATATTTCTTTCACTGCACTGACAAGCTTGATATGTTTGGAGAATAACATTAAACATAAAGATGACTCAAAATTCCCTCAGTAATTCACAGGGAAGAGAAAAATGTTTGCCCCACACTGAAAAGATAACATTAACAGACATAAGTTTTCAGGGACTGACAGCAGCGGATGAAAAGTTGTGTTATATTAGTTTTAAGGTACAAAACCTAGGTGTCAGAGTTCAGCTTTACACATAAATAAATCTAATACACACACACATACACACACACACATACATACATATATAAATCTAGTGTGTGTGTGTGTATATATTATATATGTATATATGTTGCTTATACATACATAAGTTGCAAAGACAATGCACAGAGTGCCTGTATCATTGTTAGCATCTTACGTTAACTGTTGTATGTTTGTCAAGATTAAGTGCCTTGGTACCTTACTATTAAGCAACCTCAGAATTTAAACCACTTATTTTTATGTTCATAGCTTTCTGCACTTCCTGACTACTTATGTTTCACTGAAGCTTCTCATGCTTCACTGCCATGCAGTTTAGTTTGAGAAACGCCCAGTACTTTTCCAGTTTCTCCTTACATCTTTCACACGGTGTCTCAGAGCCTGAGACTAGCACCACATGTGTGTATCAAGAGTATAAAGCTGCAGGTTGCTCTAAAAAATGAACGCTGAATTTCACCTTACATCAGGTTGTGTCTATAATGCCAGTGGTTTCATAACTGATTAGAGATACCCTTATGTACGCAGTATAACTTTTGAGCCCTAATTTTTTATTGAATTATATTATACATACAGAAAAGCACATATAAGTATACTACTTGATGAATTTTGACAACCTGAACACATCCTGGTAACCAGCAACTGAATCAGAAAACAGAACGATGTTAGCGCCCCAGGACCCCCTCATCGTGCCTCCTTCCAGTCACTACCTCGCCCAAGTAACTGGCACAGAGGAGTTTTGCCTGTTTTGTATTTTATACAAATGGACTTGTATCTTGTATTTGGCTTTTTTCACTCATCATTTGTTAGTGAGAATATGAGGTATGTAATTGAAGATCAATCTTTCTCATTTTGCTGTGTACAGTATTTCATTGTGGAAATAGACTACATTTGATTATCTACTGTTGGTGGGAATCTGGGTGGCTACTACAAATAGTATAGCTATGAACATTTCGATATATGTGTCTTGGTGCATTTATTCACATTTCTAATGGGTACACAACAGGAATGGAATTGCTGAGTCCACAGGGCATGAATAATTTCAGCATTAGTGGATACTGTCAACACTTTTAAAAACTGTTTACACAAATTTAGATGCCCATCAGCAGAGTATAAGGTTGAAAATTTTTTAATCGACTGTGTTTTTTTAAAAAAAAATCAATAAAATTTATCCAGATTCCAATTTTATTTTGTTTTATTTTTTATATGTATTTTTATTGAAGTATAGTCAGTTTACAATGTTGTGTCAATTTCAGCACAATGCTTCAGTCATACATGAACATATGTATATTCACTTTCATATTCTTTTTCACCATAAGTTACTACAAGATATTGAATACAGTTCACTGCGCTATATAGAATGAACTTGTTTATCTATTCTATATATATCAGTTAGTATCTGCAAATCTCTAACTCCCAATGTATCCCCTCCCACCCCCTCCCCCAGATTCCAATTTTAAATACTAAGTTGACCTTTACTGTGAACTAGAAAAATACATGAAGAATTTAAAAAATTAGGAAGGTTAGATGAGGGATTACAAAACTCTTTGAACTGGCCTAGAAAACTAAGGTGTATCTATAGAATTCAGAAAAGGTGTTGGTTGCACGATCTTTAATAATGTTTCTTTCAGGATATGGATTTTTCTCACATCTTGGAGGTGTTGAGAAGAGACACGGAGCTCTGTTCTGGACTTACACATTACTAACTTCCCTACTGACCGCTACAGTAGACGTCTCACTGTGTTTTCAAAAATGACTGTTATGGTGGCATTTTGCTGTGTGAAACATAGAGCTTTCTGGTTACAACTGAACTGAGACCAAAAATTCATTTCAGTTGGTTTCCACAAAGAGTGTCATAAAATTACCTACCATAGGAAGTTTGTCCTGAGAGGGATTTAAAACAGTGACCTAAAGCTCAGTGCTTTTTTTAGCTGTCCAGGTCCACAGCACTAAAGCTACTAGCTTCCATAAAATGAAATTATATTGACTCTTTGGTAACTTAGACAGATCTTTCAAGTTTTGATATTTATTCCTTTCTTTTTCCTTCTTCACAGAAAGTGAATTCCATCTTACCTGGATATTTTCTGAGCAGGAACAAACACCAAAATTAGTGATAGGTTCTCCACTGCTGTTCCACTTCCCCAGATGGTTTTTATTTAAACAACTTCTACAAGTAAAAATGATATTGCAGTGAGGAATGTGTCATTCTCATGTTTATATAAGAGCATATAAGTGAGTATGTGGTATTAAATTCAGGTGTATAGTCCTAAGTTCAACGTACTGATTTTTCATAACTTGAATATACATTGCACTACAATTTCCAAGTGATCTGACATTTTATGGGGGATTGAAGGAGAGCACTTAATGATTAAACAGTGTTGAGACCAAAGCTCACTGGATTGTGGTAATGTGGCAGGATGGGGCTTTTTTTTAATTGATGTATAGTCAGTTTACAATGTGTCCATTTTTGGTGTACAGCAAAATATTTCAGTCATACATATACAAGTATTCGTTTTCATATTCTTTATTACTATAGGTTACTGGAAGATATTGAATATCGTTCCCTATGCTATACAGTATAAACTTTATCTATTTTCAATTCAGTAGTTAGTATCTGCAGATCTCAAACTCCCAATTTATCCCTTCCCACCCTCTTCCCCTCCAGTAACCATGTTTGTTTTCTATGTCTGTGAGTCTGTTTCTGTTTTGTAATTAAGTTCATTTGTCTTTTTTTTAGATTCCACAAATAAGTGATACCATATGATATTTTTCTTCTCTTTCTGGCTTACTTCAATTAGAATGACAATCTCCAGGTCAGAATGGGGCTTTTTGACCCCTCTATTTTCCTTGCTCTTTTCATCCTCTCCTGTCAGGAAAGGGAAAATTTAGCACCAGTCTCAGGTTTCCACATGTCATGTACTAGCTCGGGAGTTTGAATAAACAACACTATGTAGTACAAAAGCATGCGATAAAAGACGTGGGTCTCAGCTTTATCTACACAACTCACTCTCTAGAATTTAGAAAGTATCTTAGTCCACATGAGCCTGTTTCTTCATCTTAAAATGGGATTAATAATCCACAGGGTGGTTGCGATTGTTAAATGAAAACATGCACACAAACTTTACAAGTTGTAAAGCACCTGTTCATTATTACAGTAGAGCACAATCATGGAATGAACTAAAGCAGATACATAAAATCTGTTAAAGGTATTGCCATCACAGTGCTTACCTCCTCCAGCCAAATAACACACACTCACTCACCCACACACCTGCACACACATGCACACATATGCACACACACAAACTGGAATGTTGGGAAAAAAGAAGAAAACAAGAACCACTTACTGATTACTGATGTTCAAACACATGTTGTCGATTCCAGGGAAGCTCCACATTGCTGAGACCAGTTCTTTTGTGCTTGGGTGAGAATTTCTATGATAATAAAGGATAGAAACAAATTCATGATTCTTCCACTAGTCTCCCATATTAAACCCATGTTCAGGAATAATTTGAAGAAATGAAATATGCTGTCTACAGGACTATTTCCTTAAAAATCTAAGAAAGAGACTCAGGAAAAAAAAAGGCACAAAAAATAAGCACAGGTCTCTATTTGGTTCCCCTAATTGTCACATGCATTGAGTGATTACCTACTGTATATATAACAGTATATTATACAGAATTCTGGCATTGCTATCCAATACTCAATAAAAAGTTATTTGCTATATATTACAACAGATTGGGAAGTCATACCTAACCTGGCTTTCCTGATTAAAGTCTAGTCATTAAAAATAAAGATCTCCTATAACTTTAATTTTAGATAGACACAAAAACTCTTAAAAAAGTTATTTGTTGGCGAGAGAAGTGTCATGTTGCAATAAATCAAACTGTCCATTCATCTGTCAGGATAATGTGCTGGGGCTCCTAAGTTCTTTATTCATTAGCATTTCGTGACATCCATTCAGGCACAAGGCACCTCTGGAGGCATTGCGGTAATGTTTTAGTTAAAGGAAAGAAACTTACGCGTAGAAGGCTGTCTGTTCAGAGGTACCATAAAGAGACGGGGAGATCTGGATCTCTGGATAGCTGTCGCTGGAATTTCTCAGGGTGCCAAGGCCCATGGCAGTGGTTACAAAGACGATGGGGAGAATAACCTGAGCTACGAAACCTTTCCAGTTCCTGCGGGTGTGGTGGAACCTTTTAATGAGGATAGCCATTATCTTCTTCAGTAACAGTCCAAAGCCATCCAATCTCTCTCCTCTGGTCAGGATTCTGTCTGATTAAAGAAAGAGAGATGTAATATAGTTCTGGGAAATCCTAGTAAATTAAGTAATAAAGTAACTTCAAAAACTATGGGTGAATGGTATAATGTGACATGGGAGGAAAAGCTTATACTGTAAAGATCTGCATTTGAGGTTCAGCCCTTCATTGATTAGCCTCAGGCCTGAGCCTCTCCATCTCATGGAGCTTATGCAAAAGTGCTTTGAAAATTATAAATTACTATACACAAAATATTCCCAGTCATATACATAGTAATTTTACACATCAAAGTGAGATATCTAGAATTTTATAAATGAATATTGTCCCCAATCTCCAAAGTCTTAATGTAGACTCAGTATGTATTACTAGTTACTAATATTCAAGAGATAGCTTCTATCAAGAGATTGAATTCAAATAAAATAAATATAAACCCTTTTTAAGCAGCCTAGTTAACTCAGTGGGTAACTTAAGTGACTGTAAGTCTAATTGGCTCTCATTCTAATGTGAGGTCCAATGAAGTCACCTTAAACAAAGGAAAATGCTCTCCTTCAAAGTACAATTCTAGTTCAAACGCTTATTCATTACATTCCTTTTAGAAATTTGGACTGATTATATGGCGTTCCAAAACTCCATTTTTACCACTTGAGTCACAAAAAAGAACTCACTGGAAAAAATGTCTACCCTCCCTCCCCAAAATGCTCTTTGAGTGCTGAGAAAAATTCCACGGCTTCTGAGAGTCAGAGCAGCTGTGGAGGCCATAAGCGGTTGCTCCCGCATTAATGCTCGTACAACTGATCATTTCAGCAGCCCGCTCTAAAAATAGTCTCAAATATAACATTCTCACTGAAGGCCTGCCACCAAGCACTCCTTTCCATGTGATAAGATGACAGTATTTGTCAACTCTGTGGATATTTTTAATTCTCCATCACAAATTATGCAGCACAAAAATCATGATCTTCATTTAGCTGATAAGGAAAAATACAAAGCTGCTTAATTTAAAATGAATTCCAATTAAACAGAGTGAACAAGTTTAAATGCAAACTCATATCTCTGCAAAGGTAAAGTGTAGAAGGAGCTGAATATTTTAAGTTAATTAGTATGCTTTTCTGTTTCTTTAGAAATTACATGTGGATGACTTACAGGTGTATCAAATGGAGCAAATGTGCTCTCTAAAAGATAATGTCAATGAGGTCAACGTTCTGAATGAAGAATAGTTTCAAATTATGAGACAAATGCAGTGGCAAATACGTAACATTTACTTCCTGAAGCAGATGACCACTCTCAAATCAAAGTCCTCAATTCCATGGACTCGACAGTAATATTCCCAAAAGCTGATCAGGAGGAATCTAGCAGAGGACAAATGAGACTCCCAAGTTCCAGAATTACACAAGCATCAAAGATGATCTTTTCTGAGATTTAAAGCCAGGCAAACGTTTAATTAAAAGTTCTATTCCTAGAGATTTTCCTCAATTTAAGCAAACTATTGAAATGACTACTCCATAATTTATAAAATGATTTTACCCTGTGCTTCCTTAAGTAAATAGTGTTTCCAAAGGCATAAATTAACTGTTGGAGTAAGAGAAGATAAAATTTCTTTTCAAAAGAGCCCCACTCCTCAAAGTTGTGTCAAGCAACATAATTTTCCAAATGTATCTTGTAAGAAGAACTGGGGGAAAAAACCTATTATTATAGCTTCTTAGCCATCAAGCCCAACTCATCACTTCAGAGACCCTCACCCAAAAAGCATTTTCTTAGAGCCTGAATTTTCTCAGCACCTGAATCATTCCGAGGTGGGGGAAGGTTAGACATGTTTTCCAGTGAGGTGCCATGGAGAGTGATGACTCTTAAAAAAAAAAAACAACTTTTTTGATGAGTATTACCTCCACTGAACATGTCTACTAGCAGTGAGTGAACTACCTTACAAGGTAACTTTATCCATTGTTGGACAGCACCAATTACAAGAAGGACTTTAACTTGTTGAACACAAATCTGAAGCTGTAGTAAGTTACATCTTGAAAATGACTTCTGGTGGGTAGAAGGAATACTTTTCACTACCCTAACAAGGAAATTCTTTCACATTCTCCAAAATATTTTTGAAATAGAGAATTCAATTTGGTTTAATAAATATTTTGTATATGAAAAAGATAGCTTACATTTCTTCAGTATTTTTAAATTTAGAAAGAAAATTTAAAGTTGCATTTAAAAAAATCAAAATCTGTCCTACGATTTTCTCATTTACATCATTTACTAGAACTAAGCAAAATGTGCACATTAGATTTATACCATCTCTGTCTGTGAAATTGCTGCTGCTCACAGATAAGTCATCAGGTGTTGAGATGCCATTGGTACTGCAATTTCCGATTTTCTTTTGGGTCAAGTGCTCAAGACTCATGCTACTGGTTTTTTGTGACTCTTTAGTCAAGTTCAGGAAGACCTAGAAAGAGAAGCCAGAACACTTTCTTAGCATAAAAATGCACGTTTTCTAGTTAAGCTCAATTTTGATTTTAAATTTTTACCACATTTATTGTGACAAATGAGTATGAATTTAAGTGAACATATTTGTATGTAAAAGATGGATGTTCTTTAATTGGAGCAACATGTTTGTTCTCAGAAGTCAGTCTTACATAAGAATAGTATTGGGATAATTTTAAGATTTTCTGATTTTGTGAAATGTTTATTTTTTAATTAAAACATTTATTGTAATCAAAAGCGTATTTACTTTTGGTTGCATTTACTTCTTGAAGTGTTTATTTTAAAATATTTCTTTTCTTTTTAAAAAGAACTGTTTATATTTATTCTAAGGGAACAGCAAGTTATATCAGCTTTAAGAAAAAAGGAAACGTCCAGGTGCACCTCTTCCACGGTGGTGTCGGAGATGCCGTAGCACCCGATGCTCAGGTCACCCATGTCGCTGTCCAGGGCTCTCATGAGCGAGAGGTAGGCCCCAGAGACACTGGTGCTGAATGGAGGAAGCACGTAGACAAGCTCTCCCCCGATGTCCTCCTTGAGGTAGGCTTCAGGGAGGTGTGATCGGATCATCGCTGTCACAGCCGTTGTGTCACACACTGCGCTGGCATTTAGATTTGGACTCTAGACACAAAAACAGAAGTTGAACACCCCCTTGTCTTAGACTGTAGTGCCCAAGGGCCCCAATCAGAGGGTGGTGAGTTCTTTTAGGCCACCCCAGACCTACGTCAGGTCATGCGTTACTCCCCTTGTGGCTCCCTGTGCCACCGGGGGTCCCTGTGGTCATCCACAAGTCACCATTCTGCTGGATCCCCTCTCCCACCTGACCTTGTCCCTCCTCCAGTCCTTACCCACCAAACTCTCTCTCACTCTCATGTGCTCCGCCCAGCAACAACAGACTTTCTGTGGTTAGAGTGCTTTGGGCTCAGGCACACCCTCCTCAGGGCCTTTGCACTTACTCCTGTGCCCCAGATATGCCATGGCTCACTCTCTGCCCAGCCCCAACTCTTGGTTCAGCTGTCACTTTCTCAGAGACTCCTTCTCTCGCTACCCTACTTCAAATGGCACCACCCAGCATCTCCCATTCCCCTTCCTTTGCCTTATTTCTACCCATAGCATTTATCACCTGCTACCATACCAAATAATATACTTAGCGATTTTACCACCTGGATTCCCCACACTCCATCAGAATATAAACCCCAAGAGGACAGAGATCTTAATATTGTCAGTTCACTGCTGTATCCCCAGTGCCTACAACAGTGTCTAGGGTACATATTAAGACATAATATGCACGGAATACACACAAATTTGAATAAATTCATGAATATAACAATGAACTACTTTTGTTTTTTGGAGGTCATAATAAGATGATCAGATATAAAATATATGGCAGTAGTGAAAACCTTTCTAATAGCATATACATCTCGCACAATTCCAATACACATGCTATTTTAGGTGGTACAGGGATCGGTAGTAAGCATTTTTCTTCTTTAAAGCTGCGAAAGCACCGCTGGCCTGAGTTAGTCTTCATGTTGCCATTCAAGGAGTACTGATCAGAAAGGGAATCATGACTGCATATTCTCTTCATTTGCTTTTGATGGAGTGGAGAAGCTAATTTTTAGCCTTACAGCTGAAATGCTAGGAAAACTAACAGGCTGATCCTCCATCAATAACCTTATGGGTCATGTTTCTATCTAACACATTGGTTCTCAATGGACCATTAGCGTAAGCATCACCTGGGACCTTGGTAGAAATGCAGTCAATTCTGGAGCCCCATCCCAGATGGACTGAATCAGAGACTCTTGGGGTGAAGCCAGAAATTTGGGTTTAACCAAGACCTTTAGGTGTTCGGATACTTGCTCAAATTTGAGAAACACGAATCTAACATATTAAAAATGAATTTTAGCAATGAATGAAGTTGGATAGATTCTGCTTCCATTTCATACAAAAGTTAACTTATGACCCCACAGTGAGATATGTTTTCTCCCCTACAGACCTTTTTCTTAGTGAGTGTCAGGTGATACCCGTCCCCAAATGCTTCCTTGAGATAAAATGGTGACCCGCAGCATCGCAGCCCGCCCTGCTCCAAGAAGGCAATGCGGTCGCTCAGCACTTCTGCCTCATCCAAGTGGTGCGTCGACAGAATGATTGTTCTGGCTTGAAAATACAGAGGAGAAAAACCAGAAATGAAAAATGAAGATACAGTTCCCAAGATATACTGAGTCAGCACAAGTAAATCCTATGATTTATGAGGAGAAGAGTCATGTTTTATGAGCTAACTGAAAAACTGATCAGAAGGAGCTTCCAAAACGATCAAAGAGAAATTCACACAAGGTGTTCCTAAATATTTGAGAGTTGGCGACAAATACACATTTATTAACCTGTAAGGTTAAATGTCCATAGTTTGTAGTTGGGGGCAACTCTTCCCAACCTCTTAGTCTGTTCCCTTGGCTTCATTTTCATTCTCTCCCCCTACTCTTTTTCTCTCTCCTTTTTGTCACTACGAAAAAGCGATAATTTTAAAGACTTTTTGAATATTCCTCTCTGATTAATCCACTCCACTCTGATTGCTCCTTTGCTTCACATCCTGTTAGCACTTATTTAGTCTGTTTTCAGTTTATTTTCACTTGTGTATGTTTGGTACCTCTAATTAGATTCTAAGCTCCTCCAGGCAGAATTTGGAACTTCTGTTGGATTTGCATGCTCTCAAAAAGGCCAGTTGAGTGCTCAGCTCACAGTGGGCAATACATAGAGATTAACTAATTGATCCAGAAATTTAGTTGGGAGAAGAGTGGACTTGAGCAAAGGAAGAGCCCATCTGAGATATTTAATGGAGATTATAAACAGAAAAGGCTTCAACGTGTTTGTGTGCCTCCCAAGGGGCAAAATTATGACTGTTGGTTGGAGAAATCAAAAGAAGGTACCCATACCAGTTTTGTTCTTGGATATAACATCCCATATACTTCTACGAGAGCATGGGTCAACTCCAGTGGATGGTTCATCCAAAATCACCACCCTCGATCCTCCGATAAGAGCTATGGATATGGATAACTTCCTCTTCATTCCTCCAGACAGTGTTCCAACTCTCTTATGACGATGGCTATACAGTCCAGTGTCTTTTAAGGTCCTTCAAAAACATTGTATGGTGGTTATTTTTAACAGACAGAATATTTGAATATTGGAAAAATACAATAAGCACTGTGAAAGGTATTCACTAAGCAAATATTATGTGCTCAGCAAGGTACAATAAACTATTGAAGATCCATGATGTAGATTTCTGTTACTTACCATCTAGTTGGAGGTTCAAAATTGATATTCAGAAAACAACACAAGGAGTATATGGCTTAGTATTTTATTCATTCATTTGACAGATATTTATGGAGTGCCTGCCTGTTTTGTACCAGACTATGTTTTAGGTGCTGGGGAAAAGCATCAAGCAGACAAGTTCCCACCCGTAAGGAAATTATGTTCTAGTATGTGTGTTTATCAAGAGGAATGCAGGGGAAATTCAGTCAATAAACATATTCCCAAGTAAGTCTATAACATGCCAGCTGGTGATAAGCATGATAAGAAACAAAATAACGCAATGTACATGAGATGAGTGCTGGGGTGTGCTCTTGTAGGCGTCTATTTATACATGGTGGTCCCCTCAGAGAGGGTGGCATTTGAGCAGAGACCAGGAAGGTAGAAGAATGAGTCAAAGGGCTGTGTGGGGAAGGCTGCTCTAAGTAGAGGGCACAGGACGTGGGAAGCCCTGAGCTGGAGCAGGCCCAGCATAGTCAAGTGTGCACCTGGGCCAATGTGCCTCGTAGGTCAAGGTCAAGAAGTGCCTCGTAGGCCTTGATAAGGACATTCCTGAGTTTCACACTGAGTGTGCTGAGAAGCCAGTAGAGGGCTTTGACAGAAAATACATGGTCTAACCACAGTTTAAAAAGGTCACCTTGGCTGCTCTTTGAAGAACAGACTGTATAAGGGAAGGAAGAAGTCGGGAGTCCAGTTAAGATGAGTACAGTAGCCATGGAGATTAAAAACAGAGGACTGGGGGCAATATGGGGGCCAGAGATGAAGAGAGTGAAACAATTTCAGCACAATAACTGGCCGGTGAGGATAATGACCTTAAACGTATGTAATACTAGAAAAGTAGGAAAACTAAAAACAACTGTTTTGTGAGAAAATGTTTTCTACTGGTATTATTACTATAGCTCAAATTCCTTTAGAGAGGAGTTAACAACTCCTCGTTCCTGTCACATCTGACCTTTTTACTTCCTCGTGCAGCTGCTTTTTGGTCCAGTGAGGAACTTTGATGGAGCCGTATAAGAGGAGGTGCTCCTTGGTAGTGAGGTAACTGAACAAGACATCATGCTGCATGCAGACCCCCATGTTCTTCCGCACGGTGTGTAGGTCTGTTTTGATATCTTTCCCATAAACAAAGATGGTACCTGCTGAGGCCCCAAATAGCCCAGTCAACATGGAGCTGGAAGTGAAGAAATGATAAATTAGGTGTGAACCAAAGCTCTGAGCTAGATTTTAGGACTAAATATATCTCAGTTGTTAGGAAAAAAAAAAAGTCATAGTGTATCTCCCCAGGCCAGATCAAACTATCAAAGAAAATGGCATTAATTAGGAATAAAAAAATTACTTTTACGCTTCTAATAATTTAGAGTGTTATGGAAACACTTCATGATGGTGGTGGTGGTGGTGGTGGTGATAGTGGTGGTATGTGGTGGTGGTAATAATAAGAGAAACGGTCATGCTCTTTAGTTGCAAGTGTACTCTCTCCCTGAGCAAACTCAGCGCACTTTCCTGGCATCAGTATTTATAGGCCATTGAGTGTCAAATTTGTATGTCAGTACAGATCTCTTCATTTAGTTCCAGGCTTGCTCTATACATCCAACTAACAACGTGACTTCTCCATGATGTCTTACAGGGCACTCAAACTCAACATGTTTAAAACTTAACTCGTAATCTTTGCCCTCAAACCCATGCCCTCACTGAGTTACCTATTTCACCATATGATAACTCTAGCTACTGGTTGCACAAGTTTTTGCATCCTGTTCCTATCTTCTTAGTCTCCTAACTCCACTCACTATCTCTCCATTTCCCAGCCACCATCATAGTACAAGCCAACACAACCATTGTCTACCAACTGCTATAGGCTCCTAATTCTGTTGCCCACATGAACTTCGGTCATCTTTGGTTCGTTACTCTACACTTTCAGATGGTTAGTAAACCAGGCTGCTCTGTACTACCCATTGTCTCCACTAAATGTAAGCTCATGAGGTCAGGGAAAGGACTTGTTTTCTCACAACTCTCTGAACATAACCAGATATGATAGACCTTAAATGACTATTGTAGATTAAATAGGGAATCAATATATGCAATTCTTCCCATTAAAAACAAATTAAATCAAGTCATACACTTCATTCTTTACGAAGAAGACTAAAATGGTGACTTTCTCAGCCAAAATTATAATCCCTTCAGAAGCTTTCTCAATCCCTTTTCTTCATTGGCTTCTTATTGCCTATTAGAAATCTTAACTTTTAAGCATTATGTTCTCACCAGAAAATCAACTCTGAATTGAAACAGGTCATATAAATAAGAGCAGCTGCATGATCACTCATTTCATAACCTTCCTTTGTCCCCTTTTTATTTCCAAAACACTAATGCGTATATGTTTTGGCAGTCACTGAACTTACTCATGATGATAGTAAATAACATATCTGGCAATGGACACTTTTTCTCAAATAAGGGCTAGAGCAGCAACAGCATCTTACAGCTGACTCAGAGCTAAGTCTTGAGGAGCGCTGGAGTGAATCTCAGAAAACAAGTTCAAAAGAATGTCACTTTAGAAACATATGAATCTCTTCTCCATTAGGACACAGGAAAATGCTAGTTAAGTAAAGAGAGAGAAAGAACAGCCCATGTAACACATGTGGCCTTTTTGATCTATATCTGATAGCTGGTGATTCTTTTCTTTCTTCATGAATCAAGGCAAGGGTTCCCTGTAATAGAGCAGCTGGGGCTGAGTGTGTTTATACCAGGGTGTATAAACCCAAATTGGACACGGGCCAGGATAAAAATGCAAATAAATGAAACAGACTGAGTGTGTGAGGCAGTAAAGATTGGTGGGGACCAGGGATGAACCAGAAAACAGATACTCCCCTTGAGAACAGCCACCATTAAGCCCCAACCAACTGCCCCTACCTAAACCTGTGGACTCAGATGTTGCCAGAACTTCCTATTATCTCAGAGACGCCAGGAATATTTGTTTTTATTAGAAAACTCCCCCATTGTTAAATACTGTACTGAAATTAAAAATTTTAAGTACTGGGGGCAGTACTAGGTGGGTCTGATCTGGCCTTTGAGCTCATAGTTTGGGATCTCTGATTTACACTCCATTCTACAGTATACAAGTTAAGCTATCTTAAGCCATCTGGAAGAGGTAATAACTGTCTTTTATGAAAGAGGTGAGGAAATATTAAGTACTATGCTCTCATGACACTAAATGTTGAAAGTAACATACATGGTAGTTGTTTTCCCGGCTCCATTGGGCCCCAGCAATGAAGTAATATGCCCTTCATAAAAGTTCAAATTGAGGTTATCAACAGCAATTTTTGATCCATAGATCTTTGTGACCCCATGCAGGGCAACCCCAACTGTAAGATCTTTAGGTTCAGGCTCAATGTTGGAGGGAAACGTGTCTTCAGGATCTGGAGAGAAATCAAGACAAGAGTTGTAAGCTCACAAGGAGGGAAAATGCAGCTAGAGTTAGACTTTTCCTTAATTAAAAATTGAAGATTATAAAAATACAAGCCTCGAAGTAAAATGTAACTCCAGAAACAAATGATCTATTATAGTCTTCAGCCTTCTCACTTGTTTAAAAAATGAATGAGGGTGTGATACCACACTCCAAGGTTTACATTGCCCTTCTCTGTCAGACAAAGTAGTCCCAGAATATAGTATCATAATAATGAATTCTCCATTATTCAACAGATCTCAAATATTCTAAATATAATTTTAAGGCTTGGTCCTCCAATTGGACAGGATGACACTCACTTATTGAATAAATATCTGTAAGGTGTGATTTTACAGTGACAAGACTCACTCAGATCTGTGGTTTATAGAATCATTAATTACTCTCTGCATCTCCTTCAGGCATCACAAAAGGACCACTTACATGGGTCATCCTTAGTTTGCAAAGACGACACTGCTCACCCAATGTCAGTAAGACATGAGCCTTAAAGTGTTCATTCAGTGTTGGTGATGGGTTATGCTAAATTATCCATACTTGTTACTTGGTTATTCCTTATGACTAGTGACAGATGGCTGGAGTTAGAGGTGCAGACTGGGGCCAAGGAACAAAATTTTTCTCTGTGTGACTCTAACTGGACCACAAAGGGATCTCCAATCTTGGCCTAATTAGCACCATATGCTAACCAACTGAGCTAATGAGCCCAGAAAAAGCCACAGTTTAATCTCCCTAAGAGTCCAAACACATATGTGTAGACATATTCATCCATGACTAAAAGGATGATAACTCTGCCATTTAGAAAGACATAATTAAAATCACTAGTCATGTAAATTTTATATCACTTCTCTATAGTGATGCAAGTTGTTGACCTACTTGTCTTACTGGCAGATGGGTTGGTGTTCTGCATCATGATATTAGTAAACATGAGGCCATTGCTTTTCTCATGCTTCACTTCTGCACATCCCAATCGCTCCCTCCAATAGGAAGGAAGGATTGGAAAATACCATGGAGCTGCCATACCATATGTACCTGTAAGAACAATGTATTAAGAAAAAAATATTGATTGTTAACATTAAGCATCAGAAGCTAAAAAACAGAGCACTTACTATATTGTGTTCAGGAAGTACTTTTACTTTTTGATACTCTGTAAAACTAATAACAGGTGGTCTCCGTTTCCAAAGTAAAGTGAAAAATATAAACTTTTAAAATTCTTTTTTAAATAGCTTCATTAGGTATAATTATATACTATGAAAGTTATTCATTGTAAGCACAGGGTTAGATGATTTTTAGTAAATGTATAAAGTTGTACAAACATAACCACAAGCCAAACATTCCAATAACTCCAAAAACCTCCCCAAGCCCTTTGCAGATAATCCCTGCTCTCACCTAAAGTCACAATCACTTATCTGCTTCTGTTTCTACATATTTCTCTTCCATAGAAATTTTATACAACTGGCATAGAATAATAGTCTTTTATTCATTTACAGCATCAAAAAATGCACACATATAAATAGGGCTTAATGGAAAAACTCCTAAGCATGTTAGAAGTTTTAGCCACTTGAGACCTAGGAGGGGAACCCAACTAGTCTTGTTCCATTAGAATCTGATACATTCTCTTTAGAATTAGGAGATTTGATTTTTGCCTTATAACATTGTACTCCCCTCAAAAACAAACAAAACACTGTACTCCCATTTGGAAAGACTGGACTCTATGCTTCTTAATTCATCCCATCCTTTAAAGGGACAACAGAGAAAAAAACTCAACAGTACATTATCTCATCCTGGACATTTCTGGTTAGTTTTGGGATTTAAGTATTTCTTTTGGAAATGATATATGGCAAATCAAATATTAAAAAAATATATGTTAGCAGATTTATAATGATGGCAACCATAGAAATCATATATCTGTAGGAAGCATGTTCATACCTGGGAAAACATTCCTAACATACCAAGCAATAAGGAAATAAATGAAAGAATCAGCTAGGATTAGACAGCATAGCCAGCCAAACGAAGTGGTATCATCCTGAACTGGGGAACTGTACATATTCTCCCACTGAAGACCTACGAAGTGAACACATATATTTACTTTTCTGTGAGATGTGTTGCAGGTATGAAAGATGAAATACAATTTTAAAGAAAGTGAACCTACCAATGCCCTGCTCCTCATACCGTGCAATGTATTGACTCGCATAACTGAAAGCTGTTGGGGACAGCAGGCTCTGTGAAGAAAATCGACAGCAATGACAGTTCTTGTAGATTCTGTACATTTCACCCAGAGGGATCTTAACATACTGAAAACGCTGGGCATTTATATAGATTAAATTGACACTAACTCTCCAAGCATATTTAAAAATACAGAAGCTCCTCATCAAGCATGCTACAACTCTGAAAGAGGAGGAGATGAAGTTGCAGAAAACAAAAGCAGGGAATTGATAACTTGGACAATATTTGACAAAAATTCTGTATATCTATAAATTTATTAAATGTTCCTTAGCAATTTATAAAATCAGTAATTATAGGGCATTGCAATGTTAAGACTAACAAATGAAATGTTCACGGCTAGAAGATGCTTTTACTTTGTGGATTGACTTCAAGTAATAGAAGTATTATGAATGAAAATATAAGAAAATGTCAATTGACTGAATACTTATAAGGCAACAAATTAAAAATTTAAATATCATTTAAACCGAAGGTAGTCAGTGTCAAATGAAAGTTATTTATCACTTTTCATTTCCATAAACAGCACAGTTTTAATATGACCCTCAGACAACGATGAGCTTTACTTCTGCTTTCCAAATTTCAGTCAGTAATCTTAGTATTTTCATTAAAATTCTTAAATTAATTTAGTATTTTGAATTGAAAAAGTAGAAAAGAATTCAAAATTGATTATATGCTGTCAGTGACCTGTCTTTATGCTTGTATGTCATAATGTATGTCATAAAAACCATGAGAAGTATTCATCTATGAGAATAACGCCAATGATATAGGTGCTAAGATATTTAAAGAACTGGGCCAGAGAGAAGTCAGAATTCTTGATGGTCTTCAAAACTTGATATATTTCTTTTTGTTGTTATTGTTAAATGGAAGTACTTGGGATTGAATGCAGCACCTCATGCACGCTAAGCATGCATTCTACGAGTGAGCTATACCTCAACCCACCCCCCTAAGAATTATTTCTTAACAGCATCACACATTATGGCTTTAGAAACTGTGGGTGAAAGTTTTCTTTTCATAGACTTATGCTTGTTTGGTAGATGATGATGTAGGAAGAATCGACTCTCGTTAGGACAGTTAAGCACACCTTGCAATCATTGAACTTTCAAATTTAGGTAAGTGTACTTTCATTCTGAGAGACTAAGCACACAAAAAGGTCCATTCTTTTCACACGCTGACCATTCAGCTGTGACAGCTGACTTACCATGAATACTTTTATTACATAGCTCAACTCATCCTCAACTGTAACCAGAACAATAAATGGAAAAAAGGCAATGATGTAGATGAGGCTTCCAATCAGAGCTGCAATGTTGGTGTTGTTGAAGAAGACACTGATCAGATAGCTCATGGCAATAACTGAGAAGCTATAGTCCGAAAAGTACAGGAACAAGATGAACCCATCTGTTTTAGGAAGAATATCGCCAAACTTGAGAATAATGATGAGGATGATGATGGTGACCAGTAGAAATCCAACACACTCTATAAGCCAGGCAAAAAAGTGACTGCAGGAATTCACACCCATCATCTTCATGTACTGTAAAAAGGGGAAGGTGTTAGCTGCTTCTCAAGCTAATATTCTCTCAAATAACAATTATTGCTGTACCATTCCAAAATGTCCATGAGACTCTTCATATACACGGAACTAGGCAGTTTAATGATTTACTTAAGTCTAGTATTTGTCCACGCCTGCTACGTGAAATTAATGTGACCATTTATTCCAGCCCACCTTAGACTGTATGCTCCCAGAGTGACTCAATATAATGAATGATTTGGATGGTGAGGTTTGTTTTGTTTTTTGACACTTTCATTTTATCACTGGTATCTGAGTGATATCTCCAGATTAAACAAGTTTAGAATAGATCATCAAAATTTATGGTATCCTCTGCAGAATTTTACAACATGAATTTGGCATTTGTGTAGGCATGAATATTTCAAGCTGGTGAAAGCCCATGGTTTACTTCAAATTCATTGTAGAAACTGAGACAATAAAACTCCATATTTTTCACTAAACATTAATGAACAACACAATCAATATTCATATTCCTGAGAGAAACAGAATAGACCTGATTCTTATGAATTTAAAACATGAAAACTTTGAAGAGAGACTTTCTGCCTTCTGGCACAACTTCCCCATCCTTAAAATCGCTGATAGGCGGGGTCAGGTTTGTCATCTTTGTTTTCCAACAAAATGTCCACGAACCCTAAATGAATGCATGTATCTCAGATAATCTACACTTCTCTCTCAATTGATATTCTTTAATAACTCAGTGATATCCCTAAAGGCCAAGGCACTCCACCAAGATAGAAAAATAGACCAGCATGAGGTGTTTGTGGATTAATTCAAAAGGATTCTGATCTTAAAAAAAGACAAATAAACATATTTACAAAACAGAAATAGACTCACAGACATAGAAAACAAACTAATGGTTACCAGGGAGGGAAGGGAGTGGGAAGGGACAAATTGAGAGTTCAAGATTTGCAGATACTGAATACTATATATAAAATAGATAAACAGCAAGTTTATACTATGTAGCACAGGGAACTATATTCAATATCTTGTAGTAACCTATAATGAAAAAGAATATGAAAATGAATATACGTATGTTTATGTATGAGTGAACTATTATGCTGTACACCAGAAATTGACACATTGTAAACTGACTATACTTAATAAAAAAAAAAAAAGAAAGAAAGAAAGAAAGAAAGAAAGAAAGAAAGAAAGAAAGAAAGAAAGAAAGAAAAAATGGATTCCGAAAGATCTAAAGTCTCCAGGACCTTAGTGCCTTGAATTCGGTGACTTGACTTTGTACCTGGTTTTTAGTTTTAACAACTTTTGATTAATGTGAAGTTTATGAATCTAATATTCCATTCAAAAAAAAAGAACAAAGAAATGTTCCACTAATGGCTTTATCATCCAATATTTTTTTGTAAAAAATCAAGGATTTTCAATGCTTTCCCCCTTTAAACCTAACTTGTTTAGGAAAAAAATAATAGGGAATGTGCCAAATCCTTCACTCCACAAGCAAAATAGTGAATTTTACTTTCTGCCTTTGCAACTTAGCACATTTTGATAACTCTGCTGCTCCGGTTGTTACCATGGAAACAGCTACCTGACTGCCAACAGTCCAAGCTGTGGGCCTTAAGCTAATCACCACTGGGGAAATCCTGTGACTTTCCCTCTTAACTTTGCCCTCCTCCTTACCCTCTACTCTCCCTACTGCTTCTCACCTTCCTGACTCTGCCACCCTTTGCAATACAAACTCAACCTATGTTTCCACAGGAATAGAAGTGAGGGTCAAAGTTTAAAAATCAGCATGGAGTGAAGATTCACTATTGAAGGTTTTCTTCAATTGCTTTCTATCTATCATTGAAAAGAAAACTACATTTTGGTGTGAAAAAGACCTCACAGATCTTATTTTAGCAATTATTTCCCTGTACCCTACACCATTTGAGAAATCACTGTGTCATGTTTGATGACTTCATTTCAGAGATACTCACCAATTCAAATGTGGTCATGACATGTTAGCTCTCTTTGTTTACCTTTCCTGTTATTTGCATTTTGAGGTTTTTACTGAGTTTAATGCTTATCTGAATATAATTGAACGGGGGAGTTTTAGAACCTATATAACTACCCCAAAGCTGATATTTACTGCCTAATTTCATGTGACCTATACAAAAATATTTCCCTTCCAATAGCAATGTATATCAGTAGGAGGCAATGTCAATAAGGCAAAGATAAAATATCCAGGACACTATCAAGGACATGAAATAAAGCTGCCTTTTGTGTATAAGTGTGTTTTCCTTCCTTGACAATTGACAGCTTCAGTATAAAACATTTATATAACTAGAAAATTCTCCATTCATAGCCTTGTTAAAAGATAATTTAGCAAACTGAAAAACCAGGACTGAAGGCGTTTGTCTCTGTAATTTTGAAATTATCAAGACTTAAGATCAGATTTCTAGTCCCAAGAGTTGGTAAAAGTTGGGGACTGATCACTGTTTTTTATCAAAACAAATTGAGTTAGGTGCTTCCAGAAGTGTTTACTACTTAACATTCTAGCATCAAACTTCAGTGTTAAACTTTAAGATTTTGTGCCCTGAGAAGAACAGCTGTTATTCATGAAGAGAAAAAGCAGTAAAAGCATGTAAGTTATCCATAAATTATCCAGATTCACGGCCAACGTGGTGATAATCAACAAGATTAAACTTGCTAATGGAAGGTGGCCCACAGAGAATGGCTGGCTACGCTCTCTTGGATGTTGTTAGTTCCTCCTAAGAGTGACAGATTCAGGTGCCAGCTTTGTAATCAGAGTCACTCGTCTCAAGTCTCCCAAACCTGCTGGAGCAATTCATCAATAGCTGATAATCTGTTACTCAGGAAAAGCCCTTTGCACAGTGTAAAGTCTGCTACAGTTCTTGGCAGAAAATAATGAGAAGAAAGAGATTCTGTACGATTTTGGATAAAAGTGTTGCCACATTTAAGACACGTTTATGCACTGGGATTGACACTAATGCTGTCAGGAAAAGAAATCATAAATATGTATATATTTACTTGACAGCAATATCTATTTAATTCTTGAATATCAACCATTAGTTAATAAGAAACAATACTTTATAAATCAATTTTTATATTCTATTATAGATATTTATATTATTTTTAAAAGCAAGATATAAAGGATATCATGACCATTATTTGGAATATTCCAAACTCTCACTGGTAAGATGGATAGTGTATATTAAGAAGACATTAAAAAAACTGTAAAGTGAAGCACCCCAGGACTACAAACTCTTGCATAATTCTTGGTAACCCCTCCGCAAACCACAGATATTTCAGATTACCTGTCTGAACTGAGAAAGAACAACTCCAAAATCTTGTCTCCAAATGTATATAAGCAATGAAGACCCCATAATTGACTTATATTAGAGCAAATAGATGAAACTAACCACAAAACCAAGAAAATAATGTGAAAAACTACTCTTCTGTGTGATATAAAATCAGCTTTTGTATAGTTTTAATATTTTAATTTTAAAAAGCAAGGAATGCAGAACAAAACTGCATTTTTGAAATAGTGTTTTTTAAAAAGCTACAGGCTTAACTTCATCAATAAGCTTACTGGGCATTACTATTTGTGCCCAATCATACCATACAAAGGTCAAAGATGAATGGCTTCACTGAAGTAGCAACTGACCTGGTTTCCCTGCCTAGATGTGAGAACAATTACAGATGAAAAAGGTTTTTTTTTTATACTTTTTTTATTCAGTTGGAGTGAGAAGGAAGAGGAGAATGGGCAGCTTCAGACCTCCACGAATATTAAAATGATAGTATTAAAAAGAGATCCTGAGTCGCTGGTGATCTAAGAGATTATCCATCATTATCTTCAAAAGTCCTTAAGAATCTATGCTACTAAAGTAAAATTGTGAGAGGGAAGGTCGCTATGACATGGAAGAGAGCTGATTGTAGGTCAGGACACTTGAGTTCTGGATGCGGATGTATCATTAACTAGCTCATAGTTTTCAGCAAGTCACCTCTCACTGTCTGGGCTCAGCTTTCTCCTCTTTACAGAGAAGGAGGTTAGTTTCAACCTGTGGAACTGTGGCAGTGAGGGAGGCTGAGCAGGGGCATTAGGAATTTTCTACTCATTCCACACCTACTTCCATCAACTCATCTCACAAATAGACCGTATTTCTTTGAATCTAGGACACTACTAATTTTAAGATGTGCCATTATTTTACATGCCACTAAGAAAAAAAAAATCACTACCAAATAAATTATGACGGCTTATCAAATACATGTCAGTTTCAGAGGCTTTAAAATGTGAAGAGAAAAATCATTATCTTAGAATTGATAAAGAATGAATAATTGAATGCCTCTTCTGTTCTGGCAGTGAGAAAGTACATTCTGGAAATATAGTGTGGAATGAAGTCTAGATGATAAGACTCAGAAAGTTTAAGGAATTGGGCCCAAGTGAATATGAACTGGAAGACTCAAAGCCTGATTTTTTGATTCCAGGTTCAGTGATCTTCCACTGTGTATCTTTACCCCCAGGATCAGGTGGTTAAATTTTGAAAGTAGATGCCTTCACAATGAAAACACAGAGCTACCAAACAGAAACTACTTCATCAATAAAAATGTCTTTCACATCTTCTATTGAGAAATAAAAGCTCTTTATCGTGTTTGATATTTTTTTGTGGCATCCATAGATGCATTCAGAGAGTACTTTCAAACCAAAATAATACAGTGTGTGTATTTTATACATACAAATATATGTATTATATATATAATAGACACATATATTACACACATATATGTATATATACACACATATTTACTGTGCTTCAAAAATTTTTAGGTAGATATTTATTTTGAAGTAGAAAAGAACTTAAGTGTCTATCACAGTTTTCTACTTCAAAGTTTTCCTTTAATTCGTAAAGATTTACTTCTGAGTACCAGAAACCTGAAAGAGAAATATAGGGTAGGAGCTTGCAACCAAAGTTATGGTCCAGGGCATTGATTCTAAACTGGGATTAAGGAAACGTTGTACACAGTCCTGAATATAACAGGGCTTAAACCAGTTGGTGAGACTTCTACCAAATTATAACTGAAATATGAAAATGCAGCTGAGGATCATTCAGAATTCAAACAGAAAAGGCAAGAAGGATAGGTTCAAACGCTAGGCCGACCCTGGAAGCCTGATGCTGAGCTAACAAAAACAAGAAGCAGTAATTTGTACCTTGTGAGGAGAAATAATCAACTGCTTAGAAGCATTGGCAAAGTAAGTCTGAAAAGTACAAGCAGGCTAACAGGTGACTCTAACCTCATTATTTCAGACTGTCAGCCAGGCCTTGCAATAATTATTGTGCCCCAGTTGTGAAATGTTTCTGTTATCTTTTCACTCCATGACTAAGTGTAAGAATGGGCTCATTACAGGATGAGATAAAATAATTTCTATTTCAATACAATCCAAAAATCACATAATGCTTTTTCATAAATTCTAAAGAAAAGTGACATATTTTGGATTTGGAGATAATGACAAAGAATATGTTCAAGAGGGGAGCACACTTTACATCCCATGTCCCCTCTTCTGCTGCCATATTATCAATGCAATCAGTAGCATAATGTGAAATTCTTAAGTCTCCATAAATCACGAGTCAGTGGGAGATAACTGAAGGAGACAAGGTATATCAGAAAAAGAATTTGCTTCTTGAGCACGGAAACAAGCCATATGTCTTGTCTATGTCCATGTCCAAGTCCATATCTACATCTATATCTGTATCTGCATCTGTATTTTCATCCAGACTCATTAAGTTACTATGCCAATAAGTTTCCTGCCTTAATAGTTGTTATTATTATTACTTAAACTTCCTCTGTTAAATCTTGAGTCTTATAGGTAACTGCTTGGGCAAACATTGCTCTTAGGATTACAAATTGCACTCAAATTTTATTGAGAATTATTCAGATTTTGTTTTTCAGAAGCACTTACGAATTCTATGTAACTTTTTAAGAAAATAGAATGTTGCCATACTAGCTGCCTTTAAAGATTCACAAAATATTTTTTTTATCTAATTCACAAGGTATGGGTCAGGCTTTCTGAGCCTGTGAAAGTGTGATGATAATCATAGTAATTAATTATTATACAGACAGAACTAATTTATAATAAGAAGAGATTCTCAACTTACCTCATGAAGCCGGAGGTCTTTCTCATAAACAAGCTTTTTTACAAATGCAGCTATAAATACTACCCAGGCAACCATAAGCACAATTGGAAGAGAATAAGAGACACTGGTTAGGAAGCTGTAAGAAAAAACAAAAACAAAAACAAGAAAACAAAAATCCAGTGACCAAGATGAATGTCACACTTGCAGACTGTAATACATAAAGAACACACTCCCTGTTACATTGAAAGTATACTCTTATTTCGAAATTGAGAATAATTATTAATGTGACTCCTTTATGAAGTGTGAAGCTGACTTAACAGTAGACCCATTATTTTCTTGCTTTAATGCTACAAGAGTAAAACAGTTGTGGATTGTTAGATCAAATTTCCAAATTGTTTTAAGTTTATTTGAGTATGTCCTGTTCAAGAAAATAATTATTATGTAAATATAATTGCAAGGCTCTAAACTCCATTGTCTAAACCAAATTCCTATCTAAAAGGCAGATTTAAAATCAGATGATGATTGGTTTATCTAGCTAAAAGCTGTATCTTCCCAAATTACTGTATTTATTTACTCTTTGGAAGCTCACAGTTATTATTAAGCCAAATTCCCCCCAAATGAAATAAAATAAAACTCAAAATCATCTGATTTAAAATGTAGACAAAGAACTTGAATTCCTGAAAATAATGCTCTAGGAGATGTTTCATAAACAGTATAGAAATGCTTTTTCTGGTAACATGCTAAACTAGAGGGTCACTGGAAGACTTCATATATTCCTGAGAGGCCAGCCCAGGATACCTGAATGTTCAAATGCAGTGTTTGTCAGAGTTAACATGCATCAGGATCACCCGAAAGGCTTATTAAAACAGATTTCTTGGCCTCACCCATAAGCTTCTGATTTATTCTATCTGAGGTGGGGTGATGAATTTGCATTTTGAACAGTTTCCCAGGTGATGCTGATGCTGCTGATCCAGGGACCATCCTCTGAGAGCCATGGTTCTGACATTAACCACTGTCTGTGGGCTAAGGCAAAGGAGCAGTTCTTAAGGAGAGAAACTCTAAATTGATCTGTTTTACATATTAGGCTCCACGTAAGTTTTCACTTGCAAAAACATCCCAAGGCCATTTTCTTTTTGATCTATAAGGCCAAGGAATTAACTTGAAGTTCCCCATGAAAAATGCAAATATTAATGGAACATGACCTCATCATCATTCATTATCACTTTAGCATCAGGAGTGTATCACCATTACAGAAATGAGGGATTTTTTTTTTTTTTTTTGTAGAGAAGGAGTGAAGGTTGGGGCCACATCCAATTTTATTGGTTCCTGGGAAACTATCTGGCACGGGGAAAGCACTTAAAGAATACTTGTTGAATGAATTTTGTCTTGATTCAGGTCCAGCTTTGATGCTGTTTCTGGCTCTAGAATTAGGTAAAGGCCCTCATTCATTAATAACAAATCCCTGCTTATGTTTCTTCCAAGGGATTGTGTATTTTAGGTTTAGTATAGTATGAAAGAGAAAATTCTGGTATTGTAATCAAAAGACCAGTGCAGTACCAGCTATTCATCTTTGGGCAATTTACTTGACCTTTCTGGATTTCAACTTTTTTTATCTAGAAAGTGTGGCTGATAATACCTGCTCCTACTTTATGAGGTTGTTCGGTGGAACAAACAAGATGACATATGTGAAAGTACTTTGTAGGCAACAAACACGAGGCATTATGTTCATACTGCCACGAAGAATGAAGAGTACAGTTACTTTACTCTTAAAAGAAACATCCAGGTAACCACCATCCTAGGTACTACAATTTACAAGGGGAAAAAAGTCAGTAAAACAATGAGAATTTTCACTTAAAGACGGCAGGTCTTTACTATTCATGCAAGCCGGCAGCTCACACATGGTTTAGGCAGCAAGGTCCTGACTGGCTTCCATGATAAGCACTTAACCTGGACAACCAGCCTGTCTCCCAGTATCACAACTGCACAAAAGGGCTACATGACCTTATCTCATCTATAGCTCTTGAAACAGCCAAAGAAGACAGAAGCAGCGATAGAAACAGAAAAAAAAATCCAGACCCATTTGACTTGTCTATAAACTGTAATAACTGGCTGAATAACAACTATAGTTTGTTTAAGGTAATATTCTGCCCCAAGCTTGGTGTAGGAGAATGAGCTTGAAAAACTTGGTCCTCCGACTTTCTTTTTTCACTGTGGTCAGAGTGGAGGAGCCATTCAGTGCTACCTGACTGGCAAATTTCTTAAACATTTAAATTTAGTTGTCTAAAAGCATGATATTTACATATTTTGTTCATTTAAAAAACCCACTTTAGATACAGGTTCCTACCAAGTGGACTGAGAATACATGATAGTTTCAGATAGCACAATACTTTTCTTAAAGGGTCAATCAATAATGTGTTTTATTAAATAGTTTTCTTAAAACTGACCCTGCACTCACAGATTTTTAATTAAACTTGAGAGTTGGAAGGGATTTTAAGATTGCCTTGTTTTAACACTCTCATTTGACTAGAGAAAAGCAAGACCAGTAGAGAGTGAGTAACATCAAAATCATGCAGCAATGCGCTCAGGTCTGGAGTCCAATTCTCCTAATTTTGAGGCCACAGTCCTTGGAAAGCTAACAGTTATGATGAAGAAAACATGGATCATTTGGTAAAAACGATACCATCATTTGGGTAACAATGAGCAGCTACAGTGAGTTGTGCCCTATACTGGGGACTTTCTCCTGGAAACAAGCATTTGACAAAGGTTTGGTGAACATTACTCCTTTCACCTGATACATGTAAATGAATGAAAAGAAATGAATTCTCAAAAAAAGTGGACGTACTTGTCTTTCATGTAGCAGGGATAGGGAATTGCTTGGACCTGGACTGCTATTTCCTGGGAGTTCCTTCCAGTCTGCAATTCAATGATGGCTCTTTCAATACTATCCTGTAAGTAGATAAAAGCCCGGCCATAGATCTGGTTGTGTGATGGAGAATTGTGTGGCCCTGGGGCCCAAATCTTGGTTCTTATTCTTCTTGTTGTCTGTGAAGTCTTGAGACTCATGCGGATGGTATATTTTACAACAGGAGGAATAGAGATGTTTTCAGAGTCATAGCTTCTGTGCCGGCTTCTATTGGAAGGAAGCTTAAAAATAACACCTACAAATAAAATGGCAGCAACATTAGAAAGGTTATTTTACGGTTGACATTACTCATTGTTTGGAGGGTACACATAGGGGGCAGCCAAACAGGCAACTGAGTTAGTAATGTGACACAGTAAGTTCAGACTTCTAATTTACAGAAAAGATGGCTAATTGAAAGTGACAACCTCAGCGATTCAAAGCAGGAGTTTGAGAATATAATCACAAACTAAGTGGCCAGATTAAATATGTCACTCTAAGCCATTTACTGAAATTAAACACACACACACACACCTTAAAATGAATAATCTTGACTGATTATGAGGATGGACTCAACTTCACCCTGTAACTATGCAATCCTTCTCAGTTTTAATTTTAACCATACCAACAAAATTAAACGTATTTAAGGCTCCTCAGACAATATGGGTGGTTGACTACATGAAAGGTTCTCATGTCTAAGGACATCAGAGGGGAAAATGCCCTCCCCCTCACCCCGGACTATTTTTCTGAGTTCTGGATGAAAGAAGTGAGGGAAGAATTTGGCCGATTTTAGTACAAAGAGAAGCTCAAATTCTGGAGGAACAGCACTTACTTCCAAAGAGTTCATTGCTCTTGTAAAGTCTTTTAGCCTCTCTCTCCATTTCATCTATGCTTTTTGCCGCCTGAATACGATCATATAATACACAGGAGGAAATATTTACTGTCAGGGAAGACAGTGTGTTAAGATGATCAATGAGGTCAATGCTGTTCTCTAATTTCAGCCTTAGAATATCTAAGGAGAGAAAAAAACAGACACAAAGCATGTTATCATGTTGTATTATAATGCTGTTTTTGGTAGTAATGAGACAAAATATAACTTTTTGATGAGTATTAAACCTTAAACTAGATTGTAAGGAATAGGAAGTTGTAGAATTTACTCTAAAAATATCTAGTACTCTACATCTGGGAGAATGTGACCAGTTGTGCAAATGTTCATTGAGATAATGTTGAAGTAGTTACAGATACAGTAAACCCAAGTACAAAGAATGAAAAAACAAATTCAGAAGTATATTCTGCTACAATTTAATTAACCAATGACTAAAGGTGAATAATTTAAAAATATATATCTGCATTAGTTAGGAAGAAAACTATAAACTAGAGGTGACAGTTTTGAATAAATAGAAATGCTTGCTTTGTTCACGGAATGTGAGTGTAGGAATTTAACCAAGGAAAATCTATGGAGAGTGTGGAACAAATAAACTCTATCATTCAGTAAGTTGTGCTACAGAATAATTTCTTAGGAGACCGTGCCAATCTATGCCACATAGTTACAACTTTCTAATATTGTTTGATTTAAAACCTTATGAGAGTTGTCTCTATTGATACGTGTATTAATCTAGACAAAATGATCAAGATTTTATTTCAGGTAATTATTCAGGAAGAAAGAGAATTTAATTGTTCCTTAATTTCATGATTCCTTAGAAGGAAATTGACTGAGACAAGGGTAAATATAAAATTGCAAGTTAATAAATCACTTGGCCAATTAAATTTTCACTGACTTGGTCATCATGCATACGGAGAAGGCTGTGAATATCATAACTCCCTCTTCACAGAACCTAAACATGTCTCTACCATCATCCAATAGAAGACTAAACTTCTCACAGAGGGCAACTTCTTAAAAGCATCTCTCATTAGAATTTGAAGTGAAAGGTTTTGCTTGATATAGATGTTGGTGGGGGAGGGGTAAAACTGTGGTTGAACAGTGGCCTCCAGTGGCCATTGGAAATCAACACAACAATGGCAGATGGAATCAAAGAGCTATGGAGTCAGTGCCTCCCCAATTCAAAGTACATAATATCTCAGCTACTAAGTTACATATACAATTATACAAACAGCAAGTCTCACTTCTGTAGTCATTTTAACCTTATTTTAAATTCTAAAATTCATCTCCTATATCCAAAGTTAGGAAAGAAAAAAAATTATATAAGAACCTTGTAATTTATCCCTGATACTTTGATCAAATGTTCCTTATCCAAATGACACTTTTGGAAAATCAATCACTAATACTTTTCTTAAATAAAACTGGATTGACGAACATAAAATGCATACAATTATACACAATATAAATGTCGGCATAATTTCTCCCCACTGGTTTACAACATGAATCATTTAAGTCTCTGTAGTGCTGGGGAGGAGGAGGGGCACCTGCTCTACTGCTGCCAAATTCTGATGCTCTCAATCCCTTCCTCATGCCCATGGTTGCATAGCAACAGGGAATCAGACACAGACTGAATTAGATATCTTACATCCCTGAGGTTGAAGGTGGGGATGTGGCAGAGGGAATGCATAGTTCAGACAGCCTTCTTTGATCTGCTTCAGCATGTTCCTTTTAAATGGCCATGAGAGGAGGAGTAGACTTTGAATACTGATTTAGGTTTATTTTTCTTTTGAGTCTCTGCATTGTCTTTGTTTGCTTTTGCTAACTTTATAACCTCTTCCCGTTACATTCTGAGTTAGTCAAAGTGATACTGAGGTCAGTGGAGATAAAATTATAAATGTAGCCAAAAAAACCCATTTCATCTTCTTTTGTCCTTAAAGACTTGTTTTTCATCAAGTTACCAAAAAAATCACATCCTCTTGTAGCAACTTACCTGTGATTGAAGGACAAGCTGCATTTACATGGAATATACTGCATTATAATTATTGAAACTAGCTACAGACACTGGGTATCCAAATAATCATTAGTACTTGTAACTGTACAACTAACTAGGAAGAAGATGGATGGCTATATCCAGGATTTTACTTTTCTTAGAATAAATAGCTAGAAACCAAATACAGAAGAAAAGGGGGAAAAAAAAGATCTTATATGGGAAACATTTTTCACATTTCTGACATGACTAGTGAATAAAAGTTTTGTGAATATGGACTCACCGAGTTCATCTATCTGTTTCAATAGTTCAACAGCATCAAGTCCCACGGAGAATTTTATAAAAACTTGCACAAATGGGTTCCTTAGAGTATTCTAACAAATAATAGTAGGGAGTCAGTTTTAATACATGACAAAAACATGTTTAATCATCATCTCTCTAATAATACCCACAGTGAAATGAGGTACCACTACTGGGCATTATCAGTGCACCATCTTGCAAAGGCTCACATACAAATCTCTGAGAATGAAAGGTGTGTGGCTGGTAGTGACTTGAAATGCTGAGGTCTATAAACACAAACTGGTCACCATGCTGAAGTGGCCTTATTGACCACTTTTATGACCATAATTAACATTAGGAAATCATATTCAGTTTAGCAGTCCTTTTCCCCCATAGCTTCTATATTATTTACTTTTAACATATGTTATGCACAATTTTAGTGGTTCATAATTGAATTATAGAATTGAAACAACTATAAAAATTGTAATGTCTACGTGGAATTTAACATCAGAACTGGTTTGTACTCTAGTTCTACAACTTCCTAGCTGTGAGGTTTTCAGCAGGCACTCAGTCTTTTCCAGCTTCAGTTACTTTTCTGTAAAGTTGACCTGAATGACACATCTTATCAGAACAGTCAAATGCAAATTATTACGGTATTGTTTTATACTGTAATGAGTGCAGCTTTGTGAACATGGAAAAATAAACTGATGATAAAACTTTAAATTACTCTTTATTCATAAGAAAGACTGAAAAATTAAAAAAAAAACCAATAAATGCTTTAAAATATAGAGGCTTTTGTAGCTATCTTCCAGTTAGGAGACATAACTTCTATAACTGCAAATGTTCTTCTCGGTAATACTAACTGAGACCTTATTATGTGGTGGGCACTAGAGTTTACCTTGATTTTGCTACTGAGTTTTCAATAATATCTTGAGGTAAGTACTACTGTTGCCGGGAGGAGGGTAATAAAAGTCAACTCGGTTCTCAGTCAACCTCCCCAAAAAGAATTTTTAACGAGAGACAGAAAGCATGATATAAACAGAAGATTTTATTAGTGAAGTAAAAAGGTAGTAAAATATAGTACACCCCTGAGAACTGGGAGTGGGCCAATTCAAGAGAGGAAAAATGGCACCCCTCCTTTGTTTCTCCTGTCTGGTATCCTGGCTTAGGGGGCATTTTTGTGATTCACTGAGTCACCGCTCAGTTCCTAGTGCTCAGGCACGCCCATTCCTTTTGCTTGTTCTTACCCATGATGTACACAGAGAAACCTATGGGAGGGGGCTCAGACTGCTATGTTAATTACATTATAATTCGCATTGGGTCGAGTTAAGCCAGTCCTCTCTATTGCGCAGCCACAGCATTAGGTCTCAGCCGGTTTCTTTGCTGATCCTCATTTATAGAAAGTCACAAAATTTTGAAGCCCCTTATCCTGAGCGCAGGTGTACTGTTATTTTCTGGGTTGCTCTTGCTCATTTCTTTCTAACTGCCTAACATTATTATCCTCGATTAATAGACGGCAAAGCTAGGGTCCAAGAAACTGTGTAAATTCCCCTAAGGATGTACAGTTAGTAATGGCCAGGGGAAAAGTTGAAGGGAGATAAAGAAATGTTTATTCATCTTATGTGGAAATTCATGGCTTAGTTTTCATGTGAGCTGGGCTTAAGTTGTTTTCCCTTTACAGGACGATTCAGCACCACTTATTAATCTGTCCTTTTTACCAATATCTTCTTTTGTTATCATGGAGATAAGTGATTAATAATATGTATTAATAGAGCATATATATAATAAATTTGCTAAATCTGTAGCTGCTGAGAGATCTAAGGGCAGCTGGTAGCATAAACACAGATGGCTATCACACAGCTACATACCATGATAACTCAAGTTCTTTAAAATCTAACTATTTACTAAGAATTAATTTGTGCATCATGGAAAATCTGAATTACAGCATTACTAACAAGTAAAGCACTGTGTTACCTGCAATTCAGAGATGATCCAACAAACTCTATTTCCATTCTCCCAACACTTCTGTTTCAACCATTCCTGTCTATGATATATAATACTATTTTCTTTCTTTCTTTTTTTTAATGGAGGTACTGGGGATTGAACCCAGGATCTCATGCATGCTAAGCATGCACTTGACCACTGAGCTATATCCTCCCCCCTTAAATGTTTCCACGTATATGATTTTCACAGTTCTGTGACGTGGTTATCAAAAGACCCATTTTAGAGATTCCTAAACTGTAGCAAGTATTTTAAGTCATTTGCCTAAGAGTTCACAATAGCAAAGCCAGGTCATGCGATAGAAACTTGAAGTTTCAAATTCTGTGCACACTTGCAGAAATAAATTTTCCTCCATAATTGAGACTCATGACTTATTTTGGTCTAGAAGAGAATAATGATACTCCAGTCAGATGATAATCCCTTTATAAGCATAGTCACAGGATTTCTTCTTAGCAAGTTACTGTGCTTTGGAATTATTATGTATAGATCATTAATTCACTGCTTTAGCCAACAAAACTTTCCTTAATGAAACATATGTGTGAGGTTTTTAGTCTGTTCCCAGAAAAAAAGTTTTAGGAGAAAAGAGCAATTTTTCACTGTGGAAAATACCTATGTCAATAAAGTACTGTCCATGTTGCCTTTGTTATCTGAGATTCACTAAAAGAGACCCCTTTAAGTGGACATGCTTAAATTTAGAACCAAATTTAACAATAAATTGTGGGGAAGATGTCTGATGAAAAGCCTATTTTATATTAAGTTCATTAAATATGTTAGAAATTAATTTTATTATTTATAATAAAATTTCAGGCTGTAATTGCAACTATGCACTAATTGTTAGTCAAAACAAAGACTGAGTTATACCCCATTCGATGGGTATAACTTTTCTTACAAAGTTGTATGACACAAATTTTTTGTTCTCTGTTTAACTTCTTGAGCATGATTATAAAGAAGGGCATTTTTTGTTGCTATCATTGCAAAAATCTTTCGGGGTTCAATCAATTTTCCAATTCTTTGATATGCAAGCCATTCTCTCTTGAAGTTCCTAAGTGGTCATCATTCTTGACAATCTTCTCTTCTGCAGTTGATAATGGGTCTAACTCTGCTGTTTGGTGTTTAGCTACCAATAGCTCTTTTTGATTGGAACACTTCCCCACACTATTTGCATCATCTTCAGAAAACAGTGCATCTTTTACAAGAATTGCAGATTACACTTTTCAACCAGTGTACATTGTTTTTGAGTTGCACTGTCAAATCTTTAACCTAAACTAGAGTATCAAATGTTTCAACCAAAAAACTCCCCAAACTTAACATTCTTCTCCAGAATATTAGTATTTTAGGAGTTCTGGTTCAGTGAAAATAGCAAAACATAATTTAGAGAAAGAAATAAAATAAGCATATTTTAAGTAGTTTTTATTGCATTTTCACTTTGGAAAATGGATTTATATCACTATTTCTGTCTCAGGATCAACTTGTAAAATGGTTTATCTCTGAATTACAGACAGAGGAACTGTGGTAAAAGAGGTGAGGATGGTTACAAACATGAGTGATAGATCTGTTATCCAGTCTCAGACCCACTCTCTGGAGGAGAGGCAATTTTAATCTGTTGAATATGGATTCTAAGTTATTATCTTCCCATTTCCACAACAAAGGTGATTAAGATCTCAAAGAATTATAATTCACAGGAAGGTGAATAACAGAACCATCTCCTACCTGGAGCATTGGAATCGTCTGGTTTAACAGGTGGAAGGAATTCATGAAAAGTGGTGATTTATCCATCCACTCTTGAGATTTTTCTCTTAATTCTGCCAGCTGCCTCAGAGTTACATTAGACTTAAAGACAAAGAAAACAAAAATAAATCTGGTCGATTAGTATTTTTCCTATATTTCAAAAAAAAATCTTAAGGTTGTTTTGTTACATAACTTTAAGGAACAGTTCTACAAGGTGAAGTCAATAAAACATTGTCAGAAATTTCCCCCATGGTCAAAAGATTTTGGTCAAAAGGTTTTAAATGGCAGATTTTATAGGGTCAAGATCACTTATAAAAATTCAGGAAATTTTAGGGTTTACAGGCAAAATTAAAGCATGCCTTCTAGATTTCTCACAAGTTAACCATTAAAGAAACATCCTAGTTCAAGGATATAAGAAGGATACTCTCATGTATTACTGGTAGAAAGGGATAGAAATAGCCCTTTTTGAAAAGCAATCTGACAACAATCATTAAAATTGAATACAGTATCCTTCAGTCCCTCAATCTTGAACATTCACCTCAGTGAAATAAAAATACCACTGTATAAAGTCATATGCAAAGAAGTATCAGTTGCAACACTGTTTACATGAAAAAAAACCCAAAACAAAACAAACACTGGAAACAAAAGGATTGTTTGCCCAACAATTAAGGATTGGTTGAGTAAATTCTATGATATGAAAAAATTTGCAATCTTCCAAGAGTGACTAAACTGTATCTATTGAATTGGAAGAATTTCCACATGGTATTGTTGTGTGACTAAAGCAATATGTAGAAAATTATTATAATGAAACTTCATTTTAATAATGCAAATGATGGCCAAAGAATTCTGCATATGAAAGTGCATATAGTATAATAATATATAAAGGATTAGAGGAATGAACGCAAATTATAGAAAGACACATCCTTGAATACTAATATTCATTAGTTCACACGAAAGAGTAGGATCAAGCAGGGAGAGAAAGGGATGAGAGTCAAGGAAAAAGGAAAGAAAAAAAGACTGCATTACAATATACAATAAAAACAAAGAGCATTCTAGAAATCAATGATGACTTCAAATACATTTTTATATAGACCTTAAAATAATTTATATTTACATAAACTAAAGTTTAATGACCAAATAATGCAGATGTAAAGCAGAGATTTTTTTTTTTACTTTCACTCTATCATTTTAAAAGCATCGAGTTTATAATTCAAATCATTGAAGCCAACTTTAAAAGTGAGAGAGAAATGCCATTATGGTTAAATTAGGTAGATAATAAGTATAGTTACTATTAATAATGTTGTCTTTCTCAACATCTGTCTTCTATATAAAGATGTCAAATTGATATAAAAGATGTCAAATTGTACAACTAAATATGAAGCCAAGAATCTATAATTTAGCAATTGTTTTTGTTCAAACTAGTTATATAATGCCACAATATTATTTTTTCTAGTGCCATTATTTTTATACACTTTGAAAGTTAAGTGCCAGTTGTAGAAAAATGTTCTGCTTTGGAGATAAACTGCAAAATCTGAGGCATTGCTTTAACTAACCTCATTCTCAAGTGTCAACATGGTTCATTTCCCTTCAAAGAGCTACTACCCAATCGACATTGTTTACACATATACAGGGCAGAAGTTGAGAACTGTTAAGAGTTTCAGAAAGCCAAAGGTAATAGTATGTAAGCTGTAAAGAAATCTGAGACAGCTAGACTAAATTTGGAAGCTGACTACTTTAAAAATCATCTCAATAGTCAGGACAGAAACTTTGAGTGACAATGGCCAAACCTTTTCCATTATTGCCTTTGTGACAGGGGTATATGGTGCGTATAAGATCCTTCCCAACAACATAGGTTTCAAGAAAGCCCAAATCACAGGTCCAGCAGGCATATTAATGATGTCTTTATAAAGGGAAAAGCAAAATGGTGCTGGAAAGAAAAAGTATAATAAAACCATTTAGTATATGCATTTAAAATCTATCTCTTCATGGTAAATTGATATAGCTTATTTTTACAGTACCCCAAAATATATGCCTTACACTTCCTTTTTTACTGACAGATATGAGGCATCTGGTGTCAAAGTAAGAAAGTATAATAACAAATCTTTTTTTAGGTGTGAAAGTTTAACCCAAAAAGCAAGCCCATAATAAGTGATCGCATTTTGCCAAGAGGAATTAGAAAGGTTGAAAACCACATTTCAGAATTTCTTCCAACAGATCTTCCTCACCAGCACTTAATTAAAAAAAACACAAAAATCTGCTGCTGGGATGGTATCAGATACATAAGAGCTGTTCCCCAATACATGCTTATTGAATGAATAAAAAGATGCACAAATGAGTCAATCCAATTGCTATACTAAACCTCCCTGTATAACTTGGAAGAGCTCAGCTGATCATATTTTTTTGCATCTCAAAGCTTATAGATTAAGTAAACAGCTTTGAAGTGTCACTGGACACACAGTTCAGTTTGTGGTTCTGCTGCATTCACGAATCTCTTCTATGTGTAATACAAATTTCTAATTCTAAAAAGTTAAGAAAAAATATTGACCCTGAGCAGATTTAAGGCATGTTGTTGTATTATTTACTGGCAAGGTGTAGTTGTGGCTAACAAATTCCTAGTGCTGTGGTTAAGAGGTTAGAATTCGCAGCAGACTGCCTGTGCTCAGATCCACAGCTTTGATACTTTCCTGTCGGGCGACCATGGCCAGGTTACCCAGCCTCTCTGTGCCGGTTTCCCAGCCTCTCTGTGCCAGTTTCCCTGGTTGTGAAGAGTGAATGAGTTGATACGCCTAACATGTTTCATGTGTGGTAAGTGCTGTATGAGTGTTTTCTATTTTCACTCTTGGGGGAAATTAATGCTTCATTTCTCATAAAAGGCTAAGATTAGTAGACAACGTTGTCAGGAGAGGACATTACCGTGCTGATTGTGAAGTATACTCACTGGAATGTAAGGGAATCCCATATTTTGCAGCAATTTGCTCTTTACTTAATTTATGAGTCAAATAGTCCTTGGTGTGGTTGCCTTTCTGCCTCTGAGATGAGGGCAGCAGGGCAATTAAATAATCAGTGGTAATTCCTTGGGAGCACAGTGCCTGGGAAATGGTACTAAATGATCCTTGGGGTGTGTTTATCCGGTTGCCTCTATACATAGCCTGTGGGATAAAAATACACAATTTTTAACATCATATGAGCTATAAATGCTACCGAAAACAACATAGAAGAAAACCTGATAATGTTTAGTGTGTCCTTATAATTTCCGTAATTTCTTTAAAACATGTACCCCACATGGAAATGCAGAATGCTAAACTCCACCCATTTAAGTGGCAAAAACTTTTGCCAGAGCAGAAGAGTTTTCCTGTAAGTGATTTTTGTCAATGTACTATATTTGTGGCCGAATGTATTATAACTAACCTCAAATAAGAGTTAATATGATAAAAGGAATTTTCTAACAAGAACATTACTGGGTGACGTTCCTACCTGTGTTAATGGAAAGCTTCTGGGCAGATGTTTCAGGGATCTCATTTTGTCTAGCAGCGGTCGTGTGCCGGAAGCCATCTGATTGAGAATCTCCTTTAGCCTTATGAAGAGCTCTATCATCTTTTCTACTGGCTTTTGATCTTCTCTAGGGAAAAACACCTAACAGGAACAGAATAAAAATAAGTGATTTATGCGGAGAAACTGGAACCCTCACACACTGTTGGTGAGAATATTGAAAGGTATAGCCACCTTGGAAAATATTTTGGAAGATTATTAAATAGTTAAAACATAAATTTACCACATAACCCAGCAATTCCATTCCTGGGGGTTTACTCAAGAGAAATGAAAACATATGTCCACACAAAGATTTGTTCGGGGATGTCCATAGCAGCATCACTCACAATAGCCAACATATGGAAACTGTCCAAATGAATGGATAAATACAATGTATATCCTTAAGCTGGAATACTATTTGGCAATAGAAAGAAATCAAATACTGACACGTGTTACAATACATATGAAATTCAAACCATTATACTAAGTGAAAAAAGCCAGACACAAAGACCATATATTGTATGATTCAATTTAAATAAAATGTCTAAAAAAAGCAAATCCAGAGACAGAAAATAGATTAAAGCTTGCCTGTGCTAGAGGTTAGGATGAGAAGTGACTGCAAATGGACACAAGGTTTCTTTTGGAGTTGATGGAAACGTTCTAAAATCAGATTGTGGAAACAGTTGCACAATTCTATAATTTACTAAAAATAACCACATTAAATTGTACACTTAAAATGAGTGAATTTATGGTATATAAATTACACCTCAATAAGTTTGCCAAAAATAAGTGATTTTAAAAGTCACAAATGCAAATGTCAATTACATAATTCTTCATGTATACTATTATTCAAAAAACATATAACATGCTCCTTAAAAATCAGAAAAGGTCTGTCAAAAAGTGTACTTGATTTATCAGGCTAAATCATAATCCCATAATGTATTTCTGCTGCAGTAAGAAACACTGGAAATATTTTTTAAATTAAAATTTTAATTTTATTCTCTCATTCACCCATTTATCAGCAAACATTAATTGAGTGCCTGCTATGCTCCCAGCACTGGGCGAGGTGATGGTATGGTGGTACACAAACTGGCATAATCCTTCCACTCAGGGGCTTTTGTTTTAATAGGAGGAACAGATATGAAAATAGTCAGTGAACTAAAAGGCTGGGGAATATGAGGAGGTAGGGAGTTCAGCTAAGAAATCAAAGGAGTCTTTCCAAGATGGCACCCCAAAGGAAAGAAAGAACAAACCACAGGAGGAATACGGAAAGGCAGGTGATAGGCAGGGGGGAAAGATTTGTGAAATTCATGAAGAGGGGAAAGCTCTTGGCATGTCCAAGGGGGTCAAAGACCTCCATTATAAGCACAAGATTCAGGTGGAGAGATCTCATAAAGACACAGCTACTAACTGCAATCAGATTTTTCTAAATTATATTCAACGTATTAATTTTTCTTCTAGTTCTGCCAAAATTCTAGGCATTCCTATATTTATTTGAAATAAATTGACTAATGATGGGAAATTTTTCATTATTTTTGTTCATAGTACCTTGAAGAATTAGGGATGGTCTTCTGCTTGTAAAATGTATATATTTAGTTACTATACTCAACAAAAAATAGTTGGTTTGATATGTGCTCTGCAGAGACATTACAAAATAGGATTAAAATTTTAGATGAAAATTAATTTCAATCTATATGCATTTTCAGTTTAGTTTATGCAAAATAACTATTCATTTAGTCACTGGGTATTTGCTAAGTACTCTATGGGCCAGAAACTGTTCTTGGCATTTGAAATGTTTCAGTGAACAAAGAGCCCTTGGGGAGCTTATATCCTAATAGAGGTAGACAAAATATAAACAACAAAGGTGAATATTGAATAAAATATACAGTATGCTGGAAGTGCAACAGAAAACAGAGCAAGGAAAGTAGGTTGGAGAGTGCTGTAGATAAGGTTGGCAGCATTTTAAATAGGATTGTCAGGGTAGATCTTACTGAGAAGGTCAGTGTTGAGTAAAGACACATAGTTCTGCAAATCACGTGAGGAGCACCTCCTGGAGTGGGCCCATGCAGCAGCCATGGGCCCAAAGAGTAGCCTTGTAGGAAATGGGATTTTTTAAATGGGGAGGGGTTGTGCAGGCCATGGGCCCCTGCAAGATTTCAGGTTTTACTGGAATAAAATGGGGAGCCACTGGAAGGTGTTGAGCAGAGGAGTGACATGACATGATTTAAGTTTTAGAAGGATGACTCCTGCTGCACAGGGGGTGGTAGGTGGGTTTGGGGTAGTGGGGACAAGTGTGGAGGCAGGGAGGCCAGTTAAGGCCATTGCAGAATACAAGTGTGGGATAATGATGACCTGGAAGGGAATTATTTATCACTAGTTCTAAAATGTCTTCCTAGCCTTTGCTACACTATCTCAACAACATAAGTCAGCCATGTTGCTTCTGGTTTTTCTTACTTTCAAGAGAAAAAAATTTTTTTCAGTGCTTTTCATAACATGTAAATCATTTTGACCTAGTGTAGATTTGAGTGAATATAGAAGTTTAAATTTCCTATGTTTATATTTTTTAGTTTTTTATTCATTAAGTACTTATAAAGCATCTATGTATTGCAAGATGGAGTTATTGATGACTTTCCTAAGTTCTAATAATGATCATTTGCTTTGTTCTACTGGATGAGTAATGGCAGCCTCTATCTAAATCTGATGAAGGAGGCACAAAAGTATTTTTTAAATACCAAAAATAAAAAAACCAAAAGTACTTTTTTACTTGAAAAAAAAACCTTTGTTCTAATCCTTATTTTGTATCCTACCAAATTAATGCTTGTTCACTTAAAAATTTTTATTATAATATTTGTATTTCATAGTTTAGTGTATATTAAATTTAATTCCTGGCATTGGATATACAAATTGAAAGTTAATAAGGCAATAATATTAATTTTCTCATCTATAAAATATGCAAATTTATAATATATGATCTATAAGGTCCCACTTAATTCTAACATAAAGCTATAATTCCAAAGCTGTATAAATGGCTCTCACTCCTCACAGTACCAGGGAGCATACATGTGTAGTCAAATATTTTTTATTAAACTATATAAAAATACTTCTTCAACAGCAACTTGCCTTGTATGTGAAGTTGTAAATGTCTAAGTAGTGCAAAAAAGTGAGTCCAATGAGGTAAGACAGACGGGATCTCTCTGGAAGAGGCAGGCTGCAGAATTCCTTCACTGCATCTTCCAATTTGGGATTAGTCATATTAGCATCACAGGAATGCAACCAGAACACAAAAGAAAGAATCTGTAAATTGGAGAAAAAAGTACTTTAGCTGTGAATCCTCTGAGAGTTACCTGTCCATTTTGAGAGGTTTTCTTATACTCTTAAGACTTCATTCAAAAATATGACAAATTACCTCAAAATCAAATAATTTTTATTTAAAGCACTAATTACTATCAATAAATCTAAGGAGTCCATAGTTCACTGGAAAGCTTAAGAAATAAGATGGGAAGATAGAGAGGAATCCACAATGATTCCCAGATTTCTTGCTTGAATGACTTGGTGAATGATGGTACCAAGAAAGATAATTGGTTTGGAGTTAGTTTGGGGAAAATACTAGTTTAAGACTCTTCTTGCCTTTAAAATTTTACTCTTATTTATTCAAATTGCATTACATTTTTATAATCATTTGAAGTTTAATCTTGTACAATAAACTACCAAGTCCAGAGATGAAAGGCAAAGGAAAAAAAGCCCAGAATCGCACAATAATATGAACCTACCATCCTGGACGGTAATGCTTGTGTGAAAAGTGAGATGTGACTATAGGAAGTGAGATGTTATCTCTATTTCCACCAAGCTGAAATAAGAGAAAAGTTTATGAAATTTAAAGTTATAGAAACTTTTCTCTTTCCTTTTGAAAGTAATAAGAATGTATGTTCTCCATTTTCCTGTTTTTACTTATTAAAATGAACCTGCTCTTCAGAAGCCAAAAATGTGATTATTGAAATTAGATGTTAGCATCACATGAGTGAAAGGTGAAACCAAGGGGAAAGGCGAAGGAAGATTAATTGCTAGAACAAGAGGAAAAAAAGTGAGCAAGGCAGTTTTAACTTTTGTTTGGGAGAACCAATTAAAATGACACAGCTAAACATAAATGTTCCAAAGTCAGCCTTAAAGATTTTCAGAAAACTTGATCCAATATTGGAGAATAACCTGGTTGTGTTTAGAAATGACACACTCTGTCACACGTAAGTTTTGAATAGATGAGGTCTTAAGCTCTGCAGTTCTTTTGGAAAATTTCTATGACGCTTCCAGACAATGAACTTGGATAAAGGATAAAAGATGAAACATTTCAAGTGGTAAACCCTATTATCAGCCTATGAGGAAATGCCATTATTCATTTTCACAGCAAAAATGTTTACCATACCTACAAACTTACCCAGAGTTCCCTTGACTATATCTACTTTAGATACTCTGTCTTGTTTTGGGGCTTTTAAAAAGTAAAAAAAAAAAAAAAAAAAAAAAAAAAGAATTATTCATTTTTATTTTAGTTTAAACAGATTGTAAATTATCTTTTTCCCCCCAACTAGATAACTGAAACTTGACTTTGACATCATCATTATAATAGAATGTGCAAATTTACCACAGATAATGTGATTATGATAGGGAATATAAAGAAATACCACTTATTTAAGAAAACCATCTGGGGGTAAAGAAAAGGAGAGGACACAGGTGCAAGAGGAAGGAGAAAGAAAAGTAGAGGGAAAGGAACAGACGGTGATAATATTCTTGCCTCAGGATTTTTCTTCTATTTTCACTTAGGAATTAGGCCTCTAATTTTAGTGTTTGCGTGGAAAACTCACCAGATTTGCATGCAACTTTTCGGAGTTTTACTGATAAGTGCTCAACAAATACTAGACACTATTTAAACTTTTAAAAACTGGATGTAAGTGCAAACACATTTCACCCCACCTTTGCTCTGTTGTCAGGGATGGGAATGGCCAGCAAACTGTCGATACTTTTATTGGACATTCCTGTTGTTCTCCTCAGTTCTTCTTTCAGCTCTTCAACATTTTTGAACACTTCTATTAATTGGTCTGCAAGAAAAAACCAAAACAAAAGAAAACTCACACGTTGGTTACAATGTAATTCTCTTTAGTCCTACTCATATGGAAAAATATTCTAGGCTAAGACATATTCAACATCTATGCCTTGTGTCAGGAACAGATGTCTCCCAGTTTTGGCAAACTCTGCATCTTTAGGATCTATTTCTATTTAATTTAGACTTATTCCTATTATGATATCATTAATCCAAGGTAACAGATTGCTCTGGGTTATAAATTTTCCTTAGATGTCTACAACACAAGGTTGATTCAAAGAAAATATGGTTTCCTCACAGACTTTGATCACATAATGCACTAAATATATCTCTCTCCATTTGATTTAAAACATCACAAAAATTCAAAATGCTTTTTAACCTCAAATCATATATTGTCAGCTTAGGACAAGGTTTGCTAAATCTACAACATAATGCCACAGAGCATTTTTTCCTTAACTCTGCCTAGCACCTTACAGTTTAGAAAGGGTTTTCACAATCATTACCTTAATTTTAAATTGAGTGTATTTAACTCCAAATTCTTTAAGGACAGCTTATAATTATTTCATATCTGGGCCATTTAATGCATAACAAACAACACTTTGACTTGACTTTAGCAGATTGTGATCTCCATTTTGCAAACGCCTTTCAGTTTCTTTATGAAGTATCCCTCATACAAATATATCATCTTTATTTTTGGACTTAATGCCCTTCCAATTTTGTGGCTGCCTGTTGTCCAAAATTCTGAATGCCTTTCTTTTCAGTATTGAGGTATTATGCAAAGAAGAAGTGTATTGCATGATGCATCATGCTCAGAATACTAATAGAAGGTTCTGAACTGATATTTCTGCAGACAGCAGTGCATCTTTATTTTTAAAAATCAGATTATTCCCTTGCTCTTGCAACTGACTTTCTAACGCACTTTAATATATCAGAGAAATAAAAGATGAATGGTATAACTAGTTAAATTTTTGAAGATATTTTGCTGTGAAATCAAATTTTGCTATTTCATTCTCTGCTGGCTTGCTGTGTGTTTATTTTAGACAAGCAATCGTATTTGAAAGCTTCAGGTGTCTCATGTATAAGGGCAGATACAAAGTAGGTTTGGTTAGGAACTTCAAAAAAGCCTTTTCTAAGCTGAAGCATGAGAATCACATGCATTCTAATGAGACAGCATTTAAAATATGGATGGGGAAACACCTGGTTTTTCAGAAGAGTCTGCACTGTTATTGACATGCAGCACAGCTTCTATGGTTGGCAATAATCGTGTGATATTTTCCAAGTAATTCATTTGCAATGCCTGTTCTAGAAACCTGGAACAAAACAGAAGAGAAGAAGAAATTGAACTAGTCATATCAATAATTATTTAAGAAGGGATTTCACCAAGGAAGAAGACAATGGAAAAACTTACCGATCCATATTTATATTAATTTTGCTTGGATCCCCGGAAAGCAAATCCCTCAGTTTTTCAGATAGGATATTGTCATGATACAGTAAACTGGTCGCTATTTCGGTGCCAAGCTCTGCTGCTTCGAGGAGTTGTATGTGAAAGGCACTCTCTTCACACAGGTTCCCAAAGTTTATACTAGAGAGCTGGCACATTTTCTCTATTGAACTGAAAGTGTCAGGTTCACAAAGAAGCTTGGTCAAGTCTCGAAGTTGAGACAGCTTTCCAGGAAGGGAAAGAGTGGGAAATAGATTAGTTATATTATTCTGAATACTTAGTATTTGATAATAAGCAACTAAAATTAATTTAGTTCCTAAAAACATTTTGCTTATGCGTTTGGTTAGTTGGCATTTGACAACAGTTTCGCCACAAAGCACTATTTTCTGTTATTTGAGTTTATTGTTCTCTTAAGACTTATAAAATTTTGGGGCCCATTAGATCTCTTTCCCAACCATACTCATATCTTGGAGATTCACAGATTAAAAAGGTGTAGTTTAGTTTCATTTTGTTTAAATTACAAATACTTAAACTAATTTTATATGTTAGTCTATATTTTAAATTGTGTAAGGGCAGAGAGCAAAGCAGGTTTGGTTTGGCACTGCAAAAAGGTCTTTCCTCACACCCACTAGGATGGCTACTATCAAAACAAACAAACACACAAACAAATAAACAAACAAAAAAAAAACAGAAAACAAGTGTTGGTAAGGATATGGAGAAATCACAACTCTTGTTTACCATTGATGGCAATGTAAAATGATGTAACTACTATATGAAACAGCTTCAGAAAATCTGAAATAGAATTACTATATGATCCAGCAATTCCACTTCTACATATATACCCCAAAGTGTTTAAAGCTGGGCCATTTAATGAGGTGATATCTCACTGTAGCATTGATTTGAACAGATACTTGATATTTGTAGATCCATCTTCATAGTAGCTTTATTCAAAATAGCCAAGAGGTGGAAGGAACACAAGTGTCCATTGACAGTGAATGGATAAACACAATGTGGTATATGCATATGATGGAATATTATTCAGTCTTAAAAAGTAAGGAAATTCTGACACATATTACAACATGGATGAACATTGAGGGCATAATGCTGAATGATATAAGCCAGTCACAAAAAGACAAATACTTCATGATTCCACTTATATGAGGTACCTAGCGTTGTCAAATTAATAGCAACAGAAAGAACAGTCGTGGGTTCCAGGAACTGTGGTGGGGAGGGGAATGGAAAATAGCTGTTTAATGGATATAGGATTTAGTTTTGCAAGATTAAGAGTTCTGGAGATTGGTTGCACAACAATGTGAGTGTATTTAACATGACTGAACTGCACAGTTAAAAATGGTTAAGGTGGTAAATTTTATATGATGGATATTTCACCACAAGTTTTAAAAAATTAATTGACCAAAAAAAGACTTTTAAACTTCAGCATAAGAATCACAATATTTAAAGTATGGATGGACATATACCTGGTTTTCCAAAAGTGTCTGCACTGTTATTGACAGTATCTTCTACCCTCTTACCTATTGAGGGAAACTTTTGTTCTACAAAGCGCTTAGAAGGGCTTGAAATCCCTCCCTTAGAGGAAAAGAAGAAGAGTGAAAGTCAACTAATTTTCTGTCGTGTCAAGTGTGTTCCTCTATGCAGCTCACTATGTTCTGTGTGTTCTGAGGATCTATCCTCAAGCCATACTTCCTGAGGGGGAAAATTGTGCCTCTGGGAAAGCCAGTTCTGTTGTGCTTGGAAGCTACCCTAGAGCTATTCCTTTTAGGAAGTCAAATAATTTGGAGCAACATCTAAATGTCATTCATTGCAGTTCAGTTTCCCAACAGAAGTTGCATTTAGACAGAAATGAATTATTTTACGATATAGGCAAATGTTTAGGAATATTTCTTTGCATATATCAAATGGGAAAGGCACATTGATGTGTCCTGGATGAGAGGTTTACAGTAACTACATGTAGGCAGTAGCAATTAAACATCATCTTAGACAGGAAATATCATTATTCTATTTTCCACTGTAATTAGTAGCCTAATTGACTTCTGGTTTTGAACTGTCTAAAATGGTCTCATATGTATTAAAATTCTTTTTACTAGTCTTATTGCTAAAAGGAACTTTTCATTCTGTAATAGACCACTTTACCATTTGTAACTATACGTTTGTCACTTGTTCCTTCCTTTGACTTTCAAATACTAGCTATGATTAAATTTCTAATGAATGGAGCCAAACCTCTCTTCTACATTCTCCAGCAACTTTTATTTTGGTGGTTTCTTAAACAAAAAGATAAATACTGGTAGCCTAATACATTTTTTTAATTGAGATTTTGAGGATATAGTAAATTTGAATGACTTCACTCAGAAGAGACTGAAATATTTTTATTTTTCATTTTTCCAGTTTTATTAGGTAAAATTGATACAATTTGACTGGACATATACAATATATTGCATGTAAATACATATATACAATATACTGTACATATTTTTAAAATTTACATATATGTATTGTTCATTGTTTCTAAGAATAGTTTAGAGCTTTAGCTTTTTAAATTTACATAGTTATCAAAGAAATAAAGCCAACCACAAAATGAAAATCAGCAGAATGCAGTAATCCAATCATAAGGACAGTCAAATGTGCTTACACATATTAAAAAAATCAGTCATCTAAGTTATAAATAATAAGTAGTTCATTTGTGTCCTTTTTTTGTAGATTCCATATATAAGTGATATCATATGGCATTTTTCTTTCTCTTTCTGGCTTACTTCATTTAGAATGACAATTTCCATGTCCATTCATGTTGCTGCAAATGGCATTATTTTATTCTTTTTTATGGCTGAGTAGTATTCCATTGTGTGTGTGTGTGTGTGTGTGTGTGTGTGTGTGTGTGTGTGTGTGTGTGTGTGTGTGTGTGTGTATACACCACATCTTCTTTATCCATTCATCTGTTGATGGACATTTGGGTTGGATCCATGTTTTGACTATTGAATATAGTGCTGCTGTGAGCACTGGGGTGCACATGTATTTTGGAATTATATTTTCCTCTGGGCATATGCCCAGTAGTGGGATTGCTGGATCATATGATAAGTCTATTTTTAGTTTTTTAAGGAAACTCTATACTGTCCTCCATAGTGGCTGCATCAATTTACATTCCCACCCTGTAGGAGGGTTCCTTTTTCTCCACACCCTCTCTAGCATTTATCATTTGTATACTTTTTAATGATGGCCATTCTGGCTGGTATAAGGTCATATTTCATTGTAGTTTTGATTTGCATTTCTCTAACAATTAGTGATGTTGAGCATCTTTTCATGTGCTTGTTGGCCATCTGTCTGTCTTCTTCCTGTCTATTTAGATCTTCTGGCTATTTTTTGATTGGGTTGCTTTATTTTTGATATTTGAAATATATTTTTAAATTGAAAGTTTGTCATTCATGTATGAGGAACCAATAAAAGTCCATATAGTACAATCTTGGCTTAATAAAATAAAAGATATAGAAGGAGAAATTGGAAATCTAGCCATGCTACTGAAGTAGAATTGGTCCTCTGAAATAATAATTTAATACAGCATTAATAATGTGGACTGCACTGTGGTACACATCTGCCAAGAAGCAACATGATGGTCATTTTGTATTTGCCATTATTTGCTACTTTATTCTAAAAGCAATACATGCACTAAACTTGTAGAAACTTCATGGATCATTAATAATCAACAAGTATTCAGAGAATTACAATTCTCTCTTCAAAAGTATGTGTCAAGTCTCGTATTGTACAACATGCGGAATATGGCCAATAGTTTGTAATAACTATAAATAGAAAGCAACCTTTAAAAATTGTGTAAAAACTTTAAAAAATAACTTAAAAAAAAAAGCATGTGTCAAGTCTAGATGGCAGGTTTGTCAAAGCCTCATGCAGAGCCCTTCTCTCCTTTACACAACCCTGGTCCACATAGTGAGTAAGAGCTCAGGCCTAAATTGAAACAATGACTCATAACTAACTAACTCCATGTCTGGCTGTGACTGAGTTCCTATGGTTCCCAGTGCATCTGAGTCAGAACTGTAAGTGACATCCTGGTGTAGATCTCAAAATATTGTAGGCACAGAAATGCTAAGACAGCAACACTCCTGGGCTCTTAGCAGGTAAATGAAGGGGAAAGAGGCCTACTTAAAAATGTAAAAGTGCTACAGTATAAATATTGTGCTATTTGTATTTCTGTTCAATATGGAGAATATACTTCCCACCAGAGAGACTGGAAAGAAAAGAGGAGAAAACAGACAATGAAGGCAGGAAGAAAACACAAAAGCTCAAGAAGAGTCGAATGTTCAGGGCTAGAACAGAAAAAAAGCTACGAATGAAAGGCATTTGGCATTTTAGAGAGTCTAAACCTTCTTAGAAATATCATGAAGAAAGTTTTAGAATGGGTGGGCCCTAACTGACTGTTACAAACAAGAAACTAATTACTAAGGAGGACAAAGCAAGGAAGTAAGAGCATTTCTTTTTGTAAAAGTCTAGGAGTTGGTCTTCATTCTTTCAATGATAGGTACTGAATATTTCCCAGGTGTCAGACTCTATGCCAGGTGCTGAGGGTACACAGTAAAGTGACAGACTTAGCCATGTTCCTATGGAGCGTGTAGTCTTGGAATGAATGGGTTCTGTCAATTGCAAATAGCAGCCATGCTTGTTATAAATGACAACAGATTTTCTACCCAAGGGACAGGATTGTAGTCTATTTCCACTTCTGTGGCTTCTCGAACTTTTTTTCATAATGTAGCCCACAAGGAGAGCAGTGTACTCAAAATGTGGATGCCGTTTTAAATTATCCTTAGCTCCATTCCCATACCATTAGTGTAAATGACTGAGAATGTATTGTTTCCATGTCCCAGTATATTGTGTGCTGCCAGATTACTCTGCAAGTTGAGAACTACAATAATAATTGCACAGGCAGTGTGATTATATCACCAGGGCTCTACTTTAACACCATCATTTGTTGCAACATCATGAGTCAAGTCTTAAGCTCCTACTATGTGCTAGATGTGGGGCTTTAGAGAGGCAGAAGGCATAATTTCATCAGATTTTACACTCTAGTGAAGGAAATAGACCCTTACATACAAAACAAGCTATAATACTAAGTAATAAGTTCCAAAAGCCAGAAATCTCACTGTAACTGGGGACTCCCCTATCTTATGCCTCACACCTCACTGGCTGCCAAGCTGTGTCAACTCAACCTCCTACAGTGCTCCTGAAATTCTCTTCCTTCTATTCTCTGCCACTGACACCGTGCAGGATCTCACTTTTTGCATAGGTTATTGCAAAAATCACCCACTTAGCTTTCCTCTAATCTGTCCTCCAGAATTCTCCTAGAGAGATCTCTTTCTAAAATATGGAATTCACTTTCTTCAATCTCACAATTTTTAGGATCATATTCAAACTCCTGACTAAGCATAAAGAAGCCTTCGGTGTCTGGGCCCAGTCTCTCTGAGGCCTCCTTTCCCGCCTCTCTCAGAGGGACTTCCTGCTCGAGTTGGACACACGACTCCAGGTAACTTATGTCCGTCCCTCAGGTTCACACCTGTTTTCTTACCAATTCAGATCTCTATGTCTGGAATGTAGGGCTATAACCCAATCCTACACAGTCTGCAAGACTCAGAGTAAGGAGTATCTCCATGAAATTTCTTCTCTCCACCTTTATCCTTTGCAATCCAAGTTATATGTGACATCTCCATACACAGAATCCTGCCCACCCACACACCGTAACACTTATCTCACTATGTTAAAATCACTGGTCTGCTTTTCCATCTCCGCTGGATTGATTATAAGGACTTTAGGGCCACAAGTTGTATCTTTTACATAAATAGATAAGTGTTATGGAAGCACAGATGATGGATGGATGGAATGAATGAATGGATAAACATTATATGCACACTGAGTCACTATCCTGGCCTGAACAGGGAGAAAGGTGATACTCTAATATTATAGGAGTGACATTTAAACTTGTCCTTGGAGGATGAGTAGGATTTTTCTGTTGAATGCATAACTTCCTTCTCATTTGCACAAACAAATTAAGATGATGCTAAATTAAGCACATTAGTTAAGCACATTAGAAATTTTGATTTGTGTTGAAGACTAAGACTACAATATAGGGAACCTAACTAGCGTATTTATTTGTATTATACATGGACACAGGTTTTGTATGCCTGCTTAATTAGACCATGTTGACTATACAGAAAGTCATCCTGCTTGACTAGAATAAACCAGTTCTAATTTTACTTTATCCCTGGCTACATAAATCCAATTAAACTGCTGTTCTTACTTGGAAAGCTGCTTTCAAAATTTAATAGGGTTATTTAAGAAATAGAGTGAATTTCATGATAACCTGCATACTATATGCATAGCTAAACAAAGAATAAGTGACAAACACCAATCAATTCAAACTTCAGAGTTAATTTTTTCTATTGCTTTCCCCCCTTTCTTCAGCATTATAAATTTTAATATGATGTATTAGTTTCTGCTTCTGATGACAATAATAAAAATAAGGTGAGTCAATGTCTGAGATTTTTGTACACTGTGAAGTCTAAAACAACAAGTTTTGAAATCAACTTTAAAAACTAGGGACATCTCAAACAGGAATCATATTTTGAATGTTTTTTCGAATTATAAAGCTTAATGAGACAACTATACCAGTAGCCATTCCTTTATGTACTGCACTCTGTAATTAGGCTCTTGTGGGTCATTTCAGACAGAGATATTCACTCATTAAAAACAAAGTACCATTATGTAACACCAGAATTCTTGTCACCCTTTTTCTAACATTAATCTAGAGTCGAAATAGGATTAGAATTTACAAAAATATAGATTTAAAACTTAAACTAAAATATATCTTGCCAGAGAATTACAGGAAATGTTGAGGTTTATTAATTATTTTTTTCCATGGCTTACTTTTGATATCAAGACTTCAGGAACTGGAGGGAAGTAATCCTCATAGGAACCATTTTGAAGAAAAGATTTTTTAAATTGAATTGTGGATTGCAGGAGTCTTAAACTTTCTGTAAAGGAAGAGAAAAGAGTTACCTTATATGAACTGCAAAGTCATTTAGGAAACCTATCTGAAAGACACCTTTATCCTAATTTATTACTAAGTTTTTTCTAAGATAATAGCCTACTTCAATCTAAATATAAGATGAGTGAAAATTTAATGTTTCCTTGAACCATGGAGACTACAGAGTTCATTATTTTTAAAATATTCATAGATACTCTGCTTAGAGACAAAAATATTTCCAGCAAAGGCGCTACACAGTTTTGGCTTTATTGTGAACTGAAAATGCTTTTATTTTGGATATACTATTAAGTTGAAGTGTTTGAGAAAGAACAGGTTGTATAATCACTGTGACACAAATATGTCCTTCCAACCTTAATTAATTCATGCCCTGTAAACAGAGACCATGCTTAAATATCTGTTGTGCTATTTGCTTGCCATTGAGTATCACAGCACTATTTCGGTGTAGGAAAAGCTAATGTATATCTCCTACAAAATGTGAGAAAATAGATGTTTTTATCTTTAAAAAAAGGGAAAAGAAATATTTGATTAAATACAATCTTCGTGGTTGCCCATGTAGGTAGAAAACTGAAAATGAAGTGTGTAAGGATAGGAAATAAAAATAGTCTGCTACAAAAATTTACATCTGCCTTTGGAAGTCTATGTTATCATTCGTCATTATTTTTGGACAACTAAGATTATTAAGGGCATAGAAAATGTCATAGAGAGTTATGTGAACTCCTAATTCTGGACACTTGGAGAGTTTATCCAGGTGGCCATTATCACATTAACTGTTGTATGGTCATTACACATTAAAGTTTGTTCAGGTGGCCAGCAGGTGGTGCTAGCAGCAGCAACAGGAGTCATAATACAATAATACGATTAGATATTCCCTTCATATAGCAAACCACTGAAACTAATGCATAAGGAAACTAAGATTTTAAAATTTTCTTTCTTTTCTAAGTAAACGTCTTATGACTTACTACTTTAAAACAAAACTAGAAACTGTGAGTAGCATTTTGACTCTTAAGAAGAGTATTACCTTTTGATCCCTTGGCCAAATTGTAAGTGACATTTCTCACACATGTCAAGTAAGGAATATAAGGACTATCTGCTGATACATTTAAGAGGGCATCTTCAAAGTTTTCCAGTATTAGGAGCCTACAGAATGAGAAAAGAATATATAAATTAAGTCATATAATAATAAAGCAAAGCCATTTTGTTGCTATCACTTGAGTTCCTGGCTGTTTGGCACTGGTTGACTTGGGCACTGAAACCCTGTGAAGCAGCTATCTTCCCTCATCCAGCCCAACTGCACAGTGGCCCCACTACTCTGGATTCCCTGAGGGCTTACATTTTCCAAGGGCATTATCTTTGTACTTAATTGTTTTAATATCCAATCATGAGTGATTGTAAGATCATTTCTGGGTACATTCACATGAAATAAAAATCACTGGGCTAGGGTTGCCAGATAAAATACAGGACTCCTAGTTAGACTCAACTTTCAGGTAAATAATGAATAATTTTTCCATGTAAGCACATCCCACAAATCTTGCATGCTTTTTCTTTTCCTTTCTTTCTTTTTCTTCTGTCTAAATCTAGCAACACTCCTCTGGGCCTCAGCTTCTTCTCTTGACGAATGAGAGGGAGGGGCTAATCTACTACATCTCTCCCGCCTACAACATTCTTAAATAATTTAAACTCATTTAATTGTGATTAAAAAGAAATAATAGAACCCAACTAAACAACGTATGTTCCTTTTTTTTTTTTTTTCTTTTTAAACAACCAATTCAGTGTTTCCAAACTAACCACTTTCTGGTTTCCTTTCAAATTGACGGGCGTGAGAGGACATAGCTTAAGATTTTTGAGGTACATGTAGGTCAATAAAAATGTATGTGTTATGCAAGTCTTGTCACTTCAACTGTGAGGCTGCATCTCTATTTATTTTGTAATTTCTTCCCTTAGTGCCTACTATTGAATTTTATGTACAGCAGAGATAGAATAAATGTCAATGGCTGACTTGGGAACCATCTATTTTGCATCAAACTGCACAGCACACAAATTAACTGGTTCTATCAGATATTTAACTTAGATTTTATTCAAATACTATTGGAAGAGGCTTATCCTGGCATAGCTAGTAAATATGTACGACAATGTTTGCATTAACATTAAAGAAATCTCAGGCTGTTTAGATGTGGGTTAACGACACTGGATCCTTGAGGAACTTGAAAAAGAAAAAAAAAACTATGGCTAAAAAAAGTCTCTAGCTTGGCAGTCAGAGCACAGCTAATTGGTCAGATGACTGACCCTCATTTAAATACAATTCATAGCCTCCATATTAAAAAAATTTGCACCTGCTCCCAAGCTTTCTTGCTTTTTTTAGCCATTTCCTTGACCAGAGACTCTCCTCCCAGTATCCCCTTTCTTTCTTTTGTGTTTGTCTTCTTCGCTGTCCGTTATTACAGCACTGAGCCAATTCCATCCAGTGCTGTGCTCAATAGCAAAATACCGGTCTAACTTGCCAAATGGAATGGCACAAGAGCATCTTATGATGAATTTTCAAGCTTAAAACGGAAGAACGCTGGGCTAGAAGTGACCTTGAAATATCATCTAAGCCATTACATTAGTTTCATAAAGCATATTTGATTGCCAAGGTTTTGAGATTAGATTTAATATACTCCAAAAATGTTACATCTATGCACCACTGTTTTGGCATAAACATTTAAGTATTCCTCTAAACTATTTAATTTATGTATCATCCTTTATATAAAATCTCAATCCCAAGAATGCTTACAGTAAAAGATGAACTTACAGATGTGTGCACGCATATGTGCACAAACATTAAAAAAAAACAATAAAAACAATAACTTTAGTACAAAAATAATGAGGGAGAAGAGCTTTGAGGAAAAAATGTTTTTGAGCAACTTTCTTTAGAAAATTCTAGACCAAAAAAACTTCTATCTCATGCCAAGTATTGCCATACTGTGATTATTTTAAAGTGTGAATGGAAAAGTCCACAGATAAGAAATCCCTTAATTTCATCAATCTCAACAAGACCCATCTTGAAAGTATTGAATTTTTCCTAATAAACTGTCAGCTAGCTCATAGCAACTAACTACATTTGCTGTGGAATTTTCAGGTCTAGCATTATCAATGCTATGGAAGCCTTAAGCATCCAGTTGTCTTAATTCAAAGGTTTAAAAAAATATTTTGATGTCTATATAAGAAATGTGTTTAAAAGACCCAAATATTTGGAACATGGTATCCTGACTGGGCGAAAACTGCCCAGGGCTGCCAGATTTCTCTGGGAGAAGCATCCGGTTCAGCTACCTTAGAGGAGGAGAGATGGGGAAACAGAAACAGGAGGTGTTTGTTTACGGAAGGCTTTTGCCTTGAACTATCCAGAGTTGGAGAACTTCTCATTAAATAGAAAGTGTATAAACAATTGCATAGATTTTATTTTAGAAAAAATACAAAAAAGGTTAAAAAGTAAGTGCTATTATCTATTTTTATTTGTACAAATTTCCATTAGCATAAACATGTCTCCTTTGGGACTAAAGTCGAAGAATTTCAATAGTATAATTTATCAGGCTAAAACAACCTTTACATAACAGGCCACCTAGTCTCCAAATTTGCCTTGAACTATATGAATTTACTTCAATCAGCTTCTACAGGCAACTGCTCGTATTTCCTACTGTAATTATTAGTTATTTCAGGGAATGGCTCACATTAATGGTCCTTAGGAGCCAAGGCCGCTGCTGTCATTTTCACTGCCTATTCCTAAAACAATATATTTACATGCCCCAATAAGAGTCCAAAATCAAATTACCTACAAACAGTTTTGCCTACTTGAATACTACTGAAGCAAATTCTGAATTATCTTTATTGAGCATACAAAATATTTTGATTTTTAGAAACTAAAATAAATAGTAACATGTAAAATTGGAGACTTTTACATCTTTCATGATGAAAGACCTTTAAAAGAGTTGGAAACTGGACCTCCAGCTAGATTTTCCTCAGAGACATGCTGGATCTAGTTATGCAGTCTGAGATCTGAAAAACAGATCCTCATGTTGCATTGTCCAAAAGTATCACTTGTATAATACCAAAAACCAAATTTCAACTTTACTGCACTTCAATCGTGTCTTTTTCTTTGGTCAGTCAATAGTTAATTTTTCCATTCCATAGTCTTACATACTGATAAAGAAATTATGCTAATGAATTGTTTTGATCATTTATTCAGCCAAATTACTTACCAATTTAGAAACAAACCAACAAACCAGCAAAGACTTACTGTGCAGCCAGGCTGCTTGGGGACAGCGACTGTCCGTCTTCCGCACTCCACACATGTGTTGTATTATCAGAGTCACCTAAAGTAATAACATTTATACAGGAGAATATTTAACATGCTTGCTTAAAGGATTTATTTTTCTAAGCAACAATCATCCCAGGTCAAATTAATGGGAAGAAAAATGAAGGAACTCTGCAGAATTTTTCTTCAAAGGATTTTACAAAAGATGTCTATGCTCTTTTGGTTGAAAACATTTGGGGTGTTCATAGGAAATAGATGCCTACTAACTGAAATAATCCCAATGGTCAAGCCCATCCATTTCTAACAAATTATTTCTCTGTGCATCAAACCATGATACTATTTTATCCTAAGACCTGTACACATAGATGACTCAAATATTATAATGCAGATTGACAACACTGTGGTTCGTTAATCAAATGAAGCCAATATCAGTCCTATGGGTCACTGGATTTTTTTGTTTGTTTGTTTGCCTTCAGTTGTCTAGAATGTAGCCTTAGGAAACATCTGCTGTCACTAACCTATATTTTCTGTCTTTCAAAAAGCAGCCAGTGATTTCAATTGAATGCAGCTATGGATGCAGATTGTCTAATGCTAACAGAACCATTCTGAGTGGTCTCGAATAATATGAACTTTTGGAGTGTGGAAGGCAATCACTAAGTTGGGTCTAATGGAAACCATATGTGAAGATCTAATTCAATGTGGAGAATTGCCCCTAGAAGTTAAACCAGTTGCTGACCCAGAGGGCTGCATAACACTGTATCATTCAAGAGGAAGTGTGTTAACAGAACTCACATGAAAAATTGCAAATGAGATACTTTAATGGCTACTGCATAAATACAAACACCGGAAAGTCAGTGATTTCATTCAGTTCCTTTAAGGAAACAGTATCACTTATTTCAGTCTTCTCTGTAGACACTACTAATTCCTTATAAATAATCTAGTAGTTTCAGTGCTGTCATTTTTAAACATCGGCTTAATTGTTTTCAATAGGATATTTTATTGCCAGCTTTAAGAGTTCTCGCATTGTCTTTATTAAGTGTGTCCTAAAGCCTGCTAAAAAGGTCCTAAGCACAAAGCTAGGCAATTATCGGAACTTTTCTTGTACTGATCATTTAATTTAAATTAGCATGTGTGTAAAAAAGACTCACAGAATTAAAGACCTCCTTGTCTACCTCTGCATCAGTTGTGTCTGAGTAATGCCTGCATCATCCCTAGTAACTGGCAGAGTGGCTTTTTTTGGTTTTCTCTTCTGGTTTTCTCTCCTGTGATCTGTTCAAGGTGCAGCTGAGTATCACTGTTCTAACGATAGCAGTGCATCGGTGAGTGAGAGGACCAAGAATGACACCCAGAATAGCAAACCTAATTAATAATGGCAATACCTATTACTTATTGGCATCCACATATAGAATAGTCCAGGATAGAACTCTGTGGAGATTTATGCTTCTGCACTGTAGGATTATATAAAACCATTTACCAAGATCAAGTCTTGCTCACTTTGAACTCCTGTGTGGCTGAGCAAGTTCATGAGCATCTGTATACTACATGGTTATGGAGTTTCTCTTCCTCATCAGGCTATTAAAATGAATAATTAATAAAAATTAACTTCATACATATCAATTGTAGGCTTGACCTTGATGTTAAGTATGAATTTTTCCCTCTTGCTACTTTTCCTTCTGGACCCTAAAATATCTGGGAAGAAATATTATATTAAATAAGCTATAAAGTGTAAGCTGTTACAGACTTTAAACAAATGAGATTTTACTTTTTTTTAATTTGTAGAATTAGGCATATATAAAAACAGTGCCCATAGACATAGAAAGAAATCTAGTGCACAGATAACCTCTTTCACCAGTAAAGATGGCTTTCTGCTTAAAGATGTAATTTCATGTAATTTACTACTTTGCAAAAGAGCAAACTTCAGTGAACCACAAAGGTAGTCTTTATTCTCAAAATTCAGTTTTATAAATGGAAATCCTAAACTGTGAGACAGGGATCCTTGCTGGGGCGGAGCTGAAAATTAGATTCCTTAAGACAGGAAGTTAGGAGACAGTCTTCCTCCCAAGTGTTTACTAGCATCACCATATTTTCATGGTCCTGAGGAGCCTTCTGGAGAAACCTTGAAGTGTGTTTATAATCAAGGTTGAATCAGAAGTAGACATGGGGTCCCAAGAGGAATGGGGGGATGGCTGTCAAAAAATGTATCCTGTGGGAAGGAATCTGGAACAATTAGTCAAACTGTTATCAGCAGCTGAGAGTGGAGCTGTTCTGAGGTTTGGTGGTGGCAGGTACTTGTGTGAGATATCCTAGAAGCCAGTGTATATAGTAGATGTCCCAGATGGTAAATATGAGTGAAGCCATCTAACAAAGAGCTCAGGGGACCTGACTTTGGGCGTAGACAGATCCAGGCTCTAAATCTCAGTTCAGCCACTTGCTGGATGTATGAGGCAAACTGCCTAGCTTCCCTTTGCCTCAGTTTCTTTGTCTGCAAAATGGGATTATAACTATGTCTCAGAGAGTTGTTTTGATGATCAAGGGGGCTTAAGATAATAAAACATTTATCATTGATACAAAAAAAATACTACCTTTTTACTTTCTTTCTTTGAAAGACAGGAGTGAGAACTTCAAAGATATCTGAGCCCTGTCATGCATTAGAGAGGACTCTGCTATGAGAGACCACTCCACTCCAATTTACCTGAGTGTAAAGCCAATGGATGAAGTATGTTCATTTCACAAATACCGCTAAATACCATGAAGACTAAGCACAAGTAGCTCGGGCAATGTGGCAGGTATCTGTGCATGGAGATAGAGACCCCTGTGCTATTGAACTAGGGTCACTGGTTCAGCCTTTAATGACAAGTTTGAGTTTCCTGAAGGATTCCCAGAAATACGTGGAAAGATTTTTCAAAGACCATAAAATTTTTGCTCAAGCAGGCAGGCACTTGGGGTTAATGATTTAGTTATTGACATTAATGCCACTGCTTTGGCATCCTCAGAATAATAAAGTCACAAGTGTAGGAAATTTTTAAAAAGACACATTTAAGCACATTAAATTTTTCAAAGAAAAACACATTTCCTTGAGGTATTTCCTTGTCATCCTGAACATCCAGTGGTATGGTTTAATACATGCCAAAACCATCATGTCCATTCATAGACATGAGACATGGCCATTGTTAAATACTGAAAATTGAGATCTACTGTTCACTAGGAAAAGTGTTCTGCTGCCTCAGTTAATAAGAGGTTCTCTGGCTTCTAATGCACTGAGGAGATTTTGTCCTTCGTAAAAATTTTTTTAACTTTATTCTTTTACTTTATACAATTGCAAGGTGTGAGTCTGAAGATGAAAAGGAAAAGAATGGTAAGGAGAAACTTGAAGTTCTCAAGTCTTTAAAATGCAAATATAAAAATATACAGGGAAAATAATTAATGTTTGTGAGTATACTGCTTAATTTTCTGGCCTGGACTTTTTTAAGAGTAAGCTCCCCTCTCCGCCCCTGCCAATGTTCATCAAGACTATTGAATTTAACAACAATCAACCTTGTAAGCTAGTCATTAATTCTGTAATTGTAGATATAAAAAATGTTCCAGACTAACAGAAATCAGTATCCTTCGAGAATTCGTCAAAGCCTTTCCAAACCTGCTTTTTATATGAAAACTAATAGTTTAAGACCTTGTAATAAGCAATTGGCTTGTGGCCTGATGCTCTCAGGATACTTATCTGTAATCCAAAGGTAAAGTCTACATATTTAAAAGCTGACAAACTCAATTGAGAAAGTCTAGTTCTAAATTCATTCAGGGGAGATAAATGCTAACCAAACATTTTACTTGGGAAGTAGGGATTTATTCCTTACAGCCCTAAATTTGTTTGTATGTGACAGTGTCTGCATGTCTGTGTATTTCCATGTGTGGTATGTAATGCTATTCTGTATATGCAGAGACGCTCTCTTCTGATTCACTAGCAATATGCTGTAGCTTGTCCTACTGGGAGGGGCAGTAGATTTACACCTATCTATTTATGCTCTGATGTCCATCACACATTTTCAAGATAGCTGGTTGAGGGGTATGTCTTCCACCAAAGAAAGATTCATCCTGATTAAAAAGCCAAAGTTTGGAAATGAGGACAAATACTGCAGTTCAGCGTAGGCTTTTGTTCAAAAAGTCATGGTAGAAATTTACTTGTTGAGGCTTACTCCCTTACTCTGATATTTATTTTTCATACCAAGTATAAACATAGCTTTATAAGCTAAGAGAGATCATTTTAACCTAAATAAAAATCCTAGAAAGTCACAGCCTCTTTTCTGGCCATTTCAGCTTGTCGCCACACTTTAGTTAGCTAAAGATTCAGATTTAGTTGTGGCACATGTCCCCACCTAAGAATAGTATCATCCATAAATGATTGTGCTCTGTTTTTAACTTCTAATGGAATTGAATACAGAATTGCAACACAGAATTGAATACAGTAAGATGGAAATACAATACCTTGAGATGGGGAGTCCAGAGTGTACAACAGATGTTTAACAGATTTATGGAGAGTTCTGAATCCTTCGTTAGTTGTGACATGTGGATAAACCTTCTGTACTACCAGCAGCGCACTAACGAGTTGAAAAACAATTAAACCAGATTGTATTTCAAGGTTTGCAGACAGAAACAAAAGGTTACTCAAGGAGAAAATAGCTACAGTATAGAAAATTATTCTTATAACATAAAAGACAAGATGCTGCTTTTGTCATTTAATTACTTGTTTGTCTGTTCATGCACAAAATCCTAACAAAGTGTTCTTGAACCAGACAGAGCACTTCATGTTTCCAGGATTCTAAAGCCTAAAGGCCTTAAAGGAAGTAAAGTTCACACCAGTTTTTTTGCTTTTTGTTTTTGTAAGACCTAAAAATAGTGCTTAGAAAAAGCAGCTCCAATGAAAGGATACTTCTTTTATGTTTTTAATTAAAGGAAAAAATTAAACATTGGAAATTATTTTCATTAAAAATCAAGCCCAGATAAAGGGTCCAGTTTCAGGAATAATTATTATTTAAGCATTGGATATATATTTATCCTTTGCTAAACAAATGGTAATGTTTTTGAAAAGGAAAAAAAAAAAAAAAAAAAAGACTTGCCCTAATTAAAGACTGCATTCTATCCTCTAAGTGGCCCATAGGCACTGCTCCAGGGATAACTCAAAATTAGTCTCCAGACTAACTGGCACTGTCTTCCTAGGATTTTTATGTTACTAATTAGATGGGCAGTCTACACTGGGGATGGACAATCAGCAAAATCAGTTATGCTTGAGCTCGTTCCTTATTTCCAAAAAGCAACTAGTGGCTTAAGAAATGCCTTTTTTTAATCCCCTGTCATTAATACATTAAAAAAATTAGCATTGTACAAGTATGTCATTGTACACATACTGTGAGGTAATGCTTTAATATACATAATATACATGAGTAGTAACTTAAAACAGAAGGCTTTGTTAACAATTTGCCATTGTGAAGTTAAATGTAGTAAATATTAGCTAGTAGTTTTTCCATATGTATCTTAGTCAACTGAAGGTTCACTCCAGCAACAGATACAGTATATGCGTATACTTTCTACAACAGTTTTTCGGAATTTTTAATATTTAATATATCATTCTAATTGTACCTCCCTAGCTATGAATGAAAACTATATTTAGAGAGCTAGATTTTGAATGTCCCCTAGTTTCTAGTATAATGTTAGGATATACATATAGATTATATGTGCATGTATATATAAACATACACACATATATTTATAATTTTATTTAGTATTCTATTAATTCCATAAAGTCTATTTTATTTGTCCTGTTTGCAGATAAGAAAACTAAAGTTCAAAAAATTGAGTAACTTACACATGGCTATCCAGTTAGTAATAAATAAGCTGGTTCTGTCTAATTCCAAAGTTCATGTTCTTTCCAGTCTATATCTTGTCTTTGGCACTTTGCCCCAGCATGGCTGGGAGGAGGAGGACAGAACATGTCCGCCCTGAGCCCATGGGCACTGTTAACTTGTCATTCTAGCTGTGTGTTTGGCCATAGGGACGTGGCTGTATTTTTTTAATCTCTGCTCTATCTACATAACAGTTGATACCTCAGGCATTTTTATATTTGCCCCAAGAATCTCCTGGTTCTCAGACTCTGGGTTGCTTCTGAACCCTGGTGACTGACCATGGAGACCAATTAAATGGTCTCTACCAGCCTTCTCTCAACTTGGCCCTGTGCTTGACTCACCTGATCTGTTGTCTCAAAGTAACACTTTCAAAGACTGAGCATTTGGCAATCTTATCATAATTGTCAGCATTATTGCTATTAATATCATTCATAAAACGTCAGTAGATTTAATTCATCTTTTTCTAACAATGTGACTTAAAAATGACACCTAATCTCCATCTTCTCTGAAATCCTTTGAGCCATTGATCAAATACTTATTTCACTTTATAGATTTTGTTTTCCTGTGCTTTTCATCATATACAAATGGAAGTTATCCAAAAAAAGTTTCCTTATAAGTAAAATAATTCAAAAGGGAGTTTTTGTGATTCATATCTCAGCACAGATTCTTCCTCATAAATGGAGACTATTTTGTATGTTTTTCATATATCCAACTTGATTTTTGAGACTGCTCATTTTTCTAATCTCTGTCATAATCTTAACATTACGTAATCTGGGTTTGGTGATTGGGTTATAGGACAACTTTACGAAACTGCTAGAGGAAGTAGCAGCAGTAAGATTTTAAGGGGTTTATTTGTCCATATTACTTGTTCAATAGAGAAAAAGATAAACCAATGATTTGGTGATAAAATACAGTCATTTGTGAGGAATTTACAGCTTTTAGAGACACTGCCAGTTTAATAATAATAGTAAAGAAGATTTAACTTTAAAAAATGGTTTACAAAGGCATCTTCAACAGAAATATAATGCAAGCCACATATTTCATTTTTAATTTTTTAGTAGTCACATTAAAAAAGTTAAAAGAAACAGATGAAATTAATTTTAATAATATATTTTATTTGACCCAATAAATCCAAAATATTATTTTAATATTTAATCAATATAAAATACATTTATGAAGTATTTTGTCTTTTTTTGTACTAAGGCTTCAAATTTCACTGTACATCTTACACTTATGAAGCATCTCAATTCAGATGGTAAAATTTCATTGAAAATAGTTAATCTGTATTCAGATTTCACTACAATCACTGGCAAAAATATATTCACAACCCATGTTATTTCAAACATATTAAAATTTTTTCTAATAACTGGATCAAGTATTAGAGTTTAAAATTTAATTTAATTTAAGTTAAAGTTAAAAATTCAATTCCTTAGTAATACTAGCACACCAAGTACTCAAAAACCGCATGTGATGCACTGTATACTTATAAATTTACAAAATATAATATCAAATTTCTTAAATTAAAAACACCACAGGTGTCTAGAGGCTATCATATTAGGAAGAATAAGTATATAAATTGGCAATCAATTTTAATTAATTAGTCAATTAAATAATAATTAATAATAAATAAGTAAAAGTCAACTACTTTAAAAGAGCTGTTCAAGTTAGATATAAGTCAAATGTCATTTGTTTTATAATAATTTGAAGCAATTTTTTTGAAAGCTGTTTTCATGATTATGTAGACTGGTTTACTTGAGAATATACCTTATTGCATAATGCAATAATTTTATTAAATTTTAAGAAAATTAAAATAGCCATAGTGTAATGTCCTTACGTAATTTACTGAAATAACGTCTGAAGTATTCTTAATTAATTAATTAATCAATCAATTAATTAATTTTTGGCCTGAGAGTATTTTTTTGGATTTTCCACCTTCCAATGAGTATTATTTTGTGGGATTTTTGGTTTTTATTTGTTGTTTTCAAACTAAATGTCACTAAGGTATAATTCACATGCAATGTGATGCATCTATTTTAAGTTATGATTCAATCAGGTTTTTTTTTTGAGTTAGTTATTTATTTAGTTTTTTTTGAGGGGGCAGGAGGTAAATAGTGTTATTTTTTATTTATTTATTTTTTAGAGGAGGTACTGGGGATTGAACCCAGGACCTCAAGCATGCTAAGCAGGCACTCTACCACTCAGCTATACCCTCCCCCCAATTCAATGAGTTTTGACAAACATATACTCATGTAACCACCATGCTAATTAAGATTATAAAATATTTTGATCACCTCAAAAAAGTTTTCTCATGCTTCCAACAGTTGCTCCAGGATCCACTGATCTGATTTCTAACACTAAATTAACTAGTGTTAGAAATTAATTAATGTTGTCAATAATAAAATATTTACACATCTAATATGTGTTCCTTTTGTTTTTGGTCTGGATTCTTTTGCCAGCATAATATTCATAAGATTTATCTACATTGTTATATGATTCACTAAGCTGTTTATTTTTCCTGAGTAGAATTTCAGTGTATGAGTAAACTACAACTTTTTATCCATTCTGTTTATGTATTTTTTGTTTTTCCTTCAATTTTTAGCTATTATGAATGAGTCTGCTATAAATATTAGCATACAAATCTTCATGTAGGCATGTTTTTATTTACTTGGGTAAATACCCAGGGGTAGAATGTGACATCATATGGATATATTTTTAACTTCATTAGAACCTGTCACACTGTTTTCCAAAATGGTTTTATCATTTTACACTCTAACTTGCAATGTATGAAAGTTCTATTTGCTCTACATTCTTGCCAACAAGTGCGGTCATCTATCTTTTAAAGTTTTACCCATTCTAGTAAGTATGTAGTGATATCTTATTGTGGTCTGAATATTACCATGACTCTTTTCATTCCCACATTACACAATTCAAATAATTCCCTTTTTCCTTTAATTGATTTACCTGTTTGCTTTCTAAGACAGAATATACATAGGAGGAAGAGAATCAAGTACCAAAATTCTAGGTGAATACAAATTTTCCTAAGAGGCAAAATGAGGACTAAAGCAAATTTCCTAATATCTTGCTTCTTCTATAATTTAATTATGACATGTTATTGTGAAAAGAGCACAAGATTTGGATTCGGATTCCTTGAGTTCAGGTTCTAGCTTTGCCCCTTACTAGTTATAGAACCTTGGGGAAGTCATTTGACCTCCATGAAGGTGTGTTTCCTCTTCTATAAAAGGGGGGCATCTGTGGTCTCAATCTCAAAGAACTGTTGTGACAATCAAATGAAATTAATGTGCCAACATAAAGGCTTATTATAAGGTCTTTGAACAAATATAAGCTCTTAGAAGCTTTCCAGAGAAGATGAGAAAACTCAGACATTAGAGATGGAATATATTGCACTCTTAATCACTTATTAGAGACGCAGTCTGGGTTCTGCAGTTAAAAAACCTGGGTTCTGCAGTTAAAAAACTTACCCTCCTAGCTGCATGATCATCAAATATTTATTTTTATGACCCTCCATTAACCTCATTTATAAAGTAAATAATAGTTGTGTTGTAAGTTTCAATGTGACATATATGTATAAAGGGCCCAGTAAAGTGTCTGGTATGTAATAGGCACTCAATAATTGCTAGTTGTTGATGTAGTTGTTTTGTATAATGCACATGTCCAAATAAGGTGGACAGGACAGTCAAAACCTAAGCATGTGTCCATCAAATTCTAAATGTTGGCCATGCTCAGATCTCTTTTATGAGGAAAGTAGCCTTTAAAGGGGGTTCTTCTGCAAAAATTTTCTAATCTTTGTGTCATATATGTTAAATAAAGCCAACCCAATATTCAGGCTTAGAAAGATCATCTACAGACTAGCTGCACATGAGGGAGGCCAACCCCCTTGAGGTGGCTTGGTGCAAAACTCTAACCAACAGGGTTGTTTTATATTGCATGGTGCCAACCAAAACCCAACGAGATATTTTCTTCTTGAGCAGTTAAAATACTAGATGCACAGAGCACTGGTTGTCCTTGAGTGTGCCTGAGCCAATGTTCCAATCTACCATTGGTCCTGTCATACCATCTTTCTCAGAAGCTCTGGGATACCAACCGACAATATAGGTATTATGATTAGTGTTCCTCTGTAATTCCTCATGGACATGACAATAACTCTGATGACCATGCTGTGTGTTTCTCCTTTGCTTAACTAATACCCTCACTTTCATTGCTAAAATCTGCAATAGGGTAATGATGGATTATTTGCTGTCTTTAAATTCCCCACCTACCAGTCACCCTCAAAGTAACATTAAAAAAGACTTTTTTGTGAACAGTAACATTCCCCTTAATGATTACCTGTTTGCATTTTGAAGAACATCAAATAGATTGCTTAGCGTTGTGTCATTCTGGAACATATTTGGAAAACTGGAGAGAAGCTGCCACACAGCTGTCTGCTCTTGCACTTGTGAGAAGAAGGACAGCACTTTGACCATCTCCTGAAACACGGCCTCCTGGTTGTTGGGATCACTTGATAGCTTAAAAAAATAAAACCATAAACAGGGTGAAATGAGTCTTCTAAGTAATCCTTTTAGACTTTCATTCAGTTTGGAGTCATCTTTCACTTGGAAAAAATCATTTCAAATATTCTTAAATATAATTGGATTTTTTCTCACAGTTCTAGAAATTGGCGTATTTAACATTTGGTTAACAAAGTAATATTTACACAAAATATTTTAAATTATCTTTTTGGAAATTAAAATTAATTTCTTAGAATAAAATTGGTAATGTTTTTGTTTTTCTGTAGAACATGGTTTAGGACCTATAAGCATAGTTCCTCTATATCCATTAGTAGACCTTATATTATTTATTTTTTACATGGAAAACACTTAAAATTTATATGTGAAATTGCTTACTATTTGAAACATTCATATGCAAATGTCTACTACTACAATTACACATACTTAACAAAATTAAATATTTCCAAAGTTCTGTTTCAATACAAGGAATTTAAGTTACAATAAATGATTTATAGTGAATAACCTATGTAATCATATCTTGTACTCTAAGCAAAACAAATAAAAAACACAACCTTTATTCTTGCTCTGGATCACAGGATCCAGCTAGTACATTCAGAAGTAAAAAATTTTCTTCATTATATTCCCACCCAAAACAATTTTCTTAATAAGGTCATTCATACTAGTAGAGTTAGGCTCTTGTTCTGTCTTAATTCTAGGTCTTTCATGCTGAAAATGTGATTTTGAACAATGTATTCTTGGCCACACATTCTACACAACTGCTGAGTATGTAGAGATAGGATTTTAAGTGCTCTACAATGCATTAGGGTGTCTCTAATCCATTTCCCTTGGAAAAATCAGATTGCTGCAGGGTAATTTAAGCATTCTGTACTTAATAAAAATTACAATAAAACTCAGAGAACCAAGTGGAAAATATTAGACATGGGCATGTTTCAATTATTCCTGTTTATAAAATTTTGAGAGAATTCTGAATATTTTTATGATATTTCATGTGTGTGAGGTTTCATTAAAAGACTATCAGTGTCTTATTTTCACATTGTTGTTTAAGACAAGCATATAAAAATGGTCATTAGCACTCCATATTATAAAGTTCTTGGTTCTAATGTATAACATTTTGGAGAAAGGGATAGATTATTTCATTAAAAATCAGCTTTTCAAATTAGGTTTGATATTAGAAGAAGAGTGAAAAGATTACCTATTATTCTAACTTCTGAGAGTTACAAGGCTGTTTAATTATTAAACTCAACATTACACCTTAAGTAATCTCACTTAAATATCTCATAGAAAACAGTCAATCTTCATTCACCATAAAGCAAAGCCATATTTCATCTATAAAGATGTGTCTACTTAACCATAATGCAGTCTTTTTGGTTCAACATTGACATAATTTCAGTCCTGCACATTTAAGTGGAAAGTAGACATTACTTAGAATTAGACATTGTTTGTGAATCTGTGTACTAGGAATCCATGCTAAAGGTAAGCCAATATTTCAGTCAGCATTTCTCTACGGACTAGCTCTTTGACACATTTTAAGTCATTTTGTGTATACAAGAATGGAGACAACACATTTCCTTCTATTGCTTATGGGATCTTGATCATAGTAGAGTGTTTACACTCACCTGAGAGAACTGGTTGGTTAGTTCTTGGAGAGAAGACTCTAAAAGGGTCATGTTGGACAGGCAAAATACATTAAAAATATTTTTCCCTAGAGTAGTCCAAGAGAAGTCATAATCAGCGATATATCCTGGATAGCTCTCACACAGCTCTCTCCGCATATCTTCTGAAGTTGAATTTTGCTTTAAAAGCTAAAAATGTGTGTGAGAAGAGTGAGTTAATAATGTTAGTAAACACAGATATTAAAGTGTCCTAATCTTCAAGGAAACTGACCTGTCTTCACAATAGCCATTTTAAAGTCTTGCATGATAGCAACTATTAAATTAACACTAAAATACATTGGGTTTACCCATGAAAAGTCACTGAGAGAATGTGTGAATGTGGTAATTCTTGTCATCTTTATGATTTAAAAGATTTACATATGATTTATTTAACTGAACTCACTTCCTGTCTCTGATTAGACAACCTAAATGTACTAGATCTTGTCTGACAAAAATCTTCAGGCTTAAAAATCTTAGCTTTTTCTGGGCATTTAGAAGCAGAGACTCTGGTGTCCTAACAATTTGTGACACTTCATGGGAAATTGGCCAAGATCTTTGGAAGACTTCCAGAGAGGACGAGCTTCAGTTTAGTCTCAAGACCAACAGTGCTTTTTAGAGAAGTGGAAAAACATGGATTATGTTTCATTTGCAAAGCAACCATGTCATTTAAGAATTATGCTATAAAGAAAAAAGCATATACATGAAAAAATATAAAAGTACATAATTATCAAAGGCAATAATTGGAAAGCATTTTCATAATGGAATCCTTATAAATTCCCCATATATTTCATAGTACAGACCAGTCATAGATGCAGCACTATTTTCTGCTATAATATTGATCACACTCATCATTATTAAGTTGTTTGGATATTTACAGAGCCTATTACATTTAGTTGTAATATTTAATGCATCCTCCCTAATAATTAATTTTTATAACCCCGTGAGGTGAGGGCCAAATTACTTCACCCTCCCTTTCAGTTTATATCACAAAATCTACACTCTGCCTTCCAGCACCTCAACTTCTAAATGTAATGATACAAGACAGGATCCACTTATTCTAAGATATACTATAAGTGCCAGGTCTTCTAGTCAGTCATCCATATCTTTTTCCTAACCTTACACATAAACTTACCCCAAAATGATCTCTCTACTTGTTCTTGCAAGGGTTGCAGAAAGCAGTAAACAGAAAGAAAGAAGAATCAGAGAGACTGCTGACACAGGCATCAATATGTCATCCTAATTTTTACATCCCTTCCCTGCTCCAACTACTCTGAAAATATGTATCTAGACATAGAAAATTTATTTTTGATTTATCTCCGTTGGATATATGACTCTGTGCTGCCTCACAAAATTCTGAAATTTCTTTCAATATGAGAAAGAGAACCTGGGAGTTTCAATACAATAAAAGGATATTTTTGAGACAAGCCTTGCTATTCTGTATATTAAAGAATTCAACTGATACAATGCAATACTGTTTGCTTCTAGGAACCAATATGGAAGAACTGGAATGGAATAAAATACCTTTCCCTAGTTTACACCCTGGCCTGATTTGAGGAGGCTTTAGACTGGAATTAAGTGGGCACATTGAGGGGCTTCCTCACCTACACAGGGTGTAGGTAGCTCAACTATTATATAAACTAGATTTTCAAAATCTAGACTGGACTGAATGTGAAAGTCTTATATTTCAACCAGCACTGGCAGAATTGCTTTAATAGGTATAGTGCCTTTTCCTGACATATATTTTTGTGTTGTTCTTTGGCTTATTTACATAAACCATTTTATCAAGATGCCTCAGTTATACAGAATGTCAGTTCTAAGGGAACTAATAGAGACATATTAAGCAGCAGTGGTTATGGTCATAGGATATAAACAAAGGTCATAGTTATGTCTTCATGTTTTAGATGGAAGAAATGTCTACTATATAAGACATAGATATATTATTTAAAATGCTTGTGCTTGTGTGAGGGGGGTGAGAGAGAGAGAGAGAGAGAGAGAGAGAGAGCGATGGGGGTGGAATAGTTTCTCTACAGCAACATCTTAAAAATGATCTCCTCTTAATATCTGAAGAGCACATAAAGCAGAACTCAAACGCCCGTAGGTCAGCCAGATAACTTAAATGTACGAATCTGGCTCAGTAAGAGACAATAAGGAAGTGGGGATTGTATTTAACAAATGAGTATCTCTTCTGCCTAAAGGCATTCAGATTCGACTTTTTAAAATCCCTGTGGATGTGCAAACATACACATATAGCTCATAGGCTGCCAGCTTACACCTCTGACAGAAATGATGTTTATTATCTTGCAATCTGGAATCTTAAAGTGGAAGACTAGTAAACAGACAGAAATCCATAGGTAAGCTCTGTAAATTATGCTAAGGAAAGGGATTTTATCACTTTGGGGAGATATTTTTTACAGCTCTAATTTTTTCAACAGTATTATTAGTATGGATGAGGCAGCAAGTTTGATGGAGTTTATAGCTTCATTTGCTTTCATGCAGCATTTTTCCTTCCCTGCTTCAGAAAATTAAAAGATCACATACAATGCCACTCTATTTTTTACTAAATGAAAATCTTAAGTTCAATTAAGGGACTTACCAGGGAAGTAAATAAATATCCAAGACCTTATGGAATTCAGAATGTCTCAGAATTAAGCTTTTCATTGAAGAGCTCCTAAGAAAAAACTCTCCCTGAGATATTCCTTCAAATGAGAAGGGTACCTCAAACTGCTTCCTATTGGGGAGATTCCTCTGTTAATCTAAGAGGCATTTATTTTTTCAACTCCTTTTTATTGTAAGTCCACTACAAAACTGAGTGAAATTACCTTTTCCAAACCAAGGATCCGAGCAAGCACTTGACTACCATTGAAAGTATCTGTTCCAGTACTTTCCAAATCAGAACTTGGACTAGGAAATACTGTGGCTGTGGTAAAAGACAGAACAGATTAGCATTCTAAATATACACACCACACACACGCACACACACAATGGGCAAGTTCACATAAGAATCCATAAATACCATTTTTGCTCTCATAATATTCCACAGCAAGAATGTATTCAAATATGCATCTTCCATGAAAGTGTCATATTGGCAAAATGGCAAATTCCATCAGTTTTCCCTTTCACATAAAATTGTGATGGTTTTGGTCTGCTCTTGGGTTTTTTCCAATCATTTTGAATGTCATTTGCTTTCACTCCAGTTTATATCATTAAACTTCATCACTGGTATTATTGCCTAATAAACTGAATCATTTCTGTGCAGGCCTAGAGGATTGGAGGTGCCTCCACTAGCTCCACAGATCCATCACATCCAGCATCTGTTCAAAGGATCTGCCAATGCACATCTGGTGATAATGGGTTTTTTTTTAATTATTCAATTGGGAGGCTAAAATCTGCTTAGGATCATAAATTCTCTCCTCCCCAAAGTGGTTTCTGAATGATATTTCAGATCAAATAAATGGGAGGAAGCAATTAGTCTGGACTACAGTATACTCTAATTAAGTAATTCCCAGAGTGGCCTCATCCAGTAATGTTTATAATGTGGCAGTGTGGTCTGGGTTAGAAGCATTAGCTAGGAGACTATGTTCAGATCTACAGCATGGATGTCCATTAAGCCAGTGTGTTAACTTTTATAAATATTGGACAGAAATACTCTGTTATCCTAGTAACAAAGAATCTTAATATTCAAAAATACAGTAACCTAACATCAGTAGGGCCTAGACTTCATGAAAATGCTCATGGGGCTGAAAAATTTACAAACTGATTCCTCTAGACCAAGGCAATACATCGTGAAATGACTGGCCAGGGTAAGAAACATAATCTGTGGCTACAGAGCAAAGCAAAGCTTACTGGACCACAACAGTATGATCTTATTTCTACTGTGCCTTAAGCCACTCAGCCAAACACCCAGAGATCATTCACAACAGCACATTAACTCCTAAAAACCATTCACCACCATATTGCTACTACAATACAAAGGACTTTTTTTCATTTGGTCCATCAACTTGTACTGGAATGTAAATATCAGAGAATCTTAAATATCCCATGGCATTTTTGAAGGTTCTCTTTTTCTTTTCCCCAGAGCACCAATCATATTTCAACATAAAGGAAGTTTTGTTTTGTTCACTAATACATCTCCAGTACTGCGATAGTGCCTACATGATAGTGGGTGCCCAAGAAATATTTGCTAATGAATATGAAACAGTCCAGGTGTTTTGAGAGTTCATTCTCAATTTGCGGCTTCTAATGGGTGTTTCTCAAGACCATCTGCAGCAGAAGCACTTGGGCATAAGGTTCAGGAATCTCAGCCTGTGGGTATTCTGCACACTAATGTCTGAGGGCCACTGGCCTAGCTGTGAACGGAGGAAGTACACAATCACACCGGATGACTGTGATACCGAGAGTTAGAGTGGAAGGAGGAAGAGTACAGCTGGAATCTGCCAGTACATCCTGTACATCCTGGCAGTTGTTCTAGTACCAAATAGGCTGGATGACTACAGACAGGGAGGGCACTTAATCTTGTGGGGCCCCATATTCCTCATCTGTAAAATGTAAAGTTTGGACAAATCTCTGAGATTCTATCCAAATTTTTATTTTTTATTACTGGGGCTTCTAACCATCCCAGCATCATCTAATTGCAGACAACTGAAGAGTTCCTAGTCAATTCTGGGAAAGTGTGCAATTCTCAACATTATATCAGTACCACTAGTCTTTTGCTCCTAGAGAGTATTTCAGTAAGAAACTAATTTCCAATTATTCTCAAGAACTTTTCATAATTGCACCACTGCACTCAGAAAAACCATAAGGAACATTTACATCTCTTAGGGATAGCCCAAGCATTCCCTCTTTGTTCAAAAAGTTTAAAGTATAAACCTTCTAAAGATTAGACCTTTACTGGTTGCTCCAAAAGGCCTGTTCTGAACTCAACAGAAGAGCATACCTTACCTGGTGAAGCATGTCTTCTCTCTGGAACTTTGGTGCTCTGGAATGATAAATTGCTGTCCTTCTCCAGGTTGGATGACTTTCTCAGAATTTCACTAGAGGAGAAAAAGCAAGAACTCTGTGCCTTCACCTACATTAATTTCAGTTAGTCACAGCAATGTATTATGTGGCAGATTCCAGGACTCTCTGAGGACTTCCGATTTTTTAATCTACTTTCTAGGATTTCAGTAGTAAAACACCTAACCATACACCAATGAATATATAAAGGCTCCTACAAGGTAAATCTTTATTTGGATAAAATGGCCTAGATGAGGTTTAAAACAGTTTTTTTTTTTTTACTTTAATCTTATAGAAAGGAAATGAGTTTTAAAGGACATTAGAGCTAAATTTTGAAAATACTTATGTTACATATTTTTCTTTTAAAAAGATGGTGGATCCCAAATAGATGGGCATCAAAGGGTGTTTCAAGGACTGAAACGAAGGTCTCCTTATTTGTCAACCATGAAAGAAAAACAAGTTTTCTATGTTAAATTCTAGATGACATTTAGAAGATTATCAAAGATGAATACTTGTAAGATAGCTTCAAGGACAAAGGAGAAGAACGCACACTTATTGAGTATCTAGTCTGTGCCAGGCGCTGTGGTTGATGTCATTACAGGTGGCACCAACTGTTAAAGGAATAATTATGTAAGCAGATTTTTAATTGTACTGAATGTATCAAAGCTGTAATAATAGTATTCTTGTGCCAGGAATCCCTGCACAGCATGATCACACTAAGCTTTTGGAAGAAAATATTATTGGACCATCCAACAATTTAGTAACCCTCTTTTAAAAAGTTCACTTCCTGTTTATTCATTATCATTAAAATGGAGATAATCATATTTTCTTGACACCTAGGATAGGCTTAAAGTATATGTCTAAAATAATGTATATATTTCAAGCATGAAATCAGTTCAGGTGCCTGGATGTGAATAATTTTCAGAATTCCTAAAAGTTGGAGAGCTTTGTCTGGTTGTTTAAAAAAAGCTCACTTAAGGTACATAAGAATGAATATAAAAAGATAACAGTGGAAAAGCAAGAAGTTCTGCTTGCTACTATGATTCGATTAGGCTTTTTATTAGAAACAAGATCCGAATCCTGGTTCCAGGGTACTATATGATTTGTATTTGGAAAAAAAAATTTGTGTTTTTTTTCCCCCATGTCCTTTTAATAAAATCATAAGAAGAGGTATATTTTTGTTTTCATTCCCCAGTGTTCTTCCAATATTCTCTATAAAATGTAGCAGTTGCCCCAAAAGTTCTGCATTCTTAATGTATATTTGAATTATTCATGACCATGACTGTATTCCCCTAAATCTTACATTCCTCATGCTGAATATTTGGATGGGAAATCTGTTCAGATAAAAATAAGAACTGACCTGAACACTTTCCCTTCTCTCAAACAGAAGTTTTAGAAAGTTTGAGAAAGTCAGATTCACTTTTCTTTTTCTCGACATTTTTTAGTTCAGCTTGAACTACTATAAAGAATATTACTGAATATCAACACATTTTCAAAGTAAGGGGAAAAACTGCCTTTATAAAAATTTCAAGCGATAGGGACAGTAACAAAAACTAAAGGAAGAACGACAAAGATCAAAATGAGCAAAAAAAAAAAAAAAAAAAAAAAAGGAGCAAGAGAAAACAGACTGAATAATGAATGGGAGTCGGGGAGAAAAAAAGAAGAGGTGATAGGAAACTAAGAAAGTGTAAGCTTGGAGAAGCAAAAGCTGCATTCACTCTACAGAGGACACCTTGCCCATTTTCTTTACAGAGGACATCTTGCCCACTAAAGATGGTACAGAGAAATGGCCTGCACTATCAGGATGGAGCTGAAGCCCCGTACTTCTGTATCTGTGTCCTATGTAATCCTTCTAGAATACCAGAACCTTCAAGGTCTCTGAACACCAAATGGATGCTCCCCTGTTATTCATGATCTGAAACCTGTGAGCATTGGCTGGCGAGGTGAGAAGAGGCAAAGCACCTCACCCAGAACTGTGTAACCCCCTTTACACTTTATTACTTAATTTCTTTACCACTTTACTTTTAAGAGGAATTTTCCATTTCAAGTGATGATCAATTTTCTCTTTAGACTGTAAAATTCTTGAGAACAGTCTACAGTTCACTGTGTTGGCAGATGGTAGGATGTTCAGCACGTGGCCAGAGATGAATAATAGATATTAAAAATATCACTTGGAAGAACTGATAGCTAAGGAAGCAACTCTTTTAAAACAGCCTGGCCTGCTCTCCAATGTTGCATACCTGGTTCTGCAAAGATCTTTGGAAGAGGAAACAACCAGAGAGGGCACCACAGGCACAAATAATCTTAGACTGTATTCACCATATTCATTCTTAACCTCACTGATATTTATTAAATTCCCACTATATGTAATACAATGGGCAAGTCGAATAAGAAAACTTGGAGATTATAATATGCTAATGGTAATAGCTAAATAACGACATGCCCAGGGGATGATGGTAACACATGAAAGGAGGTGCTAAATTAGAGTTATCCTTTGTGTTTCCTATAGCGCAAGATCCTAGAATCATAACCTAATTGAAGCCTTTTGCTACCTTAAATTTTTTTCCTTCCCCCTTTCACTAGACTGGTGGTTTTCAACTAGGGGCAATTTTGAGCGCCCTCCCCTGCTCCCAGGGGACATTTGGCAATATCTGGAGACATATTTGGTTGTCACAACTGGAGCAGGAGTGATGCTACAGGTAACTAGTGGGTAGAGGCCAGGGATGCTACTAAACATTCCACAATGCACAGCACAACAAAGAACTATCTGGCCCCAAGAAGCAATGATGCTGAGGTTGAGAAAGCCTGCACTAGGCTATGGTAGAGAAATGAATTTATTCAGTGATGACTCATCCTCAATCCTACTCCACAGGAGATTTAAAATCCCACTCAGGAGATTTAAAAAATCCTCTTTGGGAACTCGGAATAGTTCTAAGGAATTCTGAATCTCTATCATACTAGGTATCTCTGGGAGGTATATTAAGGCATTATGCAAAAGTTAGATGCCCCCCCGAATCCAGTATGTAGGTTCACCTGAGTCCAGAAAATTCAACCTTCTGGGTGAAACAAGACAGCCTGATTCAAATCTCCAAGTGGCCCATGACATTATTTAACTGCCTTTTACTGGACCCAGCCACGTGTCCAGTACCCTGGAGATAGATGGCTACAGGCTTCTTCTCTAAGACACTGAAGAAGTAGATTCTGCCTCAGCGGCACTTATAGTGCTCTACTTTGAAATAAAATTTAATCAGGGAAACATCTTGGATTCAAAATGTTAAGTTTAAGATACTGGAAGAGAAACTGGGCTCAGAGTAGTTTTACTTCTTCTCAGACATATCTACCTACAGTTACTTTTGGGAAATGTCACATTTATAGATATCATCATAACAGGAGAATTTATGCACTTATACTTAATGTCTTTGTATTTCCTGTGAGTGGGAAAGAGTACCTGTGTGGGCGGTATCCATGTGTGCCACGGTAAATGCTGTCTATAAAAGGAATGGCTTCCAGGAAAGACACATATGGCAAATCCTAAAAAGAAAATCCTGACACTTTTTTGTCTCTAAAAATTGGTTAAACTTTTAATATTTTCCCTTTTTCCCCAGAATTATAATTACATGGGTATGTAGTGACACCTGGAAAGAAGGTGTGAAATGTGTTCTAGGCCCAGTTCTGATTCCAGCTTCTGAGAACATTCATTACTGACTTGTAAGCACAAATAAGGATGTTGAAATGGCACTGAGTCCTCCTCAGTGATTTGGTACAGTTGTCCTTCTTGGCTAGACCTAAGCAGAAGCCATTCATAGGAAAATTTTAAAATTTTTCATCATTTTCTCAAATTTCATTCTGATACTCATTCCTTCAGGGTCATCCATGCTTCAGTTATAATTCCTGCCTGCCAAATTTCAAAATATACCTCTCTTTTATTTGGCTCATTTACCAATCCACAATCTATATAGTTAAGATGTTAAGATTTAGAAATATCTTAATTTGTTGCTCTGTTTTGTATTTGTAATTTTTCCAACACAGTAGCAAAGATAATGTGCCTATTCCTCTAAACTGACTATAAAAGAGCCACCATCTATTTCTTTCTTTTATTAAGTTCTGAGATTCTTTTTCTATGGCCCATCTCAAATACACTTTCCTTTAGTCTAGGAACCACCACCCAATCTGTCCTTAATGACCTCACCCTTACAGGCCTCGGGAGAACTCTGCTGACATCTCCTCACACAATCTCTCTCCACTGCAATATTATACCCAACAGTCAGATTCATATTCCTCAGGCAGAAACAATGTCTCATGGTACCTGTGTAACTGTTCACCATTTGCTGTCTAATGGTCTGGGCACAGAGAGAACTAAACAATGTTCATCACATTAACCCTGTCAGAGAGTAATCAGCCTATCCAGTATCTCCCTGTGTCTCTTTCCCACTAGACTGTAAGCTTGTATAGGGGTGTGCCTTAGTCATCTCTGTATCCATAGTAACTCGCATAGTCTCCAGCACGTGGTACACATTTAATACAGTCTTACTCAATGAATTTACAGTTTCGTTTGCATGGCAGTTAAGACATCCTTCCACTTTGCTTTTGATAAGTTAAATTTTAACCTTTATTTTTATACAAATACTAATGTGATTAATAAATGGTTATAATTACTCTAAAATTAACACAATATGAGAACTATACATCTTACCTCATCTTTACAGTCAAAGGAGGACACATATCTGTTCTACTTCTACTTACTTTACATTCCTGATAATATCTCTAGGTCAGTTTCTAAACACATTTATATTTTTCAATACTAAACAAAAGACTTGGCATTTAAAAATTTTCCCTGAAAAGAATATGATGAGCTATGTTTCACATTCTGTAGGAGCCATTCAACAGGAACAGAAGTGTGAATTTGGAAAGCACGGCTCATGGATGAGCATTGACATGACAAAGGTAGGGAGTAAATCCATAGAGGCAGTTCCCACACAGGAGCTGCAGGAATGCTGAACTGCTTCTCCAAATAATGACCCTGTGAGCTCTGCAAGATGATCTTTGCCATTTGCCAGCTGTGTGAGCAATGGCACAGCCAGAGGCTCCCACTGTTCTGCTGTATTCTTAGGGGCTGTGCATGGAGGAAGGATCACAAGGGTAAGTCCCAAGATGTTGGATCACCCCTTGTGCAAAAGAGCTAAAAAAAAAAAACCCTCCGTAAATGTAATCATTTCTTCTTTCAGACAGCTAGTTACAGTTGATGCTGAGTAAAATGTCGAATTTTTTTGCAAGCCACTTATTCTCAAGCTAATTCTTAGAGAAGTATGAATTTAATAACATAAGGCTGGTGCCAATGCAAAAACACTTGGCGATTAGCCAGCAAGTAGTGACTGCAGTGTGATCATGTCTTTCAGAAAAGCATTCTATTAAAATAAACATGGTGGGCCTGTTCTGATGAGGCCAAAGATGGCATTTTTTTCCCCATCACTTACAAAACAGAAAAGGAAGACTGTTCTGCTTCTTAATGAGGCTAATGCTGGTGAATCTTCCTTCCCCAAAGAGAAGCAATTTAGTGGGATGGCTTACCTAGAAACCATGCCCTCGTTTCACTGCATGGCTATATAAAGCATAAAAGTTAATAGCATGGTGGGAAATATCATTAATGCAATTTTATTATTGTACATAATTTTCTAAATTAAGCTCCAATTACTTGGTAGTTTAGAGAAAATACTGAATATACAGCAACATACAGCTTGAGCTTGACAAACTACCTGGAGATTAGAATAAAACTAAAAAGAAGAAGATATGATCAGCTAGCTGGAGAATAATCAACAAAGGGTGAAATAAACCTGGGTTTTAATCCTAGTTCCAAAGCTCAATGGCTCATTTCAGGTGACTCCATAAATTTGGTTCTCTATTAAATTACATAGAAAAATACTTCTTTAGGGCATGGTCTATTTGTAGACTTCTTAGATATGATTCATTATTTCCCTCATTGTTACTTAGTTCTTCATGGGAAAAAAAAGATTCAAGGAAGAAAAACTGTTATCAGCAATTATGCTATTTATTTATTTAATTGCTCTTTTTTGCTTACTTTTCCGTTAGCATGCAAGTTACAAGAGGACAGAAAGTTTGTTTGGTTCACCTCTGTATCACAGTACCTAGAATGGTGCCTGGCACACAGAAATGTCTCAGTCACTATATCCTGAATAAATTAATAAATACATGAATGAACATCAGAGTGCTTTAAGTTTCAAGACTAAATAACTTACTGAAACAACAAAACCAATGTGAATTAGCAACCCAACAATTATGAGTGTCCCAAGTCATTTCCCATGACAATTCTTGACGTGTTGATATTTTATGCTAAAACGGCCTGTAGTTAATTACTCTCTCTTAAAGTATCACCCGTATTAACTGATAATCAAAATCATGATGATAATACTAAAGGAGAAATGGTGCTACATTCAAAGGAATTTAAATTAAAATTTTAGAACCAAATATCTCTGATTATGGATAAATATAAACTCTTTTGGAGACACACTTTAAAAAAACTCTACCAGAATAATCTCCTGGTTGATTCAGATAACAATGTTGTTCTCAGTTCTACAGACAGTTGGGCTCTTGGGTGTCTCTTTAGGGTTAGAATCTCAGGATGGAAAACTGAGGTTGTAAATGGTCTAGATTCCCTATCTTTACTCTACAGTTTCTTCTCACACCATAAAATAGGACACACATTAACCTCATTTAAAGGTTGTTGTTCAACTAAGTATACTTTCAAATTTAGTGCTTTGATTTCTGGTCTTTTAATTTCCTTATTTGCATTTCCTGGTTTCTGTTATATCTGGAAGTACCATATAGAGTAAGATAAGTATGTCATTCTTCCAGAATATAATATCCCTGACATTGCCCTACATCTTAATGCTTGTGATCGAGTCTTAGGCCAATGTGTCACTGACAATTTAAGGCAGCATAGAGGATCTCTGAGGGGAGTTAAGGAGGAACTGCCTTGGCTACACAGTTTAAAAACCAAAGTTTGACTAATTCATCCAAAGTAGGTTATGTTTAATTCCACATAAACATGGTAATTCCAGTTTGTACCCACCTTGCTCAGTCATATTTAGATCGTCACATTTGTAGATATAGAAAATAAAGTTGTATCTAACCTAGGATGGCTTCCTGGATATCTCATAAGGAAACAAGATCTGATCTCTCAAAGCAACTGGGAAGTGTCCTTAGGAAGTGTCCCTACCTGTCTTTAAATAGTGTATCATCAATTCCTTTCCTACGAAGCAGATCTTGTGGCCCATAGGGTGTGTCTTTGCACTTGGAGTCTGTGTCACAGAGTAGCGTTTGCAGGAACGGGAAGAAGCCAGTGCTAGGAAGGTTTCGAGGTGCAAGGTAACCTGAAATTTAAAAAATATATATATCATTATGATATTTGCCTGGGAAGGGAAAGAATTGCAGTAACTGTTTGAAATTATCTTCTGGATTATGACTGTCTGGGTCCCCTATGTATCAAAAGACTTTAAAATGCTTGTTGCCCTACAACTTCCCTTCCTGGAGTTTATTCTAAGGAAATATCTGCAAGAATGTTTGCCAGAGTGTTTTAAAAATAGATCACAGTGCATCCATATTATACAGCACTATACAACAATAAGTATGTTGTCAAATAATATAGAAAATAGTTACGATATATTGACAATTAAGAACAGATCAGAAAACAATGTGACCAGAATAGCCACAATCTTTAAATATATAAATATATGTAGTATATTAAAAAATCTGGATGAATTTTTCCCTGCGTGGTATATTTCACATGACTTTGTTTTGTATATTTCACATACTTTCATTTGACTATGTATTTTTTCCCACAATGTACATGTCTTCTTTTGTAATCAGTCATTATAAATGCAGCCAATCTCCCAGATACAGGAAATATTTTTGATCTTCTCAAAATGTAACATAACAGCTAAATTAATTATCCTATACATACAATATTTTCTTCCTTTTTAAAAAACAATAATTATAGTGTGACTGAATATGTAGATTTCCCCCAATATTAAAGTCACAAGAATTGTAACAGTTAAAGGTTTTGTAACCTTTAACGTTTGCCTTAAAAAATATGAAAATGGCATACACACGAGTCAAGACAATAGGCAAGCTGTGAATTACGAATCTTTCCACAATCAGGTCTGATACTAAAACACTAGCTTCCTCCCTTTGGGGAATACAGAAACAATAAACTTTCAAAAAAGGCAGGTTTAGAAACCATAAGGGTAATTCCAAGCTGAACCCTTAACTTCCTTATGAATCTGTTAAAAGAGTGTCGGTACAGGTATGTTTTTATTACAAAAAGAAAGAAGAAATTTAAAAAAATAAAGAGGATGCATTATTAGTGTAGAGAATCTAAGTAACTTAAATACAGATCTACATTAAAAAAGCTAATTGGAAATAAAAATGAAAGCATAATAGGAAAGTTGGCCAGAGAAAAAGTAAAGAAACAAAACAAAACAAAACAAAAATGGAGAGAAATTGGAAGATGCTATAAGACTTCGAAGATGGAGGTAAAGCCAAAAGTCAAGGGAAGAGGGTGACCTCTGGAAGCCAGAAAAGGCAAGGAAGCAGATGTTCCTAGAGCCTCCAGAAGGGATGCAGTCCTGCTGACACCTTAGTTTCTAACTCACTAAGACTAAATTTTGGACTTCTGAACCCCAGAACCAAAAAATAAGAAGTTGGTGTTGTTTTTAATCCACAAAATTTGTAGTAATTTATTACAGCAGCCGTAGAAAAAAATAGAAAAAACTAACACATAAAATAGCAGTATGAATTAAAGTTTTGAAAATTCAAAAGAAACTGGAAAGAACTTAAATCTACCAGACTATTCACTATTATTTTCTGAGAAGCTTTTTTTTTCTGACACAGAAAGATCAGTATCTTTTTAATATTAAACCCAAGTGAAAATTGCAGTGAACCCTCAATGTTCTCACTGTGACACAATTCCTTGAATAAGCTCAAGCATCAAATTGCCTGCTGTCGTTTTACACCACCCCTCTGTAACAAAATTCTGCCACACTGAACTGCACACAGCAAGACCTTTACAATTTCGCAGTGGAATTTCACCATTAATGGTAAGTTACCCTGTTACACAGCTCCCACCTGGAGCCGCTCACTCGGTGTTGGTCTGCAAGTGGGCGTATTCCTATTCCATCTCAAACACATGCAGTGGGTTTTTTGAGTGCAAGACAGAGAGAAGGGCAGCAGAAACAGAAGATCCCTCTGCTCTATACTACTCATCAAGGTGATGGTGTGGCTGATCCAGGCAGTGCTAAAAACAATGGCTGTTCAGGAGAAGCCGTATCGCAACAGAAAGAGAGGGAAAGAAGGAAAAAGATATTATAGGAAGAAGACTTAGGAAGAGTTGGCACATTACACCCAATTTTACTTATTCTGGTATCGATTACACTTTACAGTTTAAACCCACAACATTCTTTGATCTGATTAGCTGTAGATATGCCTATTTTACAGGGAAATTCATCAAGGCATTTCTTTAGAAACAAGATCCCATGGTGTTCAAAGTACAGACAGTCCATGTTTTGCAGTTTTTTGACAACTGATATTCAACCTGTTACAATGGGTTCATGCAAGTGAGAAACTGGCTTCGGTATATACAAGTTTAACACAGCGTCATGCAGAATATGGATTGCCTGCATCATTTATCTTACCATCACCTTTTAACTGAGAATCATATACTCATTAAAATAAGAGAGCCTGTTGCAACAAGAGTAACACTGATTTATTAAGCATCGACTATATTCCATGCATGTCATTCATCCTTTTTTGATATCCACAATATACTTTCACATCAACTTTTCACAAAGTCTGGAAATTCTTTAGAATTAACCAGTCAAAATGAAATAGAATTAAACTGTATTATAGCTTTCTTGGGAAAAAAGTAAGACATTTTTTTCTGTCTTCTGCCCATCTCAAATGTGTGCAAGGAAGAAACTACTCAGAACAATGGTGGAATCAAACCACTGCATGTTTCAAAGAGCTGCTGACTCTAAATAGAACTCATTCTGTTCTGAAGGTGTCTCTGGCTCTTTTGGGTTCCAAAATTATGTCTTTATATTCCTAAATGGTAGGATGCAGGAAAAGAGCACCGTTCCTCTATCTTTCACAGAACTTCCACGCAGCAAGCACGGAGCAAGCAAAGTTAAGGCTAACAATCGTTGCCCATGTTCACAGCCAGAGCACAGATTTAAGGGTACAGGTAGAGGAAGATAATAAATGTGTAAATAATGGCACCACTTGCAGGTAAAAAACCGATCTCAAGACTCTTGGGATGGAGTGTTAGGCAGGATAAAGTCCTTGATATCATGATTCCCAAAGATCTCACACTCATGACAACATTCACACTCATCTCTAGGAGGAACGCTATTAAAGAACTTGCAATTTCTCAGGGAAATTGGAGCCAGAATACTTCAGCATAGTCTGGGAGTGAGGTGGGGTGGATGCCAAGCAAAATTTCAAGCCACTTGTAGCATAGTCTCTCAGAGGCTCAAGGCATAGGCAATGAGGTTGTATGAGCAGTAATCCACAGGTGGGAAGATATTAGTCTAATAAAATGGATACAGTCAACATTACTGACACAATCCAGTAACAATGACAAGAGTCCAATGTTATTCCAGGGAGTGGAATCAAACCAAACTATAAAACATTTTTGGAATAAACAACCAGTTAGCTAAGCTTTTAACTAAATCAAATTCAGTTTTCATCGTTTTAAGAATGAAGCTGGCATTATAAAAAGATCCAGTTTAAGAATCTTTAGAAAGATACTTTGTAAAGAATTAAATCAACCTATATATTTATGATTACCTAGAAGGGGGACCAAGTTTGATTCTCCTTTCCCTTTCTGCACAAAAGTCCTTATTCAGAACAATATTAGTGTGTAAAGATTGAAGCGGTAGTTCTCAAAGTACAGTCCCTGGATCAACAGCATCAGCATCACCTGGAAACTTGTTAGAAGTGAAAATCTGAGATCCTACCCCAGATCTAACGTAATCAAAAACTTTGAGGATGGGGTTCAGCAATCTTTATTTTAACAAGCCCTCCAGGTGATTCCGATGCACACTAAAAAGTTTGAGAACAACTGTATTAGACTGCAAACTTTTCCATAAGAGTTAGATAGTAAATATTTTAAGCTGTGGGCCATATTGTCTCCATCACAATTACTCAGCTCTGCCATTGGAGCATGAAAGCAACCACAGACAAGGGGGACATTGGTGGGCCTGCTTGTATTCCAATAAAAATGAATTTACAAAAAAAAAAAAAAAAGGCAATGGACTGGGTTTGGTTCACAGGCTGTGGTTTGCTGACCCCCAGGAGGATAACCTCTTATACTTGCCCCTCTCCCTCTCCTGTACTGTTCGTTTCTTGTTTTCACTTCCCCCCTCCTTCTTTTCTTCTTCCCTTACCTCATTAATCTACTTAATAGCCCCTTCCCTCTATTTCTCAATCTTTTGTTCTTTCCTTTCCACTCGCCACCTTCTTGGTTTCCATTTCTTTCTTTTTTTTCTTTCTTCCTGCTTATTCTTTCTCTCACCAATCCCTCTATCTCATTACTCACTGATACAGCCAAGAAGGCACATTTCTCCCAACATCCTCCCTTAGTTTTTTTTTTTTTTTTCTTTTTTGCCACTACAGAAGGATTTTTTGCCCACTTCCATACTAAATTCAGGAGATTGTTACTCACTGGCACTATCTACAGAAGTACTATTTTCTACTTATTGCATTATTAAAGAAAGAAATGTCACAGTCTTTTTAGTAATGAAGCTGTTTCCATTTGACATCATTAGGCTCAGAAAGCATTCTGCAGGCTGCCTTGGTGACATTTGTAAATATTATAATAATGGTAGAATTGGAGAACTTCCACTGTGTTTCTTTGTATTTTTCTCAAAGTAGGTCAGAGCCCAACCTAGGTGGTATTTTTGTGTTTCCAGGTGAAAGGAATTTGGTCTTTATCCCAGTAAAGAGATAAATGATAAATCTTGGAAGAAAATTCTGACTTTTTAAAATATGGAGTTATTCATTTGAGGCATTATATTTTTTCTTAACTTTTTGGATGCAGGGTCACATTAGCAGAAAAAATTCAGGCCTTCTGATCAGCAAATGACATCTCCTTGTGAAATACCATGGCAAGAATCTGCCACCATGACAAGCACACAAAATGAGACAAGCATTTCTGAAAACATTATCTGAAAATAATCAGATAACCAGATATGAATAAAGAAAATTCCAAAAAGGAAATGAGTCTCAGAAGTACATCTGTAATAATTTATTAAAGTCTTTTTATTCATCTAGTTTTTGAGGAAATTTTCTTCTCAATTACATTTTTAAAGACATAATTAAAATTATAAATGACATAAACCTGACTTTCAAGTGATCTGAAACCACAGAACTATCCCTTTTCTCCTTCACATGCACTTCCGTTTGGAGGCTCAGGCTGTTCCCTGAGGGGAGGTGTCCTGTTCTCCTGACCATCACACGGTAAAATCAAATATACTAGCTCTTCCTGATTTCACTCCCTCTGAATAAAGGCTTTTTTTTTTTTTTTAATCTTTGTGGCCCAGAGAGATCTTGGCCTAGGGTTGAACACTGATATGACTGTGAGTCTTCAGACAGAGACACTAGCCCAATAAAACTACACTTTTTCAGAGACTAAAGAATAAGCTATTTGAGAGAAAGAAAAGTCCTTACGTATTTCTTAGTACAATGCTTGACATATTGTAAGCTATTATTAATTATGTTAATAAATGAATCAATGAATAGATGTACTCCTGAGGGTCACAGTAACACAGCATGGTTTAGGGTTTTAATGTAATATACATCTTTATTTTTATTATTTGTAGGACAAAGTTTCAAATTTTAGCCTCAAATTACAGTAAGTTCAATGGATAATAAGTATAATGGATAACACTGCATTATATTCATGTGCCTTATGAAAGTGGATAGATTGATGATTAATGAAATCAATAACATTTATTGTTACAGTCTCTTTAGTTCTTAGTTTCTCCAAAAATCTAGCTAGTACATACTGACATCTATAACATCAACCACTGAATTTCTTATCTACAAAGTGAATCAATCCAACATCTATTCAATAAATATTTACTGAACAGATATTGTACATCTGACACTGAGTAAGGTGCTGAGTAAGGTTCATTCTTCTATTACTCTTTTTCATTTAAACATCTAAAAATGTAACTATGGGTTGTGTGTGTGTTTGAGAGAGGACAAGTGAGTGCCTGGTTTCAAAGCTCATCATACTTTTATTAAATAAAATGCATATAGATGTAATTTGTTTTCCTGAATTGTCAGAAATATTATGTATAAAATAATATATATTTGAAAATAAATGGTAAAACATTAGTTTAAAAAACTTCATACTTCAAAAGATTTAATCATCATTTCTGGCCAATATGCACATGAAAAGACGTTCAATATCACTAATTATCAAAGAAATGCAAATCAAAACTACAATGAGGTATCACCTCACACTGGCCAGAATGGCCATCATTAAAGTCTACAAATAATAAATGCTGGAGAGGGTGTAGAGAAAAGGGAACCCTCCTACACTGTTGGTGGGAGTGTAAATTGGTGCAGCCACTATGGAGAACAGCATGGAGGTTCCCTAAAAAACTAAAAATAGAGTTACTACTACTCCTGGGCATATATCTGGAGGAAACTCTAATTCGAAAAGATACATGCACCCCAATTTTCATAGTAGTACTATTTACACTAGCCAAGACATAGAAGCAACCTAAATGTCCACTGACAGGTAAATGGACAAAGAAGATGTATATACAATGGAACACTATATACACAATGGAACATTACTCAGCCATAAGAAAGAATGAAATAATGCCATTTGCAGCAACATGGATGGACCTAGAGATTATTATACTAAGTGAAGCTTAGTCAGATAGAAAAAGATAAATACTATATGATATCACTTACATGTGGAATCTAAAATATGATACAAATGAACTTATTTACAAAACATAAACAGACCCACAGACATAGAAAACAAATTTATGGTTACCAAAGGGGAAAGGGGGACCAGGGATAAATTAGGAGTTTGGGATTAATAGATACAAACTACTATATAAAATAGATAAACAACAAGGGCCTACTGCATAGCACAGGGAACTATATTCAACATCTTATAATAACCTATAATGGAAAAGAATAAGGAAAATTATATATATATAAATATGTATGTATGTGTGTGTGTATGTATATATATATACATACACACATACATATAAAAAACTGAATCACTTTGCTGTACACCAGAAACTAACACAACATTGCAAATCAACTATACCTCAATTAAAGAAAGAGTCATCATTTCATGTGAGCCTCAAAACAGCCCTATAGGATAGGCAGGGCAAATGTATACCCATTTTTGCAGGTATCCTCAGAAAGATCAAACAATTTGCTCAAGGTCACATGAAAAATAAAATGCCAGGGATGGATCTACAATTACATGATATACGACAATAACGAAAACATTTTTTCAGCTAATTTTCAGTATATGTTGGAGTAAGCAGACTGAGAGTTTGAGAAACAGGTACCACTTCTGGTTTTGCTGTTGATTCATTTAATCACCAGGGGTAAATTAACCTCTCTCTGTGTCTATTTTCACATCTACCAAATTGAGGATAATGGGCCTTGCCACCTCACAGGGCACAGGAAGATTAATTAGATAAAGCTTGTGTAAGGTACTATGAACACTGAAGAGGAAAGACCACATAGAATCATGAGTTACCATTGCTCACCAGGCTGCCGTTGCAACATTTGTCTAATCTACACCCAGTGACTGAGGCTTCGCTGCTCTACCAGGTCTCCCATCTCTGTGCCTTGAACCAATGAAAGGTTAGGAGGATTGCATGATGTGTCTCTCTCTCATCCTAGTAATTCATAATATGTACCTGTACCAACTGGTGTAGTACTTCAATTACTGCGTGTTCAGAGGGTGTGGTGCCATGACGCATTCTTCCTAATTCTCCCCTGGCAAGTCTTGCTTCATAACATAGGTTCTTTTCCAAGTTCAAACCCACTGGCAAAATATAAACTGTTTCCGGCAGTGGAGGCAGGATGCCTAATCCTTAAAACAGTGGCTAAGGAGGTCCTATACTCAAAGTGTTGGCATCCATATATTTAATGGCTAGGGACACAGAGAACAAGAGAACAAACTTTGGGTCATTGAGATGGTATTCTACATGTTGGGATCCTTCCCACATTCCCCACATCCCTTGGAGTTGCTTCCAAGTACCACAGCCAACATATTTTGAAAAATATGTAAAAAGTGTAAAAAGTGTCCCTGTGGAGATAATTTTTGGACTCCGGCTATGACATTGCAGGTGTGAGAGAAGTGGGAAAAGATTCCTACCTGTGTATCTTTGACTTATTACTGTTATTATTTTTTAAGACAAGAAGATGAGGCAATTTGGACTCGGGATATTGCTATCCCTTTGAATGTTGTCTCTTTGAACCCAAAGTACACACTTGAATCGATGCTCAGCCCAGAGGGCTCTATAACCCACCTTCCTAAGTTTCCAGAATAGAATGTGCTGCCCTCCTTTCTGAATGTTAAGGAGACCTTGCTGGGTGATAGGTTTCAAAGGCCATGGCCCAAAGTATTTAAATCATAAACAAAATGGTTTGATTCAAGGGTAGGGGGCGTAACAGGAACACATACATGCTAGATAATAATCTTTCACATGGACCGAACCTGAAGACTTTCAAAAATAAGAACCTCCATTAATACTAATCAAAATATTCCCACTTGGCAAAGAATGTTGAGTTTTATGGTCCATCTTGGGTGAGTAGAGTCTGTTCATCCTGTTAGACGGGCCTAAGAGTAACCAATATTTTGCTTTTCTGAAACTTGTCTTTTAGTAACAAAGATTCACAACTATATTTTAAAAATCTCCCTGCCATGACCATTCACACACAGAATCTTCGCAACTGTTTTATTTCCTTCTAAATTAAAGTTAAAAGAAAAATGAACCCTAGATCCTCTTTTCATTGCAGGACATTAATCTCCTAACTCTCCCTAGATGTGGCTGACCCAAGAGTGTGCCCTCTGTCCTCTGGGGCAGAGTTGCTGTGAAGCTGGGTATACAGTGGTATGACTGTGCTGATTGGTAATATCAAAAAGATGTGGTGCAGGTAAGTTGAGAGCCCCATCAGTTGCAGTCCCTCCTCTGAGGCACTGCCAGTTTCCACAGATCCAGCAGTATCAGTTAACTTCTAGCAAAGGGAGGGGGTCCTCTGGAGGAGTGATGCTTCCTCCAGTGCCACCACATCTGTTCTGATTTGTGAGGGAAGTGCTGTGCTAACTGTTAATCACATTGCGTATCAACCAGGTATCTAGGTAGGTAACTCACAAAGTCTGCACTGGGAGAATGAGCTGAGGAATTAATTCCTCTCCCATTACAGATGATCTCCAATGTGATGCTGGGGCTTTGGGGAGTAGAGAGTGGAGGAGAATCAGGATTTTCATAAACCAGATTCTGAGATCAGATGAGTTTAGGAAACTAAACTCTATCTCCTGTTCTGGGAAAGCCAGAATATATTTGCATATTAAGGACTGTGAGAAGTTTTTCAGTAAAAAACCTGAGCAACTTTAGTTAATTCCACATTTCCACATATGTGACCACAGACTACTTTTGTCTTTTCTTTTTCTTCCTATTTCTTAAAGTAGCACTGGATCACATCCTGAGAGTGGATATTCCAAGGGGCACACTTTGGGCAACAGTGCCTTAACCCATTATCTCACATATTCCCGACTGAAAAGGAACCTGGAACTGTAAAGTTTTTCCTCCCCAGGAGGGGATTTTTTATATAAGAAAATATCTTGGCTTTGAGCCTTAATGTACTAAAACTTACTTATAAGCATTTTCTTCATTGTCTTCTATCTATTGGCTTAGATATAGTAATTTAGCAAGCATCTTAATGTTTATTTGTGGGAGTCCATGACAACTGTGTATTACTATTGTGGGAGTCCTTCAGAAAAATCCAAGGCATCACTTGGAGGAGGGAATTTCATTCCAGAAGGATTTGGGGAGGCTTATAAAAGTACACACTCTATAATGGGAAAAAATAAGGTAATGTGGAAATCAGAATGAGAGCAAACAAAGGTAAGAAAAAACAACCAACACAATAATAGATGCCAAAGGTCTGTGTGTTATTAGCGGTTGGGCACAAATTTGAATCTGAATGTCTTAAGAACTTAAAAAAAAATCCAGTTCACAGTGTTCATAAAATAAAATAAAAATAAATAAATGTATTGGGACAGGCATAGCTTTTGCTATGTAGAAAGAAATCCTACCTCTTGGGCATCAAGAGTTGCACTTCAGTGGGTCCCAGTGCATTTGCCCCCACCCAGCACAGGAGCACCAGGGAAAGCGACTAACCATCCCAGTGACCCATCCTTAATGGGGAGTGAGTGATGCAGCCTGAGGGTGTTTGCCACTAGGAGGCAAAGACTTGGGAGAAGCTGAGGTGCTATGTTCCCTTTACCACTTAGCAACGGGGTCAATTCCAAGCTGGGGGACCAGTAGCACAGTACTGGTATACAAGATGCTGAGTAAGACAATAATAACAGTGCAAAGTTGTTTGGTGTCAGGAAAATGTCCTCTGCAACTTCTTCCCCAAATCTTTGCCTGTCTGGTAACTGGGCTAAGTTCTGAGTTGTTCCAAGAGGTACATATTAGCAGACATTTTAGAAATGACTCTAGCGAGTGAAGTACAAGATAGGAACAAGAGTTAAAAAGTACCCTTCTAATCCTGGATTTTCTAATGATTTATTACATAACTACTATGACCTCTACCATGAGTCATTTCCTTGCTTATGCACGAAAAATAAATTTGGACTACCCATCCATCACAAATATTGTAAGCAGAAGAATCTCCTTAAAAAGGAGATTAGTCATATTGAAGTATTAAGCACTTAATATAAGATGAAAGTTGTGTTTGAAAATTGAAATGTGATCTCAGTAACCCATTAAGAGTTATGATATGGAGAAAAGAATTTCAGGGGTTACCCTTATGGAGGTATGTTACTAACAACTGTTTTCATTGAGAAATCTGATTCAGTTATGATCACAGATAATTTTGTGCATCACAGTATAAGAACAAAAGTCAGTGAAATATATTGTTAGGGTCATTGTATAGAAAATAATAAGCCCCATACAAGCAGAAGCTTAGTGACTTCTCTAATTCAACAGATGGTCTATTCACTTGGGAAGAACAGGGTCTGCTTCCGGATCCGATCACTTCTCAACAGCTTGTGTAATATTTATGTCTTTGGTATTCATATTACATCTTTTTACAAATGATTCGTGAGACAACTTGCCATGGGAAAATGTGTGTCACAATCTTTTCTTTCAAGAGCACTGCTGACAGGTAGCAGCCTCATCTTCTTGTCAGACTTGACTTTCTCCTAAGCCGAAGATTCTCTTACCAAGACTTCTGCCAATCAGAGAGAGACAATTTAAGTCTCTTTGTAACCCAGGGCACATTACTGGCCCTCCCCTCCCTTTCTATAGAACCTCTTTTCATCAAAGGCACTGTCTCATTAGGGAGGGGAAAAAGAAGCAGAGAAAAATTCCCCAGTGGCATTTTCCTAAGTTGTACAGCCAAAAAATATTAACATAGCAATTAGTATTTCCTATTTTTTTTCTAAGAAATAAGTTCTTTTTTCTGAAAAGAAAACACCTCAGAAAAATACAATTGAAATCATGAAATTCCATTTTACACCTATCAGGTTGGCAAAAGTTTAAAAAGTCTGATAATACCAAGTGTTGGAGAGGATATGCAGCAGTGAGAACTCTCATCCCGTGGTGGGGAAAAAGTAAATTAGTAAAGTGGAAAACATTTGGTCACATTCAACAAAGTTTAAAATATACATAGCTCTAAGTGTGTGCAAAGAGACAATAAAAGAATATCCATCACAACACTATCAGAAATAAACTGAGTAAGAGAAACGAGATGCTCATCAAAAGACCACAGATAAATAGATGACCACTATACATGAACTATGTGGTCAAATTGAATATATCTAAGTTTCATAAGTCAAGAGAAGTAAGCACACAAAATACAATGCTGAGCAAAACATAATGTCCAGCGTAAAAAGCATGATGCTAAAGGATGCTAGAGTGGGGTACCATTTACATAAAGTTTAAAAACCTGTGGTCAAAAGATATAAACTTCCAGTTATAAGTCCTGAGGATGTAATATATAGCATGGTAAATATAGTTAATATTGTATTGCACATTTGAAAGTTGCTAAGTCAGTAGATCTTAAAAGTCCTTATCACAAGAAAAGCAATTTGTAACCATGTGAGGCAATGGATGTTAACTAAACTTCTTGTGGTGATCATTTTGCAATAGACAAATAAATTGAATCATTTTACACCTGAAATTAACATCATATTATATGTCAATTATATCTCAAAAAAACTGGGGAAAAACACTTACAGTTAGGAGACATATAAAAAAAGGTTCAGGCAGTACTGTTCATAACAGAAGATGAAGAAAGAGAACCACTTAATACATTGGCAAGGAAATTAGCAGAGACACACTTCTGCAAAGAATCAGAGAATTGCCTCTGATTCCTGACAACATCCAATTCAGAACAAAGATCTGCTTATGAGGACCCTCGTCAATTATCATCCAAAGTCCAAATCCTTCAGTAAGTTCTCTGTAACACCCTTTCACTGAGACACACCACAGTTTCTGTCTGCACACTCCCTAGCTCCAAGCAGTAATAAACATCAACTTTTCCAACAACAACAAAATTAAATGAAGCCCAGAAATTACAGAATTAAAAAAATAGCAATATAATATTATGTAATGTACTCAGGGATATAAATATGTAGTAAAAAATGTAAAACAAGCATGGGAATGTTATACACTGAATTAATGATAATGGTTTTCTTCAGAAAAGGGAGGAGGGAGATGGGAAGGGAGAGAAACTGATCTAGGAGGTTTACACAGGGGCCTCAATGGTAATTTAATGTTTGATTTCTTTTAAACAACCACCAAAAAATTTTGAAAAATATGCCATAAAAATGTTAGGGTTTGAGAAAATGAGGTAGTGGATATGTGAGTATTTATGCCATTTTTATGTTTGCCATTATGTTTGAAATACTTCACACTTTACTTTTCAATAATATGCTGAAGTTCCATTAGACTTCAACTAGGAGGTTTTAGTTACTGAAGTATCAGAGAAAACTCATTACAATGCAATATTACCTACAAGCCAGTTTAAGAATAGCTTTATAGCAATGCTCTCCGAGTTGATAAATTTCATCCACTTTTTGCAAATGTTATGACTAACTCACTGACCTAGGTTTTTTTTTGCTCACTGTCCTCCTTGCCCCATTTATTATGATATTAGCTGGGACTCTCTCTTCCTGGGAGGATGGTTAATTCAGAACTCATTAAATGCATGACTCCAGACTGTTCATTATATATTACCTCCATCTTCTCTCCATTGAGTATCGTCTGCTATTGTTTACTCCATTACCGAGCTTAATTAAGTCCTTCAAGAGTTTCTCATAATCCTCCAAACTTGTTGTTGGCAAATATGTACCATTTATTTGCGTTGCTTCTAAATTATTAATAAATATGTTTTTAAGTTGTTTCTAGGTTTCTAAAAGTCATCTCATTCTTCAAACTGCCATGCACTCTCTTCACATTTTTGCTTATCTCAGCTGGTTTTTGGAACTACCCTGGGATCTAATCTTTTATCCACTATTAAGCTACCTCAATTTATTTAAATAATCCTGCATTCTGAGTCTTGTGGGAAGACCACAACAAAAGTGCCAACCACTGGCTTTCCTAACAGCCAATATTCAGTTAATTCTTTTAAGGAATTTCAGCAGGTTGCCTTTTCCTGAAAGAATCAACAAATGTTAATTCAGTGAATGTTGTGGTCTTAAAAATAATTTATTAAAACTATACTAAATGAGCTACCTGGGCAGTCATTTCTTTTTCTTGCTAAAGGAAAAAATAGCTCACACCTAATGTGAATTCCCAAGATCCCGCTCCTCACATTTAAAAATCAGGTTAGCCATTAGCCAGCTGGTAGCTCTTTAAAGATATTCTCACAATTAATGGTAAATGATACGATGTCTGCAGTCTCTCCAGATTTTTAAAAGTGATAAGCAAGTTAAAAAAATGTCGTTTCATTTCCTCAGACTCCTACAGTTTTCACTGCAGATCAGATCAGTCGTCTCCACTATTGTGTAGACACAAGATCATGAAGCATCGTGTTTAGCCTTGACTGTCTGAGAGAGAATAAATCTAAGGGACTCCTCGGACTTTATCACGTGGATGCTATCATGGAATTCTTGTTACTCTTTTAAATTGTAGGACATTTTGTCTTCAAATCCCTTCTTAAGTTTAAAAGCTCTACTTTATGCAGCCCCAGATGATAAGTTTCTTCTTCATTGTCCATTCTTGGGTAGATATTGTTCCAATATGTGTTTCTACATCAGCAACACAACGTTACTCATTCATTCAATCAATCTGCAAATGGCTATCAAACACCTTTTATATACATTATGTGGAAATGCTATTGTTGGACAAGAAAACTGTCTCTACCCTTAGAGAGACTGAGAGACAGGAAACAGAACAGGGTTCATCATGGTTAGCAAAACAAACCCTGGTCACCCCATCTTTATTTGCGGCCTTTAATACTTGAGAATTATATCTAATTGACTTAATAACCTCCAGACTATTACCCCTCTTTTCCTATTTTGGAACTGCCCTTCCAGGATTAGACTTCTCTGAGGCAATAATGAAATTAAATCCTTCTCCTAAGTCCAGTAATTAAAATAAACTGGGATGCAAATCAGCACATGAACTAGGTGAGTGGCGTAGTGCATTTTGCTTTTTCCTTCTTATCCCCTTTTATGTATATTTAGTGAACTTTGTAGCAGCCCATTTTGTGTCTGAGGCAAGCAGATGCTTTTATTCTTTTAGTCCAATAATGTGGAGAAAAACAGAAGGATGTGAGAAGTCTTCAAGTGCTTCATCTTCAGAGATAATAGATAATGAAAACTGCACTCCTCACACCACCCTCTCTTCCCAGTTCAGTTTCCAGAAAAGCTGTGCTGTAACATACAAGAAAATGTGTCTGTAGACAGTGATGGGTTTCCTTCCAGAAAGAGGTGACCAACTAAGTGAAACTGAGGGATAAGAACTTAGAAATCACAGCACTTCCTGGCTGAGACAATAAAGTGTAAAAGAGAGGGACTTAACTAAGTATTCAATATCAGATCCTCAGTGCCAGCCCTGGAGAATATTGATAAATAATAGAAATGAAACATGGAAGGTATCTGAAAGCTCAAAATGATCTCTAATTTTTTAAATATCAAAATTGATGTGATTTCACTGACTGCTTACTATGCTTAAAGGAACAGCTAATTTCTTCCAATTCAATGTTAGCTGTTCCTGATCACTGCCCCTCTTTGTTTTGTATTATTCAAGTTAATAAAAGGAGTTTCTAGCTTTTGCTTTTTGCTACTGAACAGGCAACAATTTCCCCATAAGCACCAAACTCTTTAATTACTCCTTTTGGCAAACATTGCACAGATCTTATTTTGTATTACTTACTAAAATGTTTAGAAAAAAGTTAACGAAAACTTTAAATTCCAGGCAAGTGACTTCCAACATTTTAAAAAGTTGATGAAATCAGGTACAATATAGAAAGTGGGGAAGAAATAAAAGTTAGACATACCAATTAGATTACTGTCAAAATACTTGTCGGGGCAGGATACTACAGTGAATAAATGTATAAATGGATAGCTACCATTTACTGTATTCATAATATATATTCCTTTATGTGACATATATTGTTTCTAATTCTTATGACAGCTCTGCTAGGTGGAGACTTTCTTCCCTGTTACAAGTCGTAATTCGGACTTTCTTGCATGTATCTGAAAGGCCTGGTTTGCATCTTCAGTCACACACCTTTTTTCCTGTTTGTTTATGGTAAAATGAAGTCTACTATTAGTAACTTCTAGTGCAGTTTTCAAAAATTCCTTTAAAAAATAAAGTGGAAACCCCTCCTTAAGATGTAACTAAACGAGTTAGGGATTTGTCATCGAAAAATTACATGTATGTATTTTTAAATCTAAGAAACAATTGTCCTAGGCTATTTAAAAGAGAAAAAAAATACTCATTTACACTTTATAGGTTAGAAAAGAAAGATACTGCAGGAGTAAATGACATGCCAGAGGCAGCCCAGTCAGTGGCCTCAAGTAACATCCATTCCTTCCCATGCTCAGTGAGATGTTCTGTTAGGAAGTCAAGAACGTATCTTAAGTGCCACATTCTACCCAGCGCTCCATTTTCCTGCTTGCTGCAGTAACAAGGGTTTCTACAGGCAGCACTACAAGTACCCTATAACTCTTCAAAGGAGTTATAAGTCAAGCTTTTCTTTCCTTCCCCCTCAGAATCATATTATTTTTAATCTTTTCTGGACCAGTTCTGAGATATTCCTATTCCTATTAGGTAATTAAGGAATGAGAATTAGTTGATTGAAGTTGAGAATCATTTGGCTTATCATTAATTTTTGCTTCCTATACTAAGCTCGGTTTTATGGTGCCAATTTCTGGCCAAGGAAAGGAAGGTATCAATTATCCTGTCTAAATTTTATGTTCTGCATATTTGTATTCAAAAGCTTCAGTTAAGATTTATTTTAATTAGTCTACTTCCCTTCACTTCTTGACAATGCAAACAAAAATTGGGGGGAGGCATTTAGATTTAGTTTCCCCCTAAATAAAGGTGAATTTTAAACATTGGGATGCTTTGACACACAGTGCTGGCTCTATAATTCATCAGAGAGCTAACATTTAAAATTACATATTTAAGTGTAAGTGTATATATACTTTTTAGTATATAATACTATATAGTATTTTGAAAATATATTTGTGTGTTTACATACACATACACACACAAAATACACATACACACACACAATACACATACACACACACAATACACATACACACACACAATACACATGTCTTTAGGAGAGCTCAGGAGAATGCAAGAGAGAATATTGAGACAGGAACAGAAAGAGTGTTTAGGAAGAAGGATTCTGAATGTTTTGTTCTTTTATGAATTAACTAGAAGATCTTGAAGTTTCTAACACAAAGGCAATGTTAAAAAGGCCTTGGATAATTTTTTGTTACCAGACTATTGGAACTGTCCTCATTAAGAGTGTTACACAGGTTGTGTAGACCTCAGATAAAGGTGAGAATCCCTCTTCACAAGTTCATACACAGGTATGTGTTATGCCTGAATAACACTTTCGTGCCTTCTTTTCTGAGCAGCTTTCCCACCTTCAGGATAAAGTCCAAACTCTAGCATTGAGAAACACTTCTATCAACCCCACCTGCTGCTAACTTCCAACAACAGGATGTCTCTCCCACCAATTGAAATGAATCATTTTGTTTATATTTTGCAATAAAACTTTTATAATTGTGCCCTAGAGTTTACTGGAATATAGGCCCAGAGAAGTTAATATGCCTCATTCAAATACTTGCCTTCTTTCTCTTCACTGCATCCAGCCTTATGGTCATAAGGCTGAGCTTCGGAGAAAGATCAGTGGTCCGTGAAGAGTCAACCAGAGGCTGATGCAGAAACACCAAGTCTGTGACCCACTGTTGCACACACAAGCTCCTTGCTAACCACCAGTTCCTCTTGTAGTTCTTAGAATATATATAACCAGTTATATCTCCTTGAAGAGTTGGCTCAAGGGGGTGTCTTTTTCAATTACAATAATAATAACATATGTAACTAGAACATATTTTAATGCTTTAAAGCTTTAAAAGTACTTTCACAAATAACAGCACATTTGAGCCTCATCTGCATAACCATGGAAGGTAAGCGTCATTTCCCCTTTTATGGATTGACTAATAAAAGCTTGGTGACGTTTGTAAGCAAACAAAGTTGAAACTTTAAAATAAGAGTTGTGATTTCAACTCCCAAATTCTTTCCTCCATATCATTTATACTGTGTGATCTGAAAGCTGATAGAAGTACAGAATTCCCCCTCCCACCCCACCTCTAATTAAATCTTCTTCCCTAACTTGACAATATGATACGCATTTCCACATAGTAATGGCTTTCTAGAGATGTTTGCTTTTAAACCAGATTAATAGGTTATATTACTGAGAAGTCTGAGACAATGGGTATCTGACATATCCACAGGGATTACTGCCTGTTAGTCATTAACATGTAGAGTCATCTAGCAGAGAACAGCTGTCTGTGGCAACAAATAGTGGGATGTGAAATTTTGATAGAGAAAGGAGCCTGGGAACTGTCCCTGAATGGGAAATCAGAACGAGAGGTCTAGACATCAGGGTTCAATATAATAGTGTCAGAGAGGGCTGGGATGATTCATGGGAGCCAAGGGGAAAGGCTGGGAGTGCCCTATGGTCTGAAAACACTAATTGCCTTTGGGCATCATAACAGATTATATGTCAAAGTCCCTTTACACTGGACAACCAGAAAGAATTTGCAAGAAGAGAAGAAAAAATTAACCACAGTCAGTTATCCCTTGGGTAAGTGTAATACTGCCTTTCATTATTTCTCTAGAGTATGTTAACTAGAAGTCCTATATACTTTACCATTATGATGCGCTCTTGGAAACAATGAGGTTGAAACCCATAGTTCAAATGGTAAACTGAGGCAGAGTAGCTCACATGACATGTCAAGTGACTCACAATAGACACTCGATCCAGTGACTAAGGTATATGGTATGCCATGCTGACGGCGTTAGCTCTGTGGCGCATATTTTCCCCTTAAACCATCATTTCAAAATGGAAATAGTTTTGGTATGGCTTGGTCTTTATGACTTTCATGTTTATCATTATGGGGTTTTTCTTTCAACCTTTTATCTTTCTTATAAAGAATATTTTCAATCTGTACCCAATATATAAATACATAATTTACAAGTGAATTACAACTTATAGATAACATTATTTCAGACACCATAAAGCACAATGACCCCTTATGTGCCAAGTGTTAGTCTGAGTCACAACAGTTTATTGTCTTATTACTCAAATTAAACAAAATGGTTGCATTTGTTTTCCTGTAATTCTTTAAAATCAAGGATAGAAAATTAGAAGGAACCATAAATGCTAAGGTCAAAGATCGTCTTCTACAGACCAGAAATGATAGTAAGATGAAAGCTTTTCGGCTACCAAGGCTGAATTAAAATCCTTAAACCTCAAAAAGGGACGTTGGCCAGAAGTTTCTCATAACTATTATTTCAGTTGCATAAAGATTAATTTGCATATTTGATCCTATTGAGGAACCTATTGATAGTTACAACTCTCCATGAAGGTCAATTTGCCTTACTGGCAAGGCTTTTTGTGTATATTATGCCATATATAGATAAGATGGTTGGAGTAGGAGCTCAAAAAATATAGTTGAATGGACAAATGATCTAATGAATGAATGACACAGTGTTTTGTCCCTACATAAGAAGTTAATGCTGTAACATCCAAATTTCAATTACAACGAACTCCCTATACTTTAGATGTATGATAATTTCACTGTTGTAAATATTAATTGACATTAAGTGAACCGGATCAAGATTTCAAAATATGTTTGGCAAGAGGCTATAATGAGTATTTGTATGACATTAGCCCAGGCCTAGACTCAAAAGCTGCTTCCAGCTTCACCACTGCATAACTTTAACCAATTGATTTCACCCCCTCTTTTCTTCAGGGTCAAAAAGGAGACACTAGCATCTACCTCGAGTGATATTGTAAAGATCATATGAGATGTAATATGGAAAAGATTTACCATAGTCTTGGGCACAGTGAATATTAATTCCTTATACATAATTCTTTTTTTTTTAATGGGATTTACAATGAGGTCTCGCCTAAATTAGTTTTTATATGTAGCAATTATGTTGCCTTCTTTTTAACATTACATACTCAAGGAGACATTTCTCCCTTCTGTAAGTTTCTCTCTTCTATAACTATTCATTCTGTAGACATTTTAGCACTTTCTGTGTGTGAACAACTGTGCTGGCACTAGAGTCACTGCCTCAGGGAGGGGAAAGAAAAGTGGGGAGGAAAGTCAGAAATGTTCAACAAAGTATCAATCTGCTTCCACAAGGAAATTAAGCACATATGCACTTGGAGAATCAAGAAATAATTGACAGACTCCAAATGTAAATGGAAAAGACCATTATATAATTTTAGTAAAAAACATAACATAAAAGGTAATGATGGTGGCAGAAGAATCAGGACCCCTGGACTTAAGACAGGACAACTGATGGCAAAACGGGGAGGGAGTAAGAAATGGGAAATATTTAAGCCCTGAAAGGAGAGTATTTGCTCAGCTAACCAACCCTCCCGGCCAGAATCCATTGCTGTCAGCAGTGCTTATAGCACACCATCTTCAGGAGGGGGCTGGCAAAAACCATTGTGACTGACCAAAGGATCCAAGGGTTAAAATTAATATTATACAGACTACACTTTATTTTAAAACACATCAGAATACAGTAGGTTAATTGTGTTCATTAATTTTAATCTAGCAACTGTTAACTTTTGAAGTTAATTCAAATTTAAACAACTTTGAAGTTCCCAAATCAGGAATACCCAGTCCTGAAATAGTTAAATCTAAATGAGAAACTCTAGGAGAACCTGAGCCAGGGTGGTATTTTGCAAAGGCAATGCTTCTCCTGCCTTTCCTCCAGTCAGCCCTGGAATGTGTTAGGTAGTATGGTGGGTGTCAGAAGTAAATTTTCATCAATGAAATGAATACTGTTCATGTTAATGTGGCTTGGCTAGAACTATTGTAAATGCACCTCCATCTTCACAAAAACAGGGTATAAGAATCAGTGGACTCGGGATCCTAATACCCTCCAGGGGGCATGTGTAGCTTAGCAGTTAGTTCCATTCAACTCTGCTCAAGCATTAACCAGGTGATCCTGGGGCTAACGCTACCTTTCCAGCAAGATTCTTGTTAAAAGTGACTGAAAGGACAAGATCTGGGACTTCACTGAGCTTCATGAACAGGTTCGTGTGACCTCTTTTGTGGACACTTGCTAATAAATGTTTTTATGGATGGCAAGCCAAGAGACTTGTTTTCATTATATGGACACGAACTGCAGGCAAGGTTGTGGGGGAGGAAACCCACAGAGCTCATTTATCTCAAGTTATCAGACAATCATTAATACTGTCTACCAGGAGAAACCTAACAATCATAAATGGCCAAGTTGGCTTAGAATATTCTTAATAGATTGGAAAGCACAGAGATGCAAATATTTATTCAAATGATTTACTGCAAATCCAGATCCTTAGCTTCCATTTAGATCACAAATGTATTTTTTTGTGTGTGTTTGCCACTGGGCTGAGTATTTGGAGCAAATATAGATATGGAAAATAAAATTCTTACTCTAAATGGTCATACAAGCTTTATGTGTGTGTGCTCACACAAGTGCATATGTGTGTGTATTGTGTGTTGAGTGGTTCAGGAAGATAAAAGAAAAGAGACAAATATGTGTCTGAACAATTACAATTGGAATAATTTTTACTATGACGATAGGGTCACGCACTGGGTATGCTATTAAAGTATGACATGTGGACTCCTAATACCATCTGGGGGCAGAAGGTAATGTGGACAGGCAGGGGTTAGCTAGAGAAGTGGTACCTGTCATGAGTTTTGAAGGACAAGTTGGAACTAGCTGAGAGAATGACAGGGAAGGGAGAAAATAATATATGCAAAGGCATAAATGTAAGAAAGCCCTTGAGGAGTCTGAAGTACAATAAAACCCCATGATAATGCAGTAACTTGAATTCAGATGTAAAGCAATTGGCTCACCAGGTCATTTCATTACCCCTGCAAAATAGGCTCCTGCATTTTACATGACTGAATGTTCTGGCCCCACTTGTGATGCTACGGTAGCATTTCTTTTAGTTCACTGCAAGTGGCTAGAGTGTACAGAAAGTGGCTGAGTGATGGGGAGACGGTCATGGCCAGAGATGGCGCTGAAGAGTTACTTTAGGGCATGCTCCTAAAAGGACGTAGGTGCCATGTGATAGTCTGGATATTAACCTGAAAGTAATGTTGAGTCAGAAGGATATTAAGTATGGAAGTGGTATGTATTAGATACACGTTTAGAAAAATAATTGGCATCAGTATAAGTGACAGAGTGAAGGGGCTAGGTCAGGGGGATGGAAACCAGATTAAAATTATCATAGTTAGAGCAGAGGAACAGGATGAAGATCTAAACTAAGGTAGTGACAGTGGAAATGGAGACAGAAGAGAGTTTCTAGAGACATTTGGAAGGAAGAATTGACAGGACCTGGTAACTAAAGGATGTGAGAGTACAGGGGGGAAATGGCTACCACTGGACTGCTTTGGATGGCATGGAGGATAGTAGATTCATTCCCCATATGGCCAGTTTGAAAGAAAGGGACGGTAAGGGGTCTAGTAATCAATTAGTTGAATACTTATAACAAACCCACATTTCTTAATTATCTTTCTTTAGGTATTGCAATTGGGTTAGTCTAACATGATGAAAACCATTAGATTTTAATAGCCAGAGCTGAGCTGGATTAGATTCATTTATCATGAGTTGACTGGGAGATTTGGAAATGAAGCCATCTGAGGCTTAGTTTGGAGTTATTTGTGATCAGACCAAACTAGAATTTTAATAAATGGGAGGAGGAAAAATTTATTTCATTAAGTAAAAGGCAATGAGAATGAAGACAAGTGTTCTTGGAAAAAAGCCTGTTAACTCCTAGTTATGATCATACATTTGTCATTAGTAAGGCTGAATGATATTGGTGATGTGAAATCCTTATCAAGTGACTCCTCAAATGAGCAAACAGGGATTTGGTTCTTTTGGAGAAACTTCAATGATGCATTGATTTAGTTTGATTTCATAAAGCATTAATATACCAATCTATCCAATAAATATTTATTGAACATCTGCTAAGAGCCATGCATATTGAAAGAGTTGGCAGAGTCTGGAAAAATTTAAAAAGTAAAGGATCAAATCTTGGTCAGAACATTTAAAGAAGGTTTCATACTTCAGACCTCAATAGTATAAACAAGGAATCCAGAGGTGTAATAGGAATAACTAAAGTGTATTAACACCTACTCTGGTTTGACTGTTTTTAGCTATGGTTCAAGTTGGCTTTTTTCCAAGGCTTACTTATGCTCAAATAGGTTTCTTATTAATTATATAATCTTTTCTTATCATTTTATGATATTCATGTTCCTTCTTCTAAGAATGGGAAAAGAGCATGTCAAAAGGAAAAGAGTGACTGTTACTACTCTAAAACCATTAGGAACCCCTATAGTCAAGAAAATCAAGACAAATACTAGCACAGATATAACAGTAAAACAAAGACTCTGTGATACAAATTAGTGTGCAGTCCAGAAAGCCTCCGAATATTTCTGTTCTCAGAAAACATTTTCTCATCAATTTACCTCTCCTGTGTGATTGTTGTCTAGGGCCTACCAGAATTCTTTCAAATGTTGGTTCTATTAAAATGTACTTTGGCTTCACAACTATAAACAGTTGATGTAGCATCTTTACTGCCTTCAGTTTTAAAGTACAGACTCACAAAGAGAAACAAGTTCCATTAACAGTGGTTGTTGCTAAAGATTACAGAACTAATTTAGCATTACAAGGATTTTGACCCAGTGTGTTCCTTTTGGCAGTTTCACATACGTGATCCAGTATATAAGTATAGAAACCAAAGAACAATATATATCCTTCCTCAAATCCTAGGATAATTTAGAAAGGCAGAACTAAGATAAGAACAATTGATTTCTTTTTTTTTCCCCTCAAACACCAGATCAGTGATTCTTAAAGTATGGATTATAATAAACAAATAGTGTCCTTTGGGTAGTAAACAACTAATATATTCACAACTATCTCCCTGGACCTTAATTTTTTTTCTAGCAGCAACATGATATGTATGACAAATACATCACAAAACTTGAGTTCAAGTCAGAAGCTCTTCCACTTACTAGCTGTTTAATCTTGGGCAAGTCATCTAACCATAATAATCTTTTAAAGCACTTACTATGTACTTCTATAGACTATGACATCCTTCTCTGTGATATCACAAATTATCTTACTATATGCTATCTTATCATATATGTTATCTTAACTCCCCCTAAAATGCTATGAGGTAGACACTTTGATTATCCACATTTTACAGATGAAGAAATAGGCTCAGAGAAGTTAAGTGACTTCTCAAGGTCAAACTGAGACTTGAATTGAGCACCCTGAACAAAGGCCCATGGATTTGGTCATTAGGTTCTATTTGCCTCTCTGAGAGTTTTGATTTTCTCACCTGTAAACTGGGAATCACAATAATGAATCTCTCAGGATTTTTACAAGAATTAAAAGGCAGCATTACTAAAAAGGAACATTGTTACAGTTGTTGTTCTGTTCTCTCAGATTCCCAGATTAAAAGCCAGGAGAGTGCTTTTATTTCCAAGTATTACTTTGTCCCCCAAATCTAATCTCTACCATATCCTACTGACCATCTCCTCCCAGTATTTTTAAGATTTTATTCATTCTTCTCCATTTCTGTTTCTCCAACTGTGTTAGTGAGAGTGATATCACTTTTTGTAACTTCGGTAACTGTGCAATTCTTTTTCTTGCTCCAGTCTTCTCACACTGATTAATATACACAAAGCACCATATTCCTACTATCGTGTGTTGCTGTTTATTGCTGATCAGCTAAAGACATCCCAATATAGTCATCCTGGTCTTTGAAATTCTTGGTCCCTTGCTCTTATACCAAGTATTCAAACTCGTTTCTCAGTAGAATCTAATGGAGCTAGGAGGGGTATTTATCTATTTAGTGTCTATTATGTGTGAGGCGCTGTTGTTACTTGGTGGATAAGACAGGCTTAGGCATGGGCCTCAGGAAAGGGAGACCAGGACCCAAATACCAAATAAAAACATATATAGTACACTACAATGATAGAGGAAGGTGGTACGGGGGTAAAATCTAACCTAGTATAGAGGTTCAGGGACGTTTCCTTGAGGCAAAATAAGACCATTCACTTTACATCCCCAGCACCATGAACTTAGTTCATTCTCTTCTTTCTTTTGAAAAATTTCCCATTCTTCTCCATGCAAATCCAACTATCCTATTAGTCTTCTTCAGGATGCAACTTAAGTCCTACTTACAGTATTAAGCTTTGCTAACTTCTCTAGCCTGCAAAAGACTATTTTTTTAAACAAATTTTAATGCACCTGTGGTTCTTCATTCCTGCTATCAAAGTTGATAATGCAATAGATTATGGATTTTAGGGTCAGGTATGGTATATCTTGCCCCCACAACTTGATGATTGATGTTTTCATCTAAAACTCCTGTGTTCTCCTTTAGATTCCACATGGCACTATAGTAAGTGAAGATTTGTTTAATGAATAGCTGAGTGTTGAGGAGTTGTGCACAGCTAGATGTTTAGAAATCTATGTAACAAAAGTAGGCATCAGAACCATGACTCTAATACCTTATGCAACCGTCCTAATGTTTGAGATTAACCTAATCCTACTCTTGTTCATTTGCTTTAGGTTTTATTTGAGCTTAAACTTGATACTTTTTGTATTAACATTGCAGAAAAACTGACTGCTTATTGTTCTGGAGGTTTGGCTACATTACCTAATGTTAACACAGAATTCATAATAACCCAAAAACTGAACCCACCTATGAGATTCACTAGTCCCTATCATTTACCCTCCAGATTATATATTTAATGCTAAATTCGCACATAAAACTAAAGATAAATCAACAAAATAAAGACCTTAAATTTCAAGCATGCTGCTGAAAGGAATGTAATCTATGTAACAAAGTTGTGTTGAGTTTTTTTTTTTTTCCTTCTGTTTTTCGGAGCTCTGCTTAGCATGCAGTCTTAAAAACAGCTAATTAAAGCTAACAGGATTCAGTGAAGATGGGTGAAGTTTTCAATTCAGATTAGGTTTCAATTTTGGTACAAAATTTTGCCAAAGTAAATAGTGTTACAGTGTATAGAGAGGTGCATGAGAGCTTAGGTATGCTATGCTGTACTTAAAATTCATTTGTTTCCCTTTGTGGGTTAAATATCAAAGCATAATGCTATTCATATGAGAGGAATTCCAGCTGAACCACATTTATTTGTCCCCCTCTAATCCAGTCCCACTCTTTAAAAGACTATGCAATGGCACAATGATATAAAATTCATTCTACATAGAATCCTGTGTATGGCCATCAGATCATAAGCTTCTCAAATCACAGGAGCCTTAAATCATCTATACTTTTGTATCTAACTTCTGCACTTTCAACACAGTGTCCATTCAATGACTATGATAAAATAATAGCTGCATAAGAAGCAAGCATTCTGGCCTGTATTCCTCAGTTTTCTATTGACTTGTAAGAAAATCTGAACAGATTTCTTCATATCTCAAGTTTTAATGTATTGTTGCACTGAATTTGCTCATTTGTTCATTTGTTCAACAAATATTTGTTGGGTGATTGCTAAATGCCAGGCAATATTCTAGAAGTGGTTCTGTTAGCTATGCCAACAGCAAGGTGAGTGTTTCTAGTAGAGATGAATGATTCTGTTTGACAGACAGCATGGGGAGTAGAAAGAGAATCTGGGTAGTAAGACCAAATTAAGTGTTGGTTTCAACACTTAGTGAAACCTATCACTAAAACCTCCATAAATAAGTATCTTCATCTACAAAATAGTAATAGTTCAAAAAATATATAATGATGTTTCCACATGCAGGCACTGTGCTAGGTGGACAGGAATACAGTATGGCCTGGAGCAGATAAGGACTCTGCCACAATGGGGCTGAATATTTCAAGCATGTTTAATGCACACGATTACTGTACCACTGGCTCTCGTTAGTCCATGTAATGGCTTTAAAATGTGTCCACAGAATCTTTGACACACTTTCCTACAAAAGGTGGAGCCTAATTCCCTTGCCCTTGAATATGCGTCAGGCTTAGTGACTTGGTCTAATGAATAGAACATGGTAGAAATAATGCTCTGAGGCTTCCAATGGTAGGTCATAAAAAGGATAGCCTCACCTGACTGCTTCTTGGATTGCTTGGTCTAGGAAAGCAGCTTCCATGTCATGAGGACAGTGAAACAACCTATAGAAAGAATCTGAGGCTCCTCACCAACGGTTGGTACCAACTCATTAGCAATCCATGTAAGCAATCCATCTTGAAAACAGACTTTCCAGTCCTAGTCAAGGTGTCATATGAAGGCAACTCTAACCAAAATCTTGACTGCAGTCTCATGACAGACTCTGTCAAAACTACACAGTTAAGCACTACCAAATTCTGAAACAGGAACTGGAAGATAATGAATGTTTACTGTTGTTGCCATTAAGTTTTGGGAGGCAATTTATTATTGAGCAATAGATAATTAATATAGCCTGTGATAGAAACGTCTGGATAAAGGTAAACAATTATGGCAGAAAATCTTTCAAGCTTCCCTCCGTTTACCTCCCATGATGGAAAAAGAAAAATAATTCCTCACAATGCTTCTGCTATTATAAGAGAAAATACAAACTCTTGGGTCTAGGATTAAAAACCCTATGTGATCAAACTCCACACAACTTGATCTCCTCTACTCTTTAGCACATTCTCCTCTGGCCAAACGAGTCTACCTATCCTCAGCCAGCTTTTAATCATGACCTTTCTCCCTCTTGAAGGGCACATATCTTCTCATTGTGTATTCATCATATTCATTTTCTCAAACATTAGTTTGCATAAGAGCCCAAAGAATTCTTTAGTCTGGTCCTCAACACCGCCCAACTCACCATCATCAGCACCTCATCACCTCATGATCTCATCATCACCACCTTCCCCACCACTATCACCAGATGCCAATTCAGAAATCCTAGAGTAAAATCCTGGAAGCTGCATCTTTCAACAGGTGTACTTAGATGGTTTTGATTAAGGTAGTGTGATTATGTGTATCTATTTTTAAATCACGAAGATAGAGAAAAATTAAACAGAGGACACTGTTAATATTGTGATTCCTGTATTATTTTCTCTTTAGTTGGCTATAATTCCATGCCCCAGATTTGCCCTAAATTGTGTTAATCTCATTTTAATCTCAATATAAAATTAAAGTGTTATAGCTAGTCATGCATGGAAAACCTTCATATTATAAAGAGTAATTATTTTTTAAAGAAATCTGGATTTGAAATTCTGGAAAGAAAGTGAGGAGTTGAAGGAGGAGGTTTTAAAATAATTCTGGGGAACTCACCAGCTGTAACAGAGAAGTCTGCAGACATTTTAGCCCCCTAAGATTTCCAGGGCAGTCAAGAGATCATGAAAATGAAAACTAAAATGGGAGTCTTAAAACCAGAACTGTGTGCCCAATCCAATCACCAGCTCCTACCAAACCATCTTTCATTCTGCTGCAGGAGCTCTTTCTAAAATGTAATCTGATCCCAATGGTCACATTTTGGTTGCATGTATATGTGTATTTTGCTATGTGCCTAGAAAAAAGTCTGAGAAAATGTACACTGAAATGTTAAAAATGGTTATCTTTATAAGGCAAGATTATGTGGGACTTCTGCTTTTTGTAATATGAATACTTGTATTACATTATTTAATTTTTAAGTAATGAGGCTGTATTTCTATGATGAGAAAAAGATACAAATATTTTAAGACAAAATTAATTTACTAAAAAGTTCCAATGGCTTCTTATCCTTTTCAAAATAAAGTCCAATACTTTTGGTATTGACCAAATGGCCTCATCTCCTAACACTTACAATAAACATTATTCTCCTTTTTCAGACAAAGCAGACTACAAATTCTTGGCACATCTAACTCTTTCATGTCCTGTGTCCTCACTCATGTTGCTCCCTCTCTGTTACGATTACAAAGACACTAGTTGTCCAGCTAACAAATGCCAACTCATTCTTCAAGGATCATGCTAAGACATAGGACTTCCTTGTGAAGCCATACCTGGTATCTCAGGCAGTGCTATAGGAGCCACATTGGAGCCCAAGACAAAAGAAAAAGCAGTAATACTGATCATGACTTTATTTAAAATTTTTGTATTTTGTATATAGAATTTTAAAATTAATTTTGATATTTTAGAACATTGTATCAAAATATGACTGGTCTTGATTACTGAGTTTTTTGTTAACCCCTCAAGTTTTGCATTACATTTGCCTCCCTGTAGCCCCAGGCCTCATTCCAGTTGTCCTCATTGAAGTTGTCTGGATTCCATCTTCTCTGCTGCTCCTGCTCTTGGGCCTACCTCCACTGTGGAATTAATCACGTTGTATATTTATTTATTATAGTTTGTGATGTATTTTTTACTCTGGTATAGATTTGATTGCTCTGAACACTTACGACTTTCGTGATCAGCACAGACATAACAGATTTCCTTTAAATATGTGACAATGGCAAGAATAAATGTGAAACTTCAAGTCTCTTAAATTTTCTGAGCCTCAGTTTCCTCATTTATCAATAATAATGAGATACTAGATAATCTCGATGATACTCAATGATTGATGTTATACTCTATACATATGTATCATTATATTATAAATAATATAAAAATAATCCCCAACAGAAATGTAGATCTTATTATGTGCCTGGCAGTTTTCTAAGTATTTAACAAATACTAATTCACTTAACTCTCACAACAACTCTATGAGGAAGGCACTACTATTAGTAGCTTCAACATACAGACATGGAAAATGAGGCTTCAAGCATCCAACAGATTTATCCAAGGCTTGTGTTTGAATCCAGACAGCTTGGATCTCTAGTCTGTCCTCTAAGGCCCTACATTTCTTCTCACAATAATGATTTTATATATAAACATAGGTGTGTAAATATATAACCAAAACAAGAATTTTATTTTTTTAATGTGAAAATATTATAGGTCCACAATGAAGTTTTAACTGACCTGAGACCAGTGAATATTGTATGCTGTGGCATTTCTTCCATGAGAGCTACTTCACTCTAAAAATACATTGGTTCATTTATCAAAGCAAAGGACATGATATGACCTAATCAAAAAGAATGAGAAAACTTGAGTAGCGAGAGTAGCATAAAATGACTAAGGTTTAGTAAGCCAGGTTTTCTGGACGATGCTTAGAAGACGAGTTTAATAAAACAGTCTTTCAGGAAAACACACAGCCTGTGAGCCTGTGTCGGGACTCTATGTTGTCTGACAAGTAAAAAGGAACTGGCTGTTAAGTTAGGCTCTTAGCTTCAAGGGTTTATTAGAAACATCAACTGATAGTGGTGACCTCAGCAAATGACATTACTATATTTGGGAGAATTTTATGAGTAATCATTTATTTATTCATATTTATCATATAGGTTTGGATATTAGAAGTCCCTATCTGACAGTAACAGGAGCGCCTCTGCTCTTTATAAAGGGGAGAAAAGAGAAAAGGGGTGAAAAAGAGAAGACACGGCTCCCAGAGCTAATTGCAGTGGGGCAGTCACCTCTGGGAAGCTTGTAAGTAAGTTATCAAAAGTAGGGATGATGCAAAATGAGCAGGAAAAAAACAAAGCCTCCACTGTGCAATTAACAACTGCTCTGTACTCTTTATTCTTCTACTTGTTAAATTAAGTTTTTTTGTACTTCAAGGTATTTCCAGTTCTCTGATGCAACTCTGTGTACTAAGCCTAAGAGGCCATCAGTTGAGAAACCCTTTGTCATGTTATCTGGCATGAGGGTGTGCCCATCTGCACTGTGTGAAAGAATGGCAGAATTTCAAGTCAGGAGCTGTGGAAGGTGGGCAAACACCAGCAGGAGCCATGAGTGTGGCGGGGCCATTTTCACATCCCCTTTTTCCTGCTCTTTCCTATCTTCTGTGCAAAATGCTGGAGGAAGCAAGGTCACAATCTAAGCTGAGTCTCAGTTTCTATGAGTTTCACAGAATTTATCTGTGTTACCATCTAAAGGGTCAGTAATGTTTCCCCAAAAAGTTAACTACTGATTTACTGATGGAAGAAGTAAATGATGGGGCTCTGGCTTTGAAATTCAAAAGCTGTTCCAACATCTTCTGGAGCTTAAATAAGAAGTGGACTGTAAATCCCACCCACACAAAAATCTTTCATACGCATTCACAAGAATTCATTAACTTGTGAGGAAAATTCTCGGGTGGATGTACCTGGGGAGGAGTGAGGGTGCTTTATGTCCATTTTCTTTCCCCAGTATACCATTACAGACATTGTTAATAGCAGTCAGATGTACCTGGATTGAAGAAAGTAAAAATCAATCCCCAAATGAGCTAACCTTTTGTCCTTTGCCCATCTTAGACTCACACTGAATTTTTTTATTATTCATATCTGGATGAATTTTGTAAACCCATCATCTGTATCAATTTTTCAAACCGTATCAAATTCTGATCAATATACTGCACTCTAATTTTGTTCCATGTTAGGAATTATGCTGCGTCTGACAAGAGTGTGATGTTATGATGTGATTTTTGCTGTTAATGTACTATCTGTACAATGAGTGAGTCAAGATAAAGCAAAGATCACTATTAGCCAAGATGTCCACAAGAAAGATATACAGGAGAAATAATTGGAGTCTGAATGATCAGGAAGGCAAAAGGGTAAGCCTTAGATGTGAGCTTCTAATAGACACTGAGGAGGCAACATGTGCATCCAAGTGGGGATGAGCAGGATGTGTGGAAGACTCTCAGACACTGTTTGTCTAGGCACAAGCATCATAGCGCAGAACAGAAAGAACAGAAAGTTGGATGAATCCTAATTATGAAGGTCTTGAAAGTGAGGCAAAGAGAAGTTGACAGACACAAAGAGTATTTTAGGGGATTTTCTGATGATGAAATACGGGAAGAATTATAGGCAGGGCTTCCAGAGACCATAAACAGAACAAAACAAAACAAAATAAAAAACTTTCTGAAGAAATCCAGGTATGAAACAATGACATACTGAACCAAACTGTGGCAGGAAGGTTGGAAAAAGAAGGGCTAACTCCAGGACGCATTTCACAAAATGGACTCTGATTTGAAGGATAATGGTTTGGGGAGGTGAAGGAAAGGGAGGAGTCAAAGATGACTCATGCTTCTAACCTGAGAGACTGCCTCGTGTTGCTGGCACACCTGAGAATGGAGAAACTGGATGGGGCAATCCCCAGCAGAAGACGAATGATGATGAATTCTGAGCTTCCCAGAACAAAGCGTACATTAATTTTAGCCAATCGACATTGAAAAGTATATTATTTACTTTGGGTCCCTATTAAGGGACTATTAAGATTAAACTATTAAACTATTAAGATTAAATCATGAGTATGCTGGAGAGCATGGTATACTCCGGGATTCTGTTCTCATGCACTTGTCTTCACTTCCATAAAAACACTGCACAAAAAATTAGCCACAAGAGCAGGGCCAGAAGAAAACCTCACTCCTCTGATTTTCACAACCCTCACCAGTAAGAGGCCTTATAGGCTCTATCAACATAAAATAGCACAATAGTTTCCTTTTAACAATTCAGGTACCATAGGTATAACAACATGCATGGATCCCACAAGCCACCAGTTAATCAATAATTTTGATCTTTCTTCTCACATTTTCCCCTAGAGCTGCTGACAAAAAAAACAAAAAACAAAAAACAACTGAGTTCCTTTTACAAGCACATTGGATGTCTGAGAGCACTAACAGGTGGTATAAGGAAGAAAATGGGGAGGCTGTAAACTCAAATGAGTCAGACCTTTGGAGTGCCATCATTGGCACTCATGATCTGGAAAAACCTACTGTATGGGGGTAGGGCGTGTGGAGAAACTGTGGTTAAAATCCAGGCCTGGGCACAAAATAACCATATGAACATTGATAAATTACTTAACATTTCTATGCCTGAGTTGTATTATCTTTAAAATAGGAAGATCATATTACATAGTTCAAAGAGATGATGTAAGCATTACCTTAGGAAACATATGTAAAGTACTTAGTTCAGTGCTTGCCAAAGTCTTCAATAAATGTTCACTCCTATTAATATTTTTATTGCATCCATGAAGACAAAAAGCATGCTTTGGAGGTCAAAAGACGTGCTAGGAATGCTAACTTTGCATTCACCAAAGCTCCTGAGTCACATCTGGATGGGTGGTATTCTGTATAACCTTGTGATAAGACAAATGTGGAGATCATTCAGTTAGCAGTTAACCCTTTCAGACACAGGATGGGCTAAATCTCTTATCTTCTGAGGGATCAGGGGTATTAGAAAGTGACAGCCTAGAGATTGTTGGGGTTTAATTCAGTGTATTATCATATTTGTACAATAAAATTTCCATTATTCTTTTAGTGACATTTTTGCACACTTGAAAAATACTGTTTTTCATTAGCTTCATAAAAATGTGACTCCTTGTTTAGCAAGACTGCATTTTTTGGAGGCCACTTGTCTCGTTATGGCAGCGTCTTATTGTCCTTGAAAAGTAGTGGGTTCCTCAGCGATGGGAACTGCTTGCCTGCACTTTCATGAGGATGTATGTGTTAAAAGAAAACAAAAGTAACTCACTGTACATTATAGCTTGACTTAGTCTAAACGCGATTTGGGCGTTTGGTTTGGTTTAGTTTGCTTTTGCTACTAAGCATGCTATTTTGACTTTAAAGTTTGCCTCGCAACAAGCCATTGCACGTAGGGATTATGAGAAGTTGGAACTACTTCAAACTCAGCGCCTCAGCCCATTTCTTCTCCGTGTGAATAAGAAGCATCTGGGTCTGCCTGCCAGCCTTTGGGAAACTTTCTTTACCTGGGACTTGTTATTTGCAGGAACAAGTTACCTAAACTATTGGTGGAAACACAAAAGGGAGTAAGTGAAGGCAGACGGTGCCAAAAGTAAGCATTTTGCCCTGGACCAGCGCTCACCATGGCAGGGACCGCAGCAGCTTCCTTACTTCCCCAAAATCCAGACCTCTCCAGATGTCCATCAGTCAGAAAGCCTATGAAGGAATCCTTTGAGTGGCTGATTATGTTTGTTCTGAATGGTTTATTAGTCCTACATACCTGCCTGGCTAATCTGGGAGCAGAATATGCCCACAGGATGACAACTCCCATTTTCACCATCGCTGAGTTTCAGCTGGGGTGTAGTCTGGAGTTTCATTTTCATTTCTCTATTGCCCAACTAGTACTGAAGAAGCCACTGTAGCCTGAAAAGGATTTTTACTCTGTGAAGCAGGATCCAATTTCTAGGATACCAGAACCACAATGATTCATGCAGAATTTGTCAAACAGAGGCAGCATTCTACATTCAAAACTAATATTTAGTATAATTCTGATACATACATCAGAATCCTCATATTTTTGATTTCATGATAGAGACAGAGAAGGTGCTTATATTCTTAATTTCTAATTTTTAGTCTGCTTTCTGCAAAGCCTAAATAATAAAACATGAAAAGTTAGTACTGACTCCTAGGTGTAAGAATGTCAGTCCAGGAGCATAAAACCAGATTTAGGAGCCAAAATGTCTGGGTTCATATTCTGACACCACCACTTACTAACTGTGCAATCTTGGACAAGTTACTTAATCTCTCTCTGTGCCTTGGTTTTCTCGACTGTGAAATGAATAATACAGCCATTATATATATATATATATATATATATATATATATATATATATATATATATATATATGAGATCAAGAAATATTTATCATTATTATTATTAGCTCATTTTAATCTTTTGTTATAATAGATATGAGAAATAAAGAGAAACAACAATAAAAAAGAATTAAAAAACCTAAATCTAAACTGTCATTTTGAAGTTATTCCCTCTCTACCACAAAAGAGAAAAAAAAAATAGCTGCATTGATACTAGTTTTAGATTCTCTACATTACATCTCCAATTATAAAATCACATTTTAACTTCTGTTGATTATGAGTTGAAATCTTGGACATAATTTATATTTGGGTCTGTGCATAAGAGGGTAAGATACAACACAAATCTCACAGACTAAGAATAAGCAAAGGTAGCTTTCAATACCTTTCTCTCTTATCCCACATTATTGAATTTTGGCAAATTAAAATCTCCTTGAGTCCCAGCATTCTCATGTGTAAAGTGAGAGAGTCTCCTTTACTTCTAATAACAAACCAATAAACTATTTTTCAGACAGAGTCTTATAGGGTCTGAGAGATAGCAAAAATACTTTTAGTGTTTGAACTTTTCTTAATTTTGTTCCCTCCTACCCATAAACATAAAGATAATTGCCTCAAAGCTAAATTTATTAGAGTATAATAATAGGTTCATAGTAAAAAATGGTTATTCATTTCCTTTTGGATATTGTGTTTTTGCAGAGGCTTTTAGATTAGGTCTGTGAGGCTTGTGTCACATGGTCTTTCCACATTTTGCTTAGTAATTTACTGGGATTGTAAGAGCACTCCATGATTTTCCCCATGAATCTCTAAATCCTATCAGGTGGAGCCAATTTAAGACTATTCACTCGCACAACTTATATTGCTCTCTTGGAAGTTTTAGAAAAGGAAGTTTATATAACTGAAAAAATCCTTAAGAACAAAGAAATTGGTGGAAATAAGTTGTTGAAAGGAGCTAATAAACTCCTTTTATCACTATTGCTAGCAAATTGATAATTAGCATCTTTAGCCAGAATACTTCAAAGGGTATTTGAATTTTTGTGCTGAATGCATTATTTCTGAAGTCCATGTTACTTAAGATATACAAGAACACATAAATTTGAACAGTATACAGTGGAACTAATCTGTTATAAAGAACAAATAATACACATAAAATGAAGAGAACAAATTATGCTGTTTTTATAAACAACCTAACCAAATCTTATCAACAACTTTACATAATAACTTGTACAAAAGTCCTTTAGAAATGATAAGGTGTTATTCAAATGTAAGGGATTATTTACTCTAGCACCAAGGATTTAAATGCTTCACAATAATTTAACTGATGTTTTCTTTTGAATTATCATATTGTGTATGATTCAAGTAGATTCCACCATGGCTCTCATTTTACTTCTTAGGACTAGGTGACTGAAAAGCACTGCGCTTATTTTAAAAAGCCACCAGTTCATTATTTTCTTTACAAATAAGTCAGCATAGTATTCTTTTATATAGTGAATTACCATAATTCATCTGAAACACAATTTGATTTTTCAGAAATCTGATTTTCAAGATTTTTAGGAGACGGTGGCTTTGTGAAACCAGAAACATCTGACCTGACTTTACTTCTCTAGTAAGAAAACTGACTCCAAAGTTTAAAAACAAAAGCAAAACAACATTGGTCAAATCTTTGGGGTTAAAAAGTTCATCCTGCACAATTCTGAAGACTTCTGAGTCTCTTCTGCATTTCCATTCTAAATCCAAAAGGAATCATGAACTGAGTTGGACACTGTCCCCATTTTTCAACTTGGTAATGACTAAATGTAACTGAAACAGCACTAACTGGAAAACAATCTTCTTTTAAACTAAATGTGTTGATACATTTGCACCATTCAAATATTAGTCCTGCAGAGAGATGAGATTTTTGTGGTACTCTGGATTTCATTAGTTCAGTTGATCAAATTCCAGGCTATGGCTTCTGCTATGACACAAAGTAAAAGGAGGATCTAGCTTGAGATGGCTGCTTGTTTGTGTTATACACACCCTGGTGAGATTTACGAGATTAATAAATGACTCAAAATTTTACAGTTAAAGATTAAAACATATTCTGGCTCCTACATACTTTAAATTTTTCTAGATAAATCTTATAGGCCCAATTTCTTACTAATTCAAAAGACTGGGGAAAAACCATACTAAGTGTTTACACAAATACTTCCAAGTGGAAAAACTACCCTCAAAAATAAATTTCAGAATAAAACACTAAAATGGTAGCCAAATAAATTTTAACCAGCATCCAAAAGTTAGGGAAACAAATAAATTTCATTTACTTACAAGTTGGTTTTGCTCTTGGAGGAAATTTGGTCCGAGTAATAGCCAAAATTATGAAAATAATAACTGGCCATAAAATCAAGACAAGTGTCCAAAGCTGCAAAGTAATGATAGAAAAAATGTTAATTATATTGCTGAACCCAAAACTTGACAAGAAGTACATTATACTATAAAATTCTAACACAAGCCAGATATTTGCCTGTAAATATTATTAATAAGAAAGGAATGTGAGGTTTTTAAAATGCAAGAGAACTTGAAATAAATACAAGAAGGATTTTTCCAGGTTTAAAACCTTAAAGTGACCTTCTGAAGCCCCCTTTCTAGTCACCTTTCATGACTTCTCCAAGAGTGATGATCTTAAAAATGCAACAAAAGATCAGGAACTTCCTACTTGAAAATCCTTTAAAGTTTCCCACTTGTTTGTTGGATAACGCTCAACATGCTAAACAGGGCATACGAAACCCAACATAATTTCAACCTGGACATATCTTATCACTTCCAGTGTCATCATTCTATGCTCAGGCATGAAGCTTAGTGTGTGACATTGGATAATGGCTCAATAAACATCGGTGAACAAATGAATGAACGAATGGTTGAATCAACAAGTAAATGAGTAAACAGGAATGTAAGGTTCTATGCAACCCCTTCCAAACCACTATAAATAGTGCTTTGTGTCTGTTTCTATCATAGAACTTATACTTTTATCATCAATAATTTTTTTACCTGGCTCACGAAATAAACTGGCAATTCTTTTCTGGCAAGAACAGTATCTAATTCATCCTTGAATTTCCACTGGTACAAAACAGATGTTCGACATATATTGCGTTGGAATTTCTACTAGAGAATTTCACTGTGAGACACTTCAGGAGCAGCTTTCCTCTCCATATAAACATGAGTCAGTTCATAAGACACTAACTGCTTAATATTTTACACACCTATAAAATTGGTTCCAGAGCAGTGAAAAACATGTATTCACAAGAACATTAACTGTGATATTCAAACAGTTATAGTACTCAAGCCAAACCATACAGAACAAACTTTGCTTATACCTAAAGTTAAACTTGAACGATGTTTCTGTCTGCTTATGCAGTCAGACTTGTTCTTATTCCTCCCCCATTTTTCAGAGACAATTTGCTTCTGCCAAATCTCAAGCTACTGCCTGGGGCTCTTCAATTCTCCAAAACAATCTAGACCCTTTCAAATGTTGATCCTTAAGTAACTCTTAGCCCAAATTTTCCATGAAAATCTCTAAATGTCTCTATCAGCATTGACCTTCTTGCTGGCAGCAATCTGTCATGAAATTCTTAGACTTTGAGTCTAAAGACAATTTTTTTAAAATGGAGGTAGTTGACTGTAGATCTGGCAAATCCTAAGGTACTTGGTTTAATCATGGCTTAAGAGCTCCCAAACAGGCTTAACAGCCTAGTCTATAACAACACTGCTCAAGTATTAAGGTGCATACTAAATTGCCTAAGGATCTTGGAAACTTGTAGATGTGGATTCAGCAGATCTGAGGCTGGCTGGAGGTACTGTATTTCTTTCTAACAGCTCCAGGTAGATGCTGTTGCTGCTGCTGTCCATGGACCAAACACGGAAGAGCAAAACCGTCCTTTAGAAAAGGAACTTAATATATGGGTCCATGGACCACACATAGAATTCTAAAGGCATACCAACAGTCCATGGACCATACATGGAATTCTAAAGGCAAGCCACTCTACCTAACTAGCAGGATTGTTTACGAAGTCTTGAAATATTTTTATTGGAAAGCTCCTTAGAAATCATCTAATGAACAGAATTCAGAGCAATTGTAAACTTTGATAGAAAAAAAAATTACATTTGAATTTTCTCTAGCTTATGAATGAAATTTAGCACTTCCATTAACAATGAATATAGGCAATGAATCACATATTATTAGAAGTACCTGTGACTTTGTCACCAACAGAAACCACAGATATTTTCAAATCATATTAGTGTGCTGCAGAGACCTCAAAGTACTGTTTACCCTCATTGTAGTATTAAAATTACAGCACTTCTGAATTCACCTATATTTATTTATCTATCTTCTTATTTATTTAATACTATAATAAAAAAGTATTACCATATCATAAACTTGTTTTTAATACCTTAATAACTGAATTTCAGTATAATCGGTTTTATTTATAACCTTATTGATTTTATTGATTTAAAATCATTATTCTTAGATGGGCCACAGATTTCACCAGGCTGCCAAAGACATCCATAGCACAGAAGAGACTAAGAAGCCTTGATCTGATCCAACTGCCTTTTTATTCTCTGGGCTACATACCCAGTTGGGAAGTAGAGCAGGGTACAAGGATCTGAACACCAAGATACTTACTCTGGCATTTTAAAAAAGTGTATATATATCATACTGTTCTGAGGAATAAGTAAGAAAGTATTACAGAAAGTATACTGGAAAAAAACAAGTGTGATAGAAATATAAGATGTATTATTATTCTCACCTAGTCTCAGTATATTTGAAAATCTGAGCCTTCTTCAAAGATCCTAAATACAAGGTACCATTTTTATACTTTGTGACTCATTTGAAATATAGACTATAAAAAATCAAGGTTAAAAACAGTTAATGTTTGTGGATTGATTGGTTTTATATTTTAAGCCATAGTTATTCTTTTAAGAATATATTCATCTGAGCAGGTTTAGTGCCCCATAGCTACTTTTAGGAACATCTATTCATTTTCCATAGCAACCTCATGAGAATTCAGTGAGCAACTGAGATCAACTGCATCAACACAAATTTACATTAACATTCAAATAAGGGACATATGTCATGGAATATCTTTAAGTTATCTTTTGGTTGATCTAATTTGATAGTTTCATGAGGATGTTTTGATAAATTTTGAAATTAATTTTAGACATGATTTAAACCCAGACAAAAATGTAATCTATATCAGAGTAGGTTAAGGTAATTTAGACTCAGTTATAGGTAAAAATGACAGAAAGCCCATAAACAATCTATTATCACAAGATTTCCCCGATGATTTTAGGTCAGAGAGGTTTGGAGAACATTTCTGCATAGTGCACTTTAGAAGGATAATAAATCCAAAGCCCTCCACACTGTGATCTCAGGAATGTTAAGGTTGACAAGCTAATCACAAAAGCAAGAAATGAACAAAATTTAAATTTTCATAGCGGCAGGATTTCTCTCAACACCATTCTAAATATTATCATAAATGACCTAGAAAAAAATCCAATGTCAAGGATCCAAATACTAAACTGATGAACCATGACTTTTTTTGTTTGTTTGTAGAAAGGGCTAAAATATTGATTCTATATACATATAGACACTGGGGCTACTTGAAAACTTTGGGAAAAAAGTTTTTTAGAGTTTCATATTCTTGCTAATATTTTAATTATCTCACAGTGCCTCTATAGCTCACTGGCATTCCATTCCATACCCTCTGCCTTCTTGACATCTAAGGGTATATGCACACTGAGTAATTTACAGTTCCTTAGTGACCATGACACTTGTCTCTTTTTATTTCTCCAGGGTATATTTTCCATTGAGATGTCCCATTCTGTTCTCTTTTTATACACTTTCCCCTTTCTAGAAAATTCAGTGCCCAAAAGTCCTTAGGGGCCCACCAAAGAAAGTCCACACTAGGACTCGGGGCATCATAGTGACCCAGTGAGGGAGGTGGATCCCTAGCAAAGTGAAGAGGACACCTGCAGTGCAGCAGGCAGACACGGAGTGTGAGAACCCAACTAGGGTCAGGAGGGTGTCTGTGCAGGGTGAGGAACAGGCAATCAGGAAGGTTGATTAAAAAGTAAATACATCCCCCATTAGAGGAGCCAGGTTTCTCACTAACCATCACGGAAATTATAAACATGGAAAAGGAGGAAACTAGAATGAACCTTCTAGTGTTGAGTTAGAACTAAAGATATGAGTATGAACTGCTGGTTCATGAAATATAGCTATATATGTGTATGTATAGCTTATTTGTATCTTTCCTTCTTTCCGGTTCTACAAGTTGTTTCTGCCTCATTGTGTACTTTCTCTGTCCCAGTCCTGAAAATACCGATTTTCAAGAAACACTAGCTTCTTTTAGTAGATGAGAACTAAGTGTGCTTGTTGTTATTGGGATGTCACTGTTTCTGAGCCCGAATAGAGCTATAGAATATATGTATATAGACACAAAGACACATAGACAGACAGATAGATAGATCATCAGTTCTGACCCACTGGCCCACATTAAACATTAAAGGACATTATGATAGTAAAAGATTATTATCTAACTGAATAAACTAGGGATCCATGAATCTATGTAGATACAAATAAATGCATAAGGAAACAGGTAGATAAATTGAAAGTTTATGAGGAATGGAATGTGTACATTATCTCAAAGTATTTCCCCATAAAATGGGACAAATTGACATCTTGCACTATCTAATGTGATGCAATACGAAGAACAGAGCATCATGTCTGTGTTATTCCTTCCAGAGATGAATAACCGAGTCTCTACAAAACAGATACTCTACAATACAACAGATACTTCACAAAAGAAATGGTCTTCAATATTCAAAATGTATCAGGGTCATGAAAGTCAAGGAAAGACTACCGATCTGCTACAGACTGAAGGAGACTAAAGATGTGAAAATAGATGCAGAACATGATTCTGAACTGGACTGTTTTGCTATAAAGAACATGATTGAGAGAATTGGTGAAGCTTAAACTGGGTCTAAGGATTTGATGTTGGTATTGGGTTATGTTGGAGGATGTCCTTGTTTGTGAAATGTGCACTCTAAACTATGAGGTAATGAGGCATCAGTCTCCACTAGTTCTAGAAAAAATATATTTGTACTGTTCTTGCAACTTTTCTTTAAATTTGAAATGATTTTAAAATTGGAATTTTTCAAATTATTTTAAAAGTAATTCTTTTTGAAAATCTAGAACCAAGTTTTTAAAGACAGGAAATAAGAAGAGATAAAAGACCAATAAGAGATTAAAAAAACCATATTTTATATGCAGGAACTCTAGCCTGTTGCATGCAGGTGGTAAGGTTTGGAGAATTAATGATAAGAGGGTACATTTCAGTGACCTTGAAGTCAGTGAAGTCATCTGCTCAAAATTCTAGGTTTAAATCTTAAGAAATTCCTTGAATGAGCCAAATGTAAATTCACTCCAAAATTTTCATGTAGAGCTGAGCTGTAGTACTTTGTAACTCAATTGAATTACCTAGTAACATTTGCCTCTGCATTTGCTGAGAACTATTGTTTCAAATCTTTGAAAACCTTTCAAATCTAGTTTTCTGGAAAATCTTCACAAAGCACATAATTTCAAATTTAGGTCATTCACACTTTGTCAGAACCCCTTATTCTAATAATTGTTAGTCCACCTGATTCCATTTGAGGGCACTATTTTTATTATATTATCTTATCATTTTCACTAAAAGTAAATAAGAAAACAAGATACAGTTGAACTTTAATGTTATAATGCAGATTTAAAAATTTGAGGAAATGACTATTACTTGAATGCCTTTAAATAGGATACTCAGTTTCTAGTCTTAATCATAAATGTCATCATTTCGTACTGTCTTATGCTTGGCCTACTTCACATAGTCACATTATCTGTCTTGCCCTTATAGACATTTGAGTTTGTTTTCCTTGCACTAGAGTGTTTGAAGTTGGTTGTGTCTGAAATGAAGGATACTGAATATCAGTACAATTTCCAAATTTCAATGGGGATTCTTTTGCTTAACTCTGAAAATAATTAAAAGTAAAATGTTTAGGATGAAGATTTTTCCATTTCCCTCCATGAAATCATAGTCTTGGAGAATCTTAAGGAAACTTAGTTTGATACACACTACAGTAATCATTTATATAAGGCTTATACATTCATTAATACAGTTAAAAATTATTGAGCACCTACTGTGTACCAGGCATTGAGGTTGGAGCAATTACAATTTTCAGTCTTTTGACAAAGGGAAACATTAAAAAAAATTATAATCAAATGCTAAGTCACAGGAAGCCAAGAAGGAAGATAAAGTGACGGGAGCTGAATCTAAAACCTAAAAGATGAGAAAAGGCCAGGCAGAAGAAAGGATACATGTGTTGGGTGGAGTGTGAGAAAGAAGTGGGAGTCTTTTAAGCAGAGGAAACATATGGGTGAAGACCCACAGACGGGAAAGAGGGTGGAATGAATATTCCAGGAAAAGAAAGAAGTCCAAAATGACTGATACATCAAGAGTTAGGGAAAACATCTCTGCAATATGGTTATGTAGCCTGTACTTGAATGCTTCCAGTGACTAGAAGTTCACTATTTCATGGGACTTCTTCATTATTAGACAACTCAGAATGTGACATTTTTTTTGCTCATGTCTAGGTGATATCTTCCTTCTCATGACTAACACTCATTTGTCTTAGTTTAGTCTCCCCTTCCACAGGAAAATTCTAAAGTATTTGAATAGAGACAAAGTCCTCCCTCCTTCTGGGTACCAGGGCCAGTTCCTTCAGCAATTCCCTGTTTAATATGATTTCTAAATATCTTCCCCAGGATGAATGAATTCTTGTTGTCAAGTGGTATTCTTATAATTGGTATCAAAATTCACTAAAGTACTCCAAATGATAATAGCTAATATTTACTGACTGCTGAGAATGTGCAAGATGCTATGTTAAACCCTTAACATGCATTATCTCACTTAATATAATCACCTCATTTCCTCTTGCAGATGGGAAATTAGAATCTTAAACAGACTAAATAAGCCTTCATTCCATAAGGCACTAAATGGAGGAGCTGATATTTGGACCCAGGGAGCCTGGCTTCAGCACCTGCACAGTTAACCACTGAGTCTGTAGCCAAACTGCTACAGAAATGGATTACTAGCTTTCTTTGATTGCAGTACTATACCTTTATTAGTTCAGCCTATAACAGCATTAAAAGTCATTCAAACGTTGAATTATAACCTAGAATCATAACTTTTTATTACAAACTTGAAGATAACTTTGCCTTTTCAAATATAAAGTATACATTATTTTCCTTCCTCTTCTATTCTTTACTTTTTGCATTGTCTCATAAGCCAAGGATGACTGTTACTTGGTTATTTATATTCAGAAATAAGAGTCTGATATTGTAGATCTGGAATAAACCTTAGTTTCACCCCCAAAACAAGGAAACAAAAGTGGCACAGAGTCCTCAGTTAATTGGGCTTTCTGCTAGTCAACACTGCCATCCACATAAATGACCCATCTGAAAACTCAGATCAAGACAATTTTCTGAAATCCATATTTACAGATTATAATACATTTTGAAGATTGTTAAACTTTCTATGATGTTTATGAAAACAACACATTACTGGACTGCCATTTCTAAAACATCTTTATCTCATTGACTTTTTGATTGACTAAACTATAAAATGGTCATGTCTGCTATGTGCCAGGAACCATTATAAACAAGTAGATCTAAAATTTTAGAACAACTAAAAGGAATTAAAGGAGTAAATGGTACAGATCCAGAAGTGGGAGAAGAGCCTGGAACATTTGACCATGTAGTTGAGTGAATTGTGCAAGACCTAGTTCATTTTAATCTGATTCAGAATTAAATGTGGGATTCAAGTTTAATTCTAAGTTGTTTTAATCAAAAAAAAATTTTACTGCATGGACCAACCTGCTCCAAAATTTTCAAGCTAAGTCTTCATTTTTTTTTTAGCCTCTATGAGGGAAAGTTACATGAGCAAGGTGAGGATTAAGGAGGAAGTGTCAAATTTGACCCAATGTTAGAAGTTTATCAAGTTGTGGGAATGTCTGTGATAGAAAAACTAGGTCTATCATCAAGTGAGCTAAAGTGTGATCCACTAGCTGAACAGTTACAACAGAAAATAAACAGTTGAAGATAATTTTCCTTCTTTAGATCATAAGTTTGGAATTAGATTCCACTTCTATACAGACTTACAGTTACTTCTTGAAATGCCTATTTAGAACCTATCTTCTTAATGAAAGATAAATTCTTATCTTGCACTATCTAGTCTTTAAGCTTGCAGTCTCTTTGCTGTCCCAGGACTCTGTTTCCTGTCATTAACTAGCATCTCATTAAGTGAGCCTCCCTGTTGCTAACCATCTCCAGTGGAATGTATGTTTATTTTTCCATTATTTTTTAGAGTTAAATTATAAGCCCAGCAGGGTAGCGACTGCATCTAATTGATTTTCTCTATTACCTAACATTGCTGTTGGTGCCTAATGTATTTTTTCACACTCCTTTAGTATTCATTTTTTTCAATATAATTGAGAATTGGTGTTACCACTAATATTAAAAAAAAACCCAGCAATATCTAAGGCCTCCTTAGCAATTAACAATTACCTCCTTTGTTGGTGGGCTGAACTCTGAGCAGGAATTAGAGAATATTGGGAAAGGAAACTCAATTTAGGAGTAACAGAGAAGCAGCAGGAGGTAATGGAAAGAACAGATCCATTTTTGGGGAAGGATCTAACTTTGAGTTTTTATATTCACTGTGTGACTCTAGACAAGTTCCTTGAGCTCACAGGGACCCCATAAAATTAAGACAGTTAGATAACCCCCAACAGTCCAAATTTCTGACATTCGATTTTACAAAAAAGAGAGAACATTAACTCTAAGAACAATTTTAGGAAAGTCACCTCAAAAATGAAAGATTCCGTCTTCCCTTTTTTGAAGTCAGGTCAACATGTAGTTTTTTCCATTGTCATTTTATTTCATAGACTGCATAGTTGCTTGAAATTCTTTTCTCACTTTCTAGTCTACTATATACTTTTATAATAAATTTCCTCAGTAATCCTCACTCAACTTTAATATTTTTACTATATTTTTGTTTTTCTTCTTGTATAACATTTGTTTCTCCATTAGCAGATTCCTAACTTCTTCCTCTTATAGACTATTCTTCCCACTGACTTGCTTTGTGATAGACTCTTGAAAATAAAGTGGAAGAGGAGGTCATGGAGGTGATACTAGCATTTTTCTTTGACATTCATTAAGAACTATATGTTTCTAGTGTCACACAATTTAACTTGTATTTTCCTGGTTATAAAAGTATACTTTAAAGTGCCAAATTCAGAACAGTTACAAAAATAGAGATAAAAATACTTGCATTTTTAAATAATTCCTTGATGGATGACAAAGTCCAGTTCCTATACAAAGACTGTGTCCTCTCCTCAAATTTATAAACCCCTTCTCACATTTTGTCTTCTAATTTGCCTATATTTTCTCTCTTCACATTATAAAAAAAAATTATCTCCTTTTAGATTTTTAATCCTAACTTTCCAACCTCTTGATTTTTTTCATTCTTCCCTCTTAAGTAACACTGGCACACGTATATCCTTCCAATGCTGGGTCCTCAAGTCTTCTTTCCCAGCACCAAGACCTAGGACTGGCTCTAGGCAAAACTATGAGGAAAATATACCTTCCTTTATCTTACAGCCTTCCACTTAGAATTATCTTTCCTTCTCCTTTTGGCAACATTATTTTCTAAAGGTCTCTTGTGTCCCTCTAGTCAGTCATAATGGATTCAGGTGGGCCCTCTGTATTACCTCAGATTCTGAACTTCTAATGATCTCACTTCTTGCAGCCAAGACTTATCTGTCCTAGATCCCATTCTCTCAAGGTGCTCTTAAGATCTGAATCATTTGATGTCCCAGAATGAACTAATAGTTCATGTCTTCTCTTTCACTAGGCAAAAGTATAATTACCAGGGACTTTTCAGGGATTCTGGCTACATAAGAATAATATAAGGGATCAGATTAAAAATATTTTAGCATGCCTGACTTTCATCTCCTCTAAATTTGCCATGTCCAGCAGAAATTGACTAAAATGGAGAAAAACTCTAAAGTAGAACATTGATATGACAGCTACTTTACAGGTGAGGAACAAACTATTAAAGTTTCTAAAGATAAAATTTCTCAATGGAAAAATTTATTCACCTGAGGGTATTTTATTTTTAACTTTTTTGTAAAATTGAGTTGTAAGGAAAATATACAACCCTCAGCATTCAGCTTATCAGCAACAACACAGATGAGTTTTCAGCTCCTCTATTCTTTTATTTTGAACTATCGAGTTTTCATCACTTAAGAACTTTACTGTATATAAATTTCTTTCTCTCTCCCACACTCCCTTCCCCTAGATTTCCTTTCACTATTACTTTGAATAAAATATGACACAGACATTTCCCCAAACCCCTCTATAATCTATCTGCCGAGTGTTCCACCATTTATAAAGCACTTTGGAATACATTAGTATGTTTGGTTCTTACCATCCTATAAGAGGTATGGTAGACCTCATGCCCATTTTACAAATGGGAAAACCAGTACTCAGAGAAATTGTACTCAGAGAAATTCTCCTCACCAGCTACATGTTCAAATCATGTAGCTGGTGAGGAGAAAAACCAAGAAGCCAACTCTTGTCTTCTGACCAAATTCACCTACCCAGACTCTTTTCCTGCAGAATTCCACATAGAGCCTACCATGGAGAAATTATGGAAAGTTTTACTTTTGTGTTATTTCCAATTTAAAAACAATAAAATAAAAATATTAATGATTTAAAATTTTATGTCCAATACCCACCAACATGCTACTGCAAAATGTCTTGTGATTTTAAATCCTACCCACCAAATTCACAAAGGCAAATGAACTTCTCTCTTAATATATATGGCAGAACACTTAAGGTGCCAGGCCCTGAAAGCAAACATAGAGTGAGATAAGGTGGATAGATAAAACTTTGATTTCTATGACACATATTATTTGCATATTTATATTATGCAGTTAAAGTTGGGAATTTCCACTCTAAAATGAAGTATATTGCGCGCCTTTTTGGATTGCTCCAATTTTCAGACATTCTTCTGAATACGTGACCACTCACAGAAGTGAATTCCTTTCTCAGTCTCTCTGTAGCCTATCTGGAGAGGATCTAATAGCTGGCTATGTAATTTAAAAAGCAAACATGAGTGTAAGAGCACAAAACAGATGTTGCAATAAGCAGAGCAGACAGACTGTAGCAATAAAGTGATTCAATAATGGTCTCGATGCACGGCACATATATTGACCCTTGTTTGGCATTTCAAGTCAATAATTTTTAGATACTTAAAATTTCCTGGAAGCTTTTCAAACTATTTCCTTTCTTTATCTTTTTTTTAACCAACTTTTCTATCATTTTTGGTTTTCAAGTACATTTCTCCCCTACTTATTATACCTTTCATCTGAAACTTCTCTTTATCTCATTTTTCACTAAACTCATTAAGAAAATTTCTGAAACTGTTTTGGCCTGAAACCTAGAATTCAACACTAGTTCCAATTCAATCAGTGTCAAGGTGCATCCTTTTCTTTGCCCGGGGCATATCCTGGTTTATTCTTTTAATTTACTAAAATCAAAAGGCATCTTCGGGGGCATGTTTAGACTTGTCCCATAAGCTGTAAGACAGATGCAGGGATGATTTCTAAATATGTTATTTCTGCTTTAGAAAATGATGTAAAATTCTTCTCTTTCTACCTGTCTTTAGCACTATATTTTAAAATTGCCTGGAGCAATGACCCTAGGGCCCCCTTCCCTCATTTTACTTACCGGCTGCCTTTTGACACCTAGCCAGTTTTTCCAGACCAGAACCCGAAGCTGATGAAACTGGGAAGCCATCCTTCAAATGCCACGAACGAGAGAAGTCTTCTCTTCTCCTCCACCCCTCAAAAGAAGAATTGGTACCCCGTCCAACTTGCTATGTGTCAGTGGGTCAGAAGCCTTTTCATGGCATAGCTTTCCTAAGGGATGGGGTGAAAAACCCACAGATCTTCTCTTCCTGCTGGATTTTTTCCCTTGGGTTAATCCTTGACCAAGGAGCACTTCTCAACCAATTCTTCCTTTCAAACAAGGACACAGACCAGGATCTTTTCGTGGCTTTTGCTTATTTTAAAGTAATATCCAGTAACTGCTTGTTGCATGAAGTCCAGACTCAGGAGAGAATGAGTATCATTTGGATAATGCCCCACTGGAAAAGAAAAAAAAAAAGCTGAATCCACACCTCCTACTCTCCATAAATTAACTGCCTACCCACACCTTTGAGAAGGTGTCACCTGCACCGGACACGTCATGAGGAATTAGGAGGGACCCTTGCCAGGCCAGTAGGACTTGTCCTACATTGTCTCTCCTCCTTTACTACGTAGTGCCTGCTTTAGCAGAGGCAGGGCACAGAGAGTATTTTACAGACTCTGGGCCTAGTGATTCTTACAGTATCTAAAGTTTTAATAAGATGTTTTAAGACAATAAGGTCAGAGCTCAGCTGAAATGCTTTGAACCTTAGCCCATCATTAGATATACTAGAGAAAGTCTCAAAATTTAGCTTAAAGTGAAGTTGAATGCTTTGATTTGGAAGGAAGTGACTTTGTTGGCTCCTATCACACTCTACTAGGTTAAGAAAAATACAGAAAATAAAAGGTAAGGCTGTAGGTGACATAAATGACATAATGGATTCCCTCATCTTGGGGCTAGGGATTCATGTGTCTATTATAGGAAAGTGATGTTGTTTCAGGCGTTTATGGTTACAGGAGACATAAGCTGACCCAGGATATTTCTAAGTTTATAACAGAGTTCAACTGCACTTGAAATCTCTAAATCAGCAAAAGAAATCTATTGTAGTTTAGGGGAAAAGAAACAGGCTCTGTGCTTGAATTATTCAAGGTACTTTATAATTAAGTAATTTTAATTGTGATTTAAGGGTATATATAACCCAGAAGTCAGGCGCAAAAAGGCTTTTAGGAATAAACTTGCTTAAAAGCTGTAATGATAGCCCATCCCCTCTGTTAAGCAATGCCCTCCACAATCTGGCTCCAGCCAATTTTCCAATCTCACCTTCCAACATACTATCATAAATGCTTGACCCCCTGCCAAACTGGTATATATTACGATATGCAAATGTAACCTCTGCTCCCTGGTCCCCGACTTGCTTATGCTAACTCCTCTACTTAGGAGACATGCCTCCCTCTCAAAGCACCTACCTCTCAAGATTTCCCTCAAGTTGACATTCTCCATGAAGCCAATTTAGATATATCCCATAGGATATATCTTTTGTCTTTGAATCCAGCATAGTTTTTTGTTTATATTTCTCTCAAGGAACTTGCATTTTTGCCTTATTGTGATTTTAATACGTCTTATTTTTTCCACACTAGATTGTAAATTCTTTGAGAAAATGGACTATTTTATATCACAATACTCTACACATGTATCAATGCTCAGTAATGACTGCTAAATTTAATTGAAGAGACAATTTGAGCCAAGACTAGTGAAACTCCCCTTCAGTCCTCACACTTCTCCAAGACTGACGCAGAGGCTGTTTGTAAAATGAGTTCAAGTGATGTCTGAGTTCTCCTTTCAAACCTGGAGCAAATACTGGTTCAGCTACCTGATCCCCATGCCGATTTCTGCCATATTGATGGCAGCCAGCCTGGGGCTGACTAGAGCTACGTTGGCACATGCCCATTATCGCAACTCTGGCTTTGTCCCTACCGTAATGAGTCTCTCTGAGCCCAATCCCCAGGAGGCAGTCTGTGCTGAATATCTAGAATTTGGCCCCTTAATTGTTTTTCTGGACAATGTTAAAGACAAGGGGTTTTTCAAGCAGCTGAGGCCCTTGGAGATAATACCCTCCTTCACCACTCCTAGGATGCAATGTCTAAGATTTGCCTGGCTTTCTCCAACTTACTCCATGACTTGAGCTTCTGCTTTGCTGCCTTCTTTCTCTGCCATCTGTCACAGTCTACAACTCACTAATGGTTTGGTTCACATATAAACACTGCTCAGTTGTAAAACAAAGTGGGATTTGGGGCTATGACTACACATATCAAGGACCATTACAGAGAGTCAATTTATTCAGTCAGGTTAATTCAGGTTAAAAAGCACTGACTCACCATGCAACTGATGCAGGTCAGAGGTGAGCTCAAAAAGTCCCAAATGGTTTCTCCCAGCAGCTGCTCGTCACCTCTCCAGTGTAACCATGGAGCTGTTTTGTTGGTGTTTGGTTAACATTAGTTCAAGCTTCTCTCTCAGGATGTCCTCTTGCCCATACACCTTCATCTATATCCTCTAATTTTCTGATGAAGATAATGTATTTTATTACAACCCATGGCTTCCCAAGAGATCTATTTCCTCAAAGTAATCTCAAAACTATACATCAAGTATTTAACATATGTAAGGTATTTCTTTACATTTGATGGCACATGATGTCATAGCTCTAAATGTCACACACATTTCCTTGGGGACTGGGGTAATCTTTCACAATACATAATGCACAGTAAGTTAAGTTAGAGTACATAGAAAATTAGACCTCCCAAATTTACACCACTCTATCTATGTATTAGCACCTATAGTGACCATTTCTGCTTCTAGAATCTTCTTTAAGGTTTTCAAATTTCTTTTAGAATATGAGTTTAAAAACACTTTTAAAAATTCCATTGTGGAAAAGTCTTTGCTAACGTTAATCTTGGAAGCTATAGCTTATATAAATAAGGAATCATAACCTCTGATCAAAATAGAACTTGAAGTAACTATTAGACCAACCAAAAGGAAATGGAAGAGAGAGTGTGGAAGAAGACTGAAGATAGTGAATTCTTTTTTTTTTTTTTTTTTTTGCACAGAGGAAAATGTAGGTTTGTGCCCTACTCCTAACTGTAGATTTGGATGTTACTGAGAGGTACCTTAGGATTTCCTCCAGAGGGAAGAAAGAAAACTTTGGCCCCCAGAAATACACTATACCCAGGACACAGAGTTGATGAAAAAAAATTAAACAAAAACTAGACTGGCAGCAAATAATTACAGACAAAGTTAGAACAATACAATCCATGAGCAAACAGATTGACCAGTAATCTGTTTACAGAATTTATTCTTATCGTTGTGCTGAGAAGTTAAATGACTCTGATTGGCAGGACTGTGGTGATCTGCCACTGGACTCAGTTGTTCCACTGCTTCTGCCTGAGTCCAGCAGACCCAGGTTGTCTTTAAGAATGACTTTCAGTTCTCTGTCTATAATACCTGTCTCTGATCCCTTTCTCTGCTGTTGGTGGCTCTGTGCCTTACAGATTGACAGGTGCTTGATCCCTTCATCAAGCAAGTAATCATCACATCTACCAGAACTTAGGCAGTGCTTACTTTTGAACACTCAATTCACCAGCAGTAAAATCAAAAATATTGCTTTAGTGTGGAATAGCGTGTACAAAATTAGTTATTTTGAAGATTCTAGACTTTTGCTTTCCAGAGTTCTAGAAATCAAAAGTTTTGGAGAACAGTTCAACCAGCACAAATATGACTGAGCCATGCCAAGAATTAGATTTGAGCATGCCTAGTCATCTTCCTGAGACTGGTCTCATCTAGGGTCACCTCCAAGGTCAGTTCACCTACTGAACCCAGTTAGAATAAGAGCTGATACGGCTACACAGCTGCGTAATTGGCGGGCTCCATAAACACTGGATGTGGCAGCTCTTGTCGGTCAACCAGTCATGTAACACACTCCAAGACCAGGGCAAGGAGGAACTGGTCCAACCACAGACAGGATATTGATGTGGCTGAAACACATTAATCTGTTTTATTAGTATTTATTAAAGATCTACATTAATATAATAGTTATTATACACTAGTTATTATACACAAATAGACCCCTGTTTATTTAACTAATCATTGTATAATAGGAATCTAACACAGGTCTTGTCCTGTAGTAGGTGGTCAATTAATGCTTATTGAATAATAATTATTGAACATTTGTTAAGCATGCATCAATTCATTATAGGAGGCCTATCATGTACAAGCTGGTATTATCCTCATTTTCAATGGAAGAAAAGGACACTCATAGAGATGCTGTAAGTTGCCTAAGTTCACCCAGTAGTAGTGGGGATGTTGAGAACATCAGAGAGGAACTCAAACCCCAAGTCCATACTTTTCATCTCTGTCATGCTACCTCCAATCCTATGTACTGCACTGCCTGGAAAGAGCTGAAAAGAAAATAAAAGAACTTCAGGACTTTTCCTGGTTCTCTAGGGGCCTGTAAATCACTTGTGTTAAAACTCTTTTAAAAATTGGCAAAAATAAGTCATAAAGAATAGTGGCACCAGGAATTCAGGAAAAGGAACACTGCTATTTTTAGGCTTCTTGGTAACATCAAAGAACTTCCCAGCCTGGGCCTTGCCAGCTTCATCAGGTGTGTCTCTCCAGCCTCAGCCATCCCTCCTGCCATCGGCTGTAATGCCTTGGAGGAGAACTACCTACTCTCAGGCTTTGGTCACGTGGCTCCCTCTGCCCAAACTAAAATCATGCTCATTCTTAAACGACTGACTCAGATGTTGCATCCTCTCTGAAGCCTCTCCCAGCCTTTGCATCCACCCTACCTCCACTCTTGACTGACATAAGCATCCGTTCACCTGTTCTACCCCAGACCTCTGCTCATAAAGACAGGCAGCGTCTTATTAGTCTGTCATAGTCAGTTGGTCTCCTTGTCTACACTCTGAGCCCCTTAAACAGGGACCATGCTTTATGGACACTAAGGGTTGGAGATTAATTCCATATCCCTGGAGAATGGTGAGAACTCTGGCTTGATTAGATCTAAGAGCTGGTTTGAAGTAGATAAAATTTGGAGAGTGAGGGACCTTAATCCTAAGGAACGGAGGATGCCATATTGAAGATTTAGAATGAGAAGTTCCTGGCAACTCTTCTAAAGAGACAGAGAGTGATAAAACTCATGCTATGGAAAGATGAAAATGTTATTACAATGAGAGATTCAGGTTGAGATCTGAAAACTTCTATTTTGAATAGGAAAAAATGCAGAAGTGAATTAATGATGAAGTGAAATAGTTTAGGAATTTTGATGGGAACTAGCTCCATAATTTTACTCCTTCACCTCTAGAATGGTTTTTGTTCATAGCATCAGTGACAACTTAATTTTTTTCCCACCATTAATTGACTTTTACATTAAGATGATATGGGATGCTCATCAGATACAGGATCTAATCTTTACAATAAACCTGTGAGGTCAATATTATAATCTCTGCTCTATAGATACAGGAGCATAGGTCAAGTAGCTTTCCTGGGTTACACAACTAATGACAGCAAGGACAGTGATTGGAACCCATGTCTCTGTATCTGCAAAGCTCCAATAGGCTGTCATAAAGCAAGCATGGATAAGAAAACATAGCAAGTATGTGCATTTAACCCACATGGAAATGTAAAATAAGTTGGGAAATTGAAGCCAACTCATGGCAAAAATAACAGCATCCTTCTTTTATGAGGAGGGTGGGGATGCATCAGAGCCTTAAGATAAAGAGGCACCAATTACTAATACCACATTACCTAAGATCCACCTGCGATGTAAGGTGGTGATAGCCAATGCTATGAAATGTAGGTGTGAAGAAAGTATCAGATTCAGGATTTTCAGGTGCTTTATCAGCACTAAGACACTCCAATGATGATGTGGTTAGAATAGCTGTATGAAGAAGCAACTGGTAAAAATCTAATCCATAAAACCAGGAAGTAAACATATTTTAAGTGGGCTTAAACAAGATTCACCCCAAGATAATATAGTGGTACAGAATGACCCACCACAAATAACATGGTCTAGTAAGGAGAGTCATTTTGATAAACTAATGATTATCTTGCTTACCACTGAGCCATATGACTCTGGGAATTTCAGGGTGATTTACAATCTTGCAAAGAATTACTCACCCACTCACCTAGGATGAGTAATCATTTATGGGGTTAAACTGGTAAAGTACGTTCAATTAATTAATTTTACTACCTACATTGCTATAACCTTGTGTGACTAAGAAATAAGAAGCAATTGGTCCTTTTTTAGCCTATTGAACTTATAAACAATCTATTAAAACTTAAGGGAAGATTTGATATAGATCAGCGCCTCCTTTTTGCAGTGTAAGTTTCCATCAATTCTCTGCTTTAGAGGAAAAAATGAAAAATACTATTACTGTTTTCTTCTTTTCAACTTACACCCTATCCCACAAAAAACTCAGCACAGTTTAAAAGACAAATCTATGTTTTTATCTAGTATCCCTTCTTTCTTTATTAAAAAAAAATACAACAAACCAATTTCTGCATGTCTTTTAGCCTTTGATGACCAGACTTTTCATAGAAAAATTAAAAAAGAATATCACAAATATTAAAGGTTTCTGTATTTATGTGGCAGTATGCATTCTCTTTAAAAAACAGAAACTGTCTTAGAAAAAAAATTTTTTCTTGAATAAGCTATAAAATGATCATTCCTAGCATTTTAAAATTCTAAACGTACAGTACAGAAAAAAATGTCATCCAGTTATCTGTCCCCTCATACTTGAGCAACACACAATTTTTCCATTTATTTTCTATGTGTATTACTACTAGATTATTTTGAAGGAATAGGACTGCAGTGGAAAGGACTGGTCGATGATTTCAAGTCAAATCAATAATGAAATATTTTTTTGAAAAGTCTGATGATTCAAGCACTAATTGGCCAGTCTGCAGAGAATATAAATAAGGTCTGTTTTCATGCCCCTATAATATGGCTCCTTTAATAGCACTTCCCTCTTATCAGGCACCCCACAAGCAATATTTTGGAACAAAGGAGAAGAAAAGATATAAGGGAGAAGTGGAAGGCAGTAATTAATTGTCATGTATATTGGTATCTGATCGTTTGACTTCTGAACAAGAGAATATATTTTTTAAATAAGGTAGAATAAATTCACAAGTCCATACTCAAAAAATCCATTTTTGTTTACATTTATATAGACATAAATATATGCCCATATAGGCTTTACAAATATAGAGATACAAAGCATATACATAAATATATAAAGAAACATTCACAGAATTTTAGCCGTTATATAAGCATACATGGATTGTAAATGTGAAGAAAATGGTGTATAATAAAAATGAAACATCTGGTCCTCCAGATATGCATTTTAATGAGTGCTTTAATGATAGCATGTGACAAATGGAGCATATGGTATGGTATCTATTGGTAAAATCTCACTATAGAGAACTGGACAGATCTTTTGAACCAAATTTTGTAGCATCTCAATTTAGCCATGATATTTTTCTAAACACACAAATTCAGAACTATTCTAAATTAAATAACTGCACATTCATTAATTTTTTAATTACATTTATTCATTATTCTTCTTCCTGGGGGAAGCACTCACATGTAACACAAAATGAATATATCTCAATTTAAATGATAATTTGAATGACTGCAGTGAAGCTAATCTTACCCATTCTGCTACCATTCAGGCATTCTCTCTGGACCATGGAACTGTTTTGAAAGCTGGTTATGTTCTGTATAAAGATCATAATAAAGAAGAAACTTGTTCAAAACTCTTCAACAGGCTTGCACAAACTTTCCTACCACTAAGGCTCTTATGGGAAACATAATCCCATTCTCACCGACAGCTTGACCCTCAAATCTTCAGCCTTCCTTCAATAATGAAAGTTTATTGCTTAGAGCAAACAACAGCATTTCATGTAGCACCAAAAGCCCCTGAAATGGAGTTCTGTTGACGCTTTGGTTCTGTAGCCTCAGGAGGTCATTGGCAAGATGCCATTTTGATATAGCAGCTTCATTCCCTAAACTAGGGGCCATGTGAGAAATGTCAAATCATGTTGAAAGAGAAGGCACTGGCTTACTGTAAGAGGAGAGAACACTACAAGAGCTTCTTTTAAAAGAGACTTGTTTTGACTAACAAGGAAGCAGGGGATATTGAGGTCACTCTCTTTTCCCAGGTAGGTCAATTTTGGAGGCTCAATATTCTATCTAGAAAGTAGGTTAATAGTTATGTTTAGTCCACAGGTTTGTTGGGGAACTGAATTAAAGGATCAAACAAATGTAAACAACTAGATATTAGCTAAGGCCTCGTTGCCCCCCAGTTCCTGCATCTACGTATGTGGCTTGAATTAACACTCTATATAACCCAGATAGAAACTCAACCTATTGGTAATGCATATAGGAAAATAAAAACAAAACTTCACACAAATTATTTGGTGAGTTTAGTACCCTTATTGGAAACTGGTGGGTCACAAATTGTAGAGTATGTGACCTCTCAATCTCACCAACTCACCCTCTTCTCTTTGCCCCTGCCATCTCCTTTTCTTCACTCTCTTCTACTGCCTCCTGTTCTGGGACAATTAAATTCCTCTCCTTTTCTCTTAAGTAGTTTTGCCTCCTTCTTGGAAGCTTTGATGCCTCCAGCCCTCCAGATTCTAGAGGGATGCATTTACACTCAAGCTTGTCAGTCACTAGAATAAGGGCTGCTTTCTCAACATAAGAAACTCTGGGAGCAGCTTTTGAAGAAGTAAAAATTTCACCAACTCCTTACAGTTAATTACTATTATTACTGGCTGAAATAATGCTTGATCACTTGGAACCTCCAAAACAATGACAACAAAGAATATAACGAGATTAATTCCACAGCAATTATTTCTAACTCAAAGCAATATTCAATTATATATCAGGACATACAAAATATTCTCATTTTCTATTTTTCCTTTACCTGAGGTAGTCTGAGTAGAGGTCCTCTGGGATCCATAACCTATTGTTCGGGGTCCATAAATTCTTGAAGATTTAATCTTTGGGGTTGTTCATGTTTATGATACTCTGAAAATTAACATAAGCCTATTCTGCTTCATCTGGATGACCACCATATGAACAATTGTCAAGCGACTTTATGGTGGAAATGTTCATCCTTCCAGTGAATCAATAAACTTGTCTAGATCTTTTATTCTAGTGCACAAATGACAATTGTTACATACCTGCTGTTGTAGCTCAAACTCCAAAGAATCATTAAATTCCTTTACAAGTTATAAAAATAATATTTCTCATTTTATATATATTAAGGTTTTGATTTGACATCATTAACAGGATACAGTGAAGCAAAGCAAAAACTACTTTAATTGCAGTGGGTCAGTGAGAAAAGGTAGAGGTAGATTTAATACTGAAATTATACTTTCAGGTTAACATTGAAGAAATACATATAAATGTTTTTTAAAAAACTGTAGTTTCAACACAGAGGAAAAAATTAGCAGGAAATGACTTGCTCATGACATTCTAAAAACTATGTGAGCATAAATCAAGATTTCTTTGTTATACTTTAAATTCAGAGAAGATTATTCTTTGGAAGTTTCTGGTCAAATAGAAAGTCTGAGCTAGCAAACAAAGCTTTACAATAATTAATACCACTATGTATGATTTCTATGAGCATGCATTTCCTATGTTTAGAATACACTGACTATACTGCTTCTTTGTAGGTTAGAATCAATCCATTTAAAAATCAAAAAAAAAATTAGGCAAACATGCACATAACCCCTATGATTAAAACGATGGAGGACAGAAAATTAGATCATAAGCAACATCAAGAAACTCTGGGGACAAACAGTTTGGGACCTGTTATGATCTTTAGATGTGTCATCACTTGGCTAGGCTAAATTTCCAGCTATTCATTCAAAGGCTAATCTAAGTGTTGCTGTGAAGGTATTTCGTATAAGTAGAATAAGTATCACAGATAATCTGGATGGGCCTGATTCAATGGCTAAGAGTGGAACTGAGGCTTCCCTGATAAAGAAGAGGTTCAGTCTGTGGATGGCAGCTTCAGCCGCAGAGTTCCAGCCTGCCCTTCCTGACATCCTGCATTACAGATTTCAGACTTGCCAGGTCACCCTCCACGACTGCAAAGCCAATTCTTTGCAATAAATCTCTTAATACAGATCTTCTGGTTCTGCTTCTCTGATGGAACCCTGACTGACATCAGACTCCAGTAAACTGGTGACATGCAGATGTTGAGTAATCATAAAGAATCAATATCAAATAAAAATTTAAATCCAAAAGAAGTTGGTAGTTATTTGAAAACTAACCTCTCAAATGTTTTATTTTTTAAACTCTTGATTTTAAAAGTTTCTGAAAGAGTTATGCCTATATCCAGATACTTGAAGGAAAAAAAAAAGCTTGCTTTCTCAACAATTAAAAAAAATGGTTATCGACTTCTTATGAAGAAACGTAAAACTGAGAAATTTCAAATAATTGCCATAAACTTCTTTGGATGAACAACAAAGAGACTGCAGTGGAGGGAAACTTCAACACTAGACAAATCGTCTTGACAAATGGCCATTAGAGGTGGGTACCAGCATGATGTCCCAAACCATCAGAGAGAACTGTTTCAGGGGTTACAGGTCCAGGGAATAGACAAGATATGTCACTCTAGTAGAGACCAATGAGGGTCCAAAATGAATGTGGATCTGTGAGACTCTCATTTCCCAAACCTCACCATCACCTTGGCTCCTGATACTTTAAGATCATAAAACCAGCAGCCCTCAATAAACCCCCTCATCATCTTGAAGAGGATCTCACAAGGAGTGAGAAGAAATTTAAGACTGAGGTTTTATCCCAAATATACCAAGCCATGAAAAAGAAGTTGTGTAAACTGATGTACTGTTAAACTGTATATTAACAAGTCTGTAGAATTTTCCCTCTATGTTATTCAATGAACTAAATTATAAGGAAGAGCTAATCCATTAGAGAAAATAAAGCTGCATTTTATTTACACACTTAGTGGCAGCAGGAGTAAATTTTCAACATTGTCATAACAGTTCTGAGCTATTTTATTGAAATAACTGGAATTGAGGTACCAGCAGTGTCAAATGATTCCCCAAAACCTCCTCCCTGAATAGTATTCAGGAATATACTTAAAGGGTTTATTTATTTTAAAACTGTGAGAAGAGGGAGTATTTTATTTAAGGATGAGTTAGAATAGAAAGATAATGGAATGGAATGTGTGGTATCTGTTTCTTTTCAGATAATCTGGACTAAATTTGAGTACTGAGGCTATGGGTTTGATAGCCAAAAACTCATGGAAATGTTCACAAAAGATTTTGTGAAACTCTGAGTACAAGGAGAATTTCTTTGCTGCCCACGTGATAAAATGTAGCATAAAATTATAAGAATGAGACTGGTTTTCCTGTCAAACAAAGGTTAAGAGCCATTTATAATCAAGAATTAAGACCCTGGATCTTCTTCAGACATCAAGCCTTCTGACATAGAGCAAACTTGGAGGGAGGAAAAGGCAAAAGGGATCCCAACCAATTCAGATTAACTCCGTAAGACAGCTATAGCCCTCTAAGAGTTGGCACTTGTTGTTTAATAATGGGAAAATGAAGCTTCATATTAGAATTCACCACAGCCTTTCATAGTGAAACTGTCTTGAAGTGTAGCTTTAGTCTCATTATTTGACCAAAATCTGCTGCATGGTCTCAGCCATTGCAAGATGAAGTGTTGAATACTTAAGTGAATGCCCTTTCAGCATCCCTGAACTTGTGTGATTGTTATGTCATCATGTATGTTACCATTGTACCTAACCAGAATTTCATAGTCAGTAATATGAATAAGACATGTCACTTGGATGTATTATTATCTTAATTTTTCTTTACCAAAATATTGGTAAAATTTCTAGATATAATTTGGAATGAAAATTTGTTTACACACCAGTTATATTGAAATTATGTGTCAATTAAAAGACATATATATTTATTAAGATAAGAGTAAAATGTTGCTACAATGGTGTACTTTGAAAGCTATTAATTCAATGTACAAAAACAATTATTAAGAACCTTGAAGTCTTCATGTAAATAGGAAAATAGGTTGACAGTTAACATGAATATTAAGAGAGAATGCACAAGCTTGTTACTTTTACATGGGCTGTTGAGGTAACAAGTCTCTAAGACAGTGTCCAGTGGGCCTCTGTCCTTATAGTACATTCTCATACAGAATAAAACTGACCTTTGTAGGAGATCAATCAAGATAGCGGAGTAGAAGGACATGGAACTCAATTCCCCAACAAACACATCAAAAATACATCTATATGAACTAACAATGTAAATCGACAACACTTCAATAAAAAATAAGAATTATAAAAATAAAAAATAAAATTTTAATTTAAATAAATTTAAAAGGTAAACCCACATGCCTATGGTCAATTAATCTACAACAAAGGAGGTAAGAATATACAATAGAGAAAAGACAATTTCTTCAATAAGTGATGCTAGGAAAACTGGACTGCTACATGTAAAAGAATGAAATTAGAACATTTCCTCACACCACAAAAGTAAACCCAAAGTGGATTAAAGACCTAATGTAAGACCTGAAATTATAAAAGACTTAGAAGAGAACATAGGCAGAACACTCTTTGACATAAATTGTAGCAATATTTTTCTGGATCTGTCTCCTAAGGCAAAAGAAATAGAAGCAAAATAAACAAATGGGACCTAATTAAACCTAAAAGTTTTACACAGCAAAAGAAACCATTAACAAAATTAAAAAAAAAATACAACCTACTAATGGGAGAAAATATTTGCAAATAATATGACCAATAGGGGGTTAATATCCAAAATATATAAACAGGTAGTACAACTCAATGTCAAAAAAATTACTCAAAAAATGGGCAGAATACCTGAATAAACATTTTCCAAAGAAGACACATAGATGGCTAACAGGCACATGAAAAGATGCTCAATGTCTCTAATTCTTAGAGAAATTCAAACAAAAACCTCAATGAGATATCACCAAACATCTGTCAGATTGGCTAACATCAAAAAGTCCATAAACAAAAAAATGTTGGTGAAGATGTGAAGAAAAGGGAACCCTTGTACACTGTTGGTGGGAATGTAAATTGGTGCAGCCACTATGGAAAACAATATGGAGGCTCTTCAAAAAACAAAATAGGACTGCCATATGATTCAGCAATTCTACCTCTAGGTATGTATTGAAAGAAAACGAAAACACTAACTTGAAAAGATACATGCATCTCAATGTTTATAGCAGCATTATTTATAATAGTCAAGATATGGAAGCAACCTAAGTGTCCATCAACAAATGAATGCATAAAGAAGATGTGGCATATATATAATGGAATATTACCCAGCCATAAAAAAATAAAATTCTGCCATTTACAACAATGTGGATGGACCTAGAGGGCATTATGCTTAGTGAAATAAGTACACTCCGTTATCACTTATATGTAGAATCTAAAAAAGAACACAAACAAATGTATATAACCAAAACAGAAACAGATCTACAGATGTAGAGAAAAAACTGGTGGTTACCAGTGGGGAGAGGGAATATGGGAGGGGCAAGATAGAAGCATAGGATTAAGAGATACGAACTATTATGTATAAAATAAATAAGCAACAAGGATATATTGTACAGCACAGGGAAATACAGCCATGATTTTGTAATAATTTTAAATGTAGTATAATTTATAAAAATATTGAATCACTATGCTGTACACCTGAAAGTAATATTATACTGTAAATCAACTATACTTCAATAAAAAAAGAATGAAACAAAAAACAAACAAGCAAAAAACTGACCTCTGTAAATAATAATCACATAGTGTGCTTTCTAGGGATTTGACAAAACAGATATTGAGGCTTCTACCTTGTTTTCTCTTGAATTACCTGTTTGGAGGAATCCAGCCCTCATATTGTGAAGATACTCAAGCAGCCTATGAAGAAGCACGTGTAGGTAGGAAATGAGGCCTTTGGCTAACAACCAGACCAGCCTACCAGTCATTTGGGTGAGCCAACTTGGAAAGTAGATCCTCCAGGCCCTTTCAAGGTTTTAGATGACTACAGCTCTAACTAACATCTGGACTGAAATCTACAGAGAGACCCTAAACTAGAACTGTCAAGACAAGATACTTCAAATTTCTAAACCACAGAAAATGAGGATAATAAATGTTTATTGTTGTTTTAAAACACTATGTATTGGGATAGAAGCAATACATAACTATTACAAATATAATATTTCTTAACCCAATAATTTTTAAAATTAAGTAATAGTACAAAACAGAATAATAGATATTAGATTATACCATTATTCAAATCTTTAGAATTGCTTAATGTACTATATAACATTATATTATAACATTAAATTAAATAACTTTTAAGAATAACACAACTATTAGTTATTTAACTACACTTAGGCCTTAAGTATTTTAAGAAAAAGGCTTAGTTTTAGAATCCTCATGATCTGAGAGAAGGAATTATAAGCAAAACGTCAACTTTACTTCTTCAGTACTTCAACAGAAGAAAACCCTCCAAAATCATGTATAGAAATATCCATGATAAATTATGTTTGATCTGGTCATAATGAAAACTATGAATAAAAGAAAATATTAAAGAAAAATGAGGTACTGTAAACATATTTTGTTCTTATTAATCATACTGCAAAACAGAAGGCTTTTTATTAAGACTTTAAAAAAATGTTTTCTTACAGCCAGAGCCAAAAAAGTTAAAAATGCAAACAAAAAGCTATAGACCGACAAGTATTTTCCATCATCAAAGATGATGAGTTTTTAAGATTTGACAAGCTTTGAATTCTAGAAAACATGTTGTTCAACATCTTTTTCCTGAATTATACCATATAAGTATCTAGTTATGTTATAATAATTACATTAAGTTTGTGAATATTATATGAATTAACTGTCAGTGATATTATTGCATATGCTTTGTGTATGTGTATATTCAGAAACATATGTAGAACAGACAGGTAATCACAGAACAGCATAATACAGCAAAATTACTAGCTGTAAAGAGAAAGATTACAGTCCCTTTCATCATTGTTCTACCACAAATAATGCATATGACATACAAAAGATTTGAGAACTGCTGTAATATGTGCATATATAAGATACTCCAGCAAAAGGAATGGCACCATTAGCTGTTGCATATTATGTCAGCTTGAACAACAAAAAAGTCTTAATATTATATTTTGCAGATAACAATACCCAAACAACAAGTCTTCAAACAACCAATGGCTGTTTGCAAAGAAAGCACTTTGAGGACCAGAATTTGCTGAAGAAGTAAGCACCCTAAAAATCCTCACGTCATTCTTCTCCAGGGAAATACTGAAATTGGTTTGTATGCAATAAAAGCTGAGATACAGATGGGAATTAAGAGACTATCATGTTATGTTTAAGACAGTTACATTGTGCCATTGCCACATTTCTAAAATCCAATATTTAAGGAACAAATGTGTTTCAAGTAGTAGAGATGGAGTAGAAGACAAGGGGTGAAGGGTTCAGAGAACTAGACTTCTCCACTTAAGACATTTGTTCAACAGTGACTATTGTGCTCATTTCATAGCATCTACTTCCATCTTCATTGTTTAAAAAAAAAAACCCACCTTTTAGTTTGAAATAATTTTAAGCTTACAGAAGAGTTTCAAAAATAGTACAGGGTGTTCCCATAAACACTTCACTTAGCTTCCCCAGTGTTGCATGACCACAGTGCAATTATCAACAGCGGAAAATTAACATTGGCACAACAGTGTTAAACCAAACTATAGACTTTATTCAGATTTCCCCCATTTTCCCAATGAAGTTCCTTTTCCTGTTTCAGGACTCAATCAATCTAGGATCCCACAGTGTCTTAACTATCATGACTCCTCTAATCTACTTTGGTTCTTCAGTAATTCTGTGTCTTTCATGACTTTGAAACTTCCATAAAAGATCAGTTATCTTGCATAATATATCTGTTTTGGCTTGCCTCATGTTTGTTCATTATTAGAGTGAAGTTTGCATTATTGGGAACAACAGCACAAAAGTGATGAATCCTTCTCATGGAAACCTATTGGGGGCATCTGATGTGAATATATCTTATTCCTGGTGATGTTAATCTGGAGTCCACAGTCAAGGTGGTGTCTGCCAGGTTTCTCTACTTCAGTTACCTATTTTAGAAGAGATACTTTGAGACTTCATGATTATCCTGTTACTCCTTAAACTTTCACCCATTAATTTAAGCACCTATTGGTGGATCTTGCCTATAGCAATTACTACTGTGGTGTTGTAACAGTGATTTTTTTATTTCCTACCTTTCTTCAACACTTATTAAATGGAACTCTTCTGTAAAGAAGTTTGTTTCTTGTCTATCATTTACATATTTATTCAATTATTTATTTATATCAATGTGGACTCATGGCTATTTATTTTATTCTTTGGATAAACTTCTATTATGTTTAACTAATTTTTGTTGATTCTGTTCAGTCCAGAGTTAAAGATGCCTGGACCAGGAAGACCCAATGTTAGTGCTTAAGTTAAAATGCTGGAACTCAGTGTGGGCTCAATCATGTTGATTTCCGTGTGTGTGTTCTATACTAAAATTCTTGTGATGCTCAATAAATGTCAAATAAATTAGTAATTACTTAGAATTGAACACTTATTAAGCCCTCAAGGTATAATTATAACTATGTTGAAAGTCCCTGCTTCATATACATTATGGGGCTTACATTTTAGCAGGCTTTTATTCTACTGTGAGTACACATGATCAAAGAGCATGAGGTTTCTCTCCAGAACACCAAGAACAGAACACTGAATCATAGGTCCAGATATTAATCTCGAGCCCTTATGGGCAAGTCTGCTAGGCTTCTGCACGGGAAAGTTACTGTTTGCTGTGAGACTTTGGGACTATGTTACTATCTTGTTCCTCCTTCTGCTTGTGACTACTAAATTTACCCACTAAACTCACTCTTCCAGGCTGCTATTGAGCCAATTACAAGATCCAAAGAATTAAAAATACTTTGACTAAATAACGGTAAAGTTAGAAATCTTTTCAGGAAAATATTCTAGCCTGACATGGTATAGAGGCTTAGGTAAAAAATACATATAGTTTTGATAAAGCCTAAAGCTTTTCTCTGCTACTCAAGTGTTTTAGTTAAAAATAAATAAATGGCTTCTGGCTAAATTATGCACGTAATTACACTTAAATGACCCAGAGGTAGCATTATGTTCTGCTAGCATTTCAAAGATAGATTTCAGTATCTGTTATAATGTCTTTTATGATATGAAATATTTTCTTCTCTGATAACACCTTAATGTGGTGAATAATCAAGCTATGCAAGCTACTTTTTCTAATGCAATTTAAAAGGAGCTAATGAAAAATCCTGAGCTCAGATTCTAGGCCAGAAGTATGTCTGCGTTGGGAGGAGAGAGAAAGTAGGAATATGCTTCCAATGATGCTCTCCAGGAATTATTTTAGAACATAATATACATTTAAAGCTTCTTAGAAACTCTTGAAAATGGGGAGTCAATATCCCAAATTAAGTCAAAAAGAGATGTTAATTAAAATCAACCCATAGGGAAGAATAGTACTATTACAGTTTAATTTAATTCTAAAAACAATTTATAGAATTCATGTGTTATTACCTAAGGAAAAAAATGGAGAAATCTTGCACAGAATGCCAAAGTTTATGTACATGATTTTCCATAAGATTAACATGCATCAACCCTTTGAAAATCCCACTACTTGCACTACATTGGACACACAGTTTGTGAGTCCATATGGTATAGGGCTGAGAATTTAGCAAAACTCTAGTAAATTCGTAAAACTATTATGTATAAATCTGTCTTTAAAAGTTAATAAGCAGCATATCAGGATTGGTGAAATTAAGTAAAAAATGCACATAATGTGTACATAAAAAGTAAAAATTGAGATCAAGGATATAGCCTCATACTTAAAATAACTTCAGGGAAATGCACAAAAAGTCTAAAACATTATACTTGACTTCTATCCATATTTATGTGCTCTGGACATTTGTGGTAAGTGCAAAGTCATCTGGACAGCTCAGAGAACTGGAAGATTAGGAGGAACGTCACCAATTAGCACAGCTACTACATTCTTTTTCATGACCTAGGATATGTCAGTACACTCTGCATCTGAGTTCTTAAACACCACGTTTGTAAAATTGAAATTATGATGCCAACTTACTTCTCAAAGTTGTTGTGAAGGTTATCCAGTAAGAGGCATAGCATTTTAAAACACTGAAATGGGTTCCTCTATAATAAAGTCAAATGTCAGTATCTGTTTCCAAGAGATAGAGTGGATTTTTCTCTTCTGGGAGACTTTATGAAGTCATTTGTCCTGAAAGTTTCCAACATCCACTGGTCTGAAAGGAGAATATTGGATTAAATTCTTGACATCCTTTAGCTTTATTCTCTTATAAATTAAATGCTGCTTCCATACAACAGTTCTCAATAAGGTCTGATCAATGATTTGTGCTCTATCATCCACTCTTGCCTTTCCAAATCATTCTTCAGGTTGCATCCACAATGATCTTTTCAAAGCACAGATGTAAAGATGTCACACACACTCCTTTTAAAACCCTTGAATGCCTTTTCTTTATGTTCAGGACAAAGACAAAACTCCTTAATGGTTCATAAAACCTACTATGGCCAAAACCTACTATGGACTGATGCCTACCTTCATACCACCCTCTCAAATTCTCTCCATCAGTCTTCTCTCAGTGCATCCTCATCATGCTCCCTCCCACCCAGGGCCAGGGCCTTGCACATACTTCTTATACTCTTCCAGTTAATACCTACTCATTCCTTTATTTTTTTGTCACTTCCTTAAAAATGTCTACTCTAACATCCATAGCAAATGTGCTTATCTCCCTGACAGCATTTATTATATTGCTGCAATTTACATTTTTGTGTGTGATTATTTGATCCCTGTCTGTCTCCCTCACTGGACTGTAAACATATCGGAATCCCTGACATGTTGGATCACATTGTGTTCCAGGGCCTACACAGTGCCTGACCCAAAGGAGGCTGTCAGTATATTTTTGCTGAATGAGTAATATTTACATAAATCATTACTATTTTTCATTGTAATTGAAACCAGTCAAGTGAAGTCAAGTGAGGCTCCCTTTCTGCATGACCTCTGTACACATTACAAATAAGCAAAGCAATATATTGGTAATGATGCCAAAAGCTACACAAGATATTTCTTTCAATAAGATATTAAAAAAAAAAAAAAACTTCTTTGTGAGTCTGGCATCTTCACTGAGAACACACGTTGCGCTTGATCTCAGCAAGGAATAGAAACACAGTGATGATCAGCAGCCATTGAGGAATCACATTAGTAGGTCTCAGAGTTGCCCCTCAAAGGATGACAGCCCAGCCTGCTAAAAGATCTAACCTAGTCTTCCATCATTTTACATTATATGCTAATACTTTCCTCTACACTCTTTAATCCTCTTGTGGTTTAATGCTAATCATTTTAGTTTCCTAATGCTAAAGTCCTCTGGACTTTAGTTTCTTTGTGGGCAACAGATACAGCTAAAACTCTTATCAAAAGTATCCTGGGTGGTATACGCTTCCTGTTTCTATGAAAATAAAACCTCTCTTTAAATGTTAGCACATCTTTAAAAATATAAATCTATCAAGGAGGAAACAAACATCTGAGTGAGCTCACCTCTCAAGGGAAATATTCGAGTTACATGTATTAAAGGACTTCAGAGCAGCTCTCTGAAGTAGAATAAAAGCAAAAGCAGAAGTGTATTGGTTAAAGCCCCTGACACCTGGAAGGAAGGAGTCCTGGATTCTCTTTAAGTGCAGAAAAGATGCGTTCTACCCTTGAGCAAGGTGATTTCTTTGGGTAAAATAACAAGAGATATTCATTCCTGCAGTCTCTGTTTCATCCCATGGGATTCTTGCCCAAGTATTTATTTAGATTTTCCCTAGCTTTACTGAGATATTATTAGCATATAACATATGAAGTTTAAGGTGATATACGTATATACTGTGAAATGATTACCACAATAAGTTAGTAATTAGTATTACCAAGAAAGAGCTCACAGCCTGATATGCATAGAAGACAATACTGACACTGGCTTTTGCTGAAAGTAAAAGCTTTATTGTGAGGTCAACCAGCAAGGAGACAGGAAGCAAGACTCTCAAGTCTGCCTCCTTGATCCAGGGTCCTGGGCAAAATTTAAAGTGTTAAGGGAATTTCAAACTTGGAATCTGACTGGCTCGTCCCTAATCAGTTCATATTAACTACTCTTGCTGCTGGAAGCCAGATTTTCCTTAATGGAGGACTTCTCACTTCAAAAAGGGCTCTAGTGGCAACATTTTTACTCTTTGAGCTCTGTAGACTTAAGAGTCCTGGTTCCGGCATCATCCTGGAAGCATGGGTTCCAGTCTTGCACATATGCAATGCTTTCTCTGTACAATACATCAACGTTTGATCAATCAACCACCTTACTTAAGAAGGCAAAACCAATTTAAGCCAATGTTTTATGTGCTGTTTTAATTCCCCCCTTTTCTTTGTACATTTCTCAATTTTGAGGGAAATAGGGCTATGACTGCTCTAGCTGACAATAAATAGTAAAAGGACTAAATGTAAGATACACAGAGGTATGACTAGTTTTAACAGTCCTTCAAAAAAGACCTTATTCCTTTGGGAATCCATGAAAACATGTTATTTTAAAAAGATTTTTAGTGATTGAATTTGAATTTATATAGACGTGGTCCAGACTCTTGTGTGGAAGCAGTCTATTTTCGAGATGCCTGTGTTTTCTTTTCCTGACCAGGTGGAGTCTTAGCTGTCCTGTTCATTTTTAAAAGATTCACAGGTGTAATCAAGGACCAAGAAATCATCAGTGGGTTTCCCTCCGGTGCTGGGACAGTTGGATCCTCCTACTTCATCCTGTCTACGGAGAGTGCACCCTATCTGGGAATTGTCCATTCCACTTAGGTTGCATTGATCTTCTGGGAGTTGATTTTTCCAAGTTTTGAGGAAGGCCCAATCCCCTGGGCTTATGCAGTGCAGGGGAATGTCTGTGGGAAACATTATTTATGTATAGCACATAAAGTAACACGTAGAGATAGTACACATTTTATAGTATCCAATTCTTTTACAAAATAATCATCTTCAAGACTGCAATAATACTTAGTCTTAAGGAAGTGTCTTCCATATAACGTTTTAAAAGGCTCAACTGGAGCTTGCTTCTAGGGGCTCTTCTTACTCTAAGCAGGGCAACTGATAAGACTTTAACCCAAGTTAAGTTGGTTTTTTTTAAGGTATGATTCACCTTTCAGTCTTCCCCAGACTGAGGTCTCCATGAAGCATGTAATTTCCATTATATTCTGAGAGCCCCCAACATCCCTTTAGTTATCTTGGCTATGAGAGCTCCTCTGTTGTCATTTTGAATTGAAAAAGGCAACCCAAAATGAGGGATAATTTCTTTTAGTAAGTCCTTTGTTATCTCAGAAGCTTTTTCTGTCTGGCATGGAAAAGCTTTGACCCATCCTGTGAAGGTATCCATAAATACCAGAAAATTTAATTTCCCATGGCTCTTGGCATAACAGTAAAGTCTACTTGCCAATCATCTCCTGGTTCTGTCTCTCAGGTTTGCACCCCTTTTATTATCAGGGTGACCCGGGTTTAGAATTGTTTCTGGCACAGATCAGGCAACTTTGTATTATCTTTTGGATTGTCCTTTGTATCTGTGGACCAACAATAAATTTTCATAGCCAGTGACAGGTGGCTTCCCTACCATAATGGGCTCCTTGATGTAGATGAGTAATAATTATTTTCATTAAATGCTCGGGTGTAAGCACTAATCCCTTTCCATTGTAAATCCAGCATTCTTTGTTTGTTTGGTATTAATCACCATCTAACTCTCAAGAGTCAGCATGAAATCCCTACTCATCTGCTCTCTCTAGATACATTTCCAAATACTGAGGCTTAAACAGGGATAGGTCCACACTCAGAATGAGTGTGAGGGCCTTAAGATCTGGGTTTTTTGTTTCTAGCTTCCTGTTTTGTGGCCTGATCAGCCAAATTATTTCCTGTAGCTCTGTAACTATCAGTCTTCTGGTGGCCCGGGCAATGTACTATAGATACTTCTTGAAGCATTACAACAGAGTCTAATAAAGCCAGTATCTCCTCTGTGTGTTTAATTTCTTTTCTTCCTGGTGTTAGTAGACCTCCCTCTTTCCATATGGCCTCATGCACATGCACAATAGAGAAGCTATACTTAGAATCAGTATAAACAGTTAGCTTTTTCTTAGCTCCAAGATGCAGGGCCCTCATGAAGGCTATGAGCTCTGCCTTCCAGGGATATGTACCAGGAGTAAGGACTTCTGCTTCCAGGACTTCCTGATAAGTTATTATTGCATAGTCAACCTTTCAGGTCATTGGTCCATGAAGCTGCACCCATCCATAAACATTTCCATATCTGGATTTTCTAAAGGCTGGTCAGTCAAGTTAGGTCTACTAGAATAGAATTTTTAAATTATTTGTAGGGTATCAAATGCCTTATGGCAGCTTAATGGCTCATTGTCATTTCCTTTAAGAGCCTCATATACGGGTTTGGCCATGAATCCAAAGCCAAATACCACCAAATCCAGCCATTCCTAAGAATCCTCACAACTGCCTTCTAGTAGTAGGTATAGCAGCCCTAGCTAATGCTTGCTTTTGATCTGGCAATAAGTTTCTTTGTCCTTTTGATAATTCAAATCTTAGATATTTTAAAGTTGGTTGAGAAATTTGCGCTTGGAGACTTTATAACCCTGGTCTATCAAAAAGTTTAAAATGAGAATTGCATTTTTGTCTGATGTTTCCTTAGTTTTACTAGCAATTAGTTTATCTTCCAAATATCAGAGGAATATTTGAAGGAGGATTAATAAAATGGCCACACTTAAGCTAACAGATAGGTTATTCTTGTGCTTACCCTTAAAACGGTCAACTGACCTGACTGACCAGTTGCTACTCACAGTTCTAGGCCTGTTGTTAAAACTAAAGCTATTGATTTTACTGTTTCTACTTTATTCCAGTAATTGAAAATAAAATCAAGCTTGGTCTCTGGGTCCTTCTCCAAGGACCTTACAAAATAGCCTGAATTACCAAGAAGACCACACCTTGAGTGCTTATGAGATAAAGAGATCTAACCATCTAACCGCTGGCCTCTGGAGAATTGGTCGCCTGGAGGCATCATGACGCCATTTTAAGTCTTCGAATGAAAGAATGATTCTGTTGCTTGTTATCAATGCTGTATTGTTTGAGCTATGGCTATATCACCACCCCACCCCATCCCCAAGGTGGGTTCACAGTTTTGAAGGCACTAGCCTGCTGTGAGTCCCCTTTGCCTGGCAAAGTAATTAAGTTGCCTCTTTTCTTCTAAGCTCCAAGACCTTGTCTCTGGGTTATTTGGCTTGTCAGGAATGGGGGCTGATCTTTCAGCAACAGATTCCTCATTTACTTGGAGATCTCTTAGGTTTTTGGCTAAGGCTTCCCCGAAGATGGTAGGGGCATAATAAATCTTTGTGGAGGTACCATTTAGCAATATTGTTTTATATTGGTCAAACTAGCAGAAGTCTCTAGACAAAGTTAAAAGCAAAGTATAAGGATTTGGCATCACTGGATGTATATCCTCTACAATTTGGTTAATGGCTCCCAAATCCTGTACAAAATGATAATCTCCAGTCCTGGGATTTTGTACTGGGAGGACTGGAGTATTTCATGGGGACTGACAAAGTTGGATTAATTGGCATTTAAGAAAGGTGGTTATCAGAGGCCTTATGCCTTCCCTTGCATGCCTCTCTAAAAGATATTGCTTTAACTTTGGTTCCTTGGCACCTGAACAGTTTTACTACTATTGGATCAGCCATCTTGGTTCTTCTTGGCCTCCCATCAGCCCAAACATCTACTCATCTTTTGCAGAATTTCTTCAGGGACTTCTGGTTGAGGCTTGTCTCTCAATTGTAACAGAGCAGGTTGGAGTGCATGGGCTTGATGTGGGCATACTTTAATGTCTACTTTTTTTGGCAAGTAAGTCATTTAATTTTTAAGTAGATCTCATCCCGACAAGGAAATAGGGCATTCAGGCATACACAGAAAGCTGTGCTTTATAGATTAGAGGCAGAAAAGGGGAAGTGCCCGTATGCAAAACCCCTGGGTTGACTGTGGTAATCTAGACCTGCGGGAACTTGTCTCAATAGATATTGCCCTGCCTGAGGCAGAGGACCCCCTGGGCCAAAGCGAGTACCTTGGAAGGTACAGGGAGGGTAGACAAATTCCTTTCCACTCTCTGATAAGACAAGGTACAGGGCTAGGGCTGGACCTGTGGGTCTAGGAGGATTGCTGGTGGAAGCCTCTGAAGGGGAGTCCCCCTTCATGCAGCAGGGGAACCACGGGAGGTGCTGAAGGAGAAGCCAAATGTAGTGGGAAGTCAAGATCATCAGGCTCTGATTCAGGCAAGAAAGGCTTTTTCTGAGAGTCTTCCCTCTGAACCATAATTTTACATCTCTTCTGCATATTCTTGTTCTACAAAATAACTTAGACAAGCCAGTCGAGGTCAAACATTGTGACCCCCCTGCTTGTACCTGCCTACTCTTGATCTGAAAGTTGATAATCCCAGTGCAAGGCAGAGAGGTGATGATAAAGCAGCCAACAGTTCTCCTTCTGGGAGTCCATCCATTGAAGAAACACAAATCCTTAGTGAAGCCTGAGCTCTGCTGTTGGCTGACTAGATTTCTTCCATTGTAATGCTCAAAATAGTTCACTTCTTGGCCAGCAAAAACATGGAAGATGCTGGAACAATTGCCTTTAGCAAATGCCTGCCGCCTCTTCCCAGCCTTCATGGACTCGGCCCAACATCAACCAGCAGTCTTCTCAGAAATGCAAGGTCTATGTGACGCAGCAATGTTGATAGCACCTGGAAAACCCTTGAGTTCATGGAAGATGAAGGAAAGCACCAGGGTTTGCTGGTCTGTGACTCAGAGTACCTTCTTTTTTTCTTTATAGAAAGTATGCTGAGGCTTGACCCCTTAATGACTCTCCACCTTAGTGCTGGTTCTGAGGGGTTAGCCAGCCCCCTCAGAATGAACATCTGGGGGGGCAAAGAGAGAGAAAGCATGCACACAAGCAAGCAATCCCCTAAGTCAAAGGCGTAGGCAATATCCCAGGCTACAAACCTCAGAGCTGAGAAGAGTCTATGGATTGCAAATCTTAAGAAAATTGCCTTCCCTCACTTTCCCCAAATAGTCTCAAAAGGCATAAAAAAGGAAGCAAAAACCTTAGGAATTCAGAACCAATTTCATCTCCTAGTTTGGTTTCTCAAAAGGAGCAAGCAAATGCAGTAGCGATTGTCTACACCGCAGCTGTAAGAATTCCATGGAGAAGCCACCGAAAAGCATGAATAGTCTCAAAAAAAGTGACCAGCTTGGACTTGAGGGTTTACTTAGGCAACACTGAAAAGCTTTCCATTAGAGATGATTGTCAAGAACCTTATAGCCTGAAAGTCATGCATGCTACCCAACTGCCAACGAATCTGTGCCAGCAGTTTCAAGACTATAGTCAATTTGGTCAGAGGCTCCTATTAGTTTCCCCGCCTGACATGTGCTGAAGGCAGGCTTGCCTATTGCAGAGGGGGCTATCAGAGTCCAGGGTCTGTCTCACTTACCATTTTGAAAAACTCACCCGATAAGGAGGAGGTTGGAAGAGGCGACTATATCACCTTGAAAGTGAAGTGAGGAGGCTGTCTTAGATTCAGTCAGAGTCAAATTCCTTGAGAGAGGAATTCAGGAGAATACAATTTGAAATTCCCAAGTCCTCACTTTCTTTCTGAGCATGTTGGGGTTTAATCTTCCTGGTAGATTACCAAAATATGTTATATTCCCAGCAGAGGTCACAGACAAGCTAATCTACATGTCTGGGCAATTTCCAGGTAGAATACATTCAGCCTAAGGCCTCATATAGCTCATGGCCTTTAGCACCACCACCAATGTTTGTTCCTCCTGGCAAACTTTCCATACACACATATTCATTGATTCATTTATAAGCAGCTCAATGATAACTCCATGCTAGTTTGGCTCATACAAAAGAGGGTTAAAATTCTTAGTGAGGAAAAACAAAAATGTGTTCAATTATATAAAATTCCTTTAACCCAGGTGCAGGGTATGTTCTTCTAGGGTGGAGAATTTTCCTGCTTTACTTCCTTCATTTCTCCTTTATCCTCTCACCCCAACAAAGTAATCAGGGCTGGTTTCATTAAGAATACACACCTATAGCAATACGTCTAGGCAATCATATTAGGCATGGGTGAAAATCCCCAACACCCCCATAAGGCAAGATTTCCTGTAGGGAGCAATTTTTATCTTTTGTCTCCTGAGTTAGAGAAACTTCATTAATATCAGATTTAATAAAACTTTGCTTTGGTCATCCAACAGCTAACCCCTATTAGCCAATCCTAACAAATAAAACAGACATAGACAAACATGGACAAGGAAACCCAAAGGCCTGGGACTTAGAGCCCAGGGCTCTAATCCAACACTCTGAGGACCTCAGCCGCTGTAATCTTTCATATTTTCTCCCTTAGGGTGGGTCTCTAACCCACAATCCTAGCTTTGGGACTCCAATCCAAGGGACTTGGGACTCTAAACCAACAAAAAAATCTCCCCAGGATGGGACTCTCACCCATGATCCTGATAAGGTTATTAGATAATTTAGGCACAGGTGCATTTTAACGAGGTTATTCACAAGAAAGATGTCTGATCCAGGAGCTGTTTCTTCTCTCAAAAATGAAAGCACCAAGGAACCTGGAACACCCCCACAGGGAAGCAGGAACCCCACAGCCAACCCTCTAGACAAATCTGGTCTAGGTGGCTGCTCAGGGGCAGTGGCAAGAGCATACACAATGCTAGAAGCTATAATGCCTTGGGCAGGCAGTCACAAGATCTAAGTCCCTTGGTGGACACCAAAATTGTTTCTGAGCAAGAGCTCACCGCCAATGAGCCTAGAAGTCAATACTATGGCACTGACTTCTGAAAGGGCTGAATTGTGAAGATGACGAGCAAGGAAAACAGGAGGTATGGCTCAAATTGCAATCCTTGCCAGCTGACCATGCAATAAAGCTCCTTCCTTTATAAAAAGCTGGTGCCATAGTACTGACTTCTACGTGCATTGAGCAGCAAGCCCTTGTTCAGTAGCAATACCTCCACCTCCTCACATAACTACCATTTTGGGTGTGTGTGCATGTGTGCACCTGTGTATGTAGTAAGAATATGCAAGATTTACTCTCTTGCTCATATAACTTAATAAGAAAAACAAAAACAAAAACAAAACAGCCCAATCCAAAAATGGGCAAAAGACCTAAATAAGAAATTCTCCAGTGAAGACCTACAGATGGCCAATAGGCATATAAAAAAGTGCTCAATCTCTCTAATTATCAGAGAAATGCAAATCAAAACTACAATGAGATATCACCTCATACCAGTCAGAAAGGCCATCATTCAAAAGTCCACAAATGATAAATGCTGGAGAAGGTGTAGAGAAAAGGAAACCCTCCTACACTGTTGTTAAGGAATAGTTTGGTGAAGCCATTATGGAAAACAGTATGAAGACTAAAAGACTAAAAACAGACTTACCATATGATCCAGCAATCCCACTCCTGGGCATATATCCAGAGAGAACCTTAATTCAAAAAGACACATGCTCCTCAATGTTCATAGCAGCACTATTTACAATAGCCAAAACATGGAAATAACCTAAAAATGTCAATCAACAGATGACTGAATAAAGCTGTGGTATATTTATACAATGGAATACTACTCAGCCATAAACAATAATAAAATAATACTATTTGCAGCAACAGGGATGGCCCTGGAGATTGTCATTCTAAGGGAAGTAAGCCAGAAAGAGAAAGAAAAATACCACATGATATCACTTATATGTGGAATCTGAAAGAAAGAGAGAAAGAAAGAAGGAAAGAAGGAAGGAAGGAAGGAAAGAAAGAAAGAAAGAAAGAAAGAAAGAAAGAAAGAAAGAAAGAAAGAAAGAAAGAAAGAAAGAAAGAAAGAAAGAAAGGAAAGACAAATGAACTTATTTACAAAACAGAAACAGACTTACAGATATAGAAAATAAATTTATGGTTACCAGTGGGGGAAGGGGGTTAGAAGGGATTAAATTGGGAGTTCAAGATTTGCAGATACTAACTAATATACATAAAATAGATAAACAACAAGTTTATACTGTACAGCACAGAGATCTATATTTAATATCTTATAGTAACTTATGGTGAAAAAGAATATGAAGACAAATATATGTATGTTCATGTATGACTGAAGTATTTTGCTGTACACCAGAAATTGATCCAGCATTGTAAACTGACTGACTATACTTCAATACAAATATATTAAAAAATAAAACAATAAATTTAAAAAAGATTTACTCTCTTAACAAGTTCCAAGTATATAATACAATATTCTTATCACTATAGTGTACATTAAGTTCAAACACATTCTACCATTTTTAACTCCCCCTCCCCACATTTTGTTCTGATGTCATATTTTACATCATCATATTTATCCCTTAACAGTTTATTGGTCATAGTTACTTTTACAACGTTTTGTCTTACTCTTTGTCCTGGCTTATTTAAGTGACAGACCCTCAGTCCTTACTATATATTTGCCTTTCCTGGTGGGATGTTCCCTTTTCTGTAGATTCGTACCTTTCTCCCAATTAGAGAAGACCCTTTAACATTTCTCTTAGAGCAGGTTTAGTATTGGAGAACTCTTAGTTTCTGCTCATCTGAGAAGTTCTTTCTGTCTCCTATTCTGAACGGTAATCTGGCTGGGTAGGGTATCTCAGGTTGCAGCTTTTTCCCTTTCATCATTTTGACTATATCATGCCACTCCCTTCCAGCCTACAAAGTTTCCACAGACAAATCAGCAGATAACCTTAAAGGGACTCTCTTGTATAGGACTCTGATTTTCTTTTGCTGCCTTTAGCATTCTCTCTTTATCTTTACCTTTGCCATTTTAATTATAGTATGTCTGGATTCATCTTGTTTGGGACCCTCTGTGCGTCATGTACCTGGATATCTGTTTTCTTCTTCGGGTTTGGGAAGTTTTCAGCCATTTGAGGTATTTCCTCAAATACCTTTTCAATCCCCTTCTCTTTCCCTTCTACTTCTGAGACCCCTATAATGCAAATGTTGGTATGCTTAACGTTATCCCAGAGATCTCTTAAACTGTTTGCATTTTCATTTTTTAAAATTTGTTTTTCTTTTTGCTATTTTGATTGGGTGATTCCATTATTTTATCTTCCAGATCACTTACATGTTCTTTTATATCATTTAGTCTGCTATTCATTCCTTCTAGTGTTTTTTTTTTATTTCAGCTATTGGATTTTTCATTTCTGATTAGGTCCTTTTTATATTTTCTAGTTCCTAATTAAAATTCTCACTATGTTCATCTATTATTTTCCTTAATTCAGTTACCATTCTTATTACTTTGAATTTTATCTGGTAAATTGTTTATTTCTGTTTCATTATTTTTTCAGGGGTTTCCTCTTGCTCTTTTAATTAAGAGTAGTAGCTTTTCATTTTGCTTAAATTCCTCTGTCTCTATGAATTAATGTGAAAGTTACCTATTGTGGTCTTGAAGGGATGTATGGGAGCATGCCGATACAGACTGTGTGTGCTCAATGACTCTGATGGGAGAGCTGGATTTGATGTGGATTAAGTCACATCTTTCCTCAGGGTGTTCTGGCAGCTATCATCTTGGCAGAGAGTAGGGGCTGGAGATGGAGAGGCTAGGGCTAGAGCTGGATGTGAGACAAGACTTCCTCTCTGCTAAGTGGTTGTCACCACCCTACTGGGAGTGGGGTCTGATCCCAAGTTGCTGGAACAGAAGCCCTGAGGGTTGGGCCAAAGCTAGTTCTGTTCCTTTTAAGTCTGTACTTCTCCCTTCTCCCAGCGTTGGGACTCCTGCCCTAGGATTGCAGTGTCTTGAAGCAAGGGGAGCCCATGTTGGCTCTTGGCTCATGTTGGCTGCAGACAGAAGTCTGGGCTGTTTTTGATGTGGCCCCTGTGCAGGTGCCAGCAATTGTTTCTTTTGCTCTGTTCAGATGCAGCCTCGGGTGCCAGTCCCTTTTGTCTCTCACAGCTGATCACTGTCACCAGACTCTGCCACCCCTGCTCTGTTGTGGAGAAGCAACACAGGGCAGGCAGGGCCCACATGCACTCTCAGTGTATATTGGGGCATGAACTATGGTAGATCTGTTGCCATCAGAGTTCTGGGCTGCTTCCGAGGCTCTGCTAGGACAAATGCCAATATGGCCACCACCACCCTGCTCAGGCTTTGCTGCAGGACTGGGTCACCTCTGCATCCCATGGCCAAGTTTTCTCCCAGTCCTGGCAGCCCTAGATCCAGTGCTGTGCTGTGACATAGAGTAAGTGGGGCTGGAGCATTCACTCAGCTCAGGCTGGGGTGCACACTGAGGCATTCATGAGAAACTTCTATCCACTCTCTTCTCCCCACCTCAACAGCTCTCCTTACAAGTGGAGTCTGGGATTCCCACAGTGCTCTTCTTAGTCCCTATGGTCCTCCAATCAGCCAAGGGGGCTCAAGTCCCCCAAGTAGGACCTTAAGACTAGTAGGTCTAATTTGCGGCTCTCACCACTCACTCCCCAGGGTGGATCTGTGCCCATGTATTATCCCTTTTCTTCTAAGTCCCCTCCCAGGAACACAAGCCCTGATCTGGTCACTTTTCTTCCCTTCCTATCCAATTACACATGGATCTTTCTTACAGCCTTGATTGTACAGGAGTTTTCTGGCAGAATCCAGTTAGTCTTCAGTAATAATCAATTCACATGTGTTTTATATATATATGTTCATGGTGAGGAAGTGAGTTTCATGTCCTCCTAGTCCACCATCTTGATAGATTCCCCTACCATGCTGTACATCAAAATCCTAGAACTTATTTATCTTACAGCTGGAAGTTTGTACCCTTTGACAAACATCCCCCATTTCTCCCATTTCCGAGTGCCTGGCAACCATCACTCTACTCTCTATTTCTTTAGTTAAGTTTTTTAGATTCCACATTTGAGAACATATAGTATTTGTCTTTGTCTGTCTGAATTATTATGTCACTTAGCATAATGCCCTCAAGGCCCATCCATATTATTGCATATGGCAAGACTGCCTTCTTTTCCATGGCTGAGTAACAGTCCATTGTGTGTGTGTGTGTGTGTGTGTGTGTGTGTGTGTGTGTGTGTGTGTGTGTGTGTGCATCTCTCATTTTCTTTTTCCATTCATTTGCTGATGGACATTTAGGTTGTTCCCATGTCATCGTGACTATTGAAAATAATACTACAATGAACTAAGAGTGCAGCTATCTCTTTAAGATAGTGATTTTATTTCCTTCAGATAAATACCCAGAGGTGGAATTTCTGAATCGTATGGTAATTCTATTTTTAATTTTTTGAAGAACCTTCATACTGTTTTCCATAGCAGCTGCACCAGCAGTGCACCAACACTGCAACCAGCAATTCAGAGGGGTTCCCTTTTCTCCACATCCTCAGTAAGAGTTGTTATCTTTTATCTTTTTGATAATAACCATTCTAACAGGTGTGAGGTAAGGTCTCATTGTGGCTTTAATGTGCATTTCTTTGATGATTAGTGAAGTTGAGCATCTTTTCATGTATCGGTTGGTATGTCTTCTTTTGAAAAATGTCTATTCAGTTCCTCTATTTTATAATTGGATTTTTCTTTTCTTTTCTTTTCTTTCTTTTTTTTTTTTTTTTTTTTTTTTTTGCTATTGAGTGGTAAGAGCTTCTTATATATTTTGGATATCAACCAAATCATGAGATAAATGGTTTGCAAATATTTTCTTCCATTCTGTAGGTTGCCTCTTTATTTTGCTGATTGTTTTTTCTGCTGGGCTGAAGCTTTTTAATATGATACATTCTCACTTGTTTATCTTTGCTTCTGTTGCTTATGCTTCTAGTGTCATACCCAAAAAATTGCAAGACCAGTGTCAAGATGCCTTTTAGCTATGTTTCCTTCAAGTATTTTACAGTTTCTGGTCTTACACTCAAGTCTTTAATCTATTTTGAGCTAATTTTGTGAGTGGTGTGAGAGAGGTCCAAATTCACTTTCTGCATTTGGTTATCCAGTTTTCCCAATGCCATTTATTAAAGAGACTATGCTTACCCCACTGAGTCTTCTTGGCTCCACTGTCAAATAGTAGTTGACTGTATATATGTGTGTTTATTTCTGGGCTCTGGATTTTGTTCCATTTGTCTGTGTGTCTATTTTTATGCCTGTACCATACTGTTTTGATTACTAGAGCTTTGTAATAAACTTTGAAGTCAGGAAATGTGATGCCTCTGGTTTTGCTCTCTTTTTTTCAAGATCGCTTTGACTATTTGGGGTCTTTTGTAATTCCATGTGAATTTTAGGATTTTTCCTATTTCTGTTAAAAATGTCATTGGGATTTTGATAGGGATTACATTGAATGTATGAATGGCTTCAGGTAGTATGGATATCTTATCAATATTAATTCTCCTGATCCATTTTCCCATTTATTTGTGTCTTCAGTTTCTTTCAGCAATGACTTGTAACTTTCAGTGTACAAGTCTTTCACCTCCTTGTTTAAATTTATTCCTAAGTATTTTATTTTTTTTGATGCTACTATGAATTTAATTATTTAACTTATCAATTTTTCATATGTCTCTCTTAGAATGTACACTACTTGGACGTAGGGTATCACTCCAAGTAAGGACCACTTTAGCAAGGCTGTAGGCTCAAGATGTATTTGTTTAATTAGTAAGTTGACTTTAAATCATTGAAAACTATGAATATAATAATAGTTTCTGTATCAGAAACTATTTTAAGCATTTATGCATATGTTAACTACTTTATCTTCTATCTTGTAGCTGGAGGCTTACAATGTGTTCACTGTGATCAAAGAGCAGTCTTTCTCTGCTGGTGAAGGCCATCTACCTTCTTTTAGTTTTTAAAGATATACACATGAAGCATCAAGCAAACACTCAAATCAACCGAGATAAATAATGTGACAAATATTCCAGGGAAACTGTCCACACAACTGTGTTACAGTTTGTAAGGCATCTAGCTCAATGCCACAGGGGCTACTAGAATGAATAAGATCTTGCTCATTCTCCAAACAGCTCTTAATTTTAGGGCCTGATAAAATCTGTTGCCCACCCCTACTCTCCCTTTGCTAGGACCTTTCCCCTGTTGGATTCCCAAAATGTGTGCAGCCAATTTTATATCATGAGGTAGGAAATTGGAGACTTTCTGACAAAACGGATTCACCCAAAAGAAAAGACTTAAGACATTATTATTATCCACTGCCTTAATATTCAGAATGGTCTCTTATTCTAAGACTAAGAAACTGATGCTCAGAAAATTAAATAGTTTGCCCAAGGTCACACAGCTAGCTGGGAATTCAATATAGGTTTGTTCGATTTATACTATCTCTGTTGTGCCTCATCACCTTCCCAAAATAAACAGAGAAATGGGTGATCTAAGGACTAACCCCTCTCTCTTAAAGCAATTTTTCCCCCTTTTGCCATGAGCTTTAACAAAACCCATCTTCTAAATAGAGGGTGAAAGAAAACAAAAGGGATTAATATTTAACGAATGTCAGCTATGAAAGGCTCTGTGCTGGCAATTTTTAAATTTTTATCTACTTATTTTAAAAAGTTTGTTTATTTAGTGCATTTACAAGTCTTTTCTATTTTTACATACTGCTGCTTATTGCACATAAACAGAGCTTATTTTGTATTATTAAACCAGACTTAGAAATTTGCATTGCCATATTTTGGAAATTTTGTTGGCATTTTTACTTCTGTGAAGTTAATTGCATAAAAACATGTCCAAAAGGTCTAATGCATCTCCAATGAGTAATGCCACAGTCATTTCAGAAAATGAAAATGGAAGCAATAACACATCATATTCTGTTACCACCATTGCTCTAAAGCCAGATTTTAATGAGCCCAACTCTATAATCTGCCAGAGCATTTATAGACCCTGGGAGTGGAACTCTATCTTTAGGCTAGAAGCTGCAGCAGAGAATGTCTCTCACTAGTGCAAGACAAGTGCTGGATATGGCTGCTCTGTGGGCAGGCGCATCAACTGTTCACTCACAGGGGGCACTGCCCAGGGCAGGAACAGGGCTGGCCAAATCTGCCACAAGACATTAAGAGGCATGTAAAATCCAGCAACTTTTCCCCATTTCATTGTGAAGAAATGGAAAGGAATACAGTAGCCAGCTACTATACTGTCAGTACAGAAAAGTAACATTACAAACATTTATAACATTTTTCTTGTGGAAATCCAACTATATACCTTAGGAAGGTGGGCAAAAGGTAGCAAGAAAGACAGAAAAATAACAATTAAGATGGAGCCAGAAATCCCACCCGCCACCTTTCTCAATATGCTAAGTATATGCCCAAGATGAGTAAAAGCAGGAGACGTGAATCTGTTCTCTCGGTTTATCTCAGCTCCTCTGAGCTTCTCATAGTGTGAGACTCAGAGGCGCTAAATAGAATTCTGCTACCTAGACACTGAAGATAGTTTTCTTACAACATGGCCTCTAAATAAGAAGCCAAATCCCTTCATCTGGTGCAAAATGTTAGAAAAAGTACCGTGTTTCAAAGCTGGAAGAAAAATTGGCTGAGCCAGTCTCCACTGCAAGACAGTATGGTGGCCTCCAAGGGGCATTATCCTAAAACAGTTTTGGTAGTAACTTTGACTAATTGGTAGTTTTTCCTTTCTTGCTGACTTGAGAAACTAACCTCGATTTAAGATATAACCTAGCTATACCAGGTTCTAATCAGCCTCAAGATAGGGCAATCCAAGAGTGCCAGGCTAGTCTAGAAGCTGGGGAATTCAGCTATGAGGACAAAAGCCATGGTGAGGGTAGCAGCTATTCTAATGTGCACCTAGAACACCATAAATCTGAGACTTGATAACTTCAAAGAACCAGGAGTTCCATACAATCACTAGAAAGAAGTTAATTTCAATATAAAGGATTCAGATGTAATCCTTATTAAAAATAGGACTAAAGGTGTTATATGTCTGCTATTAAACTTGGCAGTCCTATATTTTAACTTGTGCTATAAAATAAATATCTCTTCCTCATCTTAAATATTCCCTAATTGTGTAATAGTGTGATGTGAGGAGTTTTCAGTTATTTCTGAACCCCTGTTAGTGAGCTTTAGGGGGCAAGAGAGCTAGTCTAAATCTATACCTTTACTTTCTATAGCTCAAGATGGGCCATTTATCACTGTTGGAGCCTGTCTTTGTTGTGGGATGCACCTGTTTTATACATCCTCTTGTCCAACCAGATGTAAGTTTAGTATCTACTCTGGGTCCTTGGGATTGCTCCAGATACTAAGTATTTAATACAAGTACAATACATCAAACTGGAATAGGTATTTTGTTTTATAATGTAAAAGACATTTTTGTGAGAAAAAAAGGTACACTTCACTAAACACCTATTGGATGGCTAAAAAAACAAAAAACGAAAAACCTGGCTAAACCAAATATCATCATCAGAGTCTCTATAACTCTTATACATCGCTGGTGGGCATGCCAACTTGGTAAACAGCCAACTCTGCAAAACAGTCTGACCGTTTCTAACAAATATTTACTTCTTACCACACAATCCAGCAATTCCACTCATAGGTATTAATCCAAGAGAAATGAAAGCTTATATTCACATAAAAAAACCTGTACATAAATTTTACAGCACATTATTAATTTCCAAAAATTAGAAACAACTCAAATGTGCTTTTAGCATGAGAATAGACAAACAAACCAAGGTACATCCATGTGGTGGAATACTTCTCAGCAATAAGAAGGAACGAACTATTGGAACATGCACCAAAGGAAATGAATCTCAAGCACATTATGCATTTACTACTACTTTATTCCAGTTATATGACATTTCAGAAAATGCAGAACTTTACAGTCAGAAAACAAACTAGTAATTGTCAAGGGTTAGGGGCTAAAGAAAGGGTTTGACAACAAAGGGACAGCTCATGGAAATTTTTGACATAAGGGCACTGTTCTGTATCCTGATCGTGGTGCTGGTTATATATGACTATGCATTCGTTAGAACTTACTGTATGTCAACAAAAGTGAATTAAAAATAAAAATTAAAAAAAATATATGTACAGCTCCACAACAAGCTTTTTTTAAAATGAAGAGACTGGCAGATTCATCTAGAGGTCAGCAGTCTGAATTTAGATGAGAGGTAGGAAAAGTGGTTATGAAAAGAGGACAAGCTCATCATGAGATATACAATGGCAGGCAGGGTGCAAGGAAAAGATCATTAGAAGGGAATTCTCTGGGACACAGTCTAGGCATGAGTGTGGTAAAGAAATGTGGAAGCATTTCTTCACTCAAGATCAGTTCCAATTTATTTTGAAAAATCATTTCAGAATTGTGCATTGATTTCCATCTCTGGGATGCAGGCATGGAAAAAAATTTCCATGCAACAAATATGTGGAGACAGTAAGCAAAACAAAATGTGCTTGGAATCGATTTTAAATGAACTCTTTATTTTCTCCAGTTGTTTCATATGAAAACAATTTCCAATAAAAACATTATGTAAACACAATATATTCACAGAAATAGGCCAAATAATTAATAAAAAATATGTTCTTCTCCCATCTCACAGCATGGGTAGTTCTATAACTCACTGGAGGACAACTGTCATACCAAATAAGAAGGACAAGAAGGAAGTGAATTTCAGATGGATACAAATCTGGGAGTCCAGCATAGCTAGATTTGAGAAGGTTGAAAGGCAGCTTAGAGGATCTAAGGATCCCTGTTATTTTACAGATGAGAAAAACTGTGGCCAAGGGATATAAAGTAGCTTGCCAGAAGCCACAGGATCACTAAATTGTATAACCTAGTCTTCTGCCTCCAAGTCCTGTGTTTTTGGTTTTGGATTTTTTTCCCCCTACATAAGTATAATTTTCTATTCTTTCCAAAGAGGGGGAATATAGGCCTAAATGTACAATTTAAACACTCTATGATATGAAGGGTAGGGGATGCATATTTGAAAATTTTATTAAAATGCAGTTCTTTCTAAACAGCATCCTAATAACCATAATTTTGTAATTTTCAGAACTCAGCCAAATGAAAAAAAAGAAAAGCTCCATTATTAGTTCTCAGACAGGTTGAGTCTCTCTCTCCTATCTCTAGTAGTTGGAAAGACCAAATCAGAGCTGTGGACTCTGTGTAACTTACATATAGGAATGTACAACAGGCTCTTCATTTAAGTGGGTTGCTGCTTGGTTTGCACTAAGAAGGTTTGCCCTCTGATCTCAATCAGTTCAATCAGCTGTGCAACCACATCTCAGTTCTTGGTATGCATTTATTTTTTCTTTTACCCCCAAAAAGTGTAATATATCTGGAAAGACAGCAAAGTCCCAACAAATGGAGTAAGGGATTAAAGCCAGATGAAGGCCCTGCCTTCATTTTATGGTTCTTGAGAGACTGTTGATCAACAAAGGTAAGAGAGAGAGACTCAGTCCAACTGAGAGCTGATAATGGATTTTTTTCACTTGGTTGAGTACTGAAACCACAGTTATTAGTTACAGAACATTGTTTAGAAAGGTTTGCAATAAATAATTTTGGTTCATTGACCAAATGAATGCCTTAAGAATCGATACAGATTTTTTTTTTTGTTTATGGACTTTTATACATGCTTCTTGGTCCCTGGAAATCTGCAAGAACAAAGCATCATAAGAGGGCCAGTCACGTAATAGTAAAATAACAGCATTATCTTTCCAGAATTATCCATTAACCATCGTTGAGTGAGCACAGGGAAGTCCAACCTATTAGATGCTTACAAAGATCAACATCAGAAAAAATTCCTCCACATTCTTCCTAACTCCACACATGCATGTTACAGAATTACTGCTGAAACTCCATCAAATAAGTAGCAATAACTTAAAATGATGGTTGATGTTGCTTTATGAAATTAATCATCAATGGTAGATTGAATGGTAGAAGAGGGGAGCTGAAGCTCAGGTTCTGAGGTGTCCTTACACATTTGTTTAATTCATATTGTTTGTCTCCCCACAGTGGAATTTAAACTTCACAGAAACAGTGTCTTCGACTGTCTTGTTCACTGCCATATCTCCAGGGTCTGACAGTAACTGACCTTTATTTATAGAAGGAGTAAATCGATCAATTAATAAGGCAGAAATAGTTAATCAAGGGAAACTTCAGGTGTTTTAGGTCTTCATTAAAAAAGACAGTAAGAGTAAAAAGAAAAATTAAAGATTAACTAAAATACAAATTTAAAATACTTTTGTTATTGTCATTTTTAGGTTGAGGATATTCACTTTGTAGTATCTGCACCCATCTGCTTTAAGACGCTAGTGACAGCTGTCTAGGCCAATAATTTTAATACTCATTACATCACTCCAAGTATTAGTAATTCTAAATATGAGATCTCATGACATTTTGACAGAAGGCCACCTACAAATGTATCTGAATTATACACGTAAACAAATATGAATTAATATGAAAGGCAAAGAAGATCTTTTTCTCAGAGGGCAAGAAGAGAATTCATACCAGTTTATCATTTAATACTTTGGCAAAGGCTTTTGCTGGAAGATTTTTAATGTTCTTTTCAGTATTCAATCAAACAACTGTCTGAAGAGGATGTTGTGATCTGGGTAATAATTTCTCAAACACATTTACATCCCTAATTTCTTTTTGAACTGAGTCAATCAACATGCCATTTGGGATACACCTGGAGGCAACTTGTTTGAGGCTTTTTTCTGGAAAGTAAGAACTACCCAACATCCATTTGCACTTGAACTGCCTGTAAACACCTCCCAAAGTCCCTTAGCCTTAGCCGTATCAGGGAGAACAAAAGAAACAGCCATTTTCAGCAGTGCTTTGTGATTTCTGTATTTCACAAGCTGGAGAATAGAATAGAGGATGCACTCAACACTTTTCGGGGTCACTCTCTGAAATGGAGAGGAAGAGGCTGTTTTTTACATTTTTAAATGCTTTTCCTTTCAGTCTGCTGCAACTGCCCCTGACAGCCATGACTGCATGTGGTTACTGCCTTTTAAGGATTTGTCTTGGTATTGCACTCAAGCAGCAAGTGAAAAGTAAGGGTAAATATCACCCTCTTTAGTTGTTTATTAAATATATAGCCTAGCCCCCAAATTCTCCTTTTCAATTTTATTGTCTCTCTCTTCCTTTACATCCAGTGTTCCTAGAGCTTCAGCTTATACCCGTAGCAGGAGCCTGCATTCAAAGACTTTAATTGAGGCTCAGGCTGGACACTCAAGGAGTTCTTTAAGGAAGGAGGAGGGGGACACAAGGTGGTAGGGGTAGGTGGAAATGAAAATAAAATCACAATGCCTGAACAGTCATGGTCATACAGTCAACTCCTTATCACTCATCACTTCATTCAAGAATCTCTGCAATACGGCCCATGACCACCTTTCCATCTCCATCTCTCACCACTCACACATATGACTTTTAATGCTGTCTAGCCAGCCCAGATCAATTTATTTCTTTTTCATGATTATGCTCTGCACTTATCTCATCCCTGTACTTTTATTCACCCTTGACCCTCTCCCTGGGTAACACTCCATTTATCTCAGCCTCCTCCAATCCTAGTCTTTCTTAAAGAGCCATCTAAAATCTACCATTAATCCTTTATTCTGGTCCCCCATCTAGATAGAACAAGACAAAAATTGAATTAATTTTTACAACCATGGGAGAAAATAATTGGCTACCTCCTTGAGATGAGAGGTGATGTCCTGGGGCATAAACACAAGAAACAAAATGAGAGTCATCTGTTCTTCCAAAGAAAGGAAAGAGAAAAGTCTCTAGGAGGAGGCAGGATAAAGACTGTGCAGTGAATCAGCCAGCTGAAATATCTAGTGGCTGAGTAGACAAAAGATATTTTAAGAGTGGAAAAACCAAATTCAGAATAAAGTTGTTTGCGTGGTGTGAAGGTTATTTTTTGTGTCACCTTGACTAAGCTATATCATCCCAGCTATTCAAGCAAATGATAATCGAGGTGTTACTTTGTAAAGGTATTTTGTAAATGTGGATAACTCTATAATCAGTTCACTTTACATAAAGGAGGTTACCTACAGTAATGTGAGTGAGCTTCACCCAATCAGTTGAAGGCCTTAAGAGCAAAAACTAAGGCTTCCTGGGGAAGAAATTTTGCCTCAAGAGTGCAACATTAACTCCTGCCTGAGTTTCCAACCTATATATATATTTGTATGTATATATGTTTGTACATATGTATATAAGTATTAAATGTATATATTGCACATATATAACATACATAAACATACATACATATCATGTATATATATACACCATATATATATATATATATATATACACACATATACACACACACACACAGAGTTGACCCTCATTATTCATAGCGTCTATATTCAAGAATTTGCCTACACACTAAAATGTATTAGTAATCCCCAGATGAATACTTGTGGTGCTTTTGCAATCATTTATGGACATGCAGAGTAGCAAAAAGTTTGGTTTTCCAATGCACACATTACTATTTGAGGTCAGTCAAATCTCTCAAATTGTTTCAGCTCTCTTACTATAAACAAGTTTCCTTTTTCTGTATTTAGGGCTACTATATTTTGTATTTTTGTGGGTTTTTTTTTTTTCTGATTTTGCTATTTGAAATGCTCCCCAGCTGAAGTGCTGTCCAGTGTTTCTAAGTGTAAGAAGGCTGTGAAGTTCTTTACAAGGAGATATTTGTATTAGATAAACATCATTTAGGCATGAGTTACAGTTCTGATGGCCATGAGTTTAATGTTAATGAATTACATATACATATACAGACACACACAAATACGTATATAGTATCTTTAAACAGAAACACACATAAAACAAAGTTATGTATTAATCAGTTGATAAAAACGTTGGGACCAGTGACCCCAAGAACTCAACGCTGTATTTCCTCTAGACCAATTGTTAAGTATTTGCTAATTCAGGATCTGCAGCAACTTAAATGACCATAACCACCATAGATAGTAAATAAAAAGAACTGACTGTATATACATATGCATATACATATATCTATATCTGTCTATGTCTTATTGGTTCTGTTTTTCTGGAGAACGCTGACTGATGCATACGGCTACTGTCTCAGGTTATACATTGTTCCCAGTGCTCCCAGGAGAAACTAGCAGGGAGTGGAGAAGGCAAGAGAGAGAATGGGAAGGCAGGCAAGAAGCAATTTCAGATGAAGTTCCCTCCCTCTGTTACTGGCTACAGGCTCCATGGAAGGACATAAAAGCCCATGTGCTTTCTGTTCTGGGTTGGTCCTAGAAACAGATTCCAGTGGCTCAAACACTATCTTCTGAGGAATAATGCAGGACGAAGTCCACAAGGGTGAAGCAGCCTCAAGCTGGGAGGATAGAGGAAGAAGTGACTAATAGATATCAAGATAGTACCAGAAAGAAGGGAATCACCCTTTATCTTTATAAACTTCACCCCTAGCACCTAACCAAATGCCTGGTACATAGTAGACACTAAAAAGTGTTGAACAAACAAATGATCTATCCTGCTGCATTTCACTAGGATTCACTTGTACAAACAAACAAGGCAGAAAATCTACCATTCTCAGGAATGGTTCTTTTTTGGTGGCTATTGAAAAATATTTTTGAAAGGGAAGAGTTTTAAAAATATCTTCATGGTTACTTGGAAGATAATTCCTTTTATAGAACTACATGATAAAATTAAAGTTGTTAGTCTTCTGCCACAAAATTTTGAGAGTCAGGGAAGAAGTCTTACATGATCAAAATAACTTCAAGAAATACAAAACATACATTGCCAAACCAGGAAACTCTCTCCCTCCCCCTTTTTCTCAAGCATACACACACGAAAAGTTACTATTTCCATAAAAAATTTTCTATACTCACCATAAAATTCAAATATAAGTAAATAAATCAATATCAGGATATCAGGGTAATCTGATATTAAGTGATACTAAGAGTAGTTTTCTACAAGGTATCTACAAAGTAAGAAATAATATTTATATGTAAAATGTGAGAAAAGATATTTGTAGGGATAAAGTCTACAATGGTACTTGCCTTTTGGAAGAATCATATCAACATTATACAACTTCCAGAGCATAAAGTCTTGCTGATTCCTTAAAATGCTGTAAATACATTTTTTTCGCAGGCAAGAAGGACTGGATTACCCCATAAGGCAGCTGGGAAATTGCTCAACTGTCCGGGATAGGTCCCTATCACCTGTAGAATCAAGTCCCAACTCCTTAGCATAGCATGTAAGATCTTTCACCAGTGGTCCCTAACCTGTTTCTCCAGCCATATTTCCTGCCTCTCCTCCTTTAACAGAGCTTACAGTGGGGCCACCCAAATTATTCATACTTCCTCCAGTGAAATGGGCCTTGCTCTGGTCCTGTTTCTTCTGCCAGGCATAGCCTTGTTCTCTATTGCAAACTCTTACTCATCTTTTTGGCACCAGCTCAAATAAGCTGTGAAGCAACTCCTGATCCTCTTACTCCAAGGCAGGCAAGTCAAACTTAACTCTGTGCTCCCAGAGTTTTTCACACATCCCATCTGATGGAACTTTTATCATATTGTATTTTAATTGTGTGATGTGTAAGCTCCCTTAGGAGAAGGACTATGTCTCATTTATCTTTGTTCCCACATGCTCTGGAACATAGCAAGTTTTCAATAAATCATGGACAATTTTTCTATTTTAAGCAAAAAGATGATATTGAATCTTTGGACAAATGTAAATAGTAGGTGAACTATTTGTTATTTTAAGGATATTTATGAGCATTGTAGAACAAACAAAACATAAAAAAAAAAAAATCTCTCCCAAAAGGGAACAAACATTAACGGATAAGCCCAAAAAAAGAATGGAGAATGATATAATAAACTATTAATCTAGGTATTTAAATATGTTAAAGGTTTTGTCAAAATGACAGTTTAACATGCGATTTGGACAAGAAATTACTTCCTAGAATTGAGCAGATAACTGAGTGTAGAGGTAGTGTCCAGGAATGGCAAGAAGCATAATCTGACCTACATCTTATCTGAAAAAAATTCTGTTGGGACAGGAGAGGATTCTAGTCAAGTGATCAACTCCATGAGAGGCTCAACATGAGCTAAAGGGTGGATATTGCAGCAGATAGGAGAAGCCTGGAGATGGGCAGTCTAGAGTATGTAACACTGAAAAGTCTAGTCAGGCAGGCATCTGATGGGCATCAGGAAGCTCTGGGAACAGAAAACAGGTCCCAGACCTGAGCCTAGAGTTCAAGAGTAGGAGTCCAGTCCTAGCTACAGCAATCAGACAAGAAAAAGAAATAAAAGGGATACAAATTGGAAAGGAAGAGGTAAAATTGTTGCTATATGCAGGCGACATGATACTATATATCGAAAACCTTGAAGACTCCACACAAAAACTACTAGAACTGATAAACAAATTCAACAAGGTAGCAGGATAAAACATTAACATACAGAAATCTATTGGATTTCTTTACACTAACAATGAAATACCTGAAAAGTAAGGTTAAGGGGAAAAAATCCTTTTAAAATCACATCCAAAAAAATAAAATACTTAGGAATAAACCTGACCAAGGAGGTGAAAGACCTGTGTGGTAAACTATAAAACATTGATTAAGGAAATTAAGATGATTTAAAGAAATGGAAAGATATCCTATGCTCTTGGATTGGAAGAATTAATATTGTTAAAATGGCCATACTACCCAAGGCAATCTACTGATTTAATGTGATCCCATCAAATTTCCCAGGACATTTTTCATAGAACTAGAACAAATAATCTTAAAATTTATATGGAATCACAAAAGACCCAGAGTTGCCAAAGCAATACTGAAGGAAAAGAATGAAGCTGGAGGAATAATCCTCCCAGACTTCAAACAAGAATACAGAGCTACAGTAATCAAAACAGGATGGTATTGGTACAAAAACTGACATGTGGATCAGTGGAACAGAATAGAGAGCCCAGAAATAAACCAACACATCTACAGTCAATTAATCTTTGACAAAGGAGGCAAGAATATACAGTGGAGAAAAGACAGTCTCTTCAGCAAGTGGTGTTGGGAAAGCTGGACAGCCACATGTAAATCAATGAAGTTAGAATATACCCTCACACCATACACAAAAATAAACTCAAAATGGCTTAAAGACTTAAATGTAAGACAAGACACTATAGACTTCCTAGATGAAAACATAGGCAAAACATTCTCTGACATAAATCTTAGTAATGTTCTTGTAGGGCAGTCTATCAAGGCAATAGAAATCAAAGAAACAATAAACAAATGTAACCTAATTAAACGTATAAGCTTTTGCACAGCAAAGGAGACTATAAACAAAATGAAAAGGGAACCTACAGAATGGGGAGAAAATATTTTCAAACGATAAAATTGACAAGGGCTTAATTTCCAGAATATACAAACAGCTTGTACAACTCAATAACAAAAAAACAACACAATAAAATATGGGTAGAAGACCTAAACAAATATTTCTCCAATGAAGACATACAAATGGCCAACAGGCACATAAAAATGCTCAATATCACTAATTATCAGAGAAATGCAAATCAAAACTACAATGAGGTATCACCTCACCAGTCAGAATGGCCATCATTCAGATGTCCACAAACAATAAATGGTGGATAGGGTGTGGAGAAAACTCTAATTCAAAAAGATACATGCAGCCCAATATTCATAGCAGCACTATTTACAATAGCAAAGACATGGAAATAACCTAAATGTCCATCAACAGATGACTGGATAAAGAAGCTGTGGTACGTTTATACAAAGGAATACTACTCAGCTATAAAAAATAATAAAACAATGCCATTGCAGCAACATGGATGGACTTGGAGATTGTCATTCTAAGTGAAGTAAGCCAGAAAGAGAAATAAAAACACCGTATGATATCACTTGTATGTGGAATCTATAAAAAATAAAAAAGACCAACTTAATTTATGTGGGTTCTGTCCGGGAGAAGTCCCACTGTGATGGAATGAATTACTCGAGACTCTGTGGAAAGTCAGGAGAGTGAGAAGGAGTCAGAGACCAACTCCCCGAACCTCTCAAATACTCCCATATTTATTGTGCATAATCAAAGAAAAGATCACAAACAATTGTGTCATGGAATGCAGGAGCTTAGGAAAAAACAGGATCGAGTAGAGATCATAAATTCCACAATGAGTACCAAAGCTTAATTTATCTTCAGGGCAGCCATGGGGAGAGGGGACAAGGTACATTCTTCAGGAATCAGATATAAGAAGATGATTACAAAACAGACCACCAGACTGCCAGTTTTTTGTCTTGGGGGTTACAGTCTATCTAAACAGCAGAAAGCACCCCTAGCATTTATAGCTGAGGGCATAGGTCTTCGCTTTGCAACGAGCAGAGTAAACCCGGAACTATGGACCTATGCTTATGATAAACAAGCCATGTCCTGTGTTTATAACAAGGGACACACAATGGCTTCGTCAACGCGGAAGCAGCCCTAAGCTAAAACCTCAACTATGCAAGCAAGACATTGTCTCTGCTCTTTACAGCAAGGAGACAGGAGGGTAGATGCACAGGTGCCTGCTAGCAAAGCGGTTATGAAACTTATTAACTATGCACATTTGTTCTTCTTAAAAGTCACAAGCGGCTGGGGTCTGTTACAATTTATTAACCCAATCATGGGCTCCCACATATTTACAAAACAGAAACAAACTCACAGACACAGAAAACAAACTTGTGGTTACCAGAGGGGAAGGAGGTGGGAAGGGTCACAGTGAAACAGGAGTGCAAAAAATACTATCAAAACAGAAATTCAGGCAAAAGTAAGAAGACAGGAATATAGAGTCTAGAATTAGGGCACATGATGAAGGGTTTATCAAAGCACAAGCTTGAACATAATTACCAAGTTTGGGCACAGTGCCCATTGGGAAATGGCAGCAGGATTGGTGAGATGCTTATAGTCACTGGACTTCCTCACCAAGGTCTTCTGGAGTTCCCCCAACCAAGAATAGGTTTGGACCCAGCGAGAGCCAGACAAAATGTGCCTTAAAGAATCAAGAATTTACATTAGGGAAGAGGGAGGCGGCAAAGAGCCAGAAATGTCAGAGTAAGTTTCAAAGGAAGGTAGTAAGGGCACTTGCAGGGAAGGCAGGTTGTTCTCTTCAACATGTTAAGGAATATTTGAAGTATGCAAATGTCAGCAAAGATGATTTGTGACTCTTGATGGGGACAGCAGGAAGGAAGGAGGGTCCAACCTACCTGATGACGTTAAGGGCTTGAAGAGCAAAGAAGCTTTGAGTTGTTAGGAAGTGAGAGGAAGAAAAAGTGCCTCAAAGAAAAGATTAGTTGATTCATAGTTAAGCAGCTCTGAAATGATGCATCAAAAACTCTCAAAGTTAGAAAAGAGAAGAGGAGATGAAAAAAAAATCTAGGGCAGAGCCTGGAAAAAAAAAAGTCCAGGACACGCTAGTACAGTTTGTTTTCACACCATTTTTTGCCCTAGTAGGTAATTCAATCCTGTGTAAAGTATTTTAAGCAGAATTATACAAACATGACCAATTTTCATCAAGGAAATATTTTCTAGAGCTTATTCCATTGAGCCAATTTGATTCTTTATCAATTTTCTCTACAGTGCAGTTAATTTTTTTCATTTTTATCTTTAAAGTAACTAAAATTATTGTTATTGAGATTGATTCGTTTAATGTATATATATTACTCTGAAGCTATGATTGTTCTATTGAATTTCTTGAGAACATTGTATTTTCCCAAGTATAACTTCCCCCACTGTGATTCTTCTCTGGCAGTTCTTCTAACCAACCCAATTTCCCCAGGTCAAGTTTGACATATTTAAGTTTTATCAAAAAGATTTGATTCTGGTATCAGATTTTAGTGATTAATTAGTCTTATCATGTGAAATTTTAGCCCTTTTATTCTATGATGAGTATTTCTCCTACCTCCAGTTTTGCCTAATCTTTCCCAATAGGCTTCTTCCATAAATTTTTAATCTTTAACAAATTTTATAATGTTCAGTTTCCATCATTGTGAGTTTTATTTGGGGATATTTTAATCAAAATATTTATTATAATATTTACATAGTGGAGTACTATGCAGACACTAACAAAAAGAAGAAAATAGGTCTCTATAAACTGCTATTATTGTTAAAGAGCAAAATAATGTATACAATATGCTATCTTTTGTATAAGAAATAAAGAAAAGTAACATATACAACATATATAAACATTTGCACACATTTTGCTAATTTTTGCAAAAAGAAGCACAGGAAAAATAAACCAGCAACTAATGGCAAAGGTTATCTATGTTTGTGGGTGAAAATGGGTAAACGGGAATGAGACTTCTCTGAATATATGTTTTTAATATAATTTTCTGATTTGAACCGTATATATAAATTGCCTATTCAAAGACTAAAATGAAAAGATAATTTTAAAAAAATGAATACAAGCAGAAACAAAAGAATCTAACAAATAATCACTCAGAAGAATACTCATTAGTTTGTATTTAATTCCAAGCTTATTTATTAGAAGATTAGAAGTAATTATTCTCAAGTGGTTTACTAATATATGGTGAATTCAGTTCGTCTACATATGTTCACTTTGTGGGCTATGTGCTAATTTTTCATGCTACTGGTGGAAAAGCAGAAAGGAGAGTCTAAAAGTCCTTCAGTGATGGACAGAGAGTTGAACTCAGCAAATCTGTCAAAAAAAAAAACTATGTTCTCAAAACAGGAAGAAAGATCAGCCCAAGATTTCCCATAAAGGTAATAAAACGGAAGAGTGGATGGATCGGTGGGATTTTTGCCTGGTACCCAAAAAGGAAGAACCCCAGGATATGTCAGTTTTCGTCTTTGGCATAGTCAACAAAAACTACAGCAACAAAAAAGAGCAATGTCATGAAACTTCATAATAAAGACAAAAATAAAATTATTTTCATTATAAGAAAGAAAAAAAAAAAGGCCAACACAACTCATCTCAGTAACAAAGACCTTATCAAGGGGCCTCCTGGGATTTCAGGGGAAGCGGAGTTGCAGCGACTAGAAGGGACTTAATGAAGCTTTATATCTAGTCTAGGCTGTATAACTTTCATGTGATAAAAATACATGTACTTGATCTAATAGAAAACAACTGATTTGGTGGGGAGGGAAATCAGTGACAGAAGAAAGCAGTACTGTTTATCTCTGGATGGTCTTTAGAGAGAAATCCCTTACTTCTCACCGAAAGGTATCTGAAAGATTAACCCTGAGGAACAGCAAAAAGGAACTTGGCCTTTGGGTCAAATGGGTTACAGGGTGAGGGTTAGGTAAGAGGAAAGGCAGGTGTTTTTTGGAAGGAGATCCTAAAATTTTGTTCAGGAGATAGGTTTCAGGAATTTTCTCTACACAGATCCACTTTTATATATGAGCCTGTATCTTAGCTTCATCTCTAAATACAAAGTTTAGTGTGAACCTTAATGTTTTTAGGCATTTATTGTAGGACTCTTTACTACTACCAACATTTTTGTGCAATGACCCTCTCTTGAACTTCACATCATTGATTTTAAATTTATCCCATAATAAAGCTCCTAAATGCAGAAAATCAACTACAATATTATTTCAATTTTAATAGGACAATCATGTAAATAGTACCTAGCTTATACTGAAATGTGGATTGCTGCTTTCTTCTAAAGTTTTAAAGTACAAAATATATACACTTTCTTGATCCTTTCTAATGGTCTCATCCATTTTGCCCATTTCTCCCTACAGCCTTTCACATCCACAAGCTGTTTTTTGTTTTGTTTTTGTTTTTAAATGCAATACTGGTGATTGGCTGCCTAGCAGGCAAAGTTATGTTCATGTTCTAAAAGTTAATTTGGAAGTTCAGATATACCAAATTGCCAGAAAAAAAAAAGATAATCTAAAACGTCTCAGTATCTTTAATTAGCCTGCAAACATATTTCACTGCACAGGTTTTTATATAAAGTTGGATGCTCACTTCTTGTTAAAATAATTGCCTTTAATTCCAGCATTAATTTCTAAGCATTGGAATTTCATTTTTGATGGCAAGTATAAACTGACCTGAATAGACGGTCTGAATAAATTCTCTGATGCTTTACCTCTGCAGCAGTTTCCAAAGCCATAAAACATTACTGCTCTTTTGCCTCCAAATTTTTAAAAATGCAAACATTTCACCACATGCTCTATGACAGTGTCTTCTTATCCACTGAGTAGACAAATGTAAGTGTGAGAAAATGTTGAAATGAGACCAATAACTAGCATGAGCATAAGGGACTTGGCAATGTTTTGTGAGTGCGTGGATCTTTTTACTTTGAGAATTCACTTTTAAGAAAGCTAACCAGCAACTAACACCTTCAGTGTACATGGCCAGTTTGGTCTAGGCTGCTGTACTCTTCTGAACCTTTCCCTGCCCTGTGATCGGTCTTTACTCCAGATACCACACGCACGATGTCTGTGCTCCTAACAGAGGGGAGAGCCAGTCTGTCAACAAACCTGTCAACATCACATCGAAATAAGGGGCACTCCCAGCAGGAAGACTGATAAACATGACAGGAATTGTACCTTTTGTTTTACCATGAGTTATAGTGATGTCTTATGCAATCAAAACAAGAAACTGACTTGTTTAAAGGTCTAGAATTCCAGGATGTGCATCTAACCTCACCCACAACTTTTCTTTGATCAGTCTATTTAGGAGAAACCATTTCTTCCTCTTCCTATCATAGTACAATAGTATAATCTCTTAGTTAATGTAGCAGATGACTTCTTTCCTTTGCCTCATTTTTTTGTTCTTCTGTTTTCTTCTCATTTTGACCAAGTATTGGCCTGAGCAGAGGCTGGTGATGGAAGCTCTCAGATAAATCAAAAGACAGGTCAAAGGCCATTTCTGGCTTTGAATTTTACCTAGTAAATGAATGACATGAGACAATAATTGATTCCTCTGTTTTTCCTGCTTACATGAAAACAAAAATACTCGGAGATGAAGAGAAAAAAATGCAATGAAAGGAAAGCAAAGGGCCAGAGGACACAAAGTAACCACTGGAATTCAGGAGTCCTGGATTCAATCCCTAGTTCAGTCATTAATTAGTCCTATAATCTTTAGCTCAGTCTGCGAACACAATAAAAGGAGTTTTTTATCGCTAAATTTTGGGGTGGTTTGTTATGCAATAATAGTAACTGTTACACCTTCCAAATCACTAGGGAGTATTCTTCAAGATATTTTCAAGTTCATGGAGAAGTCAGAACAGCACCAACCGAATTCAACCTGTAGGACTGTGTGAGTGCGTACTGGCTGAGAAACAGCCTAGCCAATCGCATCTTCCTTCTAACTCTCATTAACCTGGTGTTTTGATAACCATCTCCTTGCTTTAAAAAAAATAGTCTTACCAAATCTTGAAGGCATCCTGTAACAACAGCTACTTTTGTCTGTTTAACTTTATGTTATGGAATCATATTGTATACATTCTCTTGTGCCTTCTTCCTTTTGCTTTATGAGATTTGTAAGATTCATCCACATTTAAGGAGCTTAATTCCTAAAAGATCAGGTAAGCTTTCCAAAGCAGAATAGTGTAGAAAAACAGAATGCACTCAGTCCCTTGTAGTACACACGAGGAGGAAAGACTTCAGTTTGTGCCTTATGAGGTCCTTTCGTGCCTTCCTTCTTTCTGGCCTCCCTTCCTTCATTCAACACATACTTTCTAAGCACCTAACTTGTGCCAGGCTCTGTTCTAAACAATAATAAGACAAACTGATTAATAATTTATGGGATAATAAGTGCTGAAAAGTAAGAGAAGACAGAGGATAAAAGGAAAGAAAGGGAAGAGAAGGGGAGGAAGGAAAGGAAAGAAAAGAAATCAGAATAAGAGTTTAAACTTATGGAGACTGATAGGGAGGTTGCCCTTCTCATTCTCAACCATGATTTATCTTTTAAATCCCTCTGACAATCATCTCATTATCCCCTTTCAATCTCAATTCTCCACATATGGAATACCAGTCCCTTTCATTTCAAAGCTTCACTCCTTCCCAGGTACGAAAAGAAAACTACTTCCCTTTTTGTATTTTGCCATCATTGGAGCTTTGATCTTCAGCCAAATACTAGAGCACTCTTCCCTTTACTTAGGATTTTCAGGCTCTGAAGAAGGGTGAGTGGGCTCTGCTCCCTCAAGGTAGGGGCAGAAGCTCTCCCATCAAGTGCTAAAGCTGGGCTCCTCCCAGGACACCCAAAGGCAAACACATCTCACTGCAGCGAACATTAATCTTGTAAACACAACACAGTTTTGTCTCCTATAAGGAAATCACATTTCTTTTTGTAATATGGCCTTGAGTGCCCTGCTTGTGAAATAACAACGCAAGGCTTATTATGATAAGAAGCATATGACTACTTCTGTGGCTGCTGTTGAATTCCAGGGCCACCACCTTACTTGAAAATGGTTGGGAAAATCTCCAAGTGTTTTCTGATAGTAGCTGGGAAAGGGAGATCTCAGTTCATCTCCCCACAGACTTAGGTGAGAAATTTGGACATAATTCCACATGCAAAAGAGATGAAAGAATTGTTTTTAAAAATCAAGGAACAAGAATCATTATAACTTAGCTTTAGGATAAATCTTAGAATAATGATAGGAGGTGCTGATAATCATAACAGCAACAACAATAATAATAAAGGAGGTGGGAGAACTGGTCAGAAAATGAGTCCGTAGATGAGAGGCAATGAGCTCTGAACTGAAGTAGTGGGAATTAGGTGAGGAAAGTCAGAAATAGATTCAAGGCATATTGCAGAAAGAAGTCACAGAACTTGACAACAATTAAATATTAGGGGCAACTGAAAGATGCCGACATTTTAAGTTTGGGAATGATGTGAAAAGAAATACAGGCAAAAGGCAGAAGACGAGAGATGATCAGGGCCAGGATGGTGAGGCAGAGAGGAAAGAGTCTGTGCTGAACATGTGAAGTTTTAGATGCTCACAGACTGTCTCAAAGTGCCTCAATCCTTGAATGAGGAAGACTTCTCAGAAGCAGTTTCAAAAGAAGTTAAGAATGTGGACCTTGAAGTTAGACACATGCTGGTTTGAGTCTTGCCTTCACTCCTTGCTGCTTATGTGACCCTTGGCAAGTTGCTCTCTCTGTTCGGTGTCTTCACCTGTAAAATGGAGTAGTAGTGCCTCCCTCATAAAAGGTTTAAATGAGAGGATTAAATGAGAAAATTCAAATAGACCACTTTGAGTATTTCCTGACATGTAATAAATGGTACATAAAAGTTATAAAATTTACTCTCTGTTAATTAATTTATTCAAACTTACTTAATATGAAGATTCCTATAAAACTTCTAGATTATCCTCATGTAACACAGAATTACTTCCTGTTTGCTCTCAAGATGTGACTTAAGCTTGGCGGTCAATGACTGAGTTTGCAAACTGTCCCAGGCACTCCTTCCAACAGTGATGAGACACTTATAGAGTTTTCGGCAAAACCTTTTGCTAGAGAGATCAGGAGAACTGTTGACACTGTGCACTTTGTAATCATGATGAGAATTATGTGTCAGTTCATCACACTTTTATTCCCCAAATCTTACTCAAGATGATTTCAGTTGAACATGTGTCTATCAAAGTGGTGATTTAAAAAGAAGATATCTTGTGTGAGTAAGGAGTCCCCTCCCTGCTAGGTGTATGACAGCAAATCAATGTGTTGTGTGGGATGTGAACAAACAATGTGTATCAGAATCTTTGGAACACGTCCAAAGCTTATGAATGAATGTAATATCTGGGTGTTTGCCACTGTGCTATTAGAAACAAAATTTCTATTTTAGAACATGGCAATAATTCCTTCAAGTTTTAATGTCCCATTAGTTCCTTAAAATTAAATGCATACCAGGCAATTGTCACATAGTTTATAAAGATTTTAAAGAAAACCATTCATTCATTCAACATTTATTGAGTACAGATCCCATGGAAGAAAGGAAACAGACCTAGTAGAATCCAACAAATCTGGCTCTGCCGCTTTCTAGTAGATTCCTACATCTACTGAGTCTAGCTCTCCCCTTTAAAATGGAGATACCTTGCAAAGTTCACATAAGCATCAAACACTGTAATGTGTTTAAAGCGCCTACAGCCATGCCTTCATAAAATAAACAGAATTTAACATTTTGATATTATTAAATTAGTCTAATCGCTGACCATTAAATAAATGTTCAATAAATAGAAATTACTGCTACAATATTACACATACCAAGTACTACAGCACATAAGAGACAAGTACAATATCTCTGACCTCTGGTGGCTTACAATCTTATGGAGAAATGTGTAACTCTCTTCACGGTGATATGAAGTTGGTCCCAAATATTGCAAATAAAGAAATTCAAGTAGAGCACATTTAACAGATCTTGTTCTAAAATTCCTGAGACTGAGTTTGCCCTAGAATTCAAACTCTTTTTAAGAAATGCAGGTCTATCAAAGAATAATTGATTTATAAATACTGAATTGGAAATAGTTTCAACCTTCAAAAAAATACCACCCACAAAAGAGTTGCTAGCTAAGATCTTGTTAAGTAATGCCTGTGGTTTGGACAAGTGGAAGATCTGCTTGTATTCTAATGTCTACTGGTGGGATCATGATAACCTGACCTCTCAGAACTGAGTTTTAACCATTCTGCGTGTTTCTTCCCTCATTTTTGACCCTGCAGTAGAGTAAACATAGCTTTATAAGTCATTTATATATAGCTATGAAAGTTTGAAGCACTGTTTATAATTGCTTTGTTATCTATTACAAGTCTATCATTTAATTAGGTGTGCCAAATAGTACTAAGTAAATACTAAATATTATTACTTCTTATCTTTATCATTAAGGCCATTTTTAGTAGAAAAAGGAAAACACAAAAATCCACAATATCTTTCATGTCCCATTCAAGTAGTAACTCAACTGTTACTTTTAATGTCATATTATCTTTCTGCCTTGTCATTACTCTTTGTAAACATTTGACAATAGTTCAGTATAAATATGTTGAACCTATTTCTGAAAGTATATCTTACAAGTAACTAATAGGTAATGACTGTTGGCTCCATCTCAAAAAAACAAGGAAGCGTTTTGCCATCACCAACCACTGATATTCAAGGCAAGCAGAAGACCTTAACTCTAGAAGTGTACTTAATTCATTTCATATGTTAATTTTCAAATATGTGCCAAGGACTGTTCTGGACACTCGAAGTTTAAAATATTAAAAATACTTTATTATGAAAGGGCTCCTGTACGGGCATGTCAGAAGACAGACATGTACACTGGTAATTTTAATTCAAAGCTGACTGTGTCCTCCATGTCCACAGATGAGTGTTTACTTGAAGTGAATCTTGGTCTCTGGATGACACTTTTTGTAGCTGTTATTGGTCTCTATGCTAATGAAACAAAGCTTTCTGTCCATTTTACAGATTGAGACATTTTAGAAATGAACATTCATTTACATTTTTAGTGATTCAAATTGAAGTATCTCTTCTCTCTTCAGATTTCCTTGTACTTATCTACAGCATTATATATCAAGTATTCCACCATGCTACTGTAAGAAAAGCAGCAAAAATAATGAAGTTATAAATACCTTGACTTAACATTAACTTTCCTGAAAAAGTTTGAAGATGTTTTACAGCAGTATCGGGTTTAATGCTAAGCCTTTTGTCATACTTCGAATAGCTAAGGAAAACATGTAGACTGAAAAGAGGACAGTGAAAAGATCAGGAGAGATTAAAGACAACCAGGTTGCGTTCCTGTTTCAGACACTGATTTGCTATGTGATGTTGGACCCCTTAGGCTTCAGTATCTCTGTTGTAAATGTGGAAAGAGGGTGCTTTTCAGCTTCTGAAATTCTATGATTGTAGGGATCTTAATAGGAAAAAAGCACAGCCTCTCCCCCAGCTCAAAGGTTCTCTTCAGTTACTATGAGGAAAGTTGTGCCCCCAAGTGGATGACAGAAAATGACAAACCCTTGCCAAGAACAACTGACTTCCTGATGATTTTCTAAAAGTGCTTCTCAAGTGGGAAAATTAGGAAAAATAGGTTTTGGACGTTGGTAGCTGGATATTGTTGACAAATAGCTACTTAACTGATTCTCTCAGAGTCAAAAACAAATGATGCCAGCAAGCAGCAGTAGTAGTAGTGTAAGGATGAATGGCTCCCTCATAGTCCTTTATTAGAAAGCCTAGCCATCAGGAAATGTAATCTAGAATTGAAGGCCTCTTTCAATGGTGAGTTTTATGTGTCAACTTAGCAAGGCTGCAGAAACCACTTATTCAGTCAAGCACTAATCTGGATGCTGCTGTGAAGATATTCTGCAGATGCTAACACCTACAGTCAGTTGGCATTACAGAAAGGAGAGTCCCTTCCACAATATGGGTAGGCCTCACCTAACCAGTTGAAGACCTTGATAGCAAACCTGAGGTTTCCCTGAGGAAGAAGAAATTCCTCCTGTAGACTGCAATGTTAGCTGCTAACAGCTGGTAGGTTCCAGCCTGTTGGCCTACCCTATGGATATCGGACTTGCCAAGCCAGACGCCACAACTGTGTAAGCCAGTTCCTTGAAATCAGTCTCCCTTGTTCTCTCTCTCTGTCTCTTTATATATACATATATATGATGCAAGTTACATATATTTTCTCTCTTTAAATATAATACATAAGGTATACATACATGATGTTTGTGTGTTTACCCTACTGGTTCTACTTCTCTGGTAGAATTCTGATTCATACACCTCTGATAAATATATATATTTATACATATATATACATATCTATTTTATATTATATATATCTGTGTGTTTTTGAACATTTCTGAAAGTCTATTACTCATGAAAACATTGCATCAACCTTGATCTTATGAGCTAAAACTCTCAATTTAGAATAAAAGCTAATACATATGAAGTACTTTATGTGTCAGACTTATTTTATACAAATTGGTTTATTTAATGCCCACCTCAACTCTATGAAAACAGTACACTTATCATCCCATTTTACAATTAGGGAACCTGAGGCAAGGAGAAGTTAGGTGACTTCCCCAGGGTTATGTGACTGGTAAGGGGTAGAATCACGATTCAAACTCAGGGAGTATGGCCATAGAACCGGAACTCTTAATCACTCTGCTGTGCTGCCTCTTGGAACCAGTCCTGAATTTCTCCCAAAGACTGCAAAATGTCACTATGGCATTAATAAGTCTAGAATAGCCAGCTTCAGGTTTTGATTTGGTTGTTGGAATCAAATTCAGCTCTATTATCTCTGATCTCTCTGGTTAACTCCAAACTCCAAACAGTGGCTGAGAAGAATCCCCAGACACTATGAATGGGTGCACTTCAAAAGTCACTGCTGATAAAAGCACATCTCTATTCATCTACTCATTGTTTTCTTAATAATAGCTGCCAAACCAGGAGAAAGTGCAGGCTTCAGGGATACTGGCATGCTGCATTGGCCTTCAGAGAGCAATGAGACCACTGCTGTGCTTAAAGATGCTACCATCACTAAATAAGTTCGAATTTTTTTTATTGTATAACATTTCCCCATGGAAGTTGAAGGAAGCAGAATCCTTAACTCTCACAATTGAATATGATTTTACAAAAAGTGCAAACAAGATGTCAGCTGTGGTTGTGGTCATCTTGTCAATTAAAATCCAGGTGAGATTGTTTGGGCCCCGGTTTGCATTTCATAAACAGCCCAATGTCCTCCCAACAAGACTTCCCAGTCAGTTTCTGTTCTTATAATTACTTAAGTGTTGAACTTCAGTTTCCACTGAATTAGATTGGTGCATAGACTATTAGACCACTCTGCCCATGCTATTTTTTTTCCCTTCAATACATCAACTCAAACAGATATGTCAATCTTCCTCCATAATTTTTATACAACTTAGGTGTGTGTCTACTTATATTTTCTGCCAAGAAGAATTGTCTATGATTTGGAAATGGGCAAAAGAGATTACTGAGATTACTATGTGTCCAGGCCGGGGCATGGTCTAATGGACTCTGTGGAGATGATCTGATTTTACACAGGTGTGCATCTCTGATTGTCTTTCTATGAACTAGGCTGTTTTACAACTCTCTCACAGTGGTAAAAAACTGACAGCAATGGAAATGATTCTTGTCCAAAGGAATGGGAATGCATTTTGCCCAGTAAAGATCCAATCCATCACTGCCTAGAAAAGATGGACTCCAAAATAAAATATTACTGCTCTATAAGAAATTAACTAGTTGTACATCTATTAGCAAATTCATTTAAACATTCCTGATTTCCTATTTTTTGCTGTTCTTCAAGTTCTCATTTGAACTTGTCTTAACATCATAATTTCCTGTATTATTAATAAGTTGAATAAAATCTTCGATATATGTTCATTTTATATTTGCATGAGAGCCACATTATTCACTTTTAAACATTACAATATATCATTCTGACCATCTGGGAAATGGACAATATTTATAGTGAAGAAACACAAAAGATTTTAAATTTAATATTAAGCATCCTCTTTAAAAGCCCTTTTGGCTATATCATCTACTCAGGCTCCAAACTCCAACCACATTGTTAGGCTCCAGATTCTTTTGCATTCTCTCCTCCATCCTTACACAAAGCATTCTCCTATATGTACCCTTATGCCCATTAACAAGGAAACCTAAAGAATTATTTTCTAATACAAAGACATTTCCTCCCTAAGAAGACTCCTGGTGTCAACTTTATCTTAGAATACATCTTGGTAAGAAGACTGGAGAAGACTGAAAAGGAAAATAAACCAGCATACCAACTTGTATTTTGCAGATGAAAAATTGGAGGCCTAGAAATAAGTTACTAACATATATCCAACTGCTTAGTTAATTCATCATTAAAGAAAATATACCTATTTCTACAATATATAAAATTATTTTAGACTGAACTAGAAACTTTAAGTATTAAAATGGAGTTATTTCAGTCTCATTAAAACTTCTGTAATAAGATCTGGGGGAAAGTTTTAATCAAATAAAATACAAATTAAATACAGAGTGTACGGTGATATTTGATCCAATTGTAAATTGGTTCATCAGAACTAGGAAGGAATCTTCCTAGGTAGGAAAATGTTATAAATATTCATATTAGTGGATTAGATGTCTAATTTTAAAACTTCAAATTTACTATAAACAACCATGTCAAACACTTTTTACAATATTATTTGAGGGAAAAAAGAAAGATATCTAAACTGGAAGAAACTTCCAAAATTTGCCTTGAAAAAGGAGTAGGCTTATTTTCAGGTTGATGGAGAAAATACAAACAGTTGTAGCGATTTTGAAAAGAACATCTAGAAATTTTCAGAGGCCTTACAAAATAAATAAAATAAATATCGTTATGTATAGCTAATAAAAATAATTGGAATAAAATGCTAATATAACAGCTAACATGTATTCATTCAATTTCAGAAATAGTTGCATGGTTTTCTTTCTTTCTTTAGACTCAAAGCATTCACTGTGAAGCCAACACTATCAGACTTCACCACCAGCACTTTCTACTTTTTTCCTGGCTTATTTTCCTCCTTAGCATTTATCATTACTACAAATACTATATGCTTCACTTTTTAGATTTTGGATTTTATTCTTTCCTCTAGATGCAGTGTCCAAAAAAGCAGTAATTTTTGTTTCTTTGTTTACTGCTATACCCACATCACCTAACACAATGCCTAGCATATAGCAGACCCTTCACAAATTTTTGTTGGCAGAATAAACATTGCATCCAGCAATGGCAGAATACAATTTTTTAAGCAGACATTAAAATTATCCAAAAATTGACCATCAGCTCGGCCATAAAGCTAGACTCAAGAAATTCAAAGATAACAAATACATCATACTTTCTGACAACAGTGGAATTAAGTTAGATTTACTAACCAAAAGTTAACTAGGGCATGCTCCATATCATATGTCATCAGGGAAATGCAAATTAAAACAGCAGCAAAATACCACTACACACCTATTAGAATGCTCAAAATCCAGAACACTGGCAACATCAAATGTTGGTGAGGATATGGAATAACAGGAACTCTCATGCATTGCTGGTGGAAATGCATAATGGTACAGCCACTTTGGAAGACAGTTTGGCTGTTTCTTACAAAACTAAATATAGTCTTATCATATGATCCAGCAGTTGTCTTCCTTGGTATTTACCCAAAGAAGGTGAAAACTTATGTCTACACAAAAACCTGCACATGATGTATATAGCAGCATTATTCATAACTGACAAAACTTAGAAACAACCAAGATGTCCTTCAGAAGGTGAATGGATAAATAAACTGTGGTACATCCAGACAATGGAATATTATTCAGAGCTAAAAAGATATGAGCCATGAAAAGAAATGGGGGAAACTTAAATGCATATTACTGAGAGAAAGAAATCAGTCTGAAAAGGCTACATACTGCATGATTTAAGTTACATGACATTTCGGAAGAGGCAAAACTATGGAGGCAGCAAAAAGATCAGTGGTTGCCAGAGGTAGGGGGTGGGGATGAATAGATGGAGCATGCAGGATTTTTAAAGCAATGAA